>NC_048270.2:38165365-38790365 GCF_005286985.2 Setaria viridis
GCCCTGAGTTCGAATCCTGTCAGAAGAATAGAGGGGGGAGCATATATAGACGCTTATGTTTTTGGGTAACAAAAAGTAATTTTATTTTATTATCAAAAAGATCTCAATAATCCATTAGACGCTTATTGTTTTGGGTAACAAAAAGTAATTTTATTTTATTATTAAAAAGATCTAACATAGTATTTTTCTTTTAAAGGATGGGAAAAGAATCTTGCAAGGTGGGCTCTACCAGGAGTCCAGATCTTGTCGGATTCGTCAGGGTCTGGTGCCAATACCAAACCGGAACAACCAAACCAAACAATCGTATATCTCGGCATCAATCCCGGATTTTTTTTTGTTAGCTCTAACAACTGATCGAACGATCGAGCGGGGGCGTTACGTTGCGCCTCTGCGTGCACGCAGCCTGCGTCAATGGAGACCACCGTGGCGGCGCCGCCGCGCCGCCGCCGTGCTCGAGGCCATCCTGCGCCGTCTCCTGGCGCGCGGCATCGCGGCAAGTCTGCAGGGCGTGGCGCGACGTCGTGGACGGCCGCCGGCCGGCTGCTTGCTGCTCCCGTTCCGCCGGCCGCCTCCTCCCCCACTCCCTCCGCGGCGAACATGTCTCGAGGTAAATAATCCTCGCTTTCGTTTGTGGATTGATTTAGGTCTATTATTACTTGCATTGATACTAATTGACTGCGAATGCATGGATGCTGTCTTTGAACAATGGTAACCGTGCCGAGTGCTACAAAAGAGCCCAACCTTTCGTGTTTGGATCCTTAACGATAGCCCCGATCAAGCCGAGTGGGCACTGAAGCACGATCGTCTTCTTAAACCTAATGACTGGCGATCGACCAGCGGAGCTAACCTGGGGCTATTATGAAATACGGTGCAATGGGCCTTGGACCTTGGATGATTTTAATAGAAAGGGGGAAAGGAATGTTGATTGGAGCTCGGATGATGATGGCAACACTTGCACTGCAGACTGGAAGGATCATGAGAATCCTGGAGACAGGCACCATGATTCAATTCCTTCTACTTTCTTGGCTTTCCATCCGTACAAGGAGATTGTCTAGCTTCTTGACCAAAGGTCATGGATTGAACAGCTCCAAGGCTCAGTTTTTAGGAATATTACAACCGAGTGGGTGGAATTGTGGTGTCTATGATTCATTTGTGTACGCGCCATGTTATGACCTGCGAGATCGCAGGTTAGCATCAGAGGATTTGCATGAAATGGGACAAGCATCGTCTTCATGCTCTTTGATATTTGTCTGGAACTGACCCAACTGAACAAATTATATAGCTCCGTGAATGTTCTATGCCAGTTTTTCTCTTTTAAGTCCTTATTAATTTTATTTATCAGTTGGGATCAGATTTTAAGGCTCCAAAAGTTAATTTTATTTTTCAACGATGAAAAGAACATCTGCAGATAATAAAAAAAAAGTGTTACTCATTTGTGTATAGAACTTGAGTTCCACTCCCTCCGTTCAACAATCCTATATCAATTTTCTCTAACTTTGGACCAAAGTTACTAGAAAAGTGTGCCAATATCTAAAACTGTAAATTTTTGTCAGTTTGGAATCAAATTCCGATGGATCAAAAAACAACATTTGTAAATTAAAATGTTCCGTCTCTCAGAAAGCAAATATACTGATGGTATCTATGTAATAAGTACTTCCTGTTCATACTTCGTTCGAAATTTTTCAAATGGCTTTATAGTACTTTGTATTTATACGACCACTAGTGATTTTGAATTAATTTTATGTTGAAAAGCAAGCGATCCCACATTTAATTTTAGGCCGCTTCTGAAGATTCGAAATTAATCAGAAGCTGTTCTCAAGCAAGTTCAATTGGCTGGATGAGATCATATAGTTTTCCCATCTCTCGTGCAAGCGTCAGCATGCTCAACAGCAAGCTAGCTTGATCATGAAAAACTCAACCAAAAGCAATCCAGGTCATGAAAAAACAATTGGCCCTGCTGGTATATGTGACTTTTGCAGCAACATGTATCAGCATGGCAGCCAACGTTTGTGCGTGTAGAGAAGGTTTGTATTAAATTCCACAAAAAAATATAGGAAATAAACATTATACACAATATGAAAAATATTCATCATTTGTGCCCACAACACTAGAGATAACATAAAATAAATATTACTCCCTCCGTCTCATAATATAACTACGTTTAGATTTTTCTAAAGTCAAACTTTTTTAACTTTGACTGACAATATCTACAAAAATAATTTACTTGAAATAGAAAATATTACATATTATGATAGTTTGTTTCATGGTAAATCTACTAACATCATTTTTATTTTATTAGCCTCTACGATTATTTCGCTATTCACGGTCAAAATTGAAAAAGTTTGACTTCGAAAAAGTCTAAACATAGCTGGGATAGAGGGAGTATTCAATTGGTGATCAGTTTAAACTTCCTCCATGCCCCATAGTAGTACCTAATTCTAGAATCCTAGCTTCAATGAAATGTTGGAACCTTTTCGTTCACTGTTTCCTTGTTGGGCACTGTATCCCCTTGCCTGTCAAGAATAACTAGTGGGATAATAGATTTGGATGTGCAGCAAGATTCCCTCGATGCTCATGTGGGCAAGAATAAGCTTGCTAGTGCAAGAGAGCCAGCCAATTCAGCTCGCCCGGCCTGAGAAGGACCTCGTTGCCCATGCCAACGAGGCGAGGCGAGGCCAGCCAGCCTCGTTGAGAAACCAAGCAGGCCTATGGACCATGGTTGTTGGTTACTTCCGACATGTCTTCTAACCTTTTGACCCTTAGGTACTATTATTGTTATGTATTTACAATTTTATTTATGAAAAATCAACCTGAGAAACCCTTATATACATAGTTTTCTGGTATTTATCCATATAAGTCAATACATGGATAAATACCAGAAAACTTGAAATGAAAAATAAACACGTGTTTATGCTTTCATTTCAATTTTTTATCATGGTCTTCCTTAGTCTCTTTAATTAATTCTTATCGATCCATCAACCTACATGCACATGATAGGTGTACTCTTTAGAAAGCATATATTTTGACGGTAGGAGCTAGATGGTCACTAGATCGCGCTGACGAGTTATCGTTTGTCTGACACAGATATATTAATGACTGACCGGCAACTTCACCGTCGGCTTGCATCTGATAGCCATTGTTTGTAAGAGCAACTCCAACAGACGCTCCCTACCCTAAATTTACAGAGTCAAGTTAAAAATACGCAATCCAGAGAATTGAAGACATTTTTATGACCCTTCAAGAAATAATGATATTCGGGAATTTTTGTTTGAGGACTATTGCTGGAGTTGCTCTAAGGACTATTCATGTCTAAGGATTATCAGATCATGGTCCTTCAAAAGAACAAGCTCGTCAAGAAAACAAATTGGCCGTCCTAGTTCATTGTACTTTTCCATCCACATCATAAGTACGGCAACTACCGTTGGCGGATGTGGGAAAAATCCTCTAAATTTCCACACAAATATGGGATCTAAAAATACTCACAATTTTGTAGGGCCAAGAACATCTCGATTGCAAAAGTTGCAATAAAATTCTGTGGCATCTATAGGTGTGTAACATTCGAAGGTAAAAACTCTTAACTTATGAAAATGGAAAATTTGGCGGGTTGTTCTGTAGCAGTATTAGAATATTTCAGTAACCTCTGTCCTCTTTTTTCTTTTAAAATATATACTACTTCCTTAGTCTGGATTAAGTATTGGCGTAATTGCAAAAATTTTACCTAATGTTTCTCTTCATTTCATATGTTCCTTAATTCTCTCATGGTATGCACGAATTCCTAGACCATTCCAAATCCAGATGCATCAAGCAAGTTAGATTGGTTGGATGGATAATACAGTTTACCCATGTCTCATGCATGTGTCAGCGTGCTTAACAATTTGCACGTCATATGATTGCCAATATTTATTAGGAGTATATCTGATCGGTTGAGCTATCAATCTACCTAGCTTCATCATGAAAAACTAAACCAAACTATCCAGGTCATGAAAACAAACTGGCCCTGGTTTATTTGACTTTTTCATCAACATGAATCGGCATGCAAAGACCAATTACATTCTAGTATATTAATCACGTTTGTCTGAACCCTTTTGTTTTATTTTCTTGCAAGATTCAACAGGTTGGGGAAGAGCCAGGTAATGGTGGTGCATAAGCACAAGTAGCAGGAGATAGTGCTTCTGATTATTTAGCTTTGCAGGGATCAATTACTAATGACTTTGATGTTCATTGCACCAACTGTAGCAACTCTTGGCTTGCCATTTTGCTCCCAAGTGATCTGCACCCAAGTGGACATGTATATGTCCACCTTTCTTTTGATATTTTGCAAGCAGGTTAGAGGATCTGGTTAGGAAAATACTTGACAAATGTTCTCTTCCCGTTTTTCCCTCTCTTTTATCCTTCAGCTTATCTCTGTTGGGAATAGATGCTGAAATATCATATGAACAAATGTTAAACTAAATGTTCCATCTCTCTATAAGCAAGTAGGGGCTTGAAACCCTGGATCTTGAATGTTGATCGTAATAAACTGTTGTAGGGAAATCTGCCTAGGGGGACACTGAAAGATTTTAGAATTTTGATCTGCAGAATGGGAACCCTGATTATTCACACCACGAGCCGTTTGTACCTGAACTAATCAAATGCATGCCAGGTAAAGAAGCACATTGTTGGTCTGTTGCTCAAGCTCATGAACAAGACAGTCGAGCACTTCAATTTACATGAGTTTTTGGCTAAGAACCCAACGTCTCAAGCTCCTAAAGTGAACACCAGAGTTTTTGGCATTGTTTTAGAAGGAAACATAAAATGAAACTATCAACTAAATTATTGATGAATTAATGCAAGAAAACACAACATGCATTCATTCGGCTCTTCAATTTACATGAGCATGCCATCGCAACCCAGCAAATCCACCACAAAAACAATATTTATTATCAAAAAAATAGACGAAATAAAGGGAGATTCATATTCTTCATGAATTTTGTAGAGTGCGAGAGTAGTCATTTGTCTGCTTGCATTTCAGAATTTGAATACGAGAGAAGCATAAAAATCATGAGCATCTTAATTCATATGCTAGCATTATTCATTCCACAATAATCCCCAATCAACTCAAGATACAAATAAATTCCAACTGACTGCACAGGCGCCTTTCATAATTCTTATGACGGCACCGGTCCAATCTAATCCATGGTCAGTCACTGTATGCAACAAAAAAAAGTTACTGTACCATACTGTCCATAACAGGATGAAGATGTCTTTATTTCCCATGTCTCCCTTCATTTCACATGTACAGAGGTACACAACGGCCTATAGCCAAAGTCCAAGGACAATGGCTGCAACAAAGTTAACTTGCTAAAGGCGAAGAAATAGAGGAATAGGATGCAGAGGGGCAATGGCAGCATAACTTAATACTCTGGAACCTCAAGCAGCTGGAATCCAACTCAGATGACTCGGTACACAATTATAATTACACCGGGCGGAGGGACGACAGCCGGCCACGGCTACTGGGGGGGAGGAGCAAAAACCCGATTGGTTTAGGGCCGACCAAGTCACGACGATGCACATGCCGGGGGGGTGTACTATGGTGGCTGTACAACATGGCGCGGTTGTGATCCTTCTGATTTTATGCTCTCGCCATCACATGAAGTAGCTCAGTGCTTTTTTCTTCCTTGACCCACCTTCACCATACAGGTCATTCCATTGAAGTAGCTCATTCATATTTGCCGAATCAGATGAAACACTCGCACAAACCTGAAGTGGGTAAAAAGAGATTATTAGGTTGCTGCTCCTAAAACAAGAGAACAGGGATGGATACGAAATGGAGTCAGAACTGGTGCTCTCACCTGCTCATGAGCAGATTTGAAGTCATCTATGCTAAGAGGACGAATGTCCTCACTGCCATACAATGCAGGCTCAGGCTTACCTTCTGATTTTGCTAAATTCTTCTCCTGCATACAATGGAACCAAACCAACTAATTTAGAAATATAATTCATGATTTTTTACCCTAATGTGCATAATTCACGCAATACTTCTCACTGCTGCAATGGATAATCATACTGCAAACGATGCAACAAAAAGAAGAAACAAGACAAGATTGTGTACCTTCTTTTCCTTCTCCAGAATTTCTCGAATGGGGTAATGCGCTGCCGTGACACACAGATTCTGAAAGCACAAACTCAGTGAAAACCATGCAAACTTTCTATGAATTGGTTATACAAAACCATATCATCATCAAACATACCTTCAGGTCGCTTCCTGAATATCCATCAGTCATATTGGCAAGTGAGTCCAGATCAACATCTGGTCCCAACTCTTCTTTTGCCAAAATTACTTTTAAAATTTTCTCCCTATTTGATGCATCAGGTAAGTTTACCATTAACCTGCAATGTAAACAGTAACAAAAATGGTTAAAACCATGCAATCAAAGCAGCAATTAAATAATTCTCCCACACTGAAAGAAACTACAGTTACCTGCGGGGGAACCTCCTAATCACAGCCTCATCTAGGTCAAAAGGCCTATTTGTAGCACCAAGAACCAGTACACGCTCTTTATCTTTTGTGCGCAGCCCGTCCCAGTTTACCATAAATTCATTTTTCATCTTGCGCATTGCTTCATGCTCCCCTGGATTCTCTCTCCTTCCTAGCATACTATCAACCTGCAGAAAGTTACAGTTAGTATACATTGTATGGATAGTGGTAACCAAAGTAACTTGTATGCTTTGCATACCTCATCAATAAATATAACACTGGGGGCTATTTTACTTGCTAGCGAGAAAACAGCCTTCACATATTTCTCTCCTTCACCAAACCACTGAAAGTAAACAAACCACATCGGTTAGCCTTGAGACACGCACAATGAACCTCATTAGTTGCTCTTTAGGGGAAATAATACCTTTGATGTAATGCTTGACATTGATATATTGATGAAATTAGCACCTGCTTCAGTTGCCACTGCTTTGGCAAGCATAGTTTTCCCAGTGCCAGGAGGTCCAAAAAGCAATATTCCCTTGCAAGGCTGCAAACAAATGAATTGTGGAGGCAGTCTTAAGATCTCAGATGGAGGAAAATAAAGACAATCCTCAAATGAAGTTTCCAGATTCCAACATATCTAAGCTTGAATAATACTAAACAATATAATTATAAAGAGGTTAGGAACCCTTCGAAGACAAGAGTTCATGTAAAAGGTCAGCAGGTGAAAGCCATTCTCTATTCATCAGGCTAGACTCAGCTAGTCCATAAGCCTAAATCTTAATCTTCCAAAGTATTTTGCCACGCATAAAAGAAATAAAAAACAAAAACCTTATAGAATCAACACTGCCAAAATACACCGAGGACTGGCGCATTCAGGTGAGCTCAATAAGACAGAACAAAATTAATGCTCCTCAGAGATTTTAGTTTTGCTTTCATGCAAATTGATTCAAAATATTCAAGCTCTATGAAATGGCAAAAAGACATGACAATATTAGCTTTGTTCAAAGCATAATGTATTAAATGATCCTTACATCATGGTTCAACAACCATACAGGCAACCTACAGTTGGAAAAGAAACACTCTTACACCACCATGTAAGAGATTTCAAGCATAATTAGACTCTAGATATTACCTTTGTTAACTGCCCTTTGCAGAACAATTCAGGCCTTTGTAAAGGGAGCATCACCAGCTCCTTTAATGTGTCCTTTACATTCTCCAAGGCTCCAATATCATCAAAGGTAACTCCAATGTCATTAGGTGGTATAACATCCGTCAGAAGCCTTTTCTCAAATTCATTCTCTGTGACAACATCCTGAGAAATAGGAAACAGTTTAGAAGAGAGCACTCGATAACTAACTCAAGGAATCACCGGAAAGCTTAGGAATACATGAGGGCAGAGTGTACCTTCAGTGATTTTTTGGAGCTCTTGTTATCACTTTGCACGCTCTGTAGCATGTTGAGCCCATGCTTAAGGCTGTCATTTATAGTAATTTAACACTGCACTGAGAATTAATTTGAAAGGAAACATAGGGGTGAAAAAGGAATTAAAAAGATGTTTTTACCTTTCACTTGTAAGTACAAGTTTAGCATCCTTGGAGTTGGAAGTTTCAACTTTATTGTGCTTAAGGTGATAACTCACTGCATACCCAACGATCTTGTCCACATCTAAGAAAGGTTGGAGTAGCAAATGTTTAGATTGCAATTTTTCAGAGAAAATGTAAAGAAACCAAAACCAAAGTACTCACTTTCATTACTCAGTGACTGGTCCTTGATGAATAATTCTTCAAGTTCATTGCATTCTATTCCATTACGGCTCAGAAACTGCATTACGGAGGAAATGGCTAATTATATAGTGATCTCAGTCGCTAAACAAGTAACCATGATTGTAAGCAAGGAAGGTTCAATGCTAAACATTTTGGCCACATCAAAAAGTTGATTCTATGAGGGTACCTGATGCTTTCAACAACATTGACAGCAAAAGCATAGACATACAATAATTGCATAAATACAACGGGTGAAAATATGCATTCATACAGACATAAAAAGCAACAGGGCATAAAACAGAAGAAATAGTATAAAAACACATATATGATTGATCAAGTGATCAAAATATAGCATTGTTTGTTTAAGAAATTCAAACTCTTGAAAACAAGCTTGAGGAATTTACATTTCAATGACATGATGGAAATAAACCCAGGCCATAAAGCACAATGTTCCGTTTTATTCTGCTGCTTACCGCACGAATGCTACCAACATTTGATTTCGCTTTAAGGGTTTCAACATCACGATCCAACTGCTGCTTCCAATCTGTAAGTAGAGCTTCATCCTGTAAATTTTATACTTTTGATTAGACAATATACACAATAGTGATACTTATGAGTGTAACAAGAGATATTATCACCTGCGGAAGCTGGATCGATATTTTGTTGGGGAAAAGTTTATTCAGATGTTTCATAGCCTTTGGACTTTCTTTGTTCCTCTCATGCAATCTGTTACCAAAGCTATCCTGCATATATTTTAAAATCGTAATAAATTAAAACAATGCAAATCAGGGAGGTAACATCACAAATCTAACCATCTACATTTAGAAACTTCAAGAAGAAGAACAGAGAGTAAGATAATGAAAATTACCGGGAAAAGGTCAAAAAGTGTCTGACTGCTACTGGCAAACTTTGTGAAAAGGAAACCCCCAGGATGTGCCTGCAAGAAAGACCACAGCACCATCTTAGCAAACTTTTGCTGGAACTTGTAGTGAGGTAACTGATAAAAATTAAAGAAGGGTTTAGGGGTCTAGGGGATATGCCAACAAAGAATCCTGGGTGTAGAAAAGTGAAAATTTACAGTTCTGCAATGTGAAATTAACCCTTAGTTCTGTTAAATTCTAGAAGGCATGCAGGAACAAATATAGCACAATACCATTAGAACATGAAACCCTCACAGTACAAAGTTGTATTTTATCAGGAATACTGCATGTACCTTCTCTTTGCGGCTGTCCATCTGGGTGTGGGATCCTATAATAAGGACACCAGATGGAAGCGATTCAAGTTTGCTCCTCAAAGATGAAAGTGACTCTGTTATTCCAGTGAATGATTTCTCTACATCCTTAAGTAACACTATCAGAGGTCCAGATTTGTTTTCTTCTGAAATGACCTGACAGGAAATAAAATCATACTATTATACACAGAGCTAACTTTATATTTTACATTACCAGATTACTAGTTCTGAAAAGAAGCAGTACCTCAATTAACTCAGCCATGGCTAGCCTTTCAACTTCTTCACCAGTGGAAAAGTCTGGGCGAAGTAATTCAGCTGCTTGAAATGATGCATTGGTCAGCAACAAATAAGAAATCCGAAAAATTGCCAAAGAAGTTGTAGGGGTTCAGAAGTTTGAGCTAACCAGAACAGAAGAAGCCATGATCTTCCTCACACAAACCGCCAAGATCATTACCATCAGGGATCTGCTTGTCAAATCGGACTCCAATTTTTGAGGATCCATTGTCTTCAAAAGCAAGCATCACTCTGCCTCGATAACCATAACTTGGTCCCCTGGAGTTCAATAAAGCATTTTATAAAAAGAAATATATGTATTGAATGAATGTGGTGGCTACAAATGCCTATGTTTCAATCTAACTCTAAGAAATATAAGTACAAAGCAAGCTTATAACTTGGTTGCCTCATCGTGTTCAAGTTTTAATTTCCTCTTCCTGTCAAGAGTTCCAATTAAACTAAGTACTGAAAAGAATGAGCAAAACAATTGCATTGGCAAGAAAGCATTGCTGTAAAACAGGCCTACAGACACAAACTTCATGGCGAAAAGGTGTTTCATCAAACCATAGTAAGCTATAATTTGTAAAAGACAAGACACTATCTGACACATGGATCCCAAACAAAATGTTTCTTTCACAGAATTCTGATGAAAATAATGCAGAAGGATAAAACTGAAGACAGGAATAGCATTAGTAATCGAGGTACCTTTGTGACAATGAGGGTGGCTGAGCTGGACCCACATATCTTACCCTATCACCTACAGGTGGTGTGGCAGTAAAATCATGTTTGAGCAAAATATAACTCAATATGTTAATAAAGCAAAGCTAACAAACCTTCTCTAAAAGTATAGCTCTTGGATGTAGCTGTTGACGATTCCTGTTTGGGTAGTGATGCAGAATGCAGAGTGGATGTTCCCACAATATCAGCATTCACACTTGAAGTTGGTGCAGCTGGCCTCCTGAAGTGAACAGCATCTGCCAATGAAGAACGATGCTTCTGATGGAAGTAATCCCTGTCCCTGTGTTCATTATTCAGTTAGTCATTGTCATTTGCTTTTAGAGTCATTCAGTATGAGTTAGCTGTTTAGCTGGTTCGGTCAGAGTTTGTTAGGAAGTCCTAGTCTTCAGGACAGAGTTAAGCCGGGTCAAGATGCTCTCATCCACAGGACGTGCTCCTGGTTGTTAGGGGCCACTATGGCCAGTAGTGTTCGGCTGTTAAGCCATGTATTTACATTCCATAAATAAGAGAGCAATACAATCAAAAAAGCTGCCTTAGCAGCACAAAAAATTCCAGTGTGTGTGTTCTCAGTTTGAGTGAGTTGAGAGCTTACAGCTTCTGGAATATTGCAAACTTGTCACCACCTGCCTTGTCCCCTGATTTATCAGACTTCCCAACATCTTTCTGGGATTCTGGATCCTTCGAAGGCGCCTACATGGATTTTCTTTTCTTGTTCAGTTATAGGAAAATGGTATTGGAACATTGCTTAGCTTCTGAATATTGTTGAGCAGTAATAAGTATAAGTCAATACATAATGAGCTTACCCCAGGCAGCACAAGTGAATCCACGACAAGAAGTCTAGCCCCAAAATGTTTGGCCAGTGCCTTTATCAATGTCTCCTGATAAATCTCAGAACCTAAATACCATAGAAAAATTAGGCAAATACAGAAACGCAGGCACCAAAATGATTAACAAACAAGTATTACCACTGACATTATTAGAGAAAAAGTACGGTCACTGCCACAACTCAAAGCTTAGTTTAAATCAATGAAACAGCAAGTGTAAACAACAAAGGAAGTACTGGTTCCAAACTGAGACAAAGGAAGTACCTGCTGGACCAGATAACAAAATTCGCTGGTTTATTGACGAAATCTCAGCAAATTGCTTGATGAACTCCTTCTTTTCCAAGTGTATGAATGCGCATGATAAGAGCACATTTTTGGTATTCTCACTGCATGAGATGAGGATCGATAATAAAATATAAAGATACGGGAACATGAACAATAAATATCATGATGCATTCCAATGTTGGTCTGCAAACTGCCCTGACATGACTTCAAAGATAAAAACTCAACCAAATGTTGCTATATTATCTAAGAACTGAACATACACCATTGTTGGCAACCTAAAAACTAAACAAAGCGGAATAGACAAGTTGCATTCGGTTTTCATAATGTAGAATATAAACAACAAAGGCGTATGTGAATTGCAAAATTTCAAATAGATAGACAGTATGCAAGAATCCCACACAAACAGAATAATGTCACAGCAGCTAAGTAACATAAATCCAAAGCATTCACCTGAGATAATAAGGAAAAGTCTCAAAGGTGACATCAATATCACTTGGACTAATAATTCCTTGTTTCATCCCGTCCTTAAAGGCTTGACATCTACTTGGAGGCACACTGGCTGAAAGATCCCTGATGATATCCCTCTGATCTTCAAGAGCTTTAAAAACATCACCAGTCAAATCGAACTCGGGTACAGTTGATCCTGTAAACATCCTCAGAACTGGCTTTATCTTATAGGTTGCAATCTTACCGATTTCCGCACCAAGATGAGCATCAGGCACAAAGCCATTTTGCTGGCAGTTATCGTTTGCAGCATCATCAGGAGATACGGGGGCTGCAGCCACATCCATTGAAGAGTCTTCAATGTTAGAATTAACCTCGTTAGCATTTTCCCCGTTCTCAAACTCCTTGTCAGGGCTGATAGTGTGCCCTTTTGATTTATCCGAAGCAGAGGATGCCATTGGGCGCACTACCCGTTGGCTATTCTCTCCTGCTGACGCAGGAGGTGCTGCTGCTACGTCCTTTGGCTGATTACATGCAGATGCCAACATCTCAGTACCAGCAACAGCTGAAGTGTCTCCTGCTCTCTTATCTGTGCGGATGCGCTTGGCACTAGCAACTGGAGGTTCTAAAAGGCTAACAGCAGATGATGGCACTGTCTTAGGAACTTTATCGTTCAAAGGATGCTGAAAAATCTGTGAACCAGTCAAGGAAAAAGCAGGTAATATATAAAAGTTTTCCTTTCTCAAAGTACATACTGCAGATAGCTAAAGTAATGAAGAAAAAGATACTAAACTTGCATGGCTAAATGAACAAGAAATGATGGTAGGATACATAAGCATGCCTACGGCATGAACTGAATATGACTTCATCCCCTCCAGTAAGGGGAACTTTTGTGCCTGGACTTATGGGTCTTCCATTTAATTGGACCACACCCTTCTTGCCTACAACTTCTAACTCACATTGACCCCCTTGCTGGAAATAAAACATCAAAACCAACGAAATACTTGAAAACAAACAATAGAGAATGTTGTGCTTGTCGCATAATGAATCTGAACCATAAAAATAGGACATACCTCAAGGCGACGCAGCTTGCAAAGCATTTTGCTAACAGGTATGTCTTTCAGCCATAAATTACAGCTTTTGCTTTGACCAACAGAAAATTGAGGGGCACTGATGGGATGGTGAGGAGTCTGCAGTCCAAATACATTTGCTGTCAGTATTTAGTATTTACTAACAGAATGGTTCGAGCGTTTTTCAATATCATTACAAATTGAAAATTTAAACATAACCGAAAATAGATGTTAACAAAAGCAACCAACAAGGATTGACCTACTAGCTACTTTAAATGTGAGGCCTTGTCCAACTATTAAACAGTTAGTACAGTAAAACCAATAGCCAATGGTAATCGCACAAGGAATTCAAAAGATGTGTCCAGTTTAAGCAGATAATGATTTCTAGAAATTCAGGCTATCAACATTACAGAAAGACAGGTCAGCAACGATTGTAAACAGATCGACTTTGACCTATTAGCAACTTCAAATGCAACTACAAGTCTACAATACCTGTGGCTATTGATTAACTGAGGACTGAAGACCTTAAACAAATGAATACTGAAAAAAGGTAAGTTAAGCGGGTATGCTGGACAAGTTGTAACAGAGTCACTGAAAATTATATTTCCCACGTTTTTAAAGGAAAAAAGAACTTCCAAATCCACAAGTTCTGATTGCTATTTGATCCCTACAAACTACAGAACAGAAAAAAGAAATATCAATGTATCCCGAATCAGATGTATTAAGACCATCAAACAGCTAAAAATAGGCTAGAAATGGACCTAAGCATCAAAACAGACAACCTGGTACCACGAATTGCATTTTCCACCATTCAGAAGCCTAAGCTTAATAAATAACTATCCATAACTAGTATTGCTTGGCCCCTGTTGCAAATGAGAATATGCCGACTCACGTAGTACTAGTAATCAGTAGACTGTAGAGTAGTTAATATATGCCCAACCTAGTCGGATGACTGTTAACCCTTTCCCTCCTCCCAAGTGCACCTTTTAGAACACTGCCTGTCCATAGCCAGAACCAAGCTCTAAACAGTAAAATGATAGTATTCCACACTAAATAATCTATTCAAACTGCAGGATGCCATCGGAATAGCAAAATTTCACCCCAAACGTCCTAAAAACTGAATCTTTATGAAGCCCAGCATAAAAGTTGCTAACTTCAACTTCGATTCCTACAGCATCTACAGCAAGAAGATAATCTGATAATCAGCTGCCGGTCGGTCACCGCACCTGAGAGCACTGGGATAGCAGCTTCGCCCATGGCGCCGCAGGCTGCTGTTGCTCCGGCTCCTTTCTCCTCTTCGAACTCTCGGCCGCCGCAGCAGCTGGCTTATCCGCTCCTTGATCTGCACCAAAGCATCAAAACCCCATGAGCTCGATTCCAAACCCAGCGCACCAAACCCTAGCACCCGAAACGCCCGCAAAGGCCGCACCTTTCTGCTCTGCTTCCGCCATCGCGTCCTCCGCCGAACCGGCGCTCCTCGCCGGGGCCGCAGCCGCAGAATCCTCCTCGGCCCTCCCGGGCGCAGACGCCGTCGGCGACGCCGGGGCCTCCGCCTGGTTAGGGTCACGGTTCAGATCGGTTAGCCGGCGGGTCAAATCGGGAGGCGGCGACGCGGGATTCTTCGATCCGCGGGGGCCCGGCGCTCTCACCTTGGGCCTCTTCGGGGGAGGCAAGGACGAGGAGGACGGCGACGGGGACGGGCGCTTCCCGGCGGCCGCGGCGGCGGAGCTCCGGCGAGTCTCCACCATGGCGTGCGCCGGAGGCGAGGGTTTCCTCTCCGCTCGTCTCCCCCTTCTTTTCCACCCCTCGAGCGAGAGGAATTCTTTCGGCTTTCGAGGGGGGTTTTTTTTTTCTCCTATGGAAATGGTTTTGTTAAGCTTTTTTGTGTCAACGAGAGGAGGGGAGAGGAGGGGCCTCTTATAAGATTTTTGTGATTTCTCTTTCTAGTAGTAGATGCGTTTATGTGTCCGGTAAAGCTGTAATTGTATTTTAGCTTTTGAAAATGGTTTGTATTCTGTTTTGAAATGGAAATTTGATCCAGTTGTAAAATAATGAACGGAACCGCTAAGTGTCGTGTTGCATATTTTGATAACCTCTCCACGCGGCGCTTATGGTAGTGATTCATGATCTCCGCAAGACTTTTTATGGAGTGGCATGATCTCCGCATGGCACTAACCGCTAGCATGATCTCCACGCGGCCACTTCGAATAGATTGATCTCCACGCAATACCTAACATTACATTGGTCTCCACGCAGAACCTCCCAATATATTGATCTCCACCCGGCATTTGCCAATTGACAGGCAGTCCACAGGATATACTGATGGAATAATCTTCTCATAGGACTTGCTAGTAGAACAAACTCAGGACGCCATTTATCGATCGAACCATGACCATTTGACACTTATCAATATAATAATATACACACATACACCTTCCTATGTCGATAAAATGGTTTTTCATGTGGCACGTATACACCCTTACGTGATGCATACTAATAAAACGATCTCTGCACGAGACTTGCTGGTGAAATGAAATTCATGCATCACTAACTGAACAGAAGGATTACCACTGCAACTCTTATACATAGACGAGTACATTCAAGTTCCTAGGATAGTGAAGACAGAATAACCTCTGCACCGCACATGTCCATAAACAACATTTATCATTTACACATATCGATATGATATGATTTTCGAATGACACTTTCCAACAAAGTTAACATAGCACCTACAGTAAACTTGTCCAAAAGCCAAGGCAACCGAGACCGCGCTAGATTTTTTTATTGGCAGCTAAAACTAAAATGTGCGGGCGGTTTACAAAATCACCAGCAACCTTATGTCAGCACAAATAATCCTTTATGTTGGTGGGTGTATGACCGCTAGTGTTGGCGAGCAGTTTAATATGCCCCTCGGCACAAATAGTTGCAGGGTATAAAAACAGAGTCACAAGGCTTGCCAAAGTCCACATAACATTAAGAATATACATAAGTACTCCAACACGACATGTTTCAATAGAAGAATATCCATATTCATAAGTAATGATCAAATTATTTTTTTAAATAAAGCAGAAGCACTGCTAATACACATAAGGAGGAGGAAGCAAGCAAATCTTACAAAAAGTGGTTATTACATAAAAGTAAATAACTCACGCACAAATGGCTTAACATATTAAACTAATTGGGCCCCCACTCCGTGTACCACAGGCAGCTCGGCGTACCCCACTTCTTCCTTGATCAGTCAAGAACTTTTGTCCAGGTAGGATTGCTTTGTGCTAAAAAATCCTGCAATTTCTCTCCTCCCAGATACGCTAATAGAAAAAAATATAAAGGTGAATTTGCTAATCAAACTGTTTTTTCTATTATTTTTCTACAGTAATAGGAGGGCAAAAGGAAGTGCTCACGTTCCTTCTTGTGAACATTTCAACGATCAGCTATTGAGCTGAAAAATCTGTAAGAACTTAGCTGAGTGCGTTCTTCGCAGAGGCCAGATGTATTTTCGTTTTCTAAAAAAACTTCCTTCTCGCGAACGGATCATGTGCTTAGTCCCGCCCCTCACTCTCGAATTACCAGTGTGTATAATCTAAGGTGTAAAAAAAAATTTGTGGATTACCAGTGTGCTAATTTGTGATTACACAAGGTCGATTACCAGTGTGTATAATTTTGGTTGATTCAATTTGGCATGGATTTTGGAAAACATTTAAGGACTGAGTACAACTCAGTATAATTGTCAAAGTCTCGCTGCATGTGTATCTCAACATCTCGCAGTTGCGCATGGACATGTGTAGAGATCCCATACATGATGCCCCGATCAAGTGATTACAAGGGTTAAATTAGGAACACGTATATAAAGATGCAGTTTTTACAACAGGTGACGACGACGTAAAAGCTCTTTTGACGAAATAAAGATCTTTTGGATAGATGCAGAATATCTGGAGACGCTTTTTTCCCCTCCTTGTGGGAATAGCTCAAAATGGCAAGGTCAACGGTGTTCTCGATTGCACCTGCCCCTCTATCTGCCTGTGAGGCTGTGCCAGCTTTAGACTGACGTTTTTCCACTTCACCCCTCCAGTCGTGGCGTAAGTCGCACAACAGCCCTCCAGGCATCAAAGTGCAAGTGCTGGAGCTCTGCTCCTCTTACGCTGTCAGTCTGTCACTATCAGTGGTGTCCCCGTGTGAACTTTGTACAGAAATAGGCATAGCCTATAGGTGAACATGGGGCATGCTCTCTTTTTTCCTTTCCTAGGTAGCCTAGGTACAATTTTCTAGCTGTGTTTGGATTATTCGGTCGTGTGGGGTGAGAAGCTGAGTACTCCATTTTGCAATTTTGGAGTGACAAGCTTTTATGATTTTTTTTCATCCGACTGTGCATGTGCTGGGGTCGACCAGAGAGAGGTTTCGGGTTGACCCTACTCGAGGCATGGGCATTGTGCACTGTACCTTGTCTCCATGCATGAACTCACTCTCTCTCTCTCTCCACATATAATTTATGCAATAAAAAATGGAAGGGGGGAAGAAGTCTTGGAAGAATGGAGAGAGCGACAGGGCGTTCGTGAGTTATCAGCAAGATCACGTACCTTGAGCTACAGCGACTGATTGCTCTCAAGGAAATCAGCAATCCATGTCTAACAGCTTGCAATTTAAGGTAGCAAAAGCTACCGAAGCCTCCTCGGTGCCCTGCTACATCCTCATCTGCAGAAGGGAAAATGACCTGTCCCTTTTTTCCTGAGATCTGATGGTATTATGTTTATTAATCTTCGTCCACAAATTGAAATCCCTTGTAGTTCAACATTCCCCGAGTGCGCGCTCTTATGAGTAGCCAATGGTTATCGGTCTTGTTTACAAGTTTTCAAATGTCCAAGTGTGTTTTTTAGTCTAATTAAGCTACACCGATAGAAAACTCGTCTTTAGTCCCGATTGGTAGGGAGCAAATCTCCCGAAAATCCATCCGGAATAAATCAATTGAGACAAAAAGGAGGGTCTTTTGTATTAACTATATAGGGGATGCAATCCTTTTGTATTAACTCGTGGGGGACCCTTTTATCCCGGTTGGAAACACCAACCGGGATAAAAGATCCTCTTTTTTATCCCGGTTGATATTACAAACCGGGATAAAAGGGTTCGAGGGATTTAGTCTTTTTTTAGCCATCTGTGGGGGACCCTTTTATCCCGGTTTGAAACACCAACCGGGATAAAAGACCCCCCCAAAGAGTCAAGGACCTTTTATCCCGGTTTGTAATACCAACCAGGATCAAAGGGTTATCCCGGTTTGTAATACCAACCAGGATCAAAGGGGGTCTTTTATCCCGGTTGGTGTTTCAAACCGGGATAAAAGGCCTCTCAGAGCCTTTTTTTTTCCACTAGCCTTTGCAACCGGGATAAAAGATCCCTGTTGGTGAGCCCCCCACCAGTGACCGAGCTTTAGTTCCGGTTCGTGAACCTTTTATCCTAGACCAACTTTAAACCGGAACAAAAGGGGACGTATGGAAGGTGAGTTCTCTAATAGTGCTACTCTTGAGGATTATTTAGTAAGTGGTCGCCGGTTTTATTTTCTGTTGGCAAATGTTGGTTATGGATTCTTGTTTCATTTTTAATTTGTTTTCTCCAGTTGTCCAAAATAAACTTGGCAAACCTTAGTAGACACTCGAGAAAGTATTGTAAACAAGAGCAATAACTATTAGCCATTTGAGGGGAAAAAACACTCAGAAAAATGTAAATATGTTGTAGTGTCCTGTGGTGTTGCGGCCGTCAATGATTCGTTCCAAATTGTAGGTCGTTTTGATTTTTCTATATTCATAAATATTATTATGCATCTAGACATACACTATATCAAGATGCATAATAATATCTATAAATCTAAAAAGACTAAAATAACCTACAATTTGGAACGGATCGGAGTAGCTCGGGGATCCTGCCAATTGCTAATTTGATTGGAAAACAAAGATGGCATGTGCTGAAATTGGCTAGTGTCTATAGGTTATGCTCGTCTACACGCATCCCTTGCAACGTGCTCCCTTTGAACTACAGAGGGAACATTAGTTTTGGAACCCGTTCATTATGTTTTGGACAAATTGTATTGCATATGTCTGCTGTCCTCTATTCTGATCCTTACCATTTTAACAAGTCATGTGCTTTGCGGGAAAAAATTGAAGAGCTCGTGCTTTGCTAAGCTGACGCAGGTAGCTGAGAGAGGAAAGGGTACGGTGTTTGGTTGGAAAGATCGATTGGGGAAACAAGATTCGGAGCCAAGGCAAAAGTGGTTGCGGAGTCAGAGATAGTGCAGTACTATGCACCAACTGTGCCGACACAGATCCTCTTGGATCCTGACGCATCAGCCTGAGGCCTAACGCAAGCTTGCACGTGGGAAGAAGCAGGTGGTGGACTGGTGGTTAGCTGATCTTGTTTAGTTGCCCAAAGTTTGGAGGTGTAAAATTACTGTTATAGTATTGTAGCACACTGTAGCGTTTCGTTTGTATTTGTGAATTATTATCCAAATATTGACTAATTAGGCTCAAAAGATTCGTCTCGCAAAGTACAACAAAACTGTGCAATTAGTTTTTGATTTCGTCTACATTTAGTACTCCATGCATGTACCGCAAGTTTGATGTGATGGGGAATTTTCTTTTTACATAGTGTCAAAGTAAAACATGCCTAGCTAGCCTGAGAAACCACACGCGCACCGACCAGGACCCCACGGCGTGCAGCTCTGTGCTAATGACAAGTGGGCCTCTCCAAGTTCCTCCACTGGTGGGGCATGGCTGTCAGTGTCTCACTCGGGTTGGCCGATTGGCATGCGGCTTGAAAGCAAGTGCAAATGAGAAAACAGGGGTGATGTGCAGTGTGTCCTGGAAAACAAAAACAGCCGTAAAAAGCGGTGGATTCGGTAACTTTAGGTTAGGCTAGTCTCAACGAGAGTTTTTATACGAGTTTCGTAAGGTATTAGATTTTCATGTGCTTTATATTATACTATACCACATTAGCAATTTTACTGACTTGCCAAGATCATTATGAAGAAAGAAGGAAGAAGTTTTATTAAATGAGAGAGAAGTTTCAACCCCGTAACGTCCATCAAGCTTGGCTACCATGTCCTTTATGTGAGCTGCATAATTTTTATGTGAGTTAGACCTCTCTTAAGGATAGGCGTGCATAAGACAAATATGTCACGACAAATGTATTCGTGTTTTTATTAAAAAAATCAAGATGAATGAAATATATGTTCCTTTGTATATGTGCATGTGTGCTCCTATGTGCTACCTTTATTTTTTTGTCTTCATTTTATTTTCACTAATAGCAGGGCGAAGATCTTATTGCAGGGAACACAACAAAATTGTTGTCAACATTTATTTTAAATGCTCGGTTTAGGTTTAGAAATTATGACTTCTATAAAATTTTAAGATATAATTTCATATTGATGTCATCAATGATTTCATATTGATTTCAATGATTTTTTTCTGGTTGTGTTGCATTGTGGTAGCGGCCGTAAGGGTGTTTGAAGATATGCCACATCAGAGGCAGCGCAGGGGTGGGTCACATCTCAGCATAACAATTTGGAGCCATCCGCACCTCTTTCGTCATCATGTGCTGGACAACTACAATTTTCGACGTCGGAGAGGCTCGCTCTAAGGCTCACCGCATGTCGACGCTGCCCCTCGACTTCATACATTGCACGCCATCCACCCGTGCATTGGGATGGTAATGGATCATGACCCTTGTACCTCTTTCACAATTCAACGCAATCCTATATATCTTTAGCTCAAAAATCATATAGTATTTCAGCATGGTTCTTATTAAGCCCGAGGCTAAATTAGAGAACCTTTTACCACCCCTACCCGTGCCAAGAACAAGAGGAGCGGATTCAAGCACAGTAAGCTCAGGCCAGTCCTGCTGTACAATCAGCCAAATTGAGCCCCGATCGCACCAATTCAAGGCCCCACTATCCCAATTCGAGCTCCTGTGCAGCTTCGAGATCCATGCTTGCCCAACTTAGCCATGGTATCGCTGGTCCCATGACTCACCCATTGCCCGCTGGTCGTGCAAACTAAGGTGGCCATGGTGTCAATAGTCGCCCAGCTCTCGCAGCTGCTCTCAGATATGGGATGGGTCCGTACATCAATTTTGGGGACGGGGACATTCCAGATTTGAGGGGAATATATTCCTTACTATCCAGGTTGCCCCCAAACCAAATACATTAAAAAGTAGGATGGATCCAGGCCATCTCACTTTGTCCTTGCGTCCAAGCACATACTTAGTGATGAGCCCAAGGGCTTAATTGTTATTAGGAGCTAGCATATCATTATTGGTGTAAATCCGACATGGATTTGAGGCCGCATTTACCTACCAACACTATGGGATAAATTATCATCATGAGAGTTTGCATTCCCTTACCCATTCCTTTACGTTTCATACTTGCAATTTTTGTGCCTCTAGTTCTTAGATTAGTTTTTTATAGGATTGGCTATAGGTTGCAAAATCTATGCGGTTGAGGTGTTTGACTCTAGATCAACCTATTTAGGCATGATCTAGTTCATCTATATGTAAAGTAGTGGAAGCAATAGGCTAAGATTTGAAAAATGCCTTATTTGCGTCGAGTCCTCCATATATTAGGGCTATACAAACACCGATTTCTTTTGAACTGGACACGCACAACATGCTCCGAAAATCTGCAGGTTATGCAATCTCTATAAGTTAGCCCTCTCCTAAGACATGCTTGCTTGAAACTTAGTGTTCCCAGTATATAATATAAAAGATATATATAGAAATATAGATATAGATATATAATACATATGACCATGTGAACTAGATTCCGACATATTTCTTATTTGGGTCAAGAGTTTTCCACGTTTTGGGATATGGAAACTATATAATATAGGACACATCGAAGAGTTTGAGGCCCCGTTTGGATCATTGGAATTGAATTCCATCCTAATAATCATAATTTAGATACAAATTAATTAAGCTAATATAATTGTATGTGGAATATAGTTGTATATTATAGTTGGTGATATGGGAGAGATACTTGTATGCTGCACTTCTACTATAGAGAAGCGAGTCTAAGAGCGTGCTATAAGAATTGAATTCCATCTAATAACCATAATCTATAGAATCAATTTCCATCTCCCACCCCATGAATTTAAGATAGGCTTATATCTAAACTTTGGAAAGTTGTGGAATACCACATTCCAACATAAATTAGCCTACTCCATTAAATAGATTCCAATTCCTTGGACCCAAACGGGGCCTGATAGATATAGCGATATATCTATATGACTATATCTATATAGAGAAAATAAAGACCTTGTGAACTAGATTTTCTGACATATTTTTTATTTGGGTACAAGCTAAAAGAGATATCCGAGGCTTAAGATATCAATGAATACATTAATTCCGTTCCTCTATAAAGTCACCTACAAATGCTGCTGGGACAGATTAGACTTGAGATATCACCTATTCTGCCTAGCAAAAACTAAAGGAAAGGATATATAGAAGCATTCTCTCGTCAAGACCAGCGGCATGGCAAGGATCGTGCACTACTTGGTAGCTACTTCGTTCGTGGTTCTTATGATGATTTCATCCAACTCTTCATCCTGCCAAGCCTGTAGGCACACCTACCTTCCTACTTTGAGCTGCTAGATCTGCACTGCCATTTTTATACATTTTCAGATGATGAGTTTGTTATTTAACCAACCAGTCTTACTATAGTGCTAGCATTGCATTGCATGTGTAGGCTTCTTCCCTTGGTGTCGGCCACCTTGCTTCAAGGTTTTGGATAGAGACTGTACGGGTCTCATCTGTGCATATGTTTGTCGGTTTGAGGGATTCAATACTTTGCACGCCTACTGCAAAAAACCTAGAAATACTAAGAAGCCGCAGGTATATTTGTGCTGCTGCCCAGCAAAGATTTGACTGGTGAAACAATTCAAGCATCCAGCATGTCTGGTGCAAATTAATAAAATTCTGCTCATCAATCTGTTGTGACCAAAGCGTCTGTCTATATGTCCAGTCGAGAACAATTCTGGTGCTCCAGCTCCTTGACGTACTCCCGTACTCCACATGAAAAAAAATCTAGCTATCAAAACGTGCCTGAAAAATTCAACCAAAAGTATGAACGGATACATGACGATGCACTAATGCATGTTCATACAAAATTTGGGATTCAAAAAAATCTATGCAAGGAGAAACAAAAAAAAGGGACAAAATCAACATGTAATTGGGTCAGATTCACTGTTTATGTGAATCGACAACCCGCACAATGATTTGTCTTTTTTTTCCTCCTTGCACAGATTTTTGTTCAATCCTAAATTTTGCATGAACGTGTATTAGTACATAATGCATCCATCCATATTTTCAGTTGAATTTTTCATGCAAGTTTTGATCGATTTTTTTTTTCACATGGAGTACGGGAGTACCTCAAGGGGCTGGAGCACTGGAATTGTACTCATGTCATGTGTTTCGTTTCCTACCACAAAAAAAGTGATTCAATGCGCTGTAACATTTTTTTTAAAGCCGATTCTCCTCCAAAGGATAACTGTTGTAACTCCTAATTTTCAAATTTTTGCAATTAATAAAATCTGTTAGAATTCTCTTAGGCAATTGAATCCTTTTCAAAATAAATTAATGAATCATACGAATTCATTGTTGCATTCATGCTAGTGCATTGTTTTTGGTTGTTTTAATTCAAATTTTCATTTAAATTTATTTGTTTGGTTTTCCTTTGCAACCTTTTCTTTTCCCTCTTTTCTCTTTCTTCCTCCGACTAGTTTCCTTTGCGGCCAACTAGTTTTTCCTTTCGGCCCGCACTTCTTTCGGCCTGGCCAGCTCCGCCACAGCGGCCCAACCGGCCAGTCCCCAGCAGCGGCCCATTTCCGCGCGGGCGCTTGCGCCGTTGCCGCTGACGAGTAGTCCTTGTAAAGTTTTGCAACCATAGTGATCACTTGTGTTGCCTCAACGCTACAAAGCAGAAAGTGCCTCTGTTAGCTGCAGAGTTCGAATCGCATGCTACTGCTTGTGGGTAATTCTTCAGCAAGACTTCACTCCCTCTAGATTGTCAAGCACCTGTGAGATAAAACAAGGCATATTGATCAGGAAAACTAGTATCATGAGCCGCAATGGTTTCAAGTCCAAAGCTTCATGATAAAGCAGCAGATGGCATCTCCAAGGATGGAACGTAGCTGAACCAATGCTGGAGCTTCATGATGGCATCCAGCATTGACCTTCACTACTTCACAACAAGAACAAGATAATTCTCATGATTCAGTTCTGAAATTTGAAGATGCATACAGATTACAGAGATGGAATATCCCAGCCTCAACATCCTAAAATGCCCTAATTAGGGCATTATTAATGGGATCACAAGGATTAGATAGGAAACAAGTATTAAGTAATGGTACAGAGACTTCGAAATTCAGAAACTGGTGTCGGTATGCATCTGCTAATTGCATCAGTGAAAAAAGAACCTAATATGGAGCAGAGCATGTTTGACCAGTTCTCGATACAATCCTCACGTTCTGTCGATTGTGATGGGTGGATTTAATTAGAGGCTGTACACAAACAGAATCTATAAACCAATATGGTAAATGGCACATCTTTTCTTAGAAATTTCACATTTCTGAAACAAATTTCTAGTATTTTGTTAACAAAAAAAGGATTTAAGATCTCCAGACATAAGAAAATGCAAATCTATCTGACACATTATTCACTATGTGCAACATATAGAGAAGTGAATACCGGATCACCAATAGAGAGACACTGTTTCATGACAGAAAACAAAAAAAAGACAATCTCAACTCAGTAATGCAGGAAAGATCACACCTCTATTTCTATCACCACAACAAGAAAAGCAAGGGACCAGGCAGCTCATCTGTGGCACGCATCAGCAAAGAAAAAATCATGCGTTTTCATGGTAGAATCCACCAGAGCTTGCTTTTATCCTATGCTGGCACTTCATCTCCCATCAGTGCCATGGATTTCGTCAAGCATATAACATCGAGCTGAGCAATGATAACAGGAAGGCACATAACATGTAATTTTGCTCAACCAGATAGTCGTGCCAACTGAAGGCAGCTGCCAGAAATAAACAAGCAGTCCTAACAGGCCAGCAGCACATAAACAGAACAAGACAATAACAGAAGCGCAACAGAGCAAAAGAACAGTGAAGTACCTAGCAAGGAAAGATGAAGCAGCAGAGCACAGATCTAGCTAGGGCAGTGAGTGTTGGAGTATAAGTGAATTGCCCACCTCTCCCCATTAACTTAAGCTTTTGGGTTGAATTGGTTGGTGCATGCAACTCAATATGGTATTAGGGCTAGAGTTGTCGAGTTCGAATCCTGGTGGGCATGATTAAATAAAATAATTGCAGCTCACTCCAATCTCCACGTATGCGGCCTGAGGGAGTTGCACGTGAAAGGATTGAACTGGTTGGTGCACGTGAGGATGAAAGAGATCACGTGGCCAGCATCAAGTCCAGGGCTCCACTGGTAGGGGAAGCACCCATCCGGCAACATCGCTGCAACGGTGCTCATGAGATTACTAAAAGGAATTCTTCAGTTCTGGTGGTAAATAGTACTTGACCCAATCATAAACAACATAAATTCACATGGTACATTATGCAATGATACCGACAGACAACATATGCACTTTAAGGAACAAAAAAATGTGGAAGGAAAAACTTGCATTTGTGAATGGAAAAACCAAATATTTTCTAAAACTTGGTCCATCTCAATTGTATTAACAAAAAGTGAATACTATTATTTTTGCAAGAGCCAGTTCATTTTAGTCGTGTCATAAAAGATCGGTACTTTGCAATTTGGATACCTTGATTTTACAAGATCCAGTAAATAGCATTTTTGTTTGGACACAGAGACTCTGACAGCATAAAACATCAGATTATTACAATGTGGAACCATTACTAGAATGATCTAGGAGGCCTAATACCGCAGAGAATGATTAATGAACGTCTAAAGCAGTAGCCTGAATTCTGAAGAATAATCTATTACTGGAAGGAATGAAAACATGTATCAGATATATGAATGCACATCTAAATCAAGCTTTTGTCAGTTCTGTTAGAGTATTTTCTTATGAGCACTTGTAATTCAGATTTAGAAAAATATTGTGCAATCCTGAATACACATGAAAGGGAACATGTATATACAAGGGAACGTCAGACAGGGACATGTATATTCTGATTAGCAGCTCAAATTCAAAACTCGAGAAAAATGATCAGTGCTCTAAACAAATGACAGGAGCATGGAGGCGTATTACACCAAGTGGCAAATATTCATTGCCCAAGAATCAGTCGAAATGGACATTTGGGGAAAAATCCAGACATGATATCTCATACAGAAGGTGGAACAACCATGACGCAGCAAAATTCCATTCAGTTTTAACATGTACACGATAAAGTATTCTGCATTGAAGAGTACTATTGCACATCAAAGTAACAGCCTAATAATTAACATGTTGCCAACAGATACTCACAAATGAAATTCACATGCGAAGGTAGATTACTGATTACCTCAGGGAGCGATGTGCTGCTGAATAAATTACTCTTTGGCTGAGGAGGCTTGTTCGAGCCTAGGCTTTGTGCTCCCTTCTGCCTTGATGTGTTATGGCCCCGCGTCGATGAAGGTCAACTGTTGGCTGGCTCACGTTGATGCAAGACCCTCCCTGTTCTGGTCGGAGGGGAATCACGAACCCCTTTCACGAGCTCTCAATGACCGCCCTCCTCGGATTGATAGTCATCAGATGCACCAACTTCTGACCAGAAAACATCCTGGACATCGGAATTGAATATGGAACAATCGCAAGTCAAATAAGGAATCAAATGGGGAACGTCAAAAAGAATCCTATCTGCAACAATCTACGGGCAACAATGCTCTCTACTACCTGCAAAAATCAATACAAGTCGTACGGGGAAGAATAAAGGGCACCTTGAGATGGGGGAATAATCAGAGCTGATGAAATCCACGGCAAAGGGGAGGGATATAGGATGCAGCCAACTCCGAAGAAGAACACCACAAATGGGATTCCGTTGCAGTCGGCCAGGATTGGACGTACGGGGGAACTAGCGAAGAAATTCGAGGCTTTCGCTGTGCCGCGCTTCAATGCCGCGAGCTAGTCGAGGAGGAAGGGCAGTGGACATCACGGAGACCAGCACTAGCGATTTAAGATCTCAATGACTCGCCGGCCACCGAGGCCACACCGCTGCCCCCGTCCACTGACGACTCTGGTGCATCATTCTTGTCTGTGGCCGTGGTCATCGCCCAACGACGCGGATGATGATTCCGCCGCCACCGCAGACGCGCCGCGGTCATGCGCCAGTTCTTCACGACAACGGCAGCGCGCGGCGTTCAGCTCGGCCTACCGATACTATGGCATAAATTATTACGTTATTACGACGAGAGGTTGCACTCCCTTACCCATCCTTTACGTTTCATACTTGCAACTTGAGTGCCTCTATTTTCTTAGATTTTCTTCGTAGGATTGGTTCTAGATTGCAAAATCTTTATGGGTGCAGATTTTGACTCTAGATCAACCTATTTAGGCATGATCTAGTTCATTTATTTGCAAAGTAGTGGAGGCAGTAGGTTAAAATTTAAAAAATTCCTTATTTGCTCCAGTCCTCCATCTATTACGGCTACACAAGCATCGATTCCTTTCAAACTGAACACGCACAACATGCTTGCTTGAAACCTAGTATTCCTAGTATAGAATATAAAAGATAATATAGAAATATAGATATAGATACATAGTACATATGACCATGTAGATTCTGACATATTTCTTATTTGGGTCAAGAGATTTCCACATCTTAGGATATGAAAACTATATAGTATGACATAGGACACATTGAAGATCTTTGATATAGATATAGCGATATATCTATATCTATATCTATATAGAGAAAATAAAGACCTTGTGAACTAGATTTTCTAACATATTTTTTTGATTTGGGTACAAGCTAAAAGAGATATCCGAGACTTAAGATTTCAGTGAATGCATTAATTCCTAACAAGGCGTTCCTCTATAAAAACACATACAAATGCTGGGACAGATTAGACTTGAGATCATCTATTCTGCCTAACAAAAACTAAAGGAAAGGGTAGAAGCATTCTCTCGTCAAGACCAGCGGCATGGCAAGGATCGTGCACTACGTGATGGCTACTTCGTTCGTGGTTCTTGTGATGATTTCGTCCAACTCTCCATCCTGCCAAGCCTGTAGGCACCCCTACCTTCCTACTTTGAGCTGCTGGATCTGCACAGCCATTTTTATATGACGAGTTGTTATTTAACCAACCAGTCTTACTATAGTGCTGACATTTCATTGCACGTGTAGGCTTGTTCCGCACGTGTCGTTGGCCAAAGTGCTTCAACGTTACGGAGAACAACTGTAATTTTTACCACTGCAAATTTGTTTGTCGGCACGAGGGATACAAAACTTCCTTCGCCTACTGCAAAGAACGGCCTAAAAATACTAAGAAGCCGTATATGTGCTGCTGCCCACCAGATCCGATTTGACTGGTGTAACAATTCATGCATCCAGCATGTCTGGTGCAAATAAAATAAAATCTGCTCATCGATACTAAGTGTCTGTCTGCATGTCCTGTGTTTCCCTTCCTACTGCAAAAGGTGATTCGATACGCTGTACCATCTTTTTTCAAAAGCCGATTCTCCTCCAAAGGATAATTGTAAATTGGATATTTTTTTTTGACGAAACAGGAGGGGATAGATCCCCTAGTAATTATATATTAATTAGATGGAAAGAAAAGTTACCAAAGTTTAAGTTACAAAGAAGGAAACAAAGAAAATAAAAAAGGTTACACTACAGTATGCTCTAGCAATGAAGACATTGGAGATTTCCAATCCTTTACTCTAAGAATAACTTGAGTAAAAACCAATTTGAAAGTACTCCAAGCATAGTATGCTCTGTATGCCTCAAAGTGGTAGCCTCCAAGCATCGTAATCCGTCCACTGAAGCAGCTCCAAACCAGTTTATGAATTCGTCAAATCCGAAGAGGAGTACCGGATGAATTGTCTAGTCTAGGAAAGTTAAGGTAGCACATGTTGACGCTTGCTAGTTACATGAACAATATAATATGCAAGGATGAGGCAAGTGCACGGTTGTCTTTTGTTTTAATTTTCACTCAAAGTATTGCACGGTTATCACATTCACTAGTATCGGCAAGCAAACCGAGCAGATATTTTAAGCATGATTGCCTACAGAACCTGTTTAAGATTGAAGCAGTGCAATGACTACACAAGGCAACCTGTTTAAGATCATGCGTGCCTCCTAGTATATAATATAATATATATAGATATAGATATGGATATAGAGCACAGACTACCATGTGAAATAGATTCTAACAGATTTATTATTGACCTGGGATATTAAAACTCTGATATAATATAAGGCACATCGAAAAGCTCTGTTATAGATATAGCGATATAGATATTTAGATACACAGGAAATAAAGACCCTGCTAACTAGATTTCCTAACATATTTTTTATTTGGATACAAGCTAAGAGATACCCGAGAGACTCAATATATCATTACATTATAATTCCTAATGAGATGTTCCTCTATAAAAGCACCTACAAACGCTGGAACAGATTAGACACAAGCAATATACCGATCCTCACCTTCTTCCTTGCAAGAATACAAGGAAAAGGATTCTCGTCAAGACCAGAGGCATGGCGAGGATTGTGCACAACCTGATGGCGGTCTCGTTCGTGGCTCTTGTGATGATTTCTTCCAACTCTCCATCCTGCCAAGCCTGTAGGCACCCCTACATACCTCTCTACTCTATTTGAGCTGCGTGCTCTCGCTGCACTGGCTTAGTTTTAGACATTTTTTCATAGATGAGTTATGATTTGATCAACCACAGCAGTCTTGCTTTAGTAGTGCTAACATTGCATTGCGTTGCATTTGCATATCATGTGCAGGTTTCCCCCCCGGCCCTTGGTGTCGCCCACGGCCACCTTGCTTCCAGCCTCCGAATAACTACTGTACAAGTGGCCCGAACTGCGCATATACATGTCAGTTAAAAGGACACACGACCTATAACGCCTACTGCAAACCACCTAAAAGATCTGATAACCCGAAGGTGTATTTGTGCTGCTGCCCACCATAAATTTGACTGCCTGGTGCAAGTTTTTTTTATAAAAAAAGTGATTCCGATTCGATGCGCTGTACCGTCTCTTTTAAATGCCGGTTCTCCCTCCAAATTAACGTGAAGATGATGTATACTATGGCCTGTAAGTACATCATCTAGTGGGTAGCCTCGAAGCATCATAGTCGTCCGTCCATGGAAGCAGCTCCAAACCGAGAGGAGTTCTAGCTGCATAGTTATGATTTGATCGAGTTCGTCGAAACCGAGAGGAGTACTAGCTGACTCGTCAATATGTTTCAATCTTCCTCAAGTGATGAAACCTGCGGACAATACAAGAGGATGAGTCACATCGCCTCATTTTTTACGCTGTCGGATCTTGATCAGGCCTTGCCAAGTCAGCAAAATTGCTGATGTGATATGAAATTTAATGCCTATGAAACTTCGATGAAACTTCCACTGAGCCTGGCCTAATACGCCAGCTCAGTCCCAATGCTGACGTGGCATGCCAGCGTGGCGCGGAAGATCTTCCGCATCATCTCGTGTCGGCCGCCTCCACCCTTGTCGGCTACCACGCGCCCGCGGCGCGCATCAGGCCGCGGGATCGGTGGCTGCTCATCAACCTCTCGCTGGAGCCGCTCCCTCCTTTTTTTCCCTCCTACCCGTGGCCGTGATGACGCAGCGCTCTCGCTCGCCGCCGCACTTGGTGGCGCTAACTGCGCTCGGACACGCCGCTCTCGCCCGCATCGGTATCGTGCTCGGCCTCCCTTGTCTTCCGTGCGCAGAGCTTCTCTGCGCTCGTGCCGCCGCCCCGCAGCTGAATGGAGCCGGAGAGAGGCCGAGCCCCGCTCAGGAGCGCCGCCCTTCCCCCGTAGACGCCATTGCCGGAGAGCGAGCTTCCCTTCATCCCTTGCCTTCGGAGATAGAACTCGGACTGCCCTCGCCTGTCCAAATCTGAGCATTCTGTGCCGGAGCTCGTCGCCGGCCCCGCGGACCCACCGCCCCGGAGCTCGTCGCCGGCCTCGCGGCCGCACCCACGCGACCACGCCATGATCCCCTTCACGCCCAGCGTCCTCGTCGTTCGGACTGAGATGTGTCCGTCACGGACGTCTTGTCGTGCAGTGACCTCGACGCCCTTTCTGTGGCCCTCAACGCGCATGTGGCGCGGCTAGCTGGACAAGGTGTATGACTGTATGAGGAGCGCTGCCGCTGAATGGGACGACCCCCATCTTCAGCCGGAATGCCAAGCTGCAGAACCAGCTGCCGCTGCTCGTGCTTGAGATGCTCGTCTCCGTCGTGCACGGCCCTGATGCAGCGAGTAGGTACCCATGCATGTGCTTTGTTTACGACCCGGTTCGAATGACTTCTGGCTCACTTATGCCCGCACTGTGCCGATAAGAATGAGTGTTTTTTTAGTAGTGATCCGCACGACCGAATCCCATTTGTTGCCCAACGAAATTTACCTCTATGACGGAAGAAAAGAAAAACATTGCTGCTCCATGGCCCGTCCCTGTCCATGGCCAACTGATAATACTCATTTGTCACATGTAAATATTCATTTGCTGCTCGGCTCATCAGGTTGGACCCACCCGCCAATGATAGAAGGTAGACTAAAAAAAAAAAAATTAAGACATAAATGTTACTTACTTTAATAATAGATAGGATTATACGGACTACCTGTAGCAATGCACAGGAATATTTGCTAGTATACAATATAATATAATAGATATAGATATATAAAAGTATAGATATAGGTATAGAGTATATACAAAAAATCATGTGAGCTAAATTGTGACATTTATTATTTGGGTCCAAGAGATATCCGAGACTTGAGATATCAAAACTCCAGTAGTAGTACAGGGATAAATTACCATGCCGATCCCTTACCTACTCTAATAAGTTTCATACCTGCAACTTTAATGTCTCTATTTTTTTTATTAGTTCTAAGTTGTAAAACTCTTTGTGGGTGGGGAGTTTAACTCTAGATCAACTTTAAATTCATATCTTTATAATATGATCTAGTTCATTTTTATGGGAAGTAGCCGTAGGTTAAGATTTGAATATTGCCTAATTCACCCCGATCCTCCACCTCTTAGGTTATATCACTACTGCAGAGATAGTCATCACTAGCGGGCTGTCACCACCGGTTTAACTAAAACCGGTGGTGCATCACCGCCGCCGGTTCAAATGATCCACAACCCCATCTAATTTAGATAAACAACAGTGAAAACGAGTTTCACCGCCGGTTGGTGTTGTAACCCAGCGTTGATGCTATTACTACCGGACTTTAACACGCACTGACGGTGGTAGTATAGCGTAGATCCGAAAAACAAACCAAATGATGTTAAATGCCTGCCTCATGTCGGACCGAAAGGCCAAGTCCTCCACTTCTCTCTAACTTTCGCGCACCTCTCTCTGACTCTCACACGTACCCCTCTCTCCGCCCTCTCTCTCTATCTCTCTCGATCTCTCTCTATCTTTCAAAATCTCTTCTCTCCGAGTTTCAGTGGTGGATCCCCCTCTCCCTCCGCTCGCCCATCATTGGTAGTGAGGAGCAGCGGCGGGGTGAGGAGCGGTGGGGCAAGAAGGTCGGGGCTTGGAGGAGCGTCGGTCGGCAAGTGTGTGGCACGGTGGCGACAAACGTGGTGGCGTGGGCTCAACCCCCCTCCCAGGTGCACTGCCTCATCCCCTCCTCTCAGATCTGATGAGTGCGGCGACGCGGCAGCTCGGCAAGCGGGGCATCCAGATTTAGCGACCTTCCAAGTGCGCCACCTTGCGGCCGGGGTGATTTTTTTAATTCGGCTTCAGGAAGGGCGGACCTGGAGCAATGGTAAAACTCACCACTTGTGGCCCGGAGGTCCTGGGTTCAAACCAGCCTCTTTGCAGAATTTTAAAAGAATTTTGCAACGGTAAGGCTATCTAGGAATTTCCTTCCCCAGATCCCACCTTGTGTGTGAGCTTTTCGCACTGGGTATGCTCTTTTTTTTAATTCAGCTTCAATGCTGGTTCAAGGTCCGGCGGTGATAGGCATTCCTATCAACGCCACCCTAAATCCGCTGGACCCCTAAACCGGCGGTGATGCAAGGTTTACGGCCGGCGGTGATAACCTGTTGTATATATGGGTGCTGATTCTTTTCAAATCAGCAAGTTATGCAATTTCTATGAGTTAGCCATCTCCTCAAACATGCGTGCCTCCCGGTATATAATTTAATAGACACATATAGATATAGATCACTACTCGAGAACTAGATTCTGAATTTGGATATCATAACTTTGATATAGATACAGATCACTATGTTTTGATATCCAAATTCAATGCGTCCTATATTTTGATATCCAAACTCTAGTTCTCACATAATAAATGTGTCCTATTATTAAACATAACATGCGTGCCTCGCTGTATATAATTTAACAGTATAGATACACGTATAGTTATAGATATAGATATAGATTACTACGTGAGACCTAGAATCTGACACATTTACTATTGAATTTGGATATCAAAACTCTGGTATAACATAGAACACATTGAAGAACTCAGATATCACTACTGAAAAACCGAGCATTTGTCCCGAGGCTCAGTACCGGTTGCATTTTGACCCGGTACTAATATGAGCATTAGTACCAGGCTTAACTTATAGTTCCCATGGTGCCCCCCCTGACCCCCTTTAGTACCGGGTGGAGGCTCCCAACCGGTACTAAAACTCTCGTCCGCCATTTTATCCCGTCTCCCCCACCCGGCCACCTTATCCCAAAGGCCATTTCCCCCCTTCTCTATCTTTCTCACCCCTCTCCTCCTCTACCTCCCCTCCCCTCCCCTCTCTGCTCACCCCTCACCGGCAGTGAGGAGCAGCGGTGGTGGCGGGAGCGGCGGTGGGGTGGAGGGTGGAGGGCGGCGGGGCTGGGAGGGGGTGGCGGGAGGGCAGAGGGCGGTTGGCGGAGGTGGGAAGGCGGAGGGCAGCGGGGCCGGGCGGGGGTGGGTGGAGGGCGGCGGGGGAGGGGGGGTGTGGTGGGGGAATTTTCTTTTTTAATTTTTTAATACCCCTTTAGTACCGGTTATACCGCTACTAAAGGCTCTCTTTAGTACCGAACTACTAATACCGGTTGCGAAACCGGTACTAAAGGGGGTTCCCAATCGATATTGATGGCACATTCCCTAGTAGTGTGTAGATATAGCAATATAGGCATTTAGATATAGCGAAAATAAGGACCCGGTGAACTAGATTTTCTGACATATGTTTTATTTGGATACACGCTAAGAGGTATCCAAGACTCGATATATCAATACATTATAATTCCTAACGAGATGTTCCTCCATAAAAGCACCTACAAACGATGGAACAGATTAGACACATCGCCTCTTCTGCCTTGCAAAAAACAAAAAGGACAGGATTCTCGCCAAGACCAGGCGTTTCTAGCGTGGGATCTGTAGGCAAGTGATCTTCAGGGTCAGGTGCATGTTGTAAGAGTTAGAAAACAATAAGCTATTTTTTATCACAGCACCAACGTAACATTCACTTGCATTCATCGAGTTTATGTGTGACGATGATGAGGATCAGCGATGTATGTTCGCATCAAGTCGGCCAATAATGTGTAGCACCTCCGCAAGGAATTCAAGAACATCTGCTAGTGGTACAAGGACAACATATATACATAAAAGCGCAGCTTAATCGGAGGTAATCTAGCTACAAGCTTATCCTGCAGATTTATAATTAACCGGATGTGCGAGACATGCCTCAGGAATTAACGGACTGCACAATCTTTATGAATCAGACCTCTCCTTAAACATTGACCGTAGAAGACAGAAGGATACAAAGCTGTCGCGACAAATCTATTCTTGTATTTTGTAAAAAGTTTGACAAATACATTCCTTTATTTTGTAGAAAGTTAAGATTAATGAAACAAGTGTTCCTCATATATATACGTGCATGTGTGCTCCCGTGTGTTACCTTTACCTTTTGTCGCCATGAAAAGTACATTATACATGTACACGTGTAGTCCTGTCCCTTTGATGGTTTGAGTACAACCTAGTGTTGTACTTAGACTCCTATGGCTGTGTCAGTTGTAGCCGACTAGACCTGTAAACATGTCCGTGACAATTCATTAACAAGCATTATTGCCCTGTTGCCGCATGTAGCCGTCAGATCGTGATTCGACGTTCATCAGCGGGTGGGTACCATATAGATATACATATACCAATATATAGATATAGATATGGATGTAGATATAGATATACATATACATACAGATACACAAATAAAGAAATAGATATAGATATACAGACATTCAGATACAAAGATAGAGATGGATATAGATATACATAATTTGATAGTGCACATACTTTCTGATCCTGGTGAGGTGTTTTTCTCTATATAAAAGCACCTATAAATACTGAAACATATTAGTCCCAACGCACAAGTGATATACCATCCTCACCTCTGCTGCATCCCAAAAGCTAAAGGGAAGGATAGAAGCGCTCTCTTGGTCAAGAGACCGCCATCAGCATGGGAAGGATTGTGCGTTACTTGATGGCTACTTCATTCGTGGTTCTTGGGATGATCTCTCATAACTCTCCATCCTGTCAAGCGTGTAGACACCCTACCTTCCTACTTTTAGCTCCTCTGCACTTTCTTACTTTCTAACATTTTCAGATGATGAGTTATTCTTTGATCAAACAGTCTTGCTTTAGTGCTAACTGCGTTGCATTGCCTGTGTAGGCATCGGCTCTTGGTGTCGGCCGGTACATTGCTTCACGCCTACGAATAACGACTACTGTACGGATGAGATCTGCCCACATGTTTGTGAGTTGAACGGATATAAGACTGATCGTGCCTACTGCGAGAAACCTAAAAAAGGTAGTCATAGACGGTTTTGCTGCTGCCCACCACCTCGTTGACTGCAAGAAACCTGGAAAACGTGGTGTACCTGTATGGCTATGCTGCTGCCCACCATCGCGTTGAGTGTTGTAATCCACCATGCGTGCCTGGTGGAAATTAAATAAATCCTGCGCATCGATCGATCTGTTAGCAAGTATCTGTCATCAGATATGTTCGGTGTTTTGCTTCCTAGTTACTCCCTCCGATCTCTTTTGATAAGGTTATTTTACCTTGGCACAATAGCAAGGAAGATAACCCGCTTATCATCTGATTACTCCTTCCATTCGTTTTCCTCATTCCGTCCTGTTTTTCTGCCATGAGGGACTCGGTGCCGCGGGCCTTTTAATGCACGGACGGACCCGTCGAAAGTATTGGATCCTGGACATTTTTTTGCTTCCCTTGCCTAATCTATTTATACTATAAAGAGCGAAAGAATAATTGAAAGCAATTTTCACCTAAGCTTACACATACTTACCCCTCACACACAGGGCCCACCTGTGACAGCCAAAGTGTTTGACAGGAGGGGTGGAGACCTATTTTTTGGATCGAGGGAAAATGTTTCTGCTGATTCCAAAAAGTTTTCGTCACCACGTCTAGCGGTTTCCTACCCGGCATCACCGCTCCTGCTTCCACATAAACATTTTCACTAACTCAGTATTAGTCCCGGTTGATAGGGTGGATATCTCCCAAAATACCATCCAAGATTAATAAGTTGAGACAAAAGGGGAGTCTTTTATCCCAGGTCCATCAACTCGGATTTAAGATCCCTTTTAGTCCCAGTTTGTAAAACCAACCAGGATTAAGGGGCTGCCACGCCAGGCACGGGATAGGCCCCTTTAGTCCCAGTTGGTGTTACAAACCAGGACTAAAGGATCACCCGTTAGTCCCGGTTGGTTTTTCAAAGGATCACCCGTTAGTCATGCATCACGTACCTCTTTAGTTAACCTTTAGTACGTAGTTGAGAGTTTTTTAATAATAAAATCAAACTATTATTTAAATGAATCAAACTAGTATTTATACAATTACTATATGCACAATTCTTAGTATATATATAATTAATTACTATATGTACAATTCTTAGTATATATATACAATTCTTATATTATATATACAATTCCTAGCTAGGATTTCCCGTTGAGGTCTTCCCGTCAAGGTGTTGTTCGGTGCTTCTTAATTTCATCTACCGTAATGAAATTCTCCTTGTGGATTTATCACCTCGTCCACCAGGAATCCTACGAGACTTTCGCATATTGTGTCTATTCTTTTCTTCTCCAAGATCTTGTCTTGAATATTATGCCTATGTAATTTGAAAATATGTGAATAATGGTACACATATAATTAAATATAAGGAGCTAGAAATAATTAACTATTAATAATTTTACTTTACGTAATTCCTGTTTTGCCGCATTAATTTTACTTTACGTAATTCCTGTTTTTCCTGCGGCATCAACCTAGCCTTGTGTGTCAGAAAACTGTGCATGTTCTTATAGACGTAGTACCCACATAGATTATTCCCTTGTTCCTATCTTAAGCTCTTCAGTGGGGAAAAAGTTATGAAATATTCGTCATATATATAGAATGTACAAAATGTGCAAACTTCCTACATACCGGGAAGTCTGTGTCCCATGTAACCTTTTCTTTTAATGCACCTTGGTGTTGTTTCTTTAGGAACTGTATCTATGCCCTACGGATTAAAATAATGAATGATACAGTGTTAGGTGAAAATTTAGGAAACAAACTTTTGCATTGAGATAAAGGTCTAGAATTATTACAAGTGTAGAATGTCTTGAATCTCTTGGTACTCCGCCAGTGATTTCCTCAAGAAATCAAGGACATTAACTCAGCTTAGATCAGACTCAATTATTATTAGGATCCAGTGGTAATTGCATACGTAAATGTTCATTAACCAGGTAATGAGAAGGAAACTAAAAGGTAATACCAACCGGGATAAAAAGGTTCGAGGGATTTAGTCCTTTCCCGACCACACATGGGGGACCCTTTTTATCTTGGTTGGAAACACCAACTGGGATAAAAAAGGTCCGAGGGCTTTATTCTTTTTTCAGCCACCCGTGGGGGACCCTTTTATCCTGGTTGGAGTTTCCAACCGGAACTAAAGGACTCCCTTTTATCCCGGTTGCTTTAGTTCCGGGTGGTAATACCAACTGGGACTAAAGGGTGACCTTTTAGTCCCGGTATAGTCCCGGTTGATCTTACCAACCGGGACTAAAGGGTCCCCCACGTGTGCCTGAATTTTTCAACCGGGACTAAAGGATCCCCACGGGTGGCTAATTTTTGAACCGGGACTAAAAGATCCCCTTTAGTCCCGTTGCAAATACCAACCGGAAGTAAATTCTAGCCTACCGTGGCGCACCCCCTTTTCTCCCGGACCTAAATTAAATTAGGACTAAGGAGGGGGATCGAAAGTCAGTTCTCTAGTAGTGAATGCTGAAACAGATTAATCCCGACCCACAAGTGATATACCATCCTCACCTCTGCTGCCTCCCAAAAGTTAAAGGAAAGGATAGAAGCGCTCTCTTGGTCAAGAGACCACCATCAGCATGGGAAGGATTGTGCACTGCATGATGGCTACTTCATTCGTGGTTTTTTTGATGATTTCGACCAACTCTCCGTCCTGCCAAGCGTGTAGGAACCCATACATACCTACATACTTCTGGCTGCACTGCACTGTCTTGTTCTCAGGCACTTTCAGATGATGAGTAATTATTTGACAAACCAGTCTTGCTTTAGTGCTAATAACATTGCATTGCGTTGCCTTATTGCATGTGCAGGCTTCGGCCCCTGGTGTTTTCGACGGCCGGAACCTTGCTTCCGAGTTAGGACATATGTGTCGGACAATTATTGCCATGGTGTGTGCGAGGTGAACCATGTTGTGAGCAATCGTGCCTACTGCAAATTTAAACGTGGAACACGTGGTACTGTATGGCAATGCTGCTGCCCGCGTTGAGTGTTGTAATCCACCATGCGTGCCTTGTGGAAATTAAATAAATTCTGCTCATCGATTGATCTGTTAGCAAGTCATCAGATCTGTTCGGTGTTTTGCTTCCTAGTTACTCGGTCCATTCTCTTTTGATAAGGTTATTTCACCTTGGCACAATAACAAGGAAGATAACCTGCTTATCATCGGACTACTCCTTCCATTTGTCTGGATCTATGTAATCCAAGTAGGAGTTGTAATTTAGCACAATTTGTTTTAGGGTTTCAACTTCTGTGTGGGTAAGACCTTTCCTCCCTGTAAATATGAAGGGATTCGGCCGATTGAGGAGATCCAACCCAATCGAGAAAAACCAATCTACTATTTTGTATCTTTTTCCTTTATTCTTTTGCCCTAGCTTTACCAATCTACTACTTGCTATTCTTCCTTCATCTCGACGACGTCTGAAGGCGCTCTAGGTGGCCTGCCGATCCTAGAGCAACCCTGTGTGCGCTTGCCCCGACAGGATCCTTCCCGGGTGAGCGTTCGAAGGTCTACCGTCGGCTTGCCTGACAACTGGTCAGACCGGTTCTTGTAACCTGTCAGACCGGCCTGCATCGAGGTGCTGCAGCGAGCCCCTCCACGCGTCGCATGATCACCAGCGTTTGTGTGTTGGTCCAAAAAAGCGTCAACAAGTACATTATAGATGTACATGTGTCCTGTCCCTTTGATGGTTTGAGTACAACATAGTGTTGTACTTAGACTCCTATGGTTGTGTCAGTTGTAGCCGGCTAGACTTGTAAACATGTCCGTGACAATTCATTAACAAGCATCATTGCCTTGTTGCTGGTAGCCGTCAGATCATGATTCAACGTTCATCAACAGGTGGGTACCATATAGATATACATACTATACAGATACCAAGATATAGATATAGATATGGATGTAGATATAGATATAGATATACATACAAATACAAAGATGAAGAAATAGATATAAATATACAGACATACAGATATAAAGATAGAGATTGATAAAGGTATATATATATAATTTGATAGGAGACATATACATTCCGATATCCTAGTGAGGTGTTCTTTATATAAATATAAATGACCATGGCTGATTGAGGGTATCCAATCGATCAATCAACTTATCTTTTATCTTTTTACCTTTTTCCTAGCCCTAATCTTTTCCAACCTCATGTGTTGTTCTTCTCTTGTCTCCATGGCACGAGGAGGCGTCTAACTAGCCTGCCGAGCCTAGGGCAACCCAAGGTGCGCCTGCCCCGATGGGGTCCTTCCTGGGCGGGCGTTCGTTAGCCTCTCGCCGGGCTCCCCAGTGAGACTGGTCTGATCGGCCTCCCCATCGACACAACAAGGAGCGTCTTTGCGGGCTGCACGTTCAAGTGCTTTCGTGTGTTGGCTCTAAATTTGCGTCAACAAACACTAAGCTATTTTTTCTCACAGCACCAACATAACATTCACTTGCATTCGTTGAGTTCGTGTGTGACGATGATGAGGATCAGCCACATCAAGTAGGCTAATGTGTAGCACCTCCTCAAGGAATTCAAGAACATCTGCAAGTGGTACAAGGACAACACCTATACATAAAAGTGCAGCTTCATCAGAGGTAATCTAGCTACAAGCTTATCATGCAGATGTGTAATTAACCGGATGTGCGAGATATGCCTCAGGAATTAACGCACTACACAATCTTTATGAGTCAGATCTCTCCTTAAACATTGACACAAAAGACAGAAGGCACTACTAGAAAATGACCACTCATCCCTAGCCTTAATATTGGTTATTTTTGGACCTGGTACCAAATTTAGGAAGTCCTAGAGGCCCTCTAGTACCTGTTGAGTTACCAACCAGTGTTGGAGCTCTCTCCCACCTGCCACTGCGAATTTTTTTTAGCCCCGCACAGAGGCGCATGCACATAGCAGCACAGCAGCGCACAACGGCACCCCCCACAGCAGCGCCTTATATCCTCCCCTTCCTCTTTCCTTCTCTCCTCCTTCCTCTCATTCTCTCCTCTCTTCCTCTTCTCTCCTCTCTTCCAGCACAATGGCGGAGGCAGCCGGAGGCAAAGGGGGTGGCGCAGAGGAGGAGGAGCTAGGGGCGGCGCGGGGAGAAGGCGGGGGCGGCGCGGGGAGGACGAGGGCCGGCGGTGCGGAGGAGGAGGACCTCGGGGCGGCGCGGGGAGGAGGAGAGCCGGCGGCACGGGGAGGAGGAGGGGCGGGCAGGGCCGGTGGCAGCGAGGGAGGCGGGGCGTGGGGGTGGGGGATTTTTATTTTTATTTTTTTATTTTTTTAACAGCCTCCAGTAACAACCGGTACTAGAGGACCCCCTCTAGTACCGGATTACCAGTACCGGTTGGGCAACCAGTACTAGAGGAGGGTTCCCAACCGATACTAGATCCACTTTTTCCATTAGTGAGGATACAAAGCTGTCGCGGCAAATATATTCTTGTATTTTGTAAAAAGTTTGACAAATATATTCCTGTATTTTGTAAAAAGCTAAGATTAATGAAACAAGTGTTCCTCATATATACATGCATGTGTGCTCCCATACGTTACCTTTACCTTTTGTCGTCATGAAAAGTACATTATACATGTACATGTGTCCTGCCCCTTTGATGGTTTGAGAGCCAGCTAGACCTGTAAACGTGTCCGTGACAATTCATTAACAAGCATCATTGCCTTGTTGCTTGTAGCCGTCAGATCATGATTCAACGTTCATCAACGGGTGGGTACCATATAGATATACATACTATACAGATACCAAGATATAGATATAGATATGGATGTAGATATAGATATAGATACAAATACAGACATACAGATACAAAGATAGAGATTGATAAAGGTATATATATAATTTGATAGGAAACATGTACATTCCGATATCCTAGTGCGGTGTTCTTTATATATATAAAAGCACCTATAAATGCTGAAACAGATTAGTCCTAACCCACAAGTGATATACCATCCTCACCTCTGCTGCCTCCCAAAAGCTAAAGGAAAGGATACAAGAGCTCTCTTAGTCAAGAAACCGCCATCAGCATGGGAAGGATTGTGCACTACTTGATGGTCACTTCATTCGTGGTTCTTGCGATGATTTCGACCAACTCTCCATCCTGCCAAGCGTGTAGGAACCCATACATATATACCTACTGCCTACTTCTAGCTGCACACTGCACTGTCTTGTTCTCAGACATTTTCAGATGATGAGTAATTATTTGACAAACCAGTCTTGCTTTAGTGCTAATAACATTGCATTGCGTTGCCTTATTGCGTGTGCAGGCTTCGGCCCCTGGTGTAAGCGACCGCCGGTACCTTGCTTCGCAGCTACGAATGAGGACTACTGTACGTCGGACATCTGCCCACATGTGTGCGAGGTGAACCATGTTGTGAGCAATCGTGCCTACTGCAAGAAACCTGGAAGACGTGATCCAGTACCTATATGGCTATGCTGCTGCCCATCACCGCGTTGAGTGTTGTAATCCACCATGCGTGCCTGGTGGAAATCAAATAAATTCTGCTCATCGATCGAGCTGTTAGCAAGTATCTGTAATCAGATCTGTCCGGTGTTTTGCTTCCTAGTTACTTTTTTGATAAGGCACCTTGGCACGATAACAAGGGAAATAACACTTTAGGGCTCGTACAGCGGTGAGACGATCCTCGTCTTTTTGTTGCGAGGAGGAGCTCCACCTAAATCGAGCGCAGCGGCATTCAGGTTTCACGCCACAACACCACCACCAGGCCAGAAAGGATTTTTGCTGGCGGGTGAAAGGTTACTGTGCTGGCGGCTTAGCACCCGCCAGCAACTTTGATCCAGCATAATGGCGCATAGTGGCTCTCGCGCGTCAGTTGATTTTTCAATTAAAAAAAAGCATGCACGCTGCTCCCGCCCGGCCTACCACCGCCCCCATGCCCGCCGCTTCTGCACCGCCGCCCGTCCCCGTCGCTAGCCACCTGCCCTCCCGCCGCCCGCCATCGATCGCTCCCACGCCCACCGCTTCTGCGCCGCCGCGCGCTGCTACCTGTGCCAGCGCTGTGCACGCCCGCCTGCACCTGCTGCTCCTTCCCACCCACCACTGTTGTTGGCCTCTCCGCCACGCCGCCGCCTAGCCCTGCGCCACTGCTGCAACTCGAGCAGGCCACCCCCACATCAGCATCCTGCGCCACCCGAGCCGGCCGGCCACCGTGCGCGCCCTGACGCACCCCCGCCCACCGCCGCTCCCGTCCGCTGTGCCTGAGAGCAGGCAAGCAAGGCTTCCGCGGCACCAGCCCTACGTTCTTCATTGCCGGCAAATAGGAGGCACAAGTCTTAGAGATCGAGATGAGAGGAGGAGAACCAAGAGAAGCAAGAGAGATAGGAGGAGAGGAGTGGAGAGGATGCAGATAGCAGACGGAGCCATGGAGGTAGATAAGATAAGATTGACATGTGATTGGCCTCCGCTCCTGTCCAGCTCTGTGCTGGCGGGCCACATAAACGCCTACCAGCACAAATGGGGCGATCTATGCTGGCGGGTGCGAATGCGCTCCCCCGCTAGCCCGACAAACCACTGTGTGCCAATCACGCCCACCAACATGCTATGCCAGCACAAATTGTTTCTAATGTAGTGACCAGCTAGCATCAGCAAGAAGATGATGCGCGGCCACTCAACAAAGCTACAATGCAAGGACGGCCGCCACATCGCAGGAGCTAGCACCAAGGCCAGTGTGGAGGGGAGCGGCACCTGGCAGGAGGTAGCGGTGACAGCGCGGCAGCGACGAGCCGACGAATCACAGTGTAAGGGCTGCTCCTTCCATGGAGGAATCCGAGGACTCAAAGCAGGCTGCTGCAATCCCATGAACGCCACGGGCACCCTCGATCCTGGTAGCCGCTGCTATAACCAACCGATCGTTCACTCTGCGTTACGCATAGACCAATCTGAATCGCAGAACCCACTGCTGTCCCCCGCTCGTCTCCATGCTTGCGCACAAATCGCAGAACCCGTTTCCACAAGATGCCCCTTCTCGTGCATAGGCTTGACCTCAACGCCATGTGCAGGGGCTGTGAACTCGGCTTATATATGGCCGCGCGGACGTCGCGTCTAGAGCTCGGAGGCGGTGGTGACGATTAGAGTCCGGCTCCGTCGAGTTCATTGCGAAAACAAGGGAGGGTGGAAACGGGTTTGGCTAGGACACCAACAAACAGAGGTACAGTAAGCAAAGAAGGCAACAGACCCACGTACAAAGCGAATGAATTAGGCAGAACGCAACGAAGGGTTTCTTTTGTATCTAACTGTCAGACCACCACCAGCGACGCCCGGAGGAGCCAAGGAGGAGGTGCCGTTCTAGGTTCAGCGTTATCCTTTCACCGCTCGTTCCCCTTTCTCTATCCGCGTGTGGCTTGCTTGGATTATTGCATCCGTCGCGCGCCTCCACTTCTCTGTCCCACCTGCAAGCTGCCCGCCATTGAGCTCCTCATCACACCGCTTCACTTCCTCCCCCGGCCCGCCCGCAAACCGCGTGCTGCCGAGCTCCGCTTCATCCGCGCGCTTTCAGCGGTGCCAGCGCGAGTGCGCGAGGCAAGGCACGATAAATGACTCTGTGCCGCGCCGTTGCCGCGTCATCCGTCAAAGACAACCGCGGCCGTCGTTCAATACTAATCCGTGCGAGCGTTTCTGTGGCGCTACGATCGAGGGAATTGCGCCCTCCCTCATCGCCTACCGAGACCCCGCGACGCCTCCCCACCTCATGCTACGCTGCCATCACCTCTCACTCGCTGACGCTGTCACATCCAAAAGCAGCTCTGCCGCCGCCTTGGTCGATCGTTGGTGAACGGCGCCCCTGCAACCCCGGCCCTCTTCCACGCGCCATAGCCGGGTAAGCCTTAATTAATCTCATCGCTACGTGATGCCATTATTCTTTTAGTACTAATTTATCTGGTTTAGGGCTAATGAAATTGCATGTTAATCATCATGCTTAAGCCATCATTAGTGTTGATCATCACTATCAGTACCGTACCAAAGTAACCAATGTAATGGGGATCTGCAATTAGCGGAAAGACTTCGATTTAGAGATGAAGAAGGAGGGGAATTGCAAATCAATGCCGGTCCATAATAAATCCCCGAATTGCCCAAAACTTTAGATCGAAAAATCCAAGAAAATTTCCACAATTTCTCATAATCCTGACTATCGAGACTCACCTCATAGTTTTCTCATAATCCTGACTATCGAGACTCACCTCATAGTATGCTGAACGTTGCCTGAGCTTGCGTCCGTAGGTGGATGCCGCTGGACCTTCACCAACGGGCCGGATCGACCATGGCGTGCGTGACATGAGCCGCTCATGCACGCGAGCAGTGCAGCATGAGAACCACTGCATCGCAAATCGGGAAGGCACTGACGCACCGTCACCTAGGTCGCGGTCGTCGTCGCGGAACCACTACTAGATAGTAGTGAACTGATCTTGTTACAGACGATAGTCAATATAAACGATAAAGAACAGCAGATCAAACACAGAGGACATGAGATTTTAACGTGGAAAATCCTTCCAAGGAGAAAGAAAAAAAACCACGAGCGTCAGCCAGCAAATCTTCACTATATCGGGTGAGATTACAAACGCTAGGGATTTACAACTGTTTCGACTTATCTTAAATGGCGGCTTACAGGAAGTATATAAAGAAGTGAAATCCTAATAGGTGACGATTCGTACCGCGAGGGGGCTTCGGCCCAATCCTACCGGCGACGGGCCTCGCTTCGCGCTGTCCGAAGTCGGCCTTTATCTGTATATAACTAAATTTGGATTATAACTCAACATACCTTCCATCCAACCCCTTCTATCCCGGTTAATATTAGGCCCGTGACTAAAGTGGCTTAGTCCCGAGTAAAAAATGAGGCATCGAAAGGACATCACGGGGGAGAGCTTTAGTCTCAGTTGTAAATACCAACCGGGACTAAAGCCGGTTGTAATGGCTCCAAAAAATCCCACCGACGCTTCCTCCTTTTGTCCCAGTTGGAGCCACCAACTAGGATTAAAGGATCCTCTTTTTGTCCCGTTTGGGATTCCCAACCGGGATAAAAGATTTATTCCCGGTTGGAATTACCAACCGGGATAAAAGGGGTCTTTTGTCCCAATTGGTGGCTCCAACTGAGATAAAAACGTCCTTCCCCGTGCCCCCTCTCCTTATCTTCTCCCGACGCACACTTTCTCCTCCACGGCTAAGTCTTTCTTCTGCTCTTCTCCCTTTCTTCCTCCTCCTCCTCCTCCTCTCCTTCCACCTCCTGATCCTCTTCCTCCAGCACAGGTGGCCACCCCTCCCCCTGCTACCCCTCCCTTTCCCCCTCTGCTCGCCTCTCACTGGCAGTGAGGAGCGGTAGCGGGGCGGGTGCAGGCGGGCGCCGCGTGGAGGAGCAGCTTGTGGGCGGGCGGAGCGGGCAGCGGGCTTGCGGAGCAGCCGAAGCGCTCGAGCAGCTTGCAGATGCAGACGGTCTCATCCTTGGGCGGGTTCACCATTCCATTGTTAAAGATGGACTCGAGGTTCACCATCCTGCTGCAGGTTCGTTAAGTTGGAGGCGGAGGCGCGGGCAGGCGAAGGCGGAGGCCGGCACCGGCAAGCGAAGGCAGAGGTGGAGGCGTGGCGAGCGGCGGCTAGTGGTGGAGGCGGAGGCAGAGCGCGGGTGCGGGCGGTGAGCGGGCGGGCGGCGTGGGGCGGTGAGCGGGCGGGCGGCGTGGGGCGGTGAGCAACGAGGGAGCCAAGGTCGGCGGAGGCCGGCCGTTTCTCTTTTTTTTTACGAATTTTTTAGTCCCAGTTGGTATTACCGGTTACCATTAAGGACTAAAGGACGTCTTTAGTTTAGTCCTGGGTGGATGACCCGGGACAAAGACCCCACTTTTGTCTCCAAAAATTTATCCTAGATGGCTTTTAAAGAGATTTGATTGGACTAAAGTTGAGTTTTGCAATAGTGAATCCACACCGAAGTCACCGTGCCTTGCACGTGCCAGAGCCATAGCGAACACCACGCCTGAGTGTATCATGCCCCGTCATCGCATCCTTTATCATAGAAAATACTCTTTCTGTTATGGTGGAAAGGCTTAGCACGAGTGTCGGGCTCTCCTTTAAAATGGTTTACTTTCCTTATAAAAGGATGATTCGCAGGAGGAAATCAACAATGGCCCGTATAGACCATCATCCGGTAGTGTTTCAAATACATGCTATCGGTTTCATCTAGAGAGTGGGTGCACGTCTGATATCTCTTGTTCGTCTATCCCGATAGGTAACTAAGTGCACGCCAATCATTGATGGTTGAAAAAAAACAATGCTCTGAGAATGAAAGTCTGCTGTTTGTCCTCATCCCACACAGGTACACCTTCTTTCTTCCAGAGCAATAAAAGTTCATCAACTAACGGTCTTAGGTACACGTTAATATCGTTGCCAGGTTGTTTTATGCCTTAGATAAGGACTGACATCGTGATAAATTTACGCTTCATGCACAATAAAGAAGGAAGGTTGAAGATACATAGGGCACCTGAATCGCCACCCTCGTCGCTAGCGCGGTAGCCGGCAGGAGTTTACCGACTAGTCGACTACCGACTCGGCTAATCCTTTGCGCGGAGATGTATAGCAAGCTCGGCGGGGCAAGCGGTGCCCACTGAACCACTCGTCGTGCTCGGGTCCCGTCCGATGTGGGAGCCCCGCGAAGGTGCTCGGAGAAATGGGGCACCAGGGCGCCGCACTGGCGCTCGGGGTAGGTATGCAAGGAGTGCTGTGCGGATCGAGCGCTGAATTTTCAAAGACCTCACCCGTCATCTTTGAATCTCACTCATCGGCTTGGAGCCAGGTGGGCACTCCAGTCTGTAGCGTGGAGTATCCGCCCACCTCTGAAAACGACGACGGCTTCTTGGAGGCTTCTGTCCGTCATCTTCTTGGATATTTCGTTAAACGCGGTGGCCACAGTCCAACGGCGGCTCACAAGATGGTATTGCCGTCTTGTGGGCCTGATGAGTACACTGAAAAGAGGTTCTGATCTTCCAATCAGTTTGTTCACTGATTGTGATTGCACGGAAAAACAGAACAAGACTAGAATCACTTGGTGCAGGATAGCAGGAAGGGGTGATCAGAAGAAAGGCAACAGAGGCAATATATAAGGTCTGTATGCTGTCTTATTTCGATTGTTACAAGGAGGAGAATATCATAAAGGTTGATGATCTTAATTATCAGTTCAATCATGTGTAGTCTATTTTTGGTCCATAATTTGCTTGTTTGGTATGTAGTTTGCACTGAACTACAAGATGGCTGGTCCCCGGGCCAGTGTGGAGAAGATTATCAAAGTCGCACTCACCATCAAGGAGGCCGTCAAGACTGTCCGGAAGAACAAGAAGCAGTGGCGTGAGATCAGAAAGCGGGTCCTGCGGGTCAGTGCCCTCTTGAAGCGGCTTCAGGTGACAGAGATCATGCAAGACCCGGCGATGCGCGACGCACTGGAGGCGCTCGAGGAGACGCTCACCCGCACCCACGACCTCATCATCGCCTGCCAGAAGAAGAACATCATGTGCCACTTCTGCATGGCTTGGGACCTTGCCAAGCAGCTGCGCGAAGTAAAGCAGGACATCTCAGATCAAATGGTGGATGGGATCTTCGCCGCTAATGTCAATGCTACAATTATCTTGACAAGTATTCAACATGCGGCTTGCCCTCAGCCCCCACAGGTAAGATTAGTTACCTGCTTAATTTGATTTGATGGTATGGGTGGCAGATCCTTCATGCTCTGCATCTAACTCTTTGTATATAGAATGCATGGGCGATGGACATCACAGAGTGCAGTCATTCAACTTATGATGACAGTTTAGATATCAATTTTAACACATTTACCTCTGTTGTTCCACTGTAACCGGAAATGAAGTAAATTATGCTGGAGGTTTCAAAACTTGTAAGAAATTTTCAACTGGAGTAAGTTAAAACATTAACTTTTCAGTCCCTAGACTTGCAGATTGTGTGACTGACCTATGCCATTTTATCTCCCATTCTGACGTAGTAAAGGTTATATGTCAATCAAGCATTCCATAATCAGGGCCTGTTTTGTTACTCCATTGAGGTGTTGCAACAATGTGCTTTGAGTCAATTTGGCCACAGTACTTTCATATTACCGTGCAGATCATTTATTGTGATTATCCACATAAGCAATTCGATGAATTAATTGACAATGCACACGTTGTCCTGCTTGGAGCTTTTCCAAATGTGTCTCTTTTAGCATCTATTTTTATGAACTGTTGGATATCATTTTCAATAAATTAGCATAGTAAGTTGCAAGCTTTGAAATATGCCCTTCATTTGAGTTTCCTCATATTGAAAATCATATAATATTGCTGAATGGAAATGGCAGATGTGGATTGATGAATCACAGTAAAAACAATGTACCTGCCAGAAGTGTGTTGCAATCTGCTCCCTTCTCATGTAAGATGCCATCTCATCTCACTCGCTTCACCATAATTCCTGTCCATACATTACTCGTTAGGCAATAGGCTAGCCACTTTCACATCAATATCGAATGTTTACTGTAAGCTATTCAGAAGTGATATTGCTCTTACAGTTTCACATTTGCATGATTTTCTGTTCTGATGACAGGCTTAACAAAGTTCAGTTTGTCAGAGTTAGAGACTGCTACGAATGGATTTTCAGATGAAAATCTCATTGGAGGAGGTGGCTTTGTTAGTGTCTATAAGGTATTCCACATGCTTGGTTTGCTAGTTTTAGATCCATTTTGACCTTCCACATGACCATAGTCATCAATGGCATGATTTTCAACAAAGCACGTGTAATACAATTAAGACATGATTTTTTTTTCCTGCTATGACAAGTCTTTTTGTTGGTTTACAACAAGGTATATCTGAAAACATTGATCTTTAGAGCCAGTGCGTGTTTCAGGATAACACTGTAAATCTCAGGGTGAATCAGTATTTAAAAGTTCATGTGATTTAGTGCTTAATCCTTGTTGAAGAATTAGGAGGGTCTACTCATTAATGTAACTCAATAGATGACAAATAAAAGATTGACCAAATTGATTGGAGATGACCTATCTAATATAAAATAATGCATGGCCCTAACTGTCATTTTGGTGCAAACACTTTCCTAAACTAGCAAACTAAGGCTCGTGCATTTTTGATTCATGTTGGAACTTGTAGTTACATATTGTCCAGCAAAAGTAGAAGTGAGCTAATGTTCTCTTTATATGTATAATGCCAGTATTCTGTATACACACCAATATCTCCTGTTGAGAAGAAAGTGGGGAGAATCAGGACTATCATTCGATTTCAGCATTTTTATGGAAAATTCGAGACCAGTTTCAATGTTAAAGTGAAATTTTAACAGCAGTGAGTAGAAATTGGGATTCACGCACGGTTTTAAACCACCCTTGATCACACTTCACCGCATTCTACTTTTCTGTCAGATTTGCTCTCTTTCTGAGTTTGGTCTGTTGTAGCAGTAAACAAACATGTCACATGACTACAGACACATCACAAATTCTTGATTTTCAGGTTTTATCTTTGCAAAACATTCACATCATTTAATTTGATTGTTGCACTTTTCAGGGTGTACTAAATGGCGGTTTAGTGGTCGCCATCAAGAGATTTCGAAATTCAGTTGTATTTTCACAGGATCACTTGTATGATAAACTTAATCTTCTTTCAAAGCTCCAGCACAAAAATCTAGTTAAACTTCTAGGATATGGCTATGAAGTCATACAAACGGTGGTGCGGGAAGAAGACATAAATGATCAAGCTGAAGCGAGGCTATATTTTTTGGTCGAAGAGCACATGCCAAATGGAAACTTGGAGGACAATTTGAAAGGCATGTTTTTCTTTAAAAGGACAACAAGAATTTCATTTTCAATGTAGACCAACTTTCTCTTACCTTTCTTTTCTATATCAATGGTTGGTCTAACGATCTTTATTTCTCAGGGTTCAGACTTGATTGGTTTAACAGGTTTCACATAATCCAGGGGATAGCGCACGGGCTAAATTATCTACATGTGCAGCACATTGTCCACTCAGACTTGAAACCAAGCAACATCCTCTTGGATTGAAATATAAATCCAAAGATTTGTGATTTTGGGATAGCTAGAATGTTGGATCATGGTGATATGACCACTCGTGATGTCAGCTGCTTAGCTGGCACAATGTAAGAAACCATCCCTGAATATTATCCAATAGCCTACTTTACTTTTGCCCCCATTAGTTTTCTTCTGATAGTATCCATTTGTTTATAACTATTCAGGGGATATATGCCTCCAGAATATATTGTGGAAGGTATTTTGTCAACAAAGTATGACGTGTACAGTTTTGGTGTCATCCTTCTAGAGATCATTAACAGTATGTGCAGCTACAATCCAGCTCGTCGCCAAGCTTCTGTTGAATGGGTAAGCACATCATTTGCATGTCATCATGCATATACCACAGCATTAATCTGTTACTGTTTCTTGAATTTCAACAGAAGAGAATGTATTACAATCTGCTATTCTGCATCCTAATGCCAGTCTTAGCTGGCGTTTTCTCCTGCCCGCCATATCGATCATATGGTTAATTTTGACGATCTGCTAAACTGTTAGAACAAATTGGCTTTTGAGAAAGAATATTTGCAGGGGCCCTGTCCCAGCCAAGCTTCTTGGAAAGAGCCTCAGGTTGTCAAGTGTGGCATCATCAGATCCCCATGCTATATTCCTTTTCTTTCAGACATGGTTCTAGCAAACCACATCCCAGAGACCCAGACCACGTATGCAAGTTCATTGTCCTTCTGGTTGACAAAGAGCCTCGCGACAACACAGTATTGGTCCTGCTGCAGCACGCCTCTTTTAGATATAAGAACTTGTTGATTGATGGTTTGCCTTGGGTGCACATTGAGAATGGATATTCAACAATTATCTTAGTCACAATAGAAAATCAGATTGTTTAAATGAAACAATCACCAGGTGACCTCCTCAAGTGTGATTCAAAGCCTAACAAACGTCATACGATTAAATTGATGATAAAAAATGGTACTTATGCTGAGAAGAGGTCGCCAATGGCTACCAATGGCAAAACCATCACCAGGTGACTTCAGGCGCAATTAGAAGCTTTTTTCTTCAATAGATTGAAAATTGAAACTTTAAAGCACATAGTTGAGAGTTGTGAAATGGACTTGTTCAATGATGTTTTTTTATTTGTTAGGCTTGGGAGGTGTGGCGACTTGCACCGCTAGAGGGAAATAAATGTTCTGTGTGACACATCTGAGTGTGACAAGATAAAAAGATGTATGGAGGTAGGACTCCTGTGCACCCAATTTAATCCGGCAAACCGTCCCACTATGGGGGATGTTCTTGAGATGCTAAATGGGAAGAAAGAGCTACCAACCCCAAGGAAGCCACGATACACCAAAAGAAGGACCGTCGAAGGTATGAGGAGTGCCGCGCTAAGCGTCCCAAAAGATGCGAGGATGTAAAGTCAGAGGAGGGTAGGGTGCACACAAATATGACTGATGACATATATATTATGCAGATAGAAAACATGTATAGATTACAGCTGCGATGTCATCTCTCACGAACAATTTCATTTTGTGTCCTGTAAAAGTTGAGTGTTCAGTTCGTGATATGCACTGTTCTTGTAAAAGTTGCAAGCATTCTCATTGCCAGCTCCTTGCTCTCAGCGACCCCTTCTGTACTGTAGCTTCATGAACACTAAGTTTTGAAAATCATTGTGTACAAAACACAGAATCATTTACTCTCTACAGCATTAGAAGCCATTACCGGAGGAGCATAATCAGGGTGGTGTGTGTGATAATACCAATATCAGCTCAGTTGCTATCTGTGTCGTGTTCTGGAGTATGTCAGAGTAGACTGCTCTGTTGACTTGAGCTCATGCCCTTGTCCTTTACCACTTTGTCACTAGGTGAACTTTTGTTACGCGCTCACATCCATCCCTCTGAAGTGAATAAGTTGTTGACACACGCAAAACATAGCTGAATAAATACTTTATTTTGGGTAATGGAAAGCCTGAATAACCACCTGAAACACTCGAAATACCTTTGCTCAGTCTGAATGTCTGATCAACAAATACCTTTCCCATGCGTGGTTCTGACCCAGCGTCAGTCTTCTTGGCAAGAATTTTCACGACGCATGATTTCCACAAAGATTCCCATGTGGGTGGAATCTCGCAAGGAACCCAGGCCATATCACAAGTTTTTGCATTCCAACCCATATCATGGATGCTGCTTCTCTGCTTTGTATGGGGGAAAGAAAATGCAGCGCATGAAACTATCTTACAAGAGCGCCTATTATCCACGACACGATTGAGTACATTACTACATTAACAGAGGAAGTGGGTGCACAGCCGAATGTCTAGAGGGTGTTTGGATACTAGGTGCTAAACTTTAGCAGTGTCACCTCAGATGTTCCGATGCTAATTAGGAGGACTAAACATGAGCTAATTATAAAACTAATTGCAGAACCCCTAGGCTAATTCACGAGACGAATCTATTAAGCCTAATTAATCCATCATTAGCAAATGGTTACTGTAGCACCACATTGTCAAAACATGCATTAATTAGGCTTAATAGATTCATCCCGCGAATTAGATTCCATCTGTGCAATTAGTTTTATAATTAGCCTATATTTAATAATCTTAATTAGCATCCAAACATCTGATGTGACAGGTGCTGAACTTTAGTAGGGGTATCCAAACACCTCCCTAGATGAGAGTCCACGCAGAGGATGAGAGGACGGAGGACGGACATCTCTGCACGCATGCATGGACGCCGTTGGGCCAAGAGTCCAAAGGCTTATCTTGGGCTTTCCAATCACACGCAGTCAGGAGACCCGACGGGCCTATTGAACTCACCTAAGGCCCATAAAAAATTTTTCTCCTCGCATCCCGAAGTAGAGGATGTCAAGAATGGCGGACTGTTGCCGCCGGAGCCCGCAGCCACGGCTCCTCTTGAGTCTCCGCGGATCTGTACGACTACACCTACTCGGGCGACAAGGCGGAGGCGTCGCGAGAAACTCTCCCGGGAACCATGAGCTCTGGCTGCGGGGACCTGGCGGGCGGAGCCTCGCGTTCTGCGGAAAGGCGAGAGGAGCCGCGATGGTGTTCGTAGAAATGCCGCACCGGAGTGCGCGGCAGCAACTACTCCTACCAAAAAGAAAAAGGTTAGCATGATTTGTTACCTTCTCAGAATTCACCGAAACAACACCAGCGCGCACTGGCGTGCGGAATTTAGCATTAGCAGGTTATGAGTTGTCTGTGTCATGAGGCGCTGAATCATTCACAAACTCATCCATCATCAAGTCTATCTCAAAGTCTCATCAACTTTATTTCCATGCCAAGGACTGTCTTCCTTGACGCTATGTTCGTTACCTTCTCAGAAGTTTCGTTTGACGTGGTAGCTGCAGCTCAACGGCGGATCCCCTTGGTGAAGCTTGTCATGGGACAGGACTACAGGAATGTGCCGGATTGGCCACAGTTGTTCAACACGGGGGTAAGTCACTATCAAGAATTAATGAAGAAGGACCAAATCACTTTCAAAAGACTAGTAAACTCCCATTATGTATGAATGAATATTTTGCTACTTATATGACAATGCAAATGGAAATAATAAATGAAATAAATATTATGCAGTTAATAAATAGATTCTGAAAATCTAATGAGAGATGATGCTTGAACTCATCATTCCTGGAAGGAATAAAAATCACAACAAATAGAAGTTAAATCTCATACTAAGTATTAAATGTTTAAGGTTGATAATATTCCTGAATGAATACTAATAGCCTCTAGAAGAGCAAATCTTCGAAGGAAACAATGCTATGTTCGTTACCTTCTGAGAAATTTCGCTACGCGGTAGCTGCAGCTCAATGGCGGATCCCATCGGGGAAGCGTGTCATGGGGACAGGACTACAGGAACGTGCCCGGCCGATTGGCCAAAGTTGTTCAACACGGGAGTGAGTCACTATCAAGAACTAATGAAGAAGGACCAAATCATCTGTTTGCATATACCATATAGGTGAAGAATTCACTACACGGGGGTGCAGAGCTGCCATTGCTATTGCTTCGTGCAGGCGCAGGGGAAGAAAGACGGAGAGCTAACGAGGTTGGTGGTGGCCAGAAAAGATGGATCTGGTTGGCAGCGTGGAGACGATCGTCAAGCTTGGTCTGACGATCAAGGAGGCCGTCGACACGGTCCGCCGGAACGAGGAGGAGTGCAGTGAGATCCGGGAGAGGGTGCTCAGAGTCGGCGACATCCTGTCGCCGCTGCAGGAGACCGGGTCGATGGATGACAGCCCGGCGATTAGCGGCGCGCTGGAGGATCTGGAGAAGACCCTCTGGCGAGCCCACACGCTCGTGGAGGCGTGCCAGGAGAAGAGCACCATCTGCCTCTTCTGCACGGCCGGGAAGCAGTCCACGCAGCTGCGCAAGGTGCAGGACGACATAACACAGAAGGTCATGGTGGTGATCTTCGCCACCAATGTCCAGCTCACCATGATTCTGACACGGCTGGACCGTCCGTGCCCACAGACCCTGGTACGTCGTATATCACAGAATATGAACTGCTTCATTTTTGTGAAGTGTTGACGTCGAATCTTTTCATATGGGGTTGGAGGTCTCCCTTCCTGGGGACAGTTCGGTCGGACATACCTTGGCCTTCTCGCGACCCGCGAGACGGGCGCACCCAGCGCCGGCGCCGCCACAAAGCTCCCCCGCCACCACCCCAGCGTTCGCCGTTCCTCGTCGTCGACGTCCACCACCGTTCGCGTCCACCGCCGCACAGGACGGCCGCTCGCGTCCACCGCCGTCAAAATCCACCGCCAGTTGCGTCCAAACTATTAATGGTACAACCATTTATGCATCCAAATCTAGTATTTAGTTCTTATCTATCTATTATTTAGCTTATCTATCTATTATTTAGCAAACCTTGTAAGAGCATTTCCAAGAGGATGGCTATCCCACTCTCTAAGCTAAAATTTGGCATGTTTGCTGGAAAATTTTGCTCCAGCAAAGTTGCTATCCGGATGGAGAGTCTGTTTGGCTTATCAAATACTCACCTAAACTCAGCAAGTAGGTTTGGCTTGCCAAATATAGGTCCCACACCTAAAATGGAGAGTCTGTTGTAGTATGAAATGGAGATGTTGGTGGAATGGATGGAGAGTGTAGATTTTTAGAGAGAAACCTAGCTATTGGAATTTGGATAGTGGGAAATGTTGGAATGAGCAACTCAATATGGAGAGGAATCTTTTTTCCAACTTGATTAGAGAGTCGAAGGAGAGCTAAAAATGGATAATCTGTTGGAGTTGCTCTAATCTTTTTGTAAAAACAAGTTATTCTAGAAATTTTATGACAGATTAATACATCATCAACAACAACAAAGCCTTTCAGTCCCAAAGCCTTTCAGTTCCAAGCAAGTTGAGTAGGCTAGAGTTGAAACAGAACAAGAGCCACACATCAGGGTTCAGGCACATGAATAGTTATTTTCCAAGCACTCCTATCCAAGGCTAAATCTTTGTGCATATCCCAGCCCTTCAAATCTTCTTTTATTGCCTCTTCCCATATCAATTTTGGTCTTCTTCTGCCTCTCTTCACATTACTGTCACGCCATAGGGTTTCACTATGCATTGGTGCCTTCGGAAGCCTCGGTTGGATATGTCCTCATTCCGGACTCGATCCCTTCTCGTATGACCACAAATCCAATGCAACATACGTATTTCCGCAACACTTATCTGCAGAACATGTTATTTTTTTAGGCCAACATTCTACACCATACAACATTGCAAGTCTAATCACCGTCCTATAAAACTTGCCTTTTAGCTTCAAAGGTACCCTCTTGTCATATAAAATTCCTGATACTTGGTGCCACTTCATCCACCTTGCTTTGATTCTATGGATGACATCTTCATCAATATCCCCATCTTGTTGTAGCATTGATCCCAAATATCAAAATGTATCCTTCCTAGGCACTACTTGTCCTTCAAAACTGACATCTCCCTCCTCATCTGTGTTAGTGCCAAAGTCACATCTCATATATTTAGTTCTAGTTCTGCTGAGTCTAAAACCTTTTGACTCTAGGGTCTCCCACCACAACTCCAGTTTCCTATTTACTCCTGCTCGACTTTCATCAACTAGCTCTACATCATCCATGAAGAGCATACACTAAGGGATATCCCCTTATATGCCCCTTGTGACCTTATCCATCACCAAGGAAAATAGATAAGGCCTCAAAGCTAACCCTTGATGCAGTCCTATTATAATCGGAAAGTTATCTGTGTCACCATCACTTGTTCGAACTCTAGTTACAACATTGTTGTACATGTTCTTAATAAGTCCAACGTACTTCATTTGGACTTTATGTTTGTCCAAAGCCCACCACATGGCATTCTATGGTATTTTGTCATTCGCTTTCTCCAAGTCAATGAAAATCATGTGTAGGTACTTCTTCTCCTTATACCGCTCCATAACTTGTCTTATTAACAAAATAGCTTCCATGGTTGACCTTCCAGGCATGAAACCAAATTGGTTCATAGAGACCCGCGTTATCCTTCCCAAAATATGCTCGCTAACTCTCTCCCATAGCTTCACAGTATCGATCATCAACTTAATTTCTCGGTAATTAGTACAACTTTAAATATCTCCCTTATTCTTGTATATTAGTACCAATATACTTCTCCACTCTTCCAGCATCTTGTTTGACTGAAAAATATGGTTAAACAACTTGGCTAGCCAGACTATGGCTATATCCCCGAGGCATCTCCAGACCTTAATTGAGGTACCATCCGTGCCCATCGCCTTACCACTTTTCATCCTTTTGAACGCCTCTCTCACCTCAGATTCTTGGATCTTCCGCACAAAGTTCCTGTTGGTGCCATCAAAAGAGTCATCCAACTGAAAGGTTATGTTCTCATTCTCACCATTGAACAATTTGTCAAAATACTCTTGCCATCTATGTTTGATCTCATCCTCCTTTACCAAGGTGTTTTCTATTTCATCCTTACTGCACTTAACTTGGTTGAAGTCCCTCATCTTTCTCTCACAAACCCTAGCCATCCTAAAGATGTCCTTCTCTCCTTCCTTCATACCTAATCATAGTAAAGATCCTCATATGCCCTACCCTTTGTCACACTCACAGCTCGCTTTGCGATCTTCTTTGTCTCCTTGTACTTCTCTATGTTGTCCACACTTCTATCATGGAACAAGCGCCTATAGCATTCTTTCTTCTCTTTAATAGTCCTTTGAACTTCCTTATTCCACCACCACCAAGTATCTTTATCTACGCCTCTACCCCCTTTGGCCACTCCAAGCACCTCCGAGGCCACCTTCCGAATGCAGTTTGCCATATTCTCTCACATGTTTGCGTCCTCTCCTTCCTTCCTAGGGTCCTCTTTGATTACCCTTTCCTTGAAGACCTCTAATGTCTCCTGTTTTAGTTTCCACCACTTTGTTCTTGCAATCTTGGCTTGTTTATCTCTGCATGCGTGCACCTAAAAACAAAAGTCCACCACCACAAGCTTATGTTGAGAAACAACTCATTCCCTTAGTAGCACCTTGCAATCCAAGCATGCTCGTTTATCCTCTCTTCTTGTGAGAATAAAGTCAATCTGGCTATAGTGTTGATCACTACTAAAAGTCACTAAATGGGACTATCTCTTCCTAAAGAAAGTGTTCGCTATCATCAAGTCAAAAGCTACTGCAAAGTTCAAGATTTCCTCTCCATTCTGATTCCTACTACCATACCAAAACTCTCCATGAACTACCTCGAAACCTGCAGTTGTTGTACCTATATGCCCATTGAGATCTCCTATGAAAAGCTTCTCGCTAGAAGGTACAATTCTAACCAGGCTATCTAAATCTTCCTAGAATTGCCTCTTATTACTCTCATCGTGGCCTACTTGGGGGCATACGCACTAATTACATTTCAAGACCATATCACCAATTATAAGCCTAACTAAGATAATCCTATCCCCTTGCCTTCTCACATCCACCACTCCATCCTTAAGACTCTTGTCAATCAAAACTCCCACTCCATTTCTATTTGCAGTTGTCCCTAAGTACCAAAGCTTGAAACCAGTATTGTCCGCCTCCTTCGCCTTCTGGCCCTTCCATTTAGTCTCTTGAACGTATAAGATATTTAAACGCCTCCTGTCGCTACGTCTACTAACCCTCTTAACTTACCTGTAAGAGACCCTACCTTCCAAGTACCTACACGAATCCTAGTTGGTTCAATAGGCTTCCTTGCTCTTCGCACCCGTCGAGACAGATGTGAAGACCCTTGCTCATTTTTCACTACACTCGGGCACAGATATAGTGCACCACTAAGGAAATGACGATCCAATCCTTGCTCACTTGACACTGTGCCCAAATCACAACACGTTGCGTCACCAATGGGGAGATGACCAGACCCTTGCCCATTTAACACCGTACCTAGATTCCGATATGGTGTGTCGATAAGAGGGTTACGCCCCAACGAATTTCTCTTGGGTTTCATCTCCATTATAATGGCTAGGTTTAATATTGGCTCGCCAAGCCTATCACAACCCTCCTTCTTTACTAGAGCTTGAGATCGGCTATGTTAAGACAACATAGGTGGAGTTAAATTTTAAGACAAATTAATAAAAAAAGTGCTAAGTGATTGCCGCATGCGCATGCACATACTAAATGAGGTAACAGTAACTTATTATTTTTGGATAAACTTTGAAGTCCTATTCATTCGTTCATTTCTCACTTTTCATTCCTTAATCTCACTTTTTTATTTATTTTGTTTTTGGGCCCAAGCCTTCTGACATTGTATTTGGTTCTTTATCCTTTTTTAATAAAAAAAAGATAATCAGTTTGATGAAAACAGAATGAAAGAAGAGATACGGAATGCAGGCATGCAAGACCTCCTCCAATAGTTAGAGTCAAGTACTAACTCATAGACTTAAAAGATGGTGTAAGAGATGTTCTCGAACAATTAGAGTCAAATACTATCTCTTATGTCTATATAGATCCATGCATCAGTCTCACATGATTTAGGAATACATGTCTGAGACTATCTCTTGAACAAGAAATAGCTCTTCTTTCTCTTTCTTCTACATGGGTAAAAATCTGATGTGTGGCATACCCATGAGGTACCTGAGTTGGCACCATTGGAGGAGGCCTAAGCTGAATATAGGCAACCTAGGTTTGCTTCGCTAAATGCATTTATGACCGAGTATTTATTTTGTCATAATAGCACTGCTGGGGAATTGCACATACAACTAGGAGTAGTTCCAAACTGGTTTTGGATCCATCTTTTGGAGGTGGTTGAAACCAGAATTTTCTTTCCATTATCTTAAAAAAAACTGATTTTGGATCCGGTAGTAGGCTAGTGGGACTGTGGGAGTGATATCTCCTGGCTGTAAGTAACTCAGTTCTATTTCTCAATGCATTAACCCTTTCGTACAAATTATCACCAGTGGACCACTATGCCTACAGCAGTGCTTACACGGAAACACCATTTTTTTTTGTCAGATTACGCTGGTCGAGTACATGCTTCTGCAGATCAATCATGTAAGTAAACTTTATTTTATTATAATTTACATGTTCCAACGAAGTGAGTCTATCTCAACTGGTTAGGTTGGGAGGTGTGGTCATGTAACCACCAAATTTCGAATCCTCTCTAACTTGAATTTAGTTGTCTATTTTCTTCTTTTGATGAAAGAACCGCCTAGTTCTTTCTAGATGTTTTGAAGGGCGGTTCCACTATTTGAAAACTCCCTATTAGTACCGAGTCGAATCTGGGCAGTTCCACTACTGGAAAAGTCCCTATAAGTACCGGGTCAAATCCGAGATTAAAAGTGCCAACGTTTGTACCAGTATTAAAGAGTTTTGCACCAAAAAATTATTCTAAATTTTGTGGAATTTTTCACCTACACAAGTCACGTGATTTTTCACGTGAAATATGCGCTTGCGCGGCGCCTGCGATTTGAACTCGTGACCTATTGCTTCGCGCATAGCTTCCTGACTATCTCACCTACACAGCACAACTAATTGAGTAGGAGATACTTTCCTTTTGAAGACACCTATGGGGGTCCTTTTAATATCAATTTGTGACACCAACCAATACAAAAAGGTGACTTTTACTACCAGGTGGGTAACACCAACTGGTACTAAAGGGTGGGTTTTAATACCGGTTGGTGTTACGGGTACTAAAAGACCTTCGGGACTGCCATATTTAGACCCGGTACTAGCACTAGGTCCAATAATTCATTCCGAGATTTTTGTTGGGGATCGATGACTCTTTTTCTACTTGCTAATGTTCATCCTTTGATCCGCACCTGGAAATCCATTTTTAGATGTGAGCCGACTACTATAGTGCGTCGCCATCTTTTTAGAGCGCGTCTAAAAATCTTTTTTGCAGTTGTGCTCGTCAATACTCACTACCGTGGGCTAAAACTCTAACCACGAGAAGGTTAAGACTATGATATCCTGGATATGCCAGGAAGATCACCATTATATAATCTGGGAGGTCTAAACGGTGGATTTTTAGGCTATAAATATCCCAGGGCAAAGGCACACACAGGGCGAACAACACTTCAAAGCGATAACATGCTCATCATGGCCTGAATAAACACCCTGCATGCATGTGTTTGGTTGGATTTCCTTCGTTCGTTGTTTGCATCCTATATTTTTAGAGATGCAACTGATATTTTGAGATGTTGCAATGCGCAGTTTTTCGGATGTTCATATCTGATGTAGTCATTTGGGGATTCGAACTTGAGTTTGTATGATCTGGATTTCTGGAATCCATTTTATGCCATTGGTTAAGTAGTTTTCTGTAGCAAAGAGCTATTTTTATACATATTTGAAGTGTTTTACACATTGACTTTTGATGTGGCAGTAACTGTTTCTATGTTTTGCAACGGGTCATTGGAGCATCCGACGGGGAGTTTCCCATTGGATATCCGGACGCTAGCAAGAATGTTATATATATTATTGTTTTCACCATAGGTTGGAGAAAATTCAGTTCCTTAGAGTTGGAGACTGCTACGAATCACTTTTCAGAAGACAACCTCATAGGGCGAGGTGCCTTCGCTGCTGTCTTCAAGGTTCTCTCTCTCCCCCTCTCTCTCTCAGGCTTCTAAACATCTTTCCCATGTTGACCGATATGTGTATTGGCTGATATCCCATTGGCACATATCCATCAGTTCACCTAATATATTCATCAATATGATAAGACTAATTCAACTTTGGAAATTGTACACGTATTAAGCAAAAAAATAATCAAAGCTTTTTTATATATCTACATCCCAATGCATATATACATGAAAATCTTTACATTATGATTTATTTATGCACTTTATAAAATTACCTTGAGGGGTTGATGGCATAATTTATGTTATGACATTGAAACTTTATTATTAACCTTATCATTAATCGTAATGAAATCTATTTTATGAATTGGATACAAGGAATACATCTCCTTGAGATGTCTTATGATCTCTAAAATCTGACAAACAGCAGTGGCCGAAAGATATGATCATGTTCCAATAAATGCTACTTACCTTGCACTCAATTGTCATTGTGTTTTTTTAAATAGGATGCATGCCTAGTTCACTGTTTGTGCATATATACGCAGATGTGTATTTAGGCTTTATCTGAATAAAAATTTGATAAATAACATATCCAGCAATTATATTTAAAGAAATTAATTGCTTCTAACATGACCATAATTAGCATTATATTATTCTTTTTGCTGTGTGCCTCAATCTCCCATAGCATCGGCTAGAAATTTGCCTTGTATATCCCATTGACCTACTGGCTAGAATCATATACTGGTTCAAATTTATAAGTTAATTTAGGTTGTTTTTAAATTAACAATCATGGATAATTTATATTTAAGTTTAGAGGATTTTTAAGTTATTTTGTATAACAATATAAGTGGATAATCTCGATGAAGGTTCAGGGACTAATTTAGTTTTTTCATAATGATAGGGGTGTGTAATTTATATATAAATTTAGGGGGTTACTTTGTACTTTTTTCATAATAGCAAAGGAGGGTACTTTTTTTAGAAAACCTAATAGATGCAATGATTAGAATTATCAAATTGATGGCCAAATTTCTAATTTTGCGAGAAGTTTTAAGATTTATCTGTTTTTTCTAGTGTGTCTCATGAGGGTTAACGTAGAGGCTCCAAAAGGGTCTCTAATTAGTAATAGTAAGATAAGATAAGATGCCGTGACGATGACTAGCATGCACACCAAATCAGCAATGAATTTCACGTGCAAACATTTGTTGACAACATATCCCTATTTTCTAAAAAAATTTGGTAAAATAAGAAACGCATCAATTAACTTGGTTTGCCCTCATACTTTTCAGGGTGTGTTACGTGACGGACTGGGCGTTGCCATCAAGAAATTTAAACATCCATATCAACTTCCAGCAGCCCACATTAATGATGTGCTCAGTCTTGTTTCGAAGCTTCAGCATAAAAATATAGTTAAATTTATAGGATATGGCTATGAAGTAATAGAGAAGGTGGATGGATTTGACGACAATAAACATCAAGCACAAGAATCACATTATTTTCTTGTGGAAGAGTACATGCCAAATGGAAGTTTGGACGACATTATCTATGGTAGTTTTCATTGAAGCATTGGTATTTCACCTACGGAGTTGTGAATCGTGATGTCTTTAACTACTAGTTTGTTTATTTGCCCATGATTTATGTTTGCAGGGTCTCGAATTGAGTGGTCCTCCCTTTTTGGGATAGTTCAAGGAATAGCCCAAGGCCTACATTACTTGCATGAACAACAATTAGTCCATTCTGATTTGAAACCAAACAATATACTCTTGGATTCCGATACGAATCCAAAGATCACAGATTTTGGAATTGCCAGAATATTGGACCATGGTGATGATATGCCACGTGACATTAACTATTTAGCAGGAACAGTGTAAGATATGTTCCATCAATATTTCAGTAATTGTGAACATAACCTCGCCTAAATTAACATGAGTTCCAGTATACACCAGGTGTGGGCATGTTTCCCCATAAAACCTTGTATAATTGCAGTTATTCTGTTAGAATAGTTTTTTCAGAATCTTTTGTAGAATTTGGTATTCTGAATCGAAGCATAGCTTGAGGATTTGCTCCATAACAACAAATTTTCGTTTATGGTGGGATGTCCAGTCCTTATTTATTTCTTTCAGAAAATTCTGATGTTATTTAACAATGCAGGGGATATATGCCTCCAGAATATATTGTCCAAGGCATTTTGTCGACAAAGTATGATGTCTATAGTTTCGGCGTTATGCTCCTCGAGATCATTAGCAGTATGTGCAGATCTAAACCAGCTCCTCGCCAAGCTTCAATCGAATGGGTAATTAGTAAATTTTACAGGCATGCATGCATATAGGTTCTGTACCAGGATTTCGATCAATTTGTTATTTTTTTCTTATGGCCGGGCTTTGTTTTGAAATCATAGATAAAAATGGGTAACATGTATATGCAATTGTTCGTCTTACTGCTGGTCCAAAAGGGGATTAAATTGTAGTACCTGCCACAGTACAGCGGACCTAAGATTTTTTTTTCTAGGTTAGGCATTCAAACTAGAGCATATCTAAATGTTCGTAGTACATATATACTGACCAGAAAAGTATGTTAAGAGGAATTGGAAAATAACTTTTGTATTTTATCTTCATGCTTTTTGTTGCTTGGAACACAATAATGTAAGCTTATCTCATAGAAATGCCAGTAGTTGAGCTCTTCAAATTGTCTATCTTTTTTATGTGAGACTGGAGTTGCAATTAGAGTGTGTAGAGGATTCCGGCCCTATCCGCTGTAGCCATGAGCTAGTACCCAACAGGCACCAGTCACCGAAGCTCATAACAACTAAGAGCTTGGGCCTAACTCAACCCAAAGGGACCAACCTAATGGGCAAGGGCTGCCCCACCTTATATGTTTGTGCTTCCCCACCATCAATTTCTGATGTGAAACTAATGAACCTATGAATCATGACAAATGTGGGATTATAACACACAAACAATGGTGAATATTTATTTTTACGAAGAAAATGAGTCATATGCAACACTGCGCTGTGACGGAGAGAACAATATTGCCCTGAAAGTTCGTACCTTATTTTTTTGGCCTGCATTACAATTGATGGCTGTGAGTTCCTTAATTTCTTCCTCATCCCCCATCTCTCTCTTGTAGTCTTGTGTCACCCATCCTTTGCCGCGAAATAAACTAGAGTGGTATGCTATCTTAATTAATTACCTGGCCCAGAAAATACTATTGGGTACCCACTCACCTCCCCTCGCTACCGCTGCTTTCTTGGCTCCTCCATTGACAATGCCACGAAAAGCTTGGAGCTATGCTCCTACACCAGGGAGTTAGTAAAAACAGCTTCTTGAAAGAGATAATCCAGGGGATGTATATGGAGCTGTAATTACTTTACAATTACAATAACTGTGTAAAAAATGAGTTTTTATGGCCTCTGAGTGAGTAAAACGAACCTAATCCAAATTCATATGTATAAGAAAATATTCCACAAATAAGTTGTTTGCTTGCACTCTATCTGCCAATCATTTACTGTACATGCAGCTAATTTAGGTTATCTTTTGTTATGCATAGGCTTGGATGGCGCGGCAAGCGGGACAAATGGAGGAGTTATTGGATCCATCGTTGTATGCTGAGTTTCAGTTGAAGGAGATAAGAAGGTGCATGGAGGTAGGCCTTCTGTGCACTCAGTTTAAGCCGGCTGACAGACCCGCCATGTCAGATGTTCTTGCGATGCTAGATGGCAAGAAAAAGCTAAGGACCCCCAAACAACCAGGATATACGAAAGGAAGAAAGGCCTGATCAGACGGACGCACGGGTTCCATGCACTGAATAACTTATTTCCTCGTGTATCTACTCTTCACATAATATTAATCGAGGATAAGCTGGCCATTTTATCTACCTTATTAATTCTAGTGCCTAAATCTAAAACAACAAGGTATTTTGTTTCCAGAGTAAGAGTTAATGATGTTTCGTATTTTTGGCTGAACTCTCGACTTTGTTTGTTTCTTTCTGGGTATGTGGAAATGAAAGAGCCAGGAGCCAATTTGCCTTTTTACACACAATATGATATCTCTCTCTCTCTCTCTCTCTCTGCTAAAACGAGAGTTATTGCCTGAACGCAATGGGAGTACAGATTCAGAACACCTGCCGTGTGATACCGATACCATGAATTCATAATGTCCTGTCAATAAGTTTCAAAAAAATAATGTCACGTCAACAATAACCAATCAAAAAATAGGATTGAGACAGTAATCCAGCGGTGCAATAGTGCATTTTTTATCATCACCCTCTCATGCTTAGATGTTACAGTACATCGTAGCAAAGGTACTACCTCCATCCCAAATTATAGATCATTTTAGTTTTTCTAAATACATAGATAGATAGGGTATATCTAAGTGCATATCAAAGTCTATGAATCTAATAAAGCTAGAGCTTGCTTCTTATTTTCCCCTAAACTGAGGGAAGACTTTATCTCAGAACTGGGGTACAACCAGAGCTCAGCGTATTCGGTTGGAGTCACCGGACAATCCAGAGTCATCCGATCCAAATGCTGAAGCTGATCGATCTGTTTTATTGGACTGAATTTAAATAAAACTTGTGCGCTGATCTCCCCTCGTATAGAAATGTTGCAGTGTGGTAATGAAGTGAATGGTGAATCAGAGGGTGCAATAGTATCCAGTACGAGTCTTGCAGATTCATATCAGGCAGGTCGAGAAGAAACTACCTCAACATCCAACAGAACTGTTGCATTAACTCATTTACTTTCTACAGCATTAGAAGCCATTACTGGAGGAGCATAATCAGGGTGTTGTGTGAGATGATATCAAGATGAAGGTGTGTCAGCTGAAGCAGTCATCAGCTCACTTTGCTGTATACGTCGTGTTCTGGTAGCTGTCTGTTATGCCAGAGTAGACTTCTATATGTGTTGATGCCTAATTGTAGAAAGCTGCCATTTCTTGGTCCTCTTTCTGCACTAGCGGCGTGTCCCGGCCGGTTCCCACGGCCTGGACGCCGTGCTGTCTGGGGACACAGTGTACTCTGCTGCTTGCTCTCCTGCTGCTCTGTTTTCTGGTGGTATGTCCTGAGGTTTGACTTGAGCTCATGCCCTTGTCCTTTACCACTTTGTCACCAGGTGAACTTTTGTTGCATGCTTAAATCCATCTCTCTCAAGTGAATATATCCAAAAATAGCTGAATGAATACTTTATTTTGGATAATGGAAAGCCTGAATAACCACCTGAAACACTCGAATACCTTTGCTCAGTCTGAATGTCTGATCAACAAATGTCCCAGAACAGAAACGCCGGTAAGCCTTTGGTATAGATGCTTTGCCAATCAACAATGTCTATCCTAGCCGAAAGGCTCTTATCTCCTGTGCTTTAAGGTTTATACAACTAACAGTATCTTGAAATGTGCCAGAGAGAAGAATCGCAGTTAGTGTAATCTCTCACTCAACCTTAAGATTCCATACGAGCATATGCATTGCTTAATCTTCACGCGATGTTTTCGTACCCATACCATTTTGTTAACACAAGGCTTGGCTTTAGCCTTTTTTGTCTTTTGCATTGGGCCAGCCATGTATTCCTTCTCAGCAGATAGTAGACGAGTTCATACGGAACAAAAGAGCGGCAACCTCGATTGGTCCAGGGATAGGAGGAAGAGGTGATCAACAATCTGAAGAAAGAAAAAGAGCCAACAAGGTCAATGCATGCTGGCTTACTCTTGCTTATAATTACATTGATTATTTTTGCTTAACTCGTCAGCTTGTCTTGTTATTTTCACATTCAGTGATCTTGTAGCTAGGTTGTGTTGCATAAATCTCTGGTGGCAGAAGCTAGAGATTACCTCAATAATCTGAGAAAAAAAAGGAGATTGCATGGTACACAGCGATTAGAATGGCAGATCCAGTGGTCATCGTGGAGAAGATCATCGACATTGCGATCAATCTCAAGGATGCCGTGGAGACAGTTCGGGAGAACAAGGAGGAGTGTCGCGGCATCGAGAAGCTCGTGCGCAGAGTCAGTGACCTGCTGTCGCTGCTCAAGGACTCGGAGATGATGAGGCACAAAGTGATTGGCGGCCCGCTAGAGGATCTTGGGGATGCCATCAGACGCGCTCATGATGTCGTAACAGCCTGCCAGGGGAAGAACATCCTGTGTCTCTTCTGCAAGGCCGGGAAGCTGGCCAAGAAGTTGAGCCAGGTAAAGAACGACATATCACATGGGATGATGCTGGCCATCTTTGCCAGCCAAACCGCCGCCACCGTGTTTGTGGCAACGAAAGGCCAGCAAAGTTCTGTGACTGTCAATGTGTTCCCTGTTCGGACATACCAACCACCTCCCCTGTCCGAACATCTACCATCTCGCCCTACTGTTTTTGTTGATGATGACCTCCAGCCTAGTTTGCCCACACATGAAGGTTCTTTTCATCCTCCTGATGATGTTCTTGGCAATGACATACGTCCTAGTCGGCCTCATTCGCACACATCCCCTCCTCGTACCAATGTAGTAGCTCCACCTTTGTCCAAATACCTACCTCGTCGTCAACCCAAACAACCAACACCAGCACTGCCTACACCACCACCACCTCCACCACCTCCACCACCTCCTCCTCCTCGTATGACCCGATACAAACCGTCGCCACCGCCAACTCCTCCATCACCACCACCACCACCACCACCACCACTTCCTCTTCCCACATATGTAACTTCTCCAATGTCTGACCATCAGCCTCAACGTTCATCCACACCACCATCACCTCCTCGCCGTCCTCCCATCGCAAATATAGCTCCTCCTTTATCCAAACATCAACCTCCTTCTCCACCCACACAATCACGACCTACTCCTACTAATCCTATCACAAGTACAGGTCTAGCAAAGCCTGGGCATCTACCACGTCCATCTTCACATGTACCTCATTCTACCTCACAGGTATGATTGCTTAATTACCTACATTATTATGAAAATAAGGATAAAGTTAGATATAATATCTTAAAATATGAATTGACAATTATTTACAAAAAAGTAAAGGCCTAATTTTAATAGGATGAAAATTTTAGACCAAAAACATACAAGATATATTTTCTTAACCTTTAAGGCAGTGCGTACACAATAGATGTGTGCCAGAACAGTAAGCAATCTGAGATGTGCTAAGCTTGTTTTGTGGGCATGCCCCTTTAGATTGGCATAAAACAACTTTTTCTCGATAAGGGAATCTTTATTGATCTTAGACAACTACATCAAGGTGATAAAATCATGACCACATCCTCTATATAGCAAGGATACACACAACATAGAAGAATTTAAAGAAGTAGAAAAGGACATGACATCAACTGTCATAGCGTAGCAAACTACAACACACAATGCAACTTGTGACCTTTAGTTCCATGCGCCACCATGTCAACACATAGACCGTAAGAAAGGCTCTTGAAAAAAGCACCTCCAACTTACTAGGTGCAGAAAGCTACCTGATTATCAAATGATTTGCACAAGGTATAAAATGGTAATCGGAAGCTCCTTGACTATATATGCTTAGCTATACAGTTTTGTGATACAACTTCTAAATAAGTAATTTTGTGATGGTCTTGCCAACATTTCTGTTGTTTATGTGAAATTTTCTTTATTGTTATTTTTTTATCTTTGTGATTTCTATTACCATATAATATATTGATTTTATTTTTCAGAATATTGCAGACATTTCAGCCCCTATTTCTGGTCCTGTCTCCCTCACTCCATCAGAAGATGATTGGTTAGTCATCTACCATAAGTTTTAGAGTTGTGCCACAAAAATCTTTAAGTAATAAATGAATGCTGGATGTCTCAAAACTATGCGTCAATAAATATAAGATATAGAGAATTTAAATTCAAACTATATAGCATTCGGTCAACAATACGCTAATTATATATGGGTTTAGTACTGATGCAAAAGTGGTACCAGCACATTTGTATTTATATTCATTCCAACAGTTAAGATTCGTAACTAGTAGCGTTATATAATCCCTGGAGAGTCCCACTCCCACCTAAATTTTTATAAGTAAAAACAGAATTCAATTTACTTCCCTGGAGTTGCAGTTTATTTCATTTCCATCATTAAGTGTAGCTTTCATTTAGTTCAAACTGCAAGTATTCAGTGAGATTGATAGTGGTTATAGATAAGAAACTGAACAATTATGTAATTATTGGTATCTGTTTATTCCTCCATTGAGCTTTTGCATCAGCGTGCTTTAAGTTTAATTTCGTCACCATTCATGAAAAATGCTGGTTTTGGACAGAAATAATTCAAATACCAACATAATGGTATTTTTATTTCTTCCGACACATGGGAAATGGTACATGGCAAGATGAAGTGCATATCTCTGCTTGCTTAGCTCATCCTTCCGTAGAGCATTTCCATTTGCACATGTTTTGTCTATTTTGATGGAGTGTTGGATTAGAAATAATGAGTTAACCTTGTATCCTGCAAGCTTTGGAGATACTTCTTTTTTATTCTTTACTCATTTAAAAAAAACATTCACCTTCACTTACTTGCAGCAGCATATCTGATGAAAGAAAAAATAAACGAGCAGAGAGCGAGGCACCATCTCCTCCTTTACCAGGTATATGGTTGCAATTCTGTTCCCGTCTATCTTCACCTTCACACTCCCTAGAAGTCATCTTTCTAAAGTTTTGAGTTTATGTTGATACGTATAAAGAATACCAAGATTGGTTATATCAATATTATATGGTATATTCTGTTTTATATATGCTTTCAATAAAAAATATAATGTACTAATACATATTAGTTAAAAAAAAGTGGTCAATGTCATCTCTTGAAGATTGATAAAGGACATAAATCTACATAAAAGAGGAACAAATGGAGTTTATGTTTATCAATTTTGGCACTTGGCAGTTGAAACTCACTCAAATTGTTACTCTTACTACATTGTACTAAGAACTATTGGTTCTAATAATACACTTGCATACTCGGATAAATCTAAGGGAGATAAGTTGTGGGTTGATTCTATGACAGGCTTAACAAAGTTCAGTTTGACTGAGTTGAAGAACGCTACACAGAATTTTTCAGAGAAAAACAAGATTGGATCAAACGACTTTAGTACTGTCTACAAGGTACTCCATATGCTTGGCATGCTATTTTGTAAATGTGATTTCTCAACACGACGCTACCATTTAAAATCTACAGAAACATTGATTATAATTTTAATTTTATTAAGAAATTGTTTCACACACCTCAATAATCTATCACAAAACCACAGTTTTTTAAGAACTGCGATCACTTCCAACAGCTATGCCACTTGTTGGACACATTATACTACCTTGCACATTTCCTTTTCTTTACACAAGAGGTACTTGCGAAATTGGATAAGATCGAGCAAACCCACTAGCTTCATTGCATTACTTAGACATATAGACATGCACAGGACGTCACTTTTATGGATTTATTTCATAGAATGAAACCACCATTTATCTTGCTTTTTATACTTTTAAGGGTATATTGCACGACCGACTCCTGGTTGCCATCAAGAAATTTCGTGATCCACCTCCATTTCTAGTGGCGCGATTGAGTACCGAACTTCATCTTGCTTCAGAGCTCCAGACCAAGGATGTGGAGGCTTTGAGGAATAACAAGTATATTATCAGAATTCTGGGATATGGCCACGAATTCATCTGGGAGAATCAGTGCCTTCAAACTCACATTTTTCTTGTCGAAGAATTATTGCCGAACGGAAACATGGGAAACAATATTTATGGTATTTTCCCCTCTGAACCAAAATAGTACATTATGAATTAAAGTAACCAATATAATTGCTTCCCCTCAAATTCTAACTAATCTGCAGGAGAATATCGACTTCATTGGCCCTCCCTCTTCAAGATAATCCAGGGGCTTGCCCAAGGCCTAAAGTGCCTGCATGAGCAAAACATTGTCCATAGGAATGTGAAGCCAGCCATCATCCTCTTGGACTCTGATATGAATCCTAAGATAACTGATTTTGGAATAGCTAGAATCTTGGAGAAACCGATGATTCACGACAATAACATAGCGGGCACAGTGTAAGATGCCATTTTCTAAATTAAGTATCACATTAGAGCTAATTTGTGACAAGAATAAGTGTCTCTTTTCTTTCTTCTTTCCTTCATATTTTGTCCTGAGGTCTTCCCTTTCTGTCTAACCATTCAGGGGATATATGCCTCCTGAATATATCTTGGAAGGTATTTTGTCGACTAAATACGATGTGTACAGCTTCGGTGTCACCCTCCTTGAGACCATTAGCGGTATGTGCAGATCTGAACCTGCCCGTCACCATGCTTCAGTTCCATGGGTAAGTACACGCACACCGACACATCAGTTTATTTGTCACATTTTTGTTGGAATTACACAAGAAAATGCATCACGTGCGACTTTGCAATTCTACATTTTTCAAGTAGTCCATCTAGCTCAGCTCCTATTTTGGTGACTACCCTTACAAAAGGACAGAGTTTTGAGGGAACGATATTCAGATTTTTTTCAGATAATGATCCACTAAAATGGGAAAACGAAAATCTGGCACCCAAATTAATCAGGCAAAACAATTCAGTTTGCCACATCTTGTTTGTTAGAATTTGCTAGCGAGGGGATGGTGAGGCCTTGATTTACTATTTTATCTCCTAGTGGATCATTATATTTTGCTATTATTTCTTTCATTTTACTTGTTTCATGTTTTATTTTGTATAGGCCCAGGTTTAAATTTTTATGTATATTTTTAAAACATTGTAAATTGCACAAAGCATTGTTGAATTGATTTGTTCCAAATATGAAAATGATTAAAAAAATTAGAAAACTGCCAATTAGGGCCATAAATTGAACACCGTTTGCAGTGGAGAATAAAAAACGATTTTGTGATAACACATGCATGGAAAAAAATTTACTCAAAATTTCCTAAAAAGAAAAACAACATCTTCCTCAACATGATTTTTGTTTCATGACCGTTGTTGTTTACCGAACAAAACTCGACATTTATATGTGCCGTCCGTTCTTCGCAGGCCTGGAATGTGCGAGAAAATCAACAAATGGGTGAGTTGTTTGATCAATCCTTGTTCGAGATATCTCAGTTAACAGAGATAAAGAGGTGCTTGGAGATAGGACTACTATGCACTCAGTCTGAGTGGGTGGAGCGGCCTACCATGGCTGAAGTTCTTGACATGCTTAGTGGCAAGGTAGTAGGGTTAGGAACCCCAAAGCAACCCGAATACACCAAAGAAAGGGTCATGACTTCCAAAGGGGCCAGCCGTAAGGTCAGAGGTGGGAGGTAGCAACGCGCCAAAATGGCATGTTGCATCTCTGAAATCTATATATAGTATACTCATGCAAACCATCGTCACTCGGCATATCTACTGTTTCCGGTAGTGTCATACACTTGTGTAAATATTATCTAAAAAAGAATCCGTTGTGAAGTTGTAAATACAGTCATTGAGAATAAGTTGTTAAGTGTATGTGTGAATGATTTGTAAGTGCTTCACGCTCTTAAGCAAAATCTACTGAACTTGCAAGCAGAACACGACCCGGCGCTCCATGCCTCCGCCGGCCGGCACATGGCTGCAGATGCATCGGGGAGTTGCAGTTCGCAGGCTTGCAGCGGCAGAGCTGAAGCGGAAAGGCGTGCGTGGGGCAAGCTTGGGTGGCTTCAAGGAGGCTGGGAGGAGACGGAGGGAAGTGAGAGATGGCCTCAACTCGGCGGCGCTCCGGCGACCCGCGGCGTGAGGCGGAGGCAGCGTCCCTCTGCGGCCCCAGGGGTGGACGGTACCTGCCGTCCGATGGGACGTGAGCGGTCGGGATCGACTGAATCGTGGCGGGATCGTGTTCCCCGTCAGTCAGGCGCGGCGGCCGGTGGCCATGTGCGGGCTTCGCTCTCTTCTCTTGTTCATCACTTCGCCGTCGGAGTGAGCGCCCGCGCTGCCGCATGGACAGCGATCGATCGCAGGAGCTCACCGGCGCAGCGCCCCGTCCCGAGCAGGAACAGAGGGGTATCAGGCAGCTGTTCAGTGTTCAGATTCAACCTGACAGTCTGGCACCGGTGAGCTCTGCCATTCTTCTTCGCCTAGTGAATCGTCGCCATGGCCGAGTAAATTGAGCGCGGCATGGTGTTCGTGGGACGTGATCCGTCAATATGCTGAAATCAAGGGATCCTCCAGCCGAAATACGCTGGGTTCAATCCAGAATCTATCAGGACCTAAAATATCTAATTCTGTCTCAACAGATAAATTGGGCCTCCGCCCTCCGTCGAGCCGTGTGTCGCGTCGTCACCAGGTGATGGCGGGCAACAACAGGGAGCGTACATCTTGGGAGAACATCCATGATCCCAATCTCTGAATGCCTTCGCCGGCGCTGCCAGCCGACATGGCACAGGGTTTCGTTACAGCGCCTGCAACGTCCGCCATGGTTCTCGCCGTGCGACAACCTTGCGCCTGTTTCTTCAGCGGCCGCGGGACATGGGATGGATGGAGTCATCGTGCGCGCGCCGCCATGCCGGCCGTCGCGCCGCGCCCAGCACACGGACGCGTTCGGCCGCCGGCGCCTTCGCTTCCAGCTTTCATAGCACACCAGATGCACGAGCCACAGACGGGGAAGGGGACGGAAGCTCCGGTGAGCCGCGGCGCGAGGAGGACCCCCAAAGGGTGGACGGTCCACCCCTGGTTGCCTACCTGCCGTCCGATGCAACGTTGGCGGTCCAGATCGACTCAATCGCGTACGGGGTCGGGGAGGCCAAAGGCGCTCTGCTTCGTCAGTCTCAACGCCAGCGGACGTGGCGCGGTGCTCCGCTGGCTCCGGCGAAGTAAAGGGAGAGGAGGGCTGCTCACCAGCTTCGTCATCGTCGAATCGTCATGCTCAGATGCTCGCCTGTGGCCACCGGTCTTTACGTGCTTCGCCTCTGCCGGTCTGGCCGCAGACTCTGTTCGTGCAGACGACAATCCCAAAGGTTGCGGACAAGCTTCTTCGAATCGATCTTTCCCAGCTGCTCCTGAAATGCGTCGACAGATTGTTTCGTCTTGCAGCTGCGTGTATTGTTTTGCCGGCGGTTCAGGTCGCCGAGCTCGGACGCCGTGGTACGTGGTACGTGGCACGTCGTCAGATCAGGAAAAGCAGAGCAGAGCAGAGCTACCGACCTGGCCGCCGGACGGCGGCCGAGTGCCGCCTCAGCCCTCAGCACACCCGGCTTCGACTGGAGGAAGAACTGGAATTGATGCGACGTGTTTGGCGGTTTCCTAGCGGACGCGGAGAGGGTAGGTCGCCGGCGGTGCTCCACTTCCCTCAGCAGACGGTGCACTGTTCTGTCAACGACCTGCATCTGCTCATCTTGTTCACGCATCGCGTGGAGCACAGAGCTCGTCAGCTCAACACAGCTCATCTCAAGCCTTCCCTGTCTGACGCTGTCAAGCTGAAGTCCACGCCACTATAGATATGGTTGATTTGGTGTTGATCTTGGTGTAGCCCAATACAGATTTAGTCGGTCATTATCATGCAGTGGACACCATGCATAACTGCATGTCAAAGTCTGAATTCTTTCCGAGAGTGGCAGAGTGCTAATGAGGGGCATGTCAAAGTCTGAATTCATTCCGGTGGCTGCGGCCCGGTAAACTTGCAAATGCCTCCCGAATTGGATGTAACATTTTCAAAATACCCCCAGATTGGATCGTGCTTAATAATCGTGATCCGACTATTTGCATATAGCCTCCGCTTTATTTACAAATAACACCTAATTTCGATCACGATTAATAGTTATGATCCGAATATTTATATTTACAACCCTGGGTTTTGCATATAGCACCCTGGTTGGGGTTAGCTCCTCGCGCCCGTCCTCCGCTGCCGTGCACTCCCCGCCCGTCCGCTGCGAGCACAGAGGCCCATCCCACTCACCATTCTACCGCTCGAGACCTAGCATCACCAAGCTCCCCATGAATTGCCGCGGAACAGGTAGTCGAAAAGCAAGGAGGTCCGTGGCCAGGGTGTCCCACCACCAGCAAGGCATCGCCAACTTGATTTGGTGCCCTCTAGCGCAGGCAACCATGGGAGGCACTGGGCGACCTACAAACCCTGAAGGATTCGATTCCCAACCCGCCGCTCTCTGCCGGTTGTCGCATGCCAGCACTTGACTCACGAAAGGGATGGAACTGGGAGAGGATAAGGAACGGGGAGAAATAGGAAAAAGCCACGCTTGCACTGAAGCCAATTGACTGCGCTGTGCAGCTATAGTTGTTTGGGACTTTGGGCCTCCAGCCGAATGCGAACGGCTGAGCCGTCGAAGAAGCTTGGTCCTGTTTGGCACGGCTCCACTTCTAAACTCCAGCAACTCCATCAAAAAATTCAGCCAAACACCCCAACTCCAAAACTCCATGGAGTTGCCAACTCCATGGAGCTGTAGTGCAAATGGAGGTGGAGTTTTGGAGCACCTCTTTTGCTGCTCCAGAAACCTCTCTTTTGAACCTTCTCGTGGAGTTGGTGGGTAATTACCCACCAATGCCACTGGTTAAAAAAAACGTTTCATTCTATTCTCCCTTATATTCTCCCGAGCCCCACTCGCCGCCAGAGCCCTGCCCGTCGCCGCCCCCGTGGCCGGCCGGCCCCGCCGCCCGTCGCCGCCCCCCGCCGCCCGTCGCCCGCTGCCGCCCGCCGCCGTGCTCGTCGCCCGTCGCCGCCCGCCGTCCGTCGCCCGCCGCCGCCCGCCGTCCGTCGCCCGCCGCCGCCCGTCGCCGTGCCCGCCGCCGCCCGTCGCCACCCACCCAGCCGCCTGTCGTCGCCCGTCACCGCTCGCCGCCCGTCGCCACCCGCCACCCCGTCACTACCCACCCCGCCACCCGTGGAGGGTCTCCCGTGTGCGGCACAGTGCAGTGGAAAAAGGGGAAGAAGAAGATGGAATAGAGAGGATGACAAGTGGGGCCTTAATTGGGGGGCAACAATGGCAATCCACACTGAAATCAATCTTTTTTGGAGCTGAGAGCACCCATCTAGCCAAACACCTCATTTTTATTCTGGAGTTTTGGAGCGGAGCTGGCTCCATGTGGAGTTCTGGAGTGGAGCAGCTCCATCCGGAGTTGGAGCCATGCCAAACAGGGCAGGATAATCGTGATCCGAATAATTTCATATAACCCCCTAACAATTTTCAAAGAACCTCTAAATTGGATCGCGATCCGAATATTTACAATTACAATCCTGGATTTTGCATATAGCACCCCGGTCGGGGTCCAATCCCCTCCCGTTCGTTAGCCGCCGCCGTCCTCCACGCCCGTCCGCCGGTAGAGCGGAGCGCCTTCCCACCCACCATTACCGCATCCGATGCCTAGCATCAACAAGCTCTGCATGAATGGCACGGAAGAGCTCGTCAGCAAGCCCTGTGGCCAGAGCGGCCGTCCCGTGGTCCCGGAGCTGCGGCCGTCGCCGTGGCCGGAAGCCGGCCGGTGCTTCGCCTGCAGCTGCAGACGGTGCACTGCCGTGTTTTTCATCAGTGACCCAGAGCCAGCTATTGCAGCCACGAGGTGAAGTGGAGCCTGATGTTTCTCGCCCATCTCAGACGACCGCGAGGTGTTCGTGGAAATGCTTCTCAGGTCGGCCGCTCCTTGCTTCTGAATCAAATTGGATGGGGACGGCTGAACGCGACACATTTTCAGGCGCCGTGCTCACATTGGAAGATGTGTAGTCGAGGAGGCCGCCGCCGCCTCTCTTGCACAGCTCGGTCTCATTGGAATTGTGAACCGATAAGGACCCTGCAATGTCATGCCGAAGTGCTGAACATCTGGGACAGGCTTGCTACTCAGTGCACAGTCAAGAGGAAACCATGTCCGTGATGATAAGAGGAGATGGTAGTTCACGCGCCAGATTTCTCTGGACTCTTTCTGGGTTTCTGATGCTGCACCGGGATCTCTGCTATTGTTTGCCTCCAGGTCTTTGCTTTGCAGTCTGAACCTGTATATATCTGTTCACTATCTGGCAACATCCTCATCATGATATTGTCAAAGTGAAGGCAGTGGCTCTCATAACTGTTGGCCTGTTGCATGCTTTAGTTGCGTCCATTGGAGAAAGATACGATACGATAATAGATACCTTTATGCCCTGTTGGGAAAACCGTTGAGGCAACCGGTAAAGCGGGTGTGTGCAAGATTCTCGAGATCAAGATGGCAATGCCATTTTCTGTGCCTGACACATTATGTCCTCGTGCCCTAGAGATGAAATTGCTGCATGGGATGGATTGTCATCAGCTTTACCATGCTCTCATTTACTACTAGCAGTGATGGAAACTGATTGATTGTCTGCAGGTCATTGCCTGCTTGGTCTCTCTTACGATGAGGTTCTGATGGCGACAACTCACCCTATAGCCAGCTCGCTTATAAAATTCATGGTGAGAAGAGGGTCACTTTCCTTACCCCTGTTCAGAAACGCTTACCCTGTCCAATTATTGCGCACTGCTAATCACAAACGCTTACCCTGTCCTAGTTTGGTCGTTGATAAACCAAAAAAGATATCCTATGATTATGTTTACCAAAACAAAAATAACCTGGGATGACCACTCTTTTTCAGGATCATTTGAAGTGTTAATTTGCGTGTATTAGTCGCAGAAAATTTTAATTTCTCATAGTAGAGCTATTATGTTGTAGTTGTAGCATCGCACCATCATATCTGCAGCCAAAATTAATCAGGGCCATTTTTTCATGCATGTGCCCTATGAGACCTGAACTGTGTTCTGCTGAACATTCACATCGATAGGCTTTGTTTTTCCTTCTTCTCCATGTGAAGACCTGAGACTCAGTGGTCCTAGTTTTATTTCAAAACTGTTGTCACGGTCTGACAGCCTGTCTTATTTATATGTCATTAGCATGTGTCTTCACTGATTCCTTCTTCGACTAACGACAAAGCCCGCATGTGTCATTAGCATGTGTCTTCACTGTTGTCACATATATTGTTTCTATATGGTGTGTGGATCGAGCAATTATGTACTGAGAACTTGTTCAGAACGGAGCAGACTTTGGGGAGCAGACTCTGTGCCTGTTCAAAGGAGGAAGAGGTGTGAAACGAAGGCAAAGAGGAAATAAGGTCAGTGTCTGCTTGATTACTTATTTTGATTGTTATGGTTTCATCAGCTCATAAGATCAGCATCTGATGCCTTTCCTTCTCATAGTCTTGAAGATTATTGTTGTTGCAGTCAACCGCACAAGCAGAGCAAGATGGCTGACATTGCATTGGGCAGCGTGGGGAAGATCGTTCAAATTGCACTCAAGATCAAGGAGGCCGTGGAGACGGTTAAGCAGAACGAGAAGGAATGCCACGACATCCAGAGGTGCGTTGCCAGGGTCAGCGCTCTCCTCAGGAAGCTTGACGAGATGACGGAGACGATGAAGGATGAGGTGATGCGTGACGCCCTGGAGGATCTGGCCGAATCCCTGGAACGCGCCCTCGAGCTCGTCATGGAGTGCCAGCGGAAGCACAACTTTCGCCGCTTCTTGGGAGCAGGGAACATGGCCAAGGAGCTGGGCCGGGTCCAGGATGATATAGTGAGGAAACTGCAGCTGGGGAACTTCGCCACCAGTGTCCAGACCATCACCATCATGGTGACAAACATCCAATCTGCTGGTGGTCCTCCTCCTCGTCCTCCTCCACCCCGATCCCAAGGGGAAGTGATTATTGATGGTAAGGAAAAGCTATCAAATTATCAATACCGTCTATTGCATCTTGGGTCGTTGTGCATCATTGGTTCAAAGCATAGTGTTTTATTGCAACTCTGTGTATCAAAGTGACGTTGCTCCAACAGTTTTCTTAGATCAACTGCTCCTACAGTTTCATACATGCGTGTTTAGGTATTAATATAATCTAATTCAAGCCCTGTTCCTGTGTGGGTTAATTTTTATACAATATAGGCTTCACAAAGTTCAGTTTATCTGAATTGAAGGCCGCTACAGAGAACTTTTCGGATGGAAACAAGATTGGAAGTGGTGGCACTGGTGATGTTTACAAGGTACTCCGATCCGTTACTTGGTTCGTGAAAGGAATCGGTGCTCGTAGCCTAAGAGGGGGAGGGGGTGAATTAGGCAACTCAAAACCTTAACTTATGGCTTCCACTACTTTGCATGTAAGTAAACTACATCATTATATCCAAGAAGTGCATTCTACAGTTGATCTAGTATGGAACCCTCATCCCAAAACAAGTTTTGCAACATAGAGCAAATACTAATAAGGTGCTACACTAAGAAAGTAAAGGCACACAAGTTGCAAGTATGAAACATGGAAACGTAAGAGGTTAGGATGAGGGAAAACAAACTCTTAACATGATAATTTATCCCATGGTATCGGTAGGCACTAAGGCACCACTAGTCCACGTTGTTGAAGCACTAGTATTGCTTCCCGGTTACCAAGTCTATCCCAAGGCACCCCTTGACTTGACACAAAGGCTCAGCCACAAAGGCACACGCCAAGTTCCTCGGTCACCTTGATGCAATTTCCACTAAGGAGCTTCTTCATGAAGGAAGGGGGTCTCCACATCCCCCGCACAAGGTCGTCCACGCCAAGCCGGAGGGTCGAAGACTTGCCGGCGAGCTATCAAGGCTCCAAGGCACCGGAACACCTCTTGTACAGCAGTGGTTCACTCTAGAACCTAATCACAAGGTTAGCACACCTTGCACTCACTCCTCTCCAGGCCTATCCTAGCACTAATCACTCTCCTAATCTTGTGCTAAGCCTTTGACGGATCACTTAAGCACTTTTGGTGGTATGAATATGTTCTTGATGAGTCTTGGTCTGCAATGCATCCCTAGACACTCCAGTAACTCCAAATGGGCGAGTGGTAGGGGTATAAATAGCCCCAAGGGCTCAAAGGCCCGTTGTTGCAACGGCTAGCGAAAAAAGATATCATCAAATGTTCTGATGGTCTATTCTTGGCCTGCATCAGAACATCCGGTGCAACTAGCCATTGGCCTCGCCACGCCCAAGTTCTTCACTGACACATCCAAAATTCATCCGACGCTTCATGCGATGGTACCGTCGGATCATCCGGTGCCACTATTCATGTCACATAGCCATTGGATCCCCCTGACGTCATTGCTCCGACGCTTTCTCTGTTGGATCATCCCATGCTGAAGGATTTATGGCCAAAACCTTCTGTAAGTTTCTGAAGTAAATATGCTTGATCCGACGGTCAACTCCATAGAGCATCGGAACATCCTGTGCTATAGGATTTCCTCTGCCTTCTTAGAAAATTGCTCTGACGCTTGTAAAATTACCCCCATCGGATAATCCGATACACTCGAGATTTTTCCTTGCTTTTCCGTTGTACCAATTGCTTCGATGGTTAGTCCGACGCTACTTTGGTGGGCCATCGGAACATCCGATGGTGCATTTTTCCTTCTAAATCGTCTAAAGCAAGCACAAAAGATACCTTCAATACCATAGAATAATCCTAAATATTATGGCTTGGTCATTTAAATACTATAGTTTGGATACTCGAATACCATGATTTGGATACTCGAATATTATGATTTGGATGTCAAGAATACCATCATTTGGACCTTGCCATGATTTGGTTTGCATTCTTGTGACTAAAAAACCTACAAGGTACATGCTAGACAAAACATTAATCCTAATGACTATGGTGTCACTCAATCACCAAAATCACAAAATATGGCTTAATAAGATCATGTTCAATGCAGTTTGTTAATTCTAGGTTTGTGTACTTTTCCATATAATCACGTAGGCATCACTAGCAAGTTGAATATTTCCTGTACAGGTTAAGACTATTTTTCTTCGTGTAGCAAGTAATTTCAAATTTAAATTTATACTAAATATTACAAATTTGTTGTCCCAAAGGGCAGGGAATAAACTAATTGGTATTATTCTGTGCTCAAACGCGCAATCACGCCTAAACCTAACCCTTGCTGTTGTGTCCTCCGATAGCTCCTATAAGTCCTCCTTTGTGGCATTTTAGCTTCGGCACATGGCAAGAAGCCACGAAAACTCCTGTCCACCGTACTCTACATTAGACAGGGAGTTTAGGGAAAGTGTCTTTCGTGCAACTCTAGATCTAGCATTTTCTCAAACCTCAAAGCACACACGTGTGGTGCCCATACTTTATTCCAGCCAAAAGACCAAAGTGAGCCAAAGATGAAACTTGATGGACTTTGATGAAGATTTTGAAGCCTGATGCCAGGGCGCCATTGAACTTTTGGCGAAACTTTAGTGCTAAGATCAGCAGTTCTGCTTTTTCCCTTCTGTTCTTTTGAAAACAAAAATCCATCATCTGACATGGTGTTTATACTTCTCAGGGTGTCCTGCAGGACGGACAGGTCGTTGCCATAAAAAAATTGCATCCTATTCGTGGCTTTGACCACTGTCGGCCATACGATGAAATTAATGTTTTTGTAGATCTGAAGCACAAAAACATAATTAGACCTCTGGGATATTGCCTAGAAGTGACAATGGTCTTAGCCATCTATAATGGAAAATATGTTGGAGCTCAACAAGGAGAATTTTGTTTTGTACAAGAATACATGGAAAACGGAAGTATGGAGAACATTATGAACGGTATGTTGTTCTGTACAAATACTGGTTACAGTTCACCTCTTGACAAAGCATCCCTTAACTTTGATGTCACTGATCAATAGTTGCTTCTCGTTGCATGATATGTGATCTCTGCAGGGTCTCGATTTATTGGTTGGTCCTGCCGCTTCAAAATGATTCAGGGGATAGCCCAGGGGCTACATTACCTACATGAGCAACGTGTCGTCCATATGGATCTGAAACCACAGAACATCCTCGTCGATTCTGATATGAATCCTCGGATCAGTGATTTTGGCGTAGCTAAAAAGTTGGACCTTGGTGTTGAAAAAACCTTCGACAGCAGCATAGCTGGCACAATGTAAGACCATACATGCATGAAGCTCTTTTCTTTAACTACTTCAATTTTTACCTCTCAGATCATTATTCATTTTTATTTTATTTAATCACCCAGGCATTACATGGCTCCAGAATACATGTACAAAGGATGTGTGTCAACGAAGTGCGATGTGTATTCTTTTGGCAACACCCTCCTTGGGACCATTATTGGCAGTATGATCATATCTACGCCCCCTAATATAAGCGAATTAATTCAATGGGTAAGTACCTCGTAATAACACTTCTTTACATTACAAAAGCAGTTGGGACTGAGGTCCTGTTTGGATCCATCAGCTAAATTTTAGCTGACTAAATTCAAATGTTATGATCCAAACATGATCCAGCTAAAGTTTAGGTAGGTAAAGATTCTTTTAGCTAGTTGAACCTAAAGTTTAGGTAGGTAAAGATTCTTTTAGCTAGTTGAACCTAGCTAAACTAGTTAAATACAAAATTGCCCCTCCACCTTCATCAGAAAAAGTTTCTAAAATAGGATGGAAGGGTAGGATCATTTATCTAGTGGATCCAACACTCCTAGCTAAACTTTAGCTAGCTAAAAGAATGCTCCTAAAGTTTAGCTAGCTAAAAGAATGCTCCTAAAGTTTACGTGGTGGAACTGCCCAAATTAACCTGGTTAAAGTGCACTTAAGTCGCCTAACACGCGATCATGCACCTTAAACAAGTCAATTTAGTCATCCGTTGAATTACATCCGATAAACCACATACTAAGGATCGAGAAGCATTGCTCATATGAAGATGAGTGGTTACAGAGATTACAACATTCCCATCACATTAACATAGTTCAACAACTTATTACATCAGAGTTTTCGAAATTCAAACAGAATTTGCAAGGTTTCAAACAACGAAGAAGTAAAACATGCGAAAGTTAAACGTCGATACACGATATCATGACGAAGCCGATCATGACATTAATGATCCCTGTCCTCACCGTCCGAGGAGGGATCCCAGTCAACCGTCCAACCCGGAGGGAGCTGGGTAGGCCAAGTAAAGCTAGCAGCCACATCAGTACAATTGACATTACCTGAAAAGTAAGCCACAAGCAAGGTTGAGCAACTAATACTCAACAAGACTGACCTGACAAGACTGACCCGATAGGTGATAACTACTTCACCAACTTCTAGACATGCAGGCTTCTTGGCTGTGGGTTTATTTTGCCAAAAGCGACTAATAGTTGATCCTTATTTTTAAATTTTAGCATCAGGTTCTATATTCATTTACCATTCTAAGTGAGCACCTATTCTAGTCAAGCAAGGTGATCAAACAATTAAGTTCAAGCATCAAGATTATCATCATTCTGTCCACTTCTTACTCAATGCACCATAGCGATCAAGTAGTCCCAAACTGTGAGAGGCAAACGATTCGAATCGAATTTATTAACCATGCATGGCGAACCTAACCTCATGACATCCGTGGACTACATCGGGTTCACTTCATTTGTCAGCCGTCCCCATCAATCTCCAGGAACGTGTCAGGGCCAAACTTCCCTTGGGCAAGAAGGCTCCACAGTCCCGACCGACGTCGTACTGTGACCACATTTGCACCCACATGATGCACCAGGGGAACTACGTTTCAGGGACAGCAGGAGTATAAGCCACGTCCTAGTTCAATCAGGTACTAGGCTTCCCATCCCATACTAGGTATGAGATTAGTACTTTCAAACACTTGATCATGAACACTGACACAGTTCGACCTTAGCACATTTTCATTTAGATGGACGGGACTATCCACCGACCACCAAAATTGTTCACAAGGCCCTACCCCGCCCATCGTCCTTATGGTTGTAACATAAGTAAAGCGAACAACTTCTATAACTCGCGAGTGACAGGAAATTACTCGACTTTTACCGTGTCCTGTTAAGCATAGCATCTACTCGACTAACATACTAGTGTTCAGATCATAGGTACTAAGTTCATGTATCTAAGGTTCCAAACAACGCCTAGTAGCTTAAATGCACAATCATAAGCATCAACATAATTGCATAAATTTAGAAAGCAGGAAATATGCTCCGGTGCTTGCCTTCAGGTTCAGAGAATGTTAGCAGGTCTTCGGAGACTTGGTCTTGCACGGGCTCAGCTACCACGTGATGCAGATCAGCTGCTGGCTCCTCGTCTTGCGTGGGGTGGAGCTCATAGGTACCGTCAGCAAGATTGACTTCTACACGACATGCATATGCAGATAGTTCATTTATTCATACTTAACGAGTCTGAATGGCATTTTTATATATTATTGTAAAGTAAACTTCATTATACTTCTAACCAAACTTTGATTGACACTTGCAACAATTCTTGCGTAGAAAGAGTGCTTTTACGATTTAAACTCTCAGCTTATCTTGATGGTGATTGTGTTCATATATAACCTAAGTTTATTAAACTTTAGATCAGAAAGTTATCCTATTTCTGAATATTTTTCTGTACATCTTCCAAAAATTACCATTTTACCCTTCTTACTATTTAATTTGTTTCTATTTTCCTACCTTCTTCACTTAACTTTCTAGTTTCATTTCATTTGCATATGATGAGCTATGGGGTTGAAACTTTTACAGACTTCTCACTACCATTACTAAGCTACTGTAAAAAAAATTGGAGTTCATTGGATTAATACAAAAATAATTAAAATTAAACCAAGACCCTATGGTTGATTGTACTTAACTATTTTTATCTTGATTTACACAGAGAGTTTGTTGCTGAAATTTTAACAGTGAGTTACATAGGTGCAACAGAGGATTTGGTGAATTTTTCAGGAGTTTTGGTGAAGGACACCTATTTTCTATATTTATCTTCTATTTATCTTTCCACAAAAAGAAAAGCATGTTTCATAAAGTTTCCCTCAGTGTTTCATATTTTTTTCCTAAGAACTACACTTCAAAACAGAGCTACTCCAAGTGGATTCATATATTTCTCTGTTCCAAATTAAATCTTATGCAAAAAGAAAGATTTAACCTTAGATTCCAAAGATAAAGTTAAACTGTGATTTAAAGTTCTAAACCAAGGCTCTAATCCTTTTTCTAGCCTTCTACTTACCGAAACAAACATCTCAGAGTTGGATTTGTTATTTTTTCAGTTTTCCTTGATTAACTATGATTTAAAAGGCCTAAATAAGAAATAAATCATAGAGCATTATTTCTAACAGTAACATATGCAAAGCTTATTTATCTATGAAACTAAATCACTTGCTGAGTCCAACAAAATTAGTTTGGCATTTTTATGATTTTTCTACCATTTTCTGTGCCTTTTCAAAGTTCATATATTTATCTGCCAAAATAAATTAAATAAGCCAAGGCGGTTTTATAGGAGGGTCCCTAAATTTTTCAAAGTCTCACAGATATACCCTCTACTTTAACAACTAGGTCCCTGCGAAGTCTGAAAGCTCACAAATACGCCCCTATGGCGTTCACGGCGGTGGGCGATAATCTATCCGGCAATTGACGGCCTAATCGAGGGGGAAAAGTAGCCGAGAACATGTGCGTGCTCACCGTGAGGAGCTTGGAGGAGTTTTGGGCGGCGGCAGAGGCTTGTCGGAGAGGAACAGGTGTGGGGACGAAAGGCGAGCGCAGCAGCAGAGATCCTTGGTGTTCCGGGGCTGGTGGTGTTTCTAGCGGACAATGGACGGCGCGGGAGGCTTTGCGTGGTCGCGGCGGAGCTAAAACGAGCGGCGGCGAGGGGCTTCGCTGCACGGAGGAGGGTCCTCCACAGGGAGCTAGGTGGCGGCGCTAAGCTTTCGCGGCGACAGAGGAGCGGGTGAGCGGGGGAGCGGTGCTACAGCCCATTGACGCCTTTTAAAGGGCCGGGAAGGAGCGAGCGAGTGAGCCAGGGGTGTGGTGCTGCGAAATGGGGCCAGACCGCGAGTGGGGGAGTTGCTGTGGGCGAACCATTGGGCGGCGGCGCCATTGGCGGAAGGAACGGAGCTCTCGGGGGAGGATCCCATGGACATTGGCTCAGGGAGATTTGAAGCGTGCAAGGGCGGGTTTTCTGGGTGGTGCTACTGGCGAGGTGGGGTGTCATTGGGTCGCTTTCTTGGCCGGGGTTGGGCGGAGGGCATTGGCCGGTGGAAGTGGGCGGCGTGTCGTGAGCGGAGGGGCAAAGCTCGGCATGCGATTGGGCAAAGGCGATGCGGCGTTAGGGGAAGGATAGGGTCACGAGGGTATTGGGCATGGCGGCACCTTGACAGGTCTCGTCATGACGTGGATAGGCCATGACAGGCTCGCCTGTGAGGGGTTCCATGCGGCGGCGGTGACCTGGGCAGCGCCGGGCGCGCTCTAGCGCGAGGGGTTGATGAGGTGCAGGGAAAGACCGGGGTTTTGGGGGTGCTTTATTCGAAAATTTTGAACTAAACTTCAATTTTTCCCTTTCTAAGATCTGTTGTCCTCAGTTCAAAGTTTAAACTTTCTAAAAGGTTTCACTTCAATTTCGAAACAGATTTGATGTTACGAAGTTCCAAAGTTTGCTAGAACACACGGTTTCAGACTTAGGCAAAATCAGCAGTTTGGCTGTTTTTCAAGGTTTTGGCTGATGTTGGCCTGAGATTTGGAGGGCTTCTAATATGAATTTGGCCAAGGCTTAATTGAAGAAGTTGTTGCACAAAATTAGATCTAAATTTCTTATAAAGGGTTTTTCTTAAATTCTATTTAAGTTTGGTGAGAAAATTGCATGCCAAGATTCATACTTGAACTGTTTCCAGACTTGGCAATATTTTGCAGTGTTAGGCTGGATTGACCATTTTTGCGACTTTGACCTTATTTTTGAAGGTTTTTTTTAAAATTTAGCCCTAGGTCAAATAAGCAAAGTGGTAGAAGACTCGTAGCAAATAACTTGTATAAAAGGTTTGACTCGAATTCATATATGAATTTGTGAGAAACAAGGCTGCAAAGTTGAAGAATTTCACTGTTATCAGCACTTAAGAGTTTTTGAATGATTTTAAATTGCCACTGATTTTGATTCTAGTTTTTGAACCTCTTCCTCTCCAAATCAATCAAGGTGAAAATAAGAAAAGTTGCTAGAAATGTAAAACTCTACAACTTTTAGTTTGAAAATTTTTAAGTTTTTATACAAAATTTCAAGTTTTGAATTAATCCCAAATTTGAGCTTTTAAGGGTAAAGTGGACTTTTCACTAGCTAGATTAGTGTCAGACCTATTCAAGCTTAATCAAGTTTAATTAGCTAGAGTTGTCACAGTTTAGCTAGCTAAAATTTAGTTGGATGGATCCTGGCCTAATTTATCTTCTTACTTTCCAGGCTTTCGAAGCTCGGGATGATGTACGGATGGAGTTGTTTAAACCATCATTGTGTTGCAAGTCTCAGCTAATGCAGATCAAGAAGTGCATGGAGATTGGGCTCCTATGTGTTGAGGAAGACAAGGAACGTAGACCCACCATGGCGGATGTGCTTGCGATGCTAAATGGTGTGAAAGAGTTGCCGGCTCTAAAAGAGCCATATCCATATATAAACACCGAGTAGGGCGGAAGCGGACCTGCAACCGTATTTGTCCGGATTGCTTTTGCCTCTTATTGTCCCTAAAGAAGAAACATGTGCCTCTGGTGACGTGGCTTGACCGCTTGAATTACTTTCTACTCCCCTTCTCACTTGTATTGAAAAAGAAGGCCGGAGGCGTAACACGTCCTTGTCTAGAATTTGTATGGTCAGACCATTCTAAGATTTCATATTTATATTTTCAAGAATGACATAGTTAAATTAAGTAAGAGTCCATCTAGTTCATAAATAAATAGCTCATACAATCCATTATTTCATCTTTTGATGTGTTCAAGACTACATGCATTACTTTGTAACAAACTTATACATTCCTCCGTTCACGGATTCATAACACCCCCCCCCACACACACACAAAAAAACCATAAAAACACAACGGTGACTACGATCGATAAATGGGAAAAAATGGATTTGTGACGCTGAAAGATCCATGTTTTAAAAATTTGTCATGAAATCGCGTAGAGATAGATTTTGCAACTTGAATTTTTACAACTCCTTCCAATTCATGGCCGTTCGGTTTGGCCGGAATGGCCTGGATTGCAGCCCAATCCGGGCAGATTGGAACGGCCTGGAATGAATACGACCCAATACAAAAATTGTTGTTCGGTTGGCTGGCCCGAAACCAAACTTGGGTCGGAATGATTTCAATCCTTCCTTCCTTGGCTAGGAATCAATCCGCACCTCATCCCTCCTGGATCGCTTCCTGGCCACATGCGACGTGAGGAGAGGAACGCTCCGTTGGTGGCGCGCGAGGCGACGAGGCGGCGGCGTGAGGTGGCGGCGCGAGGTGACGGCATGGCGGCGTAGCACATCTTCGACGGCCACCACCGCAACAGCGACTACCGCCTTCTCGTCAGTGAGCCGTCACCTTCTCTTCTCTCCTACTCGCCCTAGGTTTCTCGCTCAGTCGTGCTGTCGTGCACGCCTGCAGTTGGCTACCATGGCCTGATTGCGTTTCTTGATCTCGCGTGAGAGGCACTCAAAGGCGAATCACCAGCTTTCCTTGGGCTGGTTGGTTGCCTCCGCGACGGTTGCAACCGATTGGGGTGGGGCGACACTGTGATGGTAGTTTCTTTTCCTCTACTTAACTCCATTGTTGGTGGATTCGTGCGTGGACTGTAGTTGGCGGAGGAGCTAGAGAGTTGAGATGCAGATCTGGTGTTCGTTGAAATGTCTCAGTGGACTGTAGTAGCCTGATTTGTTGTCTTGTGTCTTCTTTTCCGAAGTCAGAAACCGATGGCAAGATTACAACCACAAAGACCCATCTCCTCTGCAGAACTGGTAGTTGAACTAGTCGATTCCATCACAAAGGGGAGCTCCATTGTACTGGGGATAAACGGTTCAGCTTCTTTCAGGCCTGGTTCAGGCCAATGCTGGTAGATTTCGGTTGGCTCCGGAGGTACCCGAAGGGCCTCAATGTGACGACCCTGAAGGAAGGAATCGGGCAAGCGTTGTTGACGCTCACATTGGCGCAGCAGCAGGTGCTGTTCATGGAATGGTTCGAGGCTTTCAGCGGGCAAGGCCGGGAGTGCCCGAACCTGATGAGGGCCTTCCAGGTCTGGTGGTGGTGGTCATTTGTAAGATCCTTAGGTAGCAGTAGCTGAGTGGGTTTCAGTTCTGCAATTCATCATCTGAATGTGTGCATGCGTATGTGCTTTACCTGGTGCCTGATTTCTGATTTACGTGGTGCTGCTGCTACAGCCTGCAAGAGCTGCAGCAATGGCCTGGCGTGCTCTCTGCTATACCTGTTCGAACTGTTATTATGCATCTTGGATGTTGCATACGCTACTGCAAGTTAATCATGCTTTTTTTATTCCAAGGAGATTTTTCTGTACTATGGACAGTCCATTACCGGTGCAAGCAAGATTCAGTGAGAACAATGTTACCATTCATGTTCTGATATAACCTATTTCTGTTAAGGTATCTTTGTTCTGACTAGGCGCATGTGGCATATATCAGGTCGCAACGAGTCAGTATAGGATTGTGAAATCATGGTTGGACATATAGACATGAACTTTAGATGTTCAGTTATGGCACGAGGTCATATATGTAGTTAGACAGCCTAAGATGTGGTTTACATCAGTAAATATAAAATTAAGTTTTTGAGAGTAATACACTAGTGAGAAATATAATTAGTTCCTGCCTACTTACTTTCATCCCCAGCATGATCTTTCCTGTAACAACCAATCATGGAATCATTGCTATACGCTTGCTGTATCGCGCCCATCACCCTCCCTCGGCAGTTCTACTTGCTGCCTCGCATGTCTATACGAAAGCAAAGTAAGCTTTAGGTTCTTGAATAACCGTCATATTGACAGTAGCAGCTGTACTTGTATAACTCTTGAATTGAATTGAATGACTAGCTCTTCATTTCTCGGAAAGGCTACTCTTAAAATACTAGTTCCTATTTATTGATATTACTTGTACCTGAGATGTGTGCTCCTTCTATGTGATGTGCTAACTTTTTCTTGTTACTTGTAGATCCCACCAGCACCATTAAGAGTTGGCGAAGGTGAACCACCCCCTTCTTGGGATCCGGTACCAACTCCAATAGGTACATAATTCTATCTATGTTTAAGTCTATTCCAATGAGTAATTTTTTCTATTGCAATGAGTAAAATTGCCATGACAACCTGTTTAGCCTTCCATTTTATCTATTTAGCTTCTATCTGACTATAAATTTATATGCTTTAGTTCTGCAATGAATATCTCATTGAGAGATCGTATTAGAAAGAGGAGGGAGGAAGAAGATGATGACATGATGATGTTTCTATTACCTGCCTTATATCTGATGGGTTCTGCTAGAGAAGGAGTAAAGAAGAAACGTCATACATCAGAAGAAATAGGAGAGGTTAAGGTTCGTCGACTCCTTAAGGGACATATCAGGAACTGTCAAGTTACATTTAGGATGGAACACCACATCTTCAAAGAGTTGGCGACTTATCTTAGAAGGAAAAGACTCGTTGTTGATTCAAGGATTACGGTGGAGGAGAAGTTGGGTTTATTCCTATACATGTTAAGTCGCAACGCCTCATATGAGGATCTTGCAGTGACCTTTGGGCACAGCAACGACACCTTCCATCGTCACATCAACCACTTCTTCAAGAAGGTCATTCCCACACTTTCTCGTCATTTCCTCCAGTCCCCCGATCCTAATCAAGTGCATCCGAAAATCCAAGATAATCCTAGATTCTATCCATTCTTCAAGAATTGTCTTGGTGCCATTGATGGAACTCATATCCCTGTTTCCATATCCCCTGAGAAGCATTCTTGTCAATTTAATGTTTCTTCATGCTTTCTTGTCAATTTTGTATTATTGATGCTATGAAATTTCTGTTACTAATGCTTGACCATTGTTTATGTAGGAAAACAAAGAGCGGACTGGAACCCAACTCTTGAGAAATCACTTGTTGAAATTCTGCATGAGTTTAAAGATAGTGGCTATAGAAGTGACAACGGTTGGAACACTGAAGGGTGGAACAAGATGGTGAAAGAGTTCCATCTGAGAAACAAGTCTGTCTCGTACACAAAGGCACAAATTCAAGATAAAGAATGTCAGCTTAAGAGAGACTACAAGATGCTCAAAGTGGCAAGAATGCAAAGTGGGTCAAAATGGAATGAGCAAAGAAATATGGTTGAAGGATCAGCCTCAATGTGGAGAACCTCATAGTGGTAAGTTAATTTCTTGAAGTAATTCTATGGATAACCTCATAGTGATAACTTTGTATTTGATCAATGTTTTTTTCAAATATGCAGACTTTCCCCAAAATCAAGAAGTTTCAAAATAACAAGGCAAGCTTTCCACTCTTTGATGCTTTGGGAGAACTCTATGATGGTAAGTTCTGTATAGTAAGCTCTTTCCTATTTCTCTATGATGTAAAATAGGTGCTTATCCTATTTCTCTGAATGCATTGTGCCAAATGTAGGTCATCTGGCTGAAGGGACATACAATTTCACTTCTATTGAATCAGAACATGTGGAAGAGCCCCTTCAACAAATTGATGTTGTAGAGGAAGAAGCTGAGGAAGAAGCCCTACAGGAAATTCATGAGATACATGATGAAGAGGATGAAGAAAAGGATGCAAGAGATAAAGAAGAGGAGGCAAGAAGTGGACAACGAAGAATGGCTGCATCAAGAAAGAAATCAGAAAAGGAAGGACAAAGGCCTAGAAAGAGTGCAAAATTGAAGCTATGATGGAGAGATTCCTTGAAATGAGGACAAAGCAAGCAGAAGATGAAGCTCAACAGCTAGAAAGAGAAAATGAGACAAGAGAAAAGGAGGCAAGAGATAAGAAGGCTGCTAAAGGTGATGAATACTCCATCAAAAGGTGCATATCGATTATCAACACAATGGAAGTGACCAAACAGGAAAAGGCCAAAGCTTATGCAATCTTCACCAAGAGCAAAGAAAACAGAGAGACTTTTATTTGTGCTAGTGAAGAAGATGAAGAATCTGCTTTGATTTGGCTTAGGAATGAGATGGCCTAGCAGGTAAAGTCGCTATCTACTTACCTCATGAATTCACTGTCTACTTACCACTGTCTATCCAATCACCCGTCCCCACCCATGAGGCATCCGTCGCACCCAGGGATAGAGCCAGAATGAAACAATTAGGGGTCCATTTGCAGTATCTTAAGCTTATTTATGTTGACAAGGTTATTTACATGTGGAGTTTCATCAAATATTTAGCCCCTGCTAGCCACCCCCTGTCACGCATCACCTCTAGGTTCATTGAATGGACAATTGGGTCTATGTTCTAACCTGGATTATTGTTCCTTACAATGAAGGCCGCATGCCATAACAAATGGTTTAACAATGAAAACCATTTTGTTGGTTGATGCTTAAAAAACACAGATTGAGTGACTTGCTCTGCCCCGTACTGGAAAAATGCATCCTTCATTTTCAGCTGAGTACTCATCACGTCTGAAACTCTGAATGCAATACATTCAACACACGTAGTGCTGTGACTAGAATACACTCAACACACATAGTATTGTGATTTGAATATACAATCCTGACAGAGTAATTAAGAATGATATGAATTTGAAAACACGGAGTCCTACCACGGTGCTGAGTGATATTGTGCCACCGTCAGGGTTTATCCTTGGCTCAGTGATCATCTGTATCCACAGCACAAGGTGCCTTACAGTTGACATGCCATTCGCCTACATAATCATTCGTTCCAATTTGTTTAGTGGTGCAAGTAGTATTTCCTTCCTCTGGCTTACACTCTACTGTCACACTCTGAAATTTTTGAATTTCAAGATGTGATTAGAAGTAATAATTAAATGATGATTTTCTCATAATTTTAAAAATTTTCCTAACATTTATTTTTCTTTATAGGAATTTTAGTATAGGAAAAATGATTGGTTGTTTTTCTAAATTAAATAAAGCTTTGTGTGTGCATTCATGCCAATGCATTCTTGTGTTTCATGAGTGCAAAGATTTCAAAAATATGTTCAGACGATGATTAGGTTATTCCGAGAATTTTCCAGAATTTCCTAGAATTTATTCTCATTTTTGTAAGAGCTAAATCCAATTTTTGGAAGGTTCTATAATCCTTTTCATGAGCTCCAAGTATTTTATTTGGACTTCTTGTACCCCCAAACTATCTCTGGAATTTTCCTAGAATTTTTGCGATTTCCTGAATTTTTCTTTGCATAAGAAATTAATTCTAAAAAAATCCAATCCTAACCCTTTCGGCCAAGCCCTTGGGGCCCGACCCTCTACGGCCCGCCAAGCCAGCCTGCTTCGGTCCGACCGAGGCCAATCGGGGCCGTCACCGCTGCCGCCGCAAGCTGGTCTTGGCGTGCGTGGCACGCCACGGTTTGCCCGCACCCCAATTTAATGTGCCGCTAGAACCCCCGCCTCACCCTGCTACTGCCGTCCTCGCTTGCCGCCGCCTCGCCGCCTTGCCTTGCCGCGCACTGCCGCCTGCACGCTTCTCGCCTAGCTGTGTCGCCGGCCTGCCCTGCTCCGACGCCCCTGCGCCACCGCCCGTCCGCACACTGCCACCCTACACCGCTAGTGACATGCCTGCGCGCTGCTGCCCCGCGCGCTGCTGCCGGGAGCCCACGGTCGGCCCGACGATGGCAAGGCCATCGGGTCAACCGGATGGAGTTTGAAGGAAGAAGAAACCCGCCGCTTTTGCGTCTAGGCCCCTGGAGAACCCTGTAATGTTTGCCCTTTTCTTTGTGTCGTGGCAAATCTTCAGATAACCCCCTGTATCTTTTAGATCCTTTCAATCTAATCCAACCTAAGACCTTTTGCAGACTTAACCCTTAGCTTTATCCTTTTTGAGAGCACTGTTTCATATGTCTCACAGATCTTTTCTGATAGTCCTCCTAATCCACAGTTAATCGTGATTAGGTACTTAGAATCTTGTTTAATCCCTAGATTATTGTTAGCTCTGCTTCTGCCCGTTCAAGTTGCGTTAAGTTCATGATAACATAAAGTACGCGTTAGTGGTGATGTTTTCCTTCATGCATATTTTTGAAAATAAATTTGATATTAATTTGATTAATACCTAATAAACATGTGTCTTCTCTAAATGAAAGCTACCTAGAGTTATACACCGCTTTTCATAATAAACATCAATTTGATTAATGCATATACAAATAATTCTTCCAATTAAAAACTAATTAGAGATATACCTTGGCTTTTCCTAAATTAAACTCAAACTGATTAATGTTTATTCAATTTGCTTTCTAAATAAAAGCTAGGTAGGTTATATCTCGAGTTTTTATAATTAAATGTTAATTTAGCTAATATAAATATAAATATGTTTTTGAATTATAATTTGGTTAGTTAAATATGAATCATGAAGGTTATGCGCTTAGATGTTTATATATACTTTATTTTCAAATTAAATATTTAATTTGCATAAATTGTACTTGAATGTTTATAAATAAAAATTGACTGAGATTTACATCGTCTTTTTATATGTAAATATGACTTGATTAGTTCCAACTAGGGATCTTTCCCTGAAATATCTTTACATTATTTTTCTCAACTAAAATAAATGAAGCAAGTAGCTCTTATCTTTTCTTTTATAATTCAAATCGCTTGATAGATGTGCCTTTTAACCATAGTTCTATTTTAAACGTTTCTTGCATCCTCACGAGCTTAGAATCTTGCCCTATCCTTTAGTACATTCTTTTAAAGCTTTTCTTTTGTTTTGGTGTATTGTTTTTAGTTGTACTTGTTTGTTTGCTTGTATGTTGGTGTTGGTGATTGCTTCGAGTAGAAAAATCGTTGTTCGAAAGGTTTGAAGATTAAAAGTTTTAAGAGAGTATCCTCACCATGTACTTGCGGATTGGTATGTGAGGAGCCGAGGAGGCTGGCAGGACAAGAGAGGCCGTAGGCAGAGGTACCGCAGCGCGGGGCCGTTGTCGCCTCCCCGGAGTGACCTGCGACCGCTGCCGGTAGGGAATGAGGTGCTGGGGACCGAAACGGGGCACCGGATGGGAACCAAAAGCGCTGCTGCGGCAGCTGGGCCATCAACCGAGCAGTTGGGCTGCCAGTGCAGCCGCACATTCAGTCCAGCCATTTACAAGGCTGTTCCGAGCAGAGATTTTTTTTATATATTTTAGTATTTTGCAAAAATATATGTTCTAACAAAAAACTGCGAATCTATATCTATACCGCTGTTTGAAATAGTGGAAGGTGCAAACCGACAATAAATTTTAAAAATTATAATTAATTCATATAGACTTGAATGGAGATAAAATTTATATGAAAATTATAGATCTCGACAAGATCTACAATTGTGTAGTTCAAACTTTTTCATTTGATGTTATCTTGTTGCTCTAATCGACAAAATTTCGCTTATCCGTCGGTAGCGAAGAGCTCTATCCCACCCACCGTTCCCAATACAGAGCATCAACAGTCCCTCCGGGGTGGGGACAACTCGTCAGCAAACGGGGAGCCCAGCATCCGTCGCATGGCGTAATGGCGTTCCGAGATGCCGCCGCCGCCGCGCGTTCTCCCGGCCTCCTGGATTGCGAAGAGAGGCGAATGGAGAGGAACAAAAGAGGATTCTTTTCCTTCTTCGAGTCTTTGTCGGAGTTGGTCGATGGCGGCCGTGGTGCTCCGCCGGCTCAGAAGAAGAAACAGAGGAGGGTCTCCTGCCGACCTGCCCGGTTCGGTTAAAAAAAAAAACAGAGGGTCAGCGGGCGAAGAACGCCAGCTGCATGTGGCTGCGCGACCCAGAGTCGTGTCTGTGCATGGCGACCATGTTGCCCGTGCCCCTCCTGGGCGAAGGATCTGCTTGCGAGGATGCCGTGCCGGAGGATGAGGGCTCAGGTTGGCACGCCAGGCGTTCGTTCTGATTCATGGCTGGCTTCTTCAGGGAGCAGTGATGCCAAACTGGGAGTCCAGAAGAGCAGACAGATTGGGTGATAGACGAGCGCGAGGTGTTTGTGGGAATGCGCTTTAAGGTGCTGCACTGTGTCGCATTGCTAAGATTGGGGCACAACCTCTGCCTCTCTGGGATTAATATTGCTAGCTCCATCTGAATGAGGAACATCTGCTGCTTCTGTCACACCGATTCTGACAGGTCGAGCTCCCCAACCAGTTGGTGCCTGAAGCAACAAGAATCCAAATTGTTAGTGAAAAGCGCAACGAGATTATTTCACCTTGCAAACTGTCTAGACCAATTTGCGAGAAGAGACTGCATCCACCATTCCACCTTCACTAGCACCATCAGGCATCAGCTGAATACACGACTATAGACCTCTTTTTGAGCAAGCTCGGGCAGGTATTCTGCCATTTCATTACAGTAGAAAGCAAAGCGTGTTTACATTTACAAGGGTGACCAGCGGTCAAATGTGGAAGGAAGTAAAGGAAATAACGGCAACAGATGGGTTACAATACCTAAGAGGCAACAGCACTGTCGGATAGACAGCAGCAGGTTATGTTGGGTTGTTTCTTGCCAATGTGTATGCAGCAACGTCATGTTGGATGTGCTCACAAATCTGGTCGACTGTCATAGCTTTATTTTCAAATACACGCCCGCATCTCTCTTTCCATATGCTCCATGTGGTGTAGATGACAATTTGGAGCATCTCCATTTGTGGCCGACTATAGACCTCTTAATAAGTGGGTGAGTGAAATTCTTCAGTAAAGGGCAAGTTTACATCACATATGTAACAGCATTCTTAGTTTTTTTTTTGACGGGAGACAGGATTCTTAGTTCTCAGGTACAGCTGTCAGCTAGTAATCATCAGTAGTAACATTTTCCAGGCTTGGAGGGCTGCTGGAGTTAATTGATCCTTTGCTGCATGGTGAGCCTTGAAAGGCTGATAGCGCTGTTGTGTGTTCAGGAGAATGAACAGGACTGACTGATCATGTCAGACTCTCTTCTGATGCTGAGCTAGCTATGAGAAAAAATATCCCACAGGAACCCAACCTACTGGAGCTTATTACTGAATGTCGGAATGAGTGATTTATAAGCTGTGGAAACTCAAATTGAAAGCTGACAGTCTAAGCTGAAACCAAACCGACTAAAAAAAAACTTCAACTTAAGTTGTATGAAAGAAATGTCCTACTACTTTGTTTTTGATGAAAAGCAGAGTCCTTTCTCAACATAGCTACTTTATAGGTCCGTATGGCCTTTCTTGATCATTTTAGTGGATAGGCATCCCTGCTGTGCCTCCATCAGAAATCTTTCCAGCCCACAAGGTGTGTCCGCTAGATCACCAGAAAGGTGAGTCATTCTGCAATGCAAGTGATCAGATATTCAGTTCTTCACAAGTACATGAAAAAATGGACTGAAACTACTTGCTCTTGATTCATCGCTGCATTGCTGATTGGGATTGGGTTCGGATTATTGCACACGAGCTAGATGCCTCCTGCAGGGTCCAAGAGGTCCATCTCAAGAAGGAAGGAGACGGCTGAACGGGAATCGGAACATGGTGGAGGAATTTTTTTAGCTCGGTCAGGTTGACCGTGGCCGTGGTGTCGTGCTCCGTCGCTTCACGGCTTGAGGAGAAACAGAGGAGAGCGGAAGAGCGCCGGCTGTGGCACGACCTGGCGGCGGGGATGGCGGACGTCGCCGGGGACCGGCGGCCGCGGCCCGGCATACTCCCAAATGCCCCCGGATTGGGTCGTAACATTTTCAAAATACCCCCAAGATTGGATCACGATTAATAATCAAGATTTGATTATTTGCACATGCCTTGAAGAGTTGCTGAACAATCAGGGACAGGCTTAATTGCGTCGCCTAGTTACTTCTGTGCACTGTCAAGAGAAAACCACATCTGTTATCAACATTCAGATGTCTCAAGATTAAACGATGAGACGAAACGGTTTAAGACTAGCGTTAGGAAGTAAACTTTGTTTTTAGACAATGAGATACCTTTTGAATAGCATCAATCTGAAGGATTGCAGCATTCTAGCAGTTGCAGACACTGGAACTTTTGTAATTCTTATGAAACAGAATGTAAACTTTAGTTTTGAATAGCACATCCAACAGCCTGAATGGAAAACAAACAAACACCTGAGAGTTGGTCAAGTGATAACTATGATTCTGAAACAAAAAGTCTCGACATGCCTAATTTGTTACCAAGGAAGGACGACTGACGGCCGGCCAACCATGCTTTTGGTAATGAAATAATGTTCAAATGAACTGTACAAGCACTAATCTGATACAGAACTATGAGAGAAACTGTAAGCACACTAGATATTCAAATCGTTAGGTCGAGGGTCGAGAATTCAGCAATGCTGAAGTTGTCAGGACTAACTGCTCTCCATTATGCTAATACATAGTACAGTAGTCATCATTGCTGCTCCAAACTATCTATAGCCATCAGAAATGTTTCCAGCCCAAGGGCATCTGCACTTGAACAATCATCCCAAAGGTGAACCATTTTGGAATGCAAGTGATCAATTCTTCACAAGTATATGAAACGATGAACTGAAATCACAGTTGCGTGCTCCACCGAACTCGTTGCTTTTGTTTCATCGCTGTACTGTTGCCTGGATTGCCTCCAGATGGTTGCACAAGAGCTAGAGAGTCGCCCATGGCGGAGAGGTCGGTCTGAAGAAGGGAGAAGACGGCCGGATGGTACGGCCAGATTGCGGCGGAAGAAGTTTTCCGGACGATTCAGGTTGCCAGACTCGGACGCCGCCGCCTCAGGAGGAACAGAGGGTTGCTGAAGAGTGCCTCGGGAGACTCGCACTCTGCAGCTGCAGCAGCCGCTACAGCAGCTGCAGCCAGCCAACAGTTGCTGCCGCCAGCTACTGCTGATTCTGATTTGAACAATTCAAAAATGGTGTGAATTTACAACAAAACACATGAATGCAACAGAAATGTGTGTGTGTGTGGGGGGGGGGGGGGGGGGGGGGGGGGGGGGGGGGGGGGGGGGGGGGGGGGCGGGTTGACAACCATATTACACTCAAGCTTACAAGGCACATAACAGCAGCTCACTGGTAACTCGAACATCAAAATAGGCATCAGTTGATGGTTACATCCATAACAAAATAGCCACCAGGTAGACCAGTAGACCACGCATCGTCCAAATCTGATGACTGATGGCGAGTGGCTTGCGTTGCTCGAATTTCTGAAGGTTGATACTCTTCAGGGAGACCTACATGTTGTAAATAAATCACAGGGCTTCAAATTCGATGTTCAGATCTTTAGAGCGGACAACTTGAAATTAGAGTGGAGGAGGAAGATAATTGACTTGGAAATTTCCAATACTAAGAAGCTGACTGACAGCTCCTTGCTTGCCTCTTTATTTTCCTGTAAAGGAACTGCCAGGTCGCTGCCGCCATGCCTCACCGCGGAGCCTCTCTGATCAGCTGCTCGGAACCTGTTCTTTCTTTAGTAGCTTCAAGAATCTGGGTAAGTAAAAAGAAAAATCTGTAAACACTATTTTGGAGAATGTTAAAATGAACCAAGAGCAGAAAGATGAATAAATGCTAAATTGCTGGCAAGAATTCAAGTCCTAAAGTTTGCAAAGCGCTTTCTTGCAACCATGAAGATGATATTCAATAAAGCTAACATCAAAATTAGCATCTTCTAGGATCGGACACACAAATGAGCCTAATAAAATCAGCGAATCTCTACAGTGTAAAATTGAAATTACACTAACGCATAAACAAGCCTAAATCTTATCAAGGCTCCGTACATTAAAAGCTGAAAAATTGCAACGCATCCAGAATCCTAAATCTTATCAGAAAGCTCTTACCATGGCTCTCCTGCAACAGCGGCAAAACAACAGGGACAGGCGATTGGAGGGGCTCACCTTGGCGGGGCCGCTCAGTCTGCTCAGAGGAGGAAGGAATGAGCGGAGGTGAGACCCGAGGCGGCCGATGGTTGAGTTGTGAGCGGAGGCGCGGCTGTGGGGGGCCGCCGTCTCCTCTCCGGACCTCCCACCACCGGTGAGGCATCCCCAACTTGATTTGGTGCCCTCTAGCGCAGGCAACCATGGGAGGCACCGGGCGACCTACAAACCCTGGAGGATTCGATTCCCGACCCGTCGCTCTCTGCCGGTTGCCTCATGCCTGCACTCGACTCACGAAAGGGATGGAACTGGGAGAGGGTAAGGAACGGGGAGAAATAAAAACAAGCCACGCTTGCGCGGAAGCCCCCTAACAATTTTCAAAGAACCCTCTAAATTGGATCGCGATCCGAATATTTGCAACCCTGGATTTTGCCTATAGCACCCCGGTCGGGGTCCAATCCCCTCCCGTTCGTCAGCCACCGCCGTCCTCCGCGCCCGTCCGCCGGTAGAGCGGAGCGCCTTCCTACCCACCATTACCGCATCCGATGCCTAGCATCAACAAGCTCTCCATGAATGGCACGGAAGAGATCGTCAGCAAGCCCTCTGGCCAGAGCGGCCGTCCCGTGGCGTCCCGGAGCTGCGGTCGTCGCCGTGGCCGGAAGCCGGCTGGTGCTTCTGCAGCTGCAGACGGTGCACCGCCGTGTTTTTCATCAGTGACCCAGAGGCAGCTATTGCAGCCACGAGGTGAAGTGGAGCCTGATGTTTCTCGCCCATCTCAGACGACCGCGAGGTGTTCGTGAAATGCTTCTGAAGCAAATTGGATGGGGACGGCTGAACGCGACACATTTTCAGGCGCCGTGCTCACATTGGAAGATGTGTAGTCGAGGAGGCCGCCGCCGCCTCTCTTGCACAGCTCGGTCTCATTGGAATTCTGAACCGATAAGGACCCTGCAATGTCATGCCGAAGTGCTGAACATCTGGGACAGGCTTGCTACTCAGTGCACAGTCAAGAGGAAACCATGTCCGTGGTGATAAGAGGAGATGATAGTGCACGCGCCAGATTTCTCTGGACTCTTTCTGGGTTTCTGATGCTGCACTGGGATCTCTGCTATTGTTTGCCTCCAGGTCTTTGCTTTGCCTCCAGGTCTTTGTTTGTTATCAAAGGAGGAAGAGAAAATTGATATGAAGAAAAACTGCAGCAGGCTTGAAGTAACTGCTATGGAGTTCTTCAACAAGTATGGTTGGAACTTTAGGAGGCGAATTCTTCAATAGCTGCGCGTCAATTCAGTCGTTGGATAGATGAATCAGAACTCTGAAATCTGTTAGGGGGGTATGCCAGTAGTTTGTTTTTGGAATGAACCTTGAGTCCCAGCTTAAATGCTGAGTTTCTGTCAAGTCTTTGTAAGTTTGGCTATAGGCATTCACTCGTGGATGACCGAGGCCGGATGATATTTTTCTTAATCTAAAAAAATTTGTTCACTATCTGGCAACATCCTCATCACGATATTGTCAAAGGGAAGGCAGTGGCTCTCATAACTGTTGGCCTGTTGCATGCTCTAGTTTCGTCCATTGGAGAAAGATACGATACGATAACAATACCTTTATGTCCTGTCGGGAAAACTGAAGAACCTCAGCACCGTTGAGGCAACCACCTCCTTTCCCTTCCAGCTGGATGCTGCTGCTTGTCTCCACTGCATTTCTTTGCTTGACTGAACGAGCTGGTCGTTGATAAACCCAAAAAAGATATCCTATGATTATGTTTGCCAAAACAAAAATAACCTAGGATGACCACTCTTTTTCAGGATCATTTGAAGTGTTAATTTGCATGTATTAGTCGCAGAAAATTTTAATTTCTCATAGTAGAGCTATTATGCTGTAGTTGTAGCATCGCACCATCATATCTGCAGTCAAAATTAATCAGGGCCATTTTTTCATGCATGTGCCCTATGAGACCTGAACTGTGTTCTGCTGAACATTCACATCGATTTGCTTTGTTTTTCCTTCTTCTCTATGTGAATTGACAACTTGTCTGACAGCCTGTCATACCCAGTGGTCCTAGTTTTATTTCAAAACTGTGGTCACAGTCTGACAGCCAGTCTTATTAATATGTCATTAGCATGTGTCTTCACTGATTCCTTCTTCCACTAACGAGATATATTGTTTCTATATAGTGTGTGGGTCGAGCAATCATGTATTGACAACTTGTTCAGATCGGAGCAGACTTCGGGGTGCTGAGCGAGCGGATAGCTAGGAGACCAGGCAGGTAGCATCGCTTCCTCTCTGCCTGCTCAAAGGAGGAAGAGGTGTGAAGCGAAGGCAAAGAGGAAATAAGGTCAGTGGCTGCTTGACTACTAAATTTGATTGTTATGGTTTCATCAGCTCATAAGATCAGCATCTGATGCCTTTCCTTCTCATAGTATTGAAGATTGTTGTTGTTGCAGTCAACCGCACAAGCAGAGCAAGATGGCTGACATTGCATTGGGCAGCGTGGGGAAGATCGTTCAAATTGCACTCAAGATCAAGGAGGCCGTGGAGACGGTTAAGCAGAACGAGAAGGAATGCCACGACATCCAGAGGTGCGTTGCCAGGGTCAGCGCTCTCCTCAGGAAGCTTGACGAGATGACGGAGACGATGAAGGATGAGGTGATGCGTGACGCCCTGGAGGATCTGGCCGAATCCCTGGAACGCGCCCTCGAGCTCGTCACGGAGTGCCAGCGGAAGCACAACTTTCGCCGCTTCTTGGGAGCAGGGAACATGGCCAAGGAGCTGGGCCGGGTCCAGGATGATATAGTGAGGAAACTGCAGCTGGGGAACTTCGCCACCAGTGTCCAGACCATCACCATCATGGTGACAAACATCCAATCTGCTGCTGGTCCTCCTCCTCCTCCTCCACCCCCACCCCAACGGCGAGTGATTATTGATGGTAAGGAAAAGCTACCAAAGTATCAATACCGTCTATTGCATCTTGGGTCCTTGTGCATCATTGGTTCAAGTAGCAGCTAGGATAATTTTATCTGTGATCTAAATAAAGCATAGTGTTTTATTGCAACTTTTACTTAGATCTGTGTATCAAAGTGATGTTGCTCCAACAGTTTTCTTAGATCAACTGCTCCTACAGTTTCATGCAAGCGTGTTTAGGTATTAATATAATCTAATTCAAGCCCTGTTCCTGTGTGGGTTAATTTTTATACAATATAGGCTTCACAATGTTCAGTTTATCTGAATTGAAGGCCGCTACAGAGAACTTTTCGGACGGAAACAGGATTGGAAAGGGCGGCTTTGGTAGTGTTTACAAGGTACTCCGATCCGTTACTTGGTTTGTTAATTCTAGGTTTGTGTACTTTTCCATATAATCACGTAGGCATCACTAGCTAGTTGAATATTTCGTGCAACTCTAGATCTAGCATTTTCATTGGTGGTTTCTACGGTCCTCGAAGTTAGTTTTCACTCACTCTTTTACCTAGTGCAACTCCCAATTGAAAGCATCTCAAACCTCAAAGCACACACGTGTGGTGCCCATTGTTCATTCCAGCCCGAAGACCAAAGTGTGCCAAAGATGAAACTTGATGGACTTTGATGAAGATTTTGAAGCCTGAGGCCAGGGCGCCATTGAACTTTTGGCGAAACTTTAGTGCTAAGATCAGCAGTTCTGCCTTTTACCTTCTGTTCTTTTAAAAACAAAAATCCACCACCTGACATGGTGTTTATACTTCTCAGGGTGTCCTGCAGGACGGACAAGTCGTTGCCATAAAAAGAGTGTATGATACTATTGACATTGACGGCGACATCCGGCTATACGATGAAATTAATGTTTCTGTAGATCTGAAGCACAAAAACATAACTAGACCTCTGGGATATTGCCACGAAGTGACAGTGGTCTTGATCAGCCATAATGGAAAATATGTTGGAGCTCAACAGAGAGAAATGTGTTTTGTAGCAGAATACATGGCAAACGGAAGTATGGAGATGATTATGAACGGTATGTTGTTCTGTACAAATACTGGTTACAGTTCACCTCTGGACCAAGCATCCCTTAACTTCGATGTCACTGATCAATAGTTGCTTCTCGTTGCATGATATGTGACCTCTGCAGGGTCTCGATTTATTGATTGGTCCTGCCGCTTCAAAATGATTCAGGGGATAGCCCAGGGGCTACATTACCTACATGAGCAACGTGTCGTCCATATGGATATCAAACCAGACAACATCCTCTTCGATTCTGATATGAATCCTCGGATCAATGATTTTGGCTTAGCTAAAAAGTTGGACCTTGATGAAAAAACAAGTGACACCTTGGATGGCACACTGTAAGACGTTGCTCCAATATATAAATACTATTTCCATTACCTGATTAACTATATATCGTGAGCATCACCCAGCTGGCATGAAGCTCTTTTCTTTAACTACTTCAATTTTTACCTCTGAGATCATTATTCATTTTTATTTTATTTAATCACCCAGGTATTACATGGCTCCAGAATACATGTACCAAGGAATTATGTCAACGAAGTGCGATGTGTATGCTTTTGGCATCACCCTCCTTGGGACCATTATTGGCAGCATGAGCATGTCTTCGTCCAGTGTTTCACGGGTTCCAAATCAATGGGTAAGTACCTCGTAGTAACGCCTTTTTACATTACAAAAGCAGTTGGGACTAAGATCCTGTTTGGATCCACTAGCTAAATTTTAGCTGTTATGATCCAAATATAACCCAATTAAAGTTTAGGTAGCTATAAAAACCTAGTTGATCCCAGCTAAACTAGTTAAATACAAATTGCCCCTCCACCTTCGTCGGAAAAAGTTTCTAAAATGGGAGGGAAGGGTAGGATAGACAACTACCTCTTCAACTATCATTTAGCTAGTGGATCCAACACTCCTACCTAAACTTTAGCTAGCTAAAAGAATGTTCCTAAAATTTAGCTAGCTAAAAAAATGCTCCTAATAAAGTTTAGCTAGCTAAAATTTAGTTGGGTGGATCCAAACATGATCTAATTTATTTATGTTCTAACTTTCCAGGCTTTTGAAGCTCGGGACGATTTACGGATGGAGTTGTTTAAACCGTCATTGTGTTGCAAGTCTCAGCTAATGCAGATCAAGAAGTGCATGGAGATTGGGCTTCTGTGTGTTGAGGAAGACAGGGAACATAGGCCCACCATGGCAGATGTGCTTGCGATGCTAAATGGTGTGAAAGAGTTGCCGGCTCTAAAGCGGCCATGGGGCATCGAGTAGGGCGGAAGCGGCCCTGCAACCTTATTGTCCAGATTGCTTGTGCCTCTAATTATCCCTAAATAAGAAACGTGTGTCTCTAGTGACGTGGCTTGACCGTTTGAATTACTTTTTACTCCCCTTCTCACTTGTATTGGAAAAGAAGGCTGGAGGCGTAACACGTCCTTGCCTAGAATTTGTATGGTCAGGCCATTCTTTAAGATTTCATATTTATATTTTCAAAATGACATATATTTTTACAACTCCTTACAATTCAGACATTAACTTTATAATTGTACCATCAACTTACAGTGGTCCTGCCTATCCAATCAGCCGTCCCTACCCGTGAGGCATCCATCGCGCCCAGGGACAGAGTGAGGATGAAACAATTAGGGGGCCATTTGCAGTATCTTAAGCTTATTTATGTTGACAAGGTTATTTACATGTGGAGTTTCATCAAATATTTAGCCCCTGCCAGCCACCCCTGTCACGCATCGCCTCTAGGTTCATTGAATGGATAATTGGATCTATGTTCTAACCTGGATTATTGGTTCCTTACGATGAAGGGCTGCATGCCATAACAAATGGTTTAACAATGAAACCCATTTTCCTGGTTAATGCTTAAAAAACATAGATCGAGTTACTTGCTCTGCCGCGTACTGGAAAAATGCATCCTTCATTTTCAGCTGAGTACTCATCACGTCTGAAACTCTGAATGCAATACACTCAACACACGTAGTGCTGTGATTAGAATACACTCAACACACATAGTATTGTGATTAGAATATACAATCCTGACAGAGTAATTAAGAATGGTATGAATTTGAAAACACGGAATCCTACCACAGTGCTGAGCGATATTGTTCCACCGTGTCAGGGTTTATCCTTGGCTCAGTGATCATCTGTATCCACAGCACAAGGTGCCCTACATAATCATTCGTCCCAATTTGTTCAGCGGTGCAAATGGTATTTCCTTCCTCTGGCTTACACTCTACACAGATGCAGAACGAAATTTGAATTAGCTTCAAATAGAAATTAGGAGAAAAAACAGAATAAAGGTAAAGAATGATGCCTGAAACTTTACTATTCTTAGAATGACATCATCTTAGAAGAACAATCTGCTTTTGTCCCTGGTCGGCTGATCACCGATAACGTGCTGATTGCTTATGAGTGTATTCACTACCTGAAGAGAAAGAAGGGCAAATCGGCGGTCAAGCTTGATATGGCGAAGGCACATGACCAGGTCGAGTGGCCGTATCTCGGAAGTATCATGCTCAGTGAAGCTCTCTGTGAGGGCATGTGCGGTCAAACTCCAGGAGGGATTGGTTTTCGGGATATAAACTAGTTTAACATTGCTATGCTCGGCACACAAGGATTATGGCGGCTGATGACTGGTCCGGACTCTCTTTGTACAAGGGTCCTGAAAGGCAAATACTTCCACGCTGGTGTGAAACATGTGGTGCGCGGGACGAGACAACCTTCGATGCTCTGACGGAGTGTACGTATACATGCTCGGAGCTTCTGGTCAAAGCTGAGAGAACTGACAGGTACCGTGTAAAACTCCCTGAACTTAACCCAACAACTTGGGCGGGGGACATACTGAAGGACCATATATGTGAAGAAAATGACCGAGGAGTCAAAAATGCAGTGACATGTGAGCATTCGAACAACATATAGTCGGTCATTATCATACAGTGGACACTTAACAGCAACCGGCAAAAATGAATCATGAATGATAGGTCCAATGCATGCAGAACTGTGTGCCAAAGTCTGAATATTCTGTTCTGTCCGGCAGTGCTAATCAGAAACTAAGCTCTGTACAAAGCAGGACATTCTGGACGGTGTAAATAGGTAGAAACCACGAGTATGGACAGATGTAGCTTCAGGCAAGCAGCAAGCATCAAACGCCCTGAAAAATTGCTGGATTCTTATCTTGCTATTGTGGAACTTCGAATCTGAACATTCAGATGTCTAAAGATTAAACGATGAGACGAAACGGTTTAAGACTAGCATTAGGAAATAAACTTTGTTTTTAGACAATGAGATACCTTTTGAACAGCATCAATCTGAAGGATTGCAGCATGCTAGCAGTTGCAGGGGCGGATAGGTCGGTCTGAAGAAGTGAGGAGACGGCCGGATGGTACGGCCAGATTGCGGCGGAAGAAGTTTTCCGGACGATTCAGGTTGCTAGCTAGACTCGGACGCCGCCGCCTCAGTAGGAACAGAGGGGTGCTGAAGAGCGCCGGCGGTGGTAGATCCCAGGCGGGTGCCGCGACGGGTATAGCGGAGGTCGCCGGACGTGAGCGGAGGAAGGAGTCAGGCTGCTCAGAGGAGGAAGGAGTGAGCGGAGGTGAGAGCCGAGGCGGCCGATGGTTGAGTTATTGTGAGCGGAGGCCGGGGGCGGAGGCGCGGCCGTGGGGAGCCGCCTTCTCTCAGGACCTCCCACCACCGGTGAGGCATCGCCAACTTGATTTGGTGCCCTCTAGCGCAGGCAACCATGGGAGGCACCGGGCGACCTACAAACCCTGGAGGATTCGATTCCCGACCCGCCGCTCTCTGCCGGTTGCCGCATGCCTGCACTTGACTAACGACAGGGATGGGACTGGGAGAGGATAAGGAACGGGGAGAAATAAAAACAAGCCACGCTTGCGCTGTACAGGGATGGAATTGGGAGTTTGGGCCTCTAGCCGAATGGCTGAGCTGTACAGCCGTCGAAGAAGCTTAAGTGTGCAGGCCCAACGATCACGATCCTAAGAGGTAACTCCAAAAGACCGCTAACCTTAGAGCAACTCTAAGAATCTCAAAAAATTCTTCCCCAAAACGAGGTATCAGAGGTTATGCTAAATTTTTTTCCCCAAAAATATATGAAACTACAGTAGAACGCTAGAAACTACTCCCTAATATTTGCCATGTCATCGTAATTGGGCCTACCTCTAACTAATGTATATTCATATGTAAACCAGATCCATTGCCATCATTATTCTCCTGGGCAGACATAGATGGACATGCAGACATGGCATCATCAGGGAAGTAACCGCAGATTCTGATGGACTGTTCGTCATCATTGGTACAGTATTCCATGTAATTTACGCTGCAGCTAGCCACTGCGCACTCGTTCTCTTCTGTTATGTGCAAAGGTATTTAAGAGAAAGGAAGAACTTTGCAATCTGGTTTTCTCTTGGTATTATTGCTCTTGGCAAGGTCATTGCATCTGCCACTTAAAGGCCTACAAAAGCGACCGCCACCAATGTCATTCCTAGCAGACATCTTCAGAGGCAACACATTCTTGTTACCTACCAAACTTCATATGCAGCTACTTTCTGTTTCTTGCCTGTTCTTCTAACTAAATCGCTAGGTGGCATCGTACTTGCTTCTAGTTTTCTCTTCACAGTTCTAGCACTGGTGGAAGCACAAACATTGGCCGCTTTCCTCTTAGTATTGTGATCATCATCTTCATAAGCTCGATGATCCCTGCTCCATCACAAATTTTGAGTGATGAGAGGAGTGATTAACAAGTCGGACCGGTTTACTCAGCTCAGAGACCTGAAAAGGGGAATGATGTCGTTGAATTAATTTCTCAAAGGCAAAAAATGAAAATGACACTGGTAATGAGAAGATAGTATTGCGATGTGTTATGGCAGATACTGTCATACAAAAGTCAAGCAAGTACTCATGATGAGAGGTACAACCAATTCATCACTGCTCACCTCTTGTATCACAAAATTATTATGGTAACAAATGTTCAGTCTAACATAAGTGGAAGATTTGAAAAATATTCAAATTTCAACTTTCAACAAGTCTTATTGCTTGACAGTAGATGGAACTAAACCGTACAATGCAGAATGCTGAAATATCTATCTGAACTTTGTCCAAGGTCACCATCCTCACTATTACTCACTGTCTTCTCTGTTGCTATCTTGATTGGTTGAAGCACCACCATGGCAAAATAAGCTACACACATCAGGACATCAGGTCAGTGTTCTGCTGTCCTGGACGCAGCAGCTGCATTCTGTTGGCTTCAGCAGCTAGCTAGATAGCTGCAGCCTGCAGGATGTAGGCTGGAACAATCATGGGCTGATGGGCGTGGTGACCCCACGCTACCGATTCCTCTGGAGCTTTGCTGCTGCTGCTGCGGCGGCGGTCGGGAAGCAGCGGACGGCGCTGTCCGGGGAGCAGATGTCCGGCACGAAGGCGGTGCTGTCGAGGCCGCCGCCGTGTTGCCAGTGGAGCCCGGAGGCCGTCGGCGGGGAGGGGAGCTCCGGCACCGACAACTGGATCTCAGGACCTGGCTGAACAGCTCGTTGGCGTCCCGGTTCTCCTCCGACGAGCGGTAGTACGGCGAGCCCCCCGCGCTGCCGCCGCGCCTTAGCCCTGCCGGACAGGCGCGAAAGCCGAGCTCTCCTCCGACGAGCGGTAGTACGGCTTTACCATGCTCTCATTTACTACTAGCAGTGATGGAAACCGATTGATTGTCTGCAGGTCATTGCCTGCTTGAGCTCTCTTCCGATGAGGTACTGATGACAACGACTCACCCAATAGCCAGCTCGCTTATAAAATTCAGAAACGCTTACCCTGTCCAATTATTGCGCACTGCTAATCATAACACGCCCTGCTCTCGATATCGACCAGTTGGTTTAGGTCAACTCGATCTCGATCTGTGCTTCCAATATGTCCCATCCCATGTGCATATAGCCATATATGCATCCACCTCCTTTCCCTTCCAGCTGGATGCTGCTGCTTGTCTTCACTCCATTTCTTTGCTTGACTGAACGAGCTGGTCGTTGGTAAACCAAAAAAGATATCCTATGATTATGTTTGCCAAAACAAAAATAACCTAGGATGACCACTCTTTTTCAGGATCATTCTAAGTGTTAATTTGCATGTATTAGTCGCAGAAAATTTTAATTTCTCATAGTAGCTAGAGCTATTATGTTGTAGTTGTAGCATCGCACCATCATATCTGCAGCCAAAGTTAAGCAGGGCCATTTTTTCATGCATGTGCCCTATGAGACCTGAACTGTAATCTGCTGAACATTCACATCAATCTGCTTTGTTTTTCCTTCTTCTCTTTGTTTTTATTTCAAAACTGCTGTCACAGTCTGACAGCCTTACTAATATGTCATTAGCATGTGTCTTCACTGATTCCTTCTTCGACTAACGAGATATATTGTTTCTGTATAGTGTGTGGATCGAGCAATTATGTATTGACAACTTGTTCAGAACGGAGCAGACTTCGAGGTGCTGACCGAGCGGATAGCTAGAAGACCAGGCAGGCATCGCTTCCTCTCTGTGCCTGCTCAAAGGAGAAAGACGTGTGAAGCGAAGGCAAAGAGGACATAAGATCAGTGCCTGCTTGACTACTTATTTTGATTCTTATGATGAAAATATGAGAATACGAGAATGGTTTGTCCATATCATCAGCTCATAAGATCAGCATCTGATGCCTTTCCTTCTCATGCGGACGAGGGCTCCATCAGGGAAGCCATGCCAGCGATTATGCCCATGAGGTGGCGTGGAGCCTGGCCCATCTGAGATGAGCGCAAGGTGTTCGTGGGAATGTTTCTCAAGTCGCCTCTCTTGCCTAGCTCGGTCTCATTGGAATTCTGAACTGACAAGGATCATGCGCGTTCCCAATTTGCCATGCTGAGGTGCTGTACACTCTGGAACAGGCTTGCATCTACTAGCTATTTCAGAGTCTCCAGTAGGATTTTTCTGACGCTGCACCTGCTGAGTTATGATTCAAATTCAGTTATGCAAAGATAAAAGACTAACTTCGGACGGAGCGAAGTGAGGCCCGTCGCCGGAGGTTTCACCTCTTTATATACTTCATGTAAGCCGCCGGTTTGGGATGAGTCGAAAGGTTGTAAATCCCCGCGTTTGTAACACCCGATATAGTGAGGATTTGTTGGCCGGCGCTCATGGTTTTTTCTCTTCCTCCTTAGAAGGATTTTCCACGTTAAATCTCATGTCTCCTGTGTTGGATCTACTGTTCTTTGTCGTTTATATTGCCTATCGCTTCTAACAGCACCGGGTCCCATTGCTCTGTCTGAGGTAAATTCTTATGCGCCATCTCTGCTTTTGTTCGTCTCCGTTTCTGCAGATGTAGATTTCTGCACCATTTCTTTGTGGCGCGTTTTGCTCCCCGGTGGATTGCTTGATCGATAAGAATACCATATGCACGCACCACTGAACAAATTGGGACAGCGGTCTTATGGTCATGTATAGGCATATGGCACAACAAGTGTACCAGCCTGCAGGCAGCTTGTTCAATGGGTCCTAGATGATCATTCAGCCAACGCTAAACCGAGACGGTGGCAGAATAATATTGTTTTTTTATGAGAGTGGCACAATATTGTTCAGGTCTGTGATATGACAGCTGTGTTTTCAAATTCAAATCATTCTTATATTCTAATCAGAACACTATATATGTACGCTGACAGTCTTGCATTCAGACGTGATGGGTACTCCGCTGAAAATGAAGGAAGGGTGAATTTTCTGGTACGCGGCAGCAAGACACCTCATCTGTGCTTTTTTAACATGAGAACCAACAAAATGGGTTCCATTGTTAATCCATTTTTCTACGGCATGTCGCCTTCGGTGTGAGGAACCAATAATCCAGGTTCAAACACAAGGAACTAATTTTCCATCTCATTTTACCTAGTGGTAGTTGAAATATCAAGATCGAGCTCATCAGAAATGCTGCACGCCAGAAAATAGAATACCTAATGCTTCAATGTTTCTGTTGGACTGGAAACCAGCAACAGGCAGGTCTTTATTTTTAAAATTAAGACCTGGAGCTAGACGTTAACTATGGTCAGCCTTTTTTTTATGGATCCTCAACTTCTCATAATACAGCATGCATTAGTTGGAACTCTGGAGAGTCAGGCTCTTACATCCTCGGTGGGCTATTTCAAGGCGTGCCTGAGCAGATTGAAGGATTGTCAAAGTAAAGCTAAGGACTGTCATAATAGGGGAGAAAGGTTAGTCATCTTACGTTCTTACTCGAGTGTATGTATGCCCATTTCCTGTTCCTTGATCATCATATCTTAGTAGTTCTGATGATACACATACCATGCTCTGTCGGTAAGAAGGTGAGAGATGGCGCTATGCGGGATGGTTCCCAACATAACACAGCTCCTAGGGGTGGACTTATTTGGGCTGATCAGCATGATCGAGAAGGCTGCGCGGACGGTAAGCCAGAATGAGGAGGCGAAGAGACGGATCACTGACCGTGCATGGATGATCAAGAATCTGCTGGAAGAGTTACAGCAACTCTCAAGATCCTTTGAGCACCCGGAGATGTGGAAGCCGATGAAGGAGCTTAAGAGCATCCTCCGCAGAGCATACAGGCTCATCATAGGCTATCAGCATAGTAGTTACATGTACAAGTTCTGCTGTGGCTCTGATCTCTCCAACGAGTTTGAGTCAGTGCAGAAGGGTATGGATATCTGGTATCAGCATCTGACTGATTTGAAAAGGGACATCCAGTTCGAATTAACAGTTCACACGCGGAGATTGCATGGAAACAGCAATACCATCAAGCAGGTAAATGTACAATGACTATAGTAATCTCATCTCAGTTTGTTGAGTATTGTTAGTGTAGCACAGTTTTGTGGTTAAAACGACGAAAAGGAAAACTTCAACTGTCCATGACTTATCATTGTTCATTAACAACATGATATTTGTTGACTATCCCTATTTTGTTGTTTTAGGATGGTGCTCATTTACCTCCTGCAGGGTCGCCAGCTAGTCATTTGAAGAACGATAACAGGTGCAATGTTGAAACATTTCTTTTTATCTTTACTTCTTCAAGAATTTATAGAGAGTTGATGTCATATTTGTTTTAAATGCCTGGCGATGATAGGGGAAAACTGGTTGGCGATTTAGGAGAGTTTCAACTGCTTGCAGAACCATCAGGTACTTCTGTTTTAGGCATTCATACTGCATATCAGAGTCTTAATTATATGATCTTATTATCTCGATATGATATTTATTATTAGCTTTCAAGCTTTTGTAGATTTACTGCACTAAGACTAAGATAACATTTTCTGCATGCTTCAAGATATTGTTGAGGACTTTACAATAAAGAGCCAAATATCAAGGTGCTGCTGTTGGTGTCCCAACATCAGCTACAAAGGAACAGGTATGAGCTAGACATTAAAATTTGGCATCATGCATTCCATACTAATAGTAATAGCATACATTCAGTGCCAGGAAAACCATACTAAATCAATATTTCAATGGTCCACATTCTTCTAAACAATAGGTCTTACCAAGTTCGGTTTCTCTCAGTTGGCACATGCGACAAATTACTTCTCACTGGAAAATAAAATTGGATTCGGTGGCTCCAGCTATGTTTACAAGGTACTGCTTTACAATTACACCTGCTTTGCTTTTCATCTCTTTTCATGTTCCCAAAACAGCTTTTCTCTAGTGCGCAGAGGAAGTAGCAACATTACTCTGTGTTCAGCTTTTCCATCCTTTTTTACTAACAAAGCTGCATCATTACTTGTAATTGCTGTTTACACTTTTCAGGGCCAGCTAAAAATGGGACTCGAGGTCGCAGTCAAAAGAGCATCATATGAAGGGAAAATTCCATTTAAACACTTTCAAAATGAAATTGAGCTAATTCCAAAGCTTCAGCATGCAAATATAGTTAAGCTTCAAGGATATTGTATCCGAAAGGGAGAAAGGATCTTGGTATTTGAGTATATGCCAAACGGAAGCTTGGATAACTTCATATATGAAGGCAAATTTCTACTATCTTTATATACTGATTGGATTAAATTATTATACAATTCTCATGTATGCATGTTTGCGATTTACATACAGGTGAGAGAGCAAGGGAGTCACTTGAGTGGCCTAAGCGCCGTCAAATAATCGAAGGGATAGCTCAGGGAGCTAAATATCTGCATCAATTGTGTGAGCCACACATAATTCACGGGGATTTAAAGCCAGGCAATATACTCTTGGATTCTGACTTCAAACCTAAGATTTGCGACTTTGGGATATCGAAAGCACTAAAGCCGGGTGCAGATGAGGACTGCACTGGCATTGTAACAGGCTCACGGTAAAACTTCATTTTACATTACATTACAACATTTGCTAATTCTGACGAACGATTTGGTTTGGTGATCTTTATATTTTTTTTCAGGGGGTTCATTGCACCTGAATATATCGGACAAGGCTGTTTATCCATAAAGTCTGATGTGTACAGCTTTGGAGTTACTCTTCTTCAGATCATTAGCAGGAAGAGCCTCCCTCCACCTCCGCTAGAACTATCAGCTGAATCACGTCACTATGGGCCTCTTAATAAATGGGTAAGTGAACGTCTTCGAGTAGAGCGCAAGTTCACATGAAACATCTCACAGTATTCTTAGTTCATCATCTAATCAGTAGTAGCTTCTTTCAGGCGTGGGACTTATGTGCAGCAGGAGAGCTGCTGGAGTTCATCGATCCATCGCTGCATGACGAGCCTCAAAATGCCGAGATAATGAGATGGGTTAAGATAGCACTGCTATGCGTTCAGGAGGATCCAGAGAAGCGACCGAGCATGTCCGATGTTCTTGAAATGCTGGGCTCTGAGGACGACATCCAGAAACAACCCAGCCGACCTGCTTACTACTGAAAAAAGAGATTTCCTATGCTGGTTAAGCTCAAGCTGAAGATCAACAATTTGAGCTGAAACTGGACCGAGCTGAAACATAATGCATGCATGTATTCTCTGACGGCTGATGCTACAGTGCCATAATTTCCATTAGAAAAAAAACATGTATTGTTCTGCATTTTGTGGTGTCGCTTCACATTAGAAAAAAAAAACCTCTCAGGTTAGTAATTCTCTATGAATGTGCCAGTGGTTTGTTTTCTATAAAAGCGAGGCAATCGTTTTCTCAAATGTCCTACATTGTTAGTAATTTGATAGTTTTACAGAGGCAATGCGTCAGTATTGGCCGTTGCCAGAGGCTTCAGAACAGAAAGATTCTGGCCCAACTGAGCTTCTTGATTACTTTTGCAATTATATAGTAAAAATGTAAGGGAAATGAGTTTGTTGATCGTCTTGATAACTTGGATGAGAAACGATAACACACAAAGCAAGGAGCCTGCACCTGCTGAAATGATAACACACAAAGCAATTGCTGATGAAATTGCTCTTTAATGGCAATTGCTCTCATTTACTACTAGCAGTGATGACCATTCTACGCATCTCGACCTACTCCCATAGTCCCATCTCTCAAAATGCGTCGTTGCTTCAGCCGCTCGCGTCGCTCCCGCAGGCGACATGGGCGGACCTTCCCCCGCTGCCGCCGGGTCTTCACCCTGCGCCCCTTCTCCTCCTTGCTGTCGCCTGAGTGGGGAGGCCAAAAGCCCGGCCCCCGCAAGGAGGGCGGCGGTGGGGCATTTTTCAGCTAGGAGACGCGCGCGCCCTGCGGGTGGCGCGAGCTTCTCCCCCGGCTGCGACAGCCTTGCTCCGGCACTCCGCGGCCGGATCCGCAAGCCCCTTGGCCAGATCCGTCGCCCTCGGTGGCGGATCTGCTGTCCTCCGCGGTGCCAGGCAAGGGACGACACCAGTATCCGCGTGGACGGAGGAGGCCCTGCGGCGGTCTGAGGTTGGCCGCTCGCGGACACGGAGGCGATGTCTGCGGCGGCGGGCAAGCTACGGGAGGTGTGGCAAGGTCAGTGTGTTGGCGCCGGCGGGGGCCGGCTGAGAGGTGGCCGCGACAGTGCGCGACCGGTGTGTGACGCTGTGTGCAGCGAAGACGGTGGCAGCGATGCTTCGCCGGCTGAGGAGGCCATGCGGCCGCGCAGCTGTGGCCAGCGGTGCTAGGAGACCTCACCGGCCAGCTCGGATTAGGCTTTGGTTGACCGGTTAGACCGCCCATCCCGACCGGTCAGATCGGTCCGCACAGGGCTAAACCTTGCCAGAAACATATCTCTCCTATTGGAACTCTAAATTGAACGTTCCACATATGCATTTCGATCATCTTGACGAGATCTACAAAATGGTGAAGTACAATTGGCATTTTGAGCACCTTGGTCAGGTCGGTCTGAATGGTCAAGCCCACCGGTCGGACCGGTTGGCTGTGCTAGACTGGCTACAGAGACCTAAACCGGTCAGATCGCCTAGAGAAACCGGTCTGACCGGCTAGTCTCAGCCTGATTAGCTTGCTGCCCCTTTTGGGCTCCAACACATGCCCCCATGTTTCTTAGTAAAGCTTGCGTACCAAGAAACATTTATCAGAAGCTAACTGCGCAGGAACAATGTAGAGCACAAAAGCATCAACCATGTTTCACTTTTAGGGACCATAGTGTCTATCAGCATATTACTTATTCTGCCCAATATGAAGAAATCAACTTGTTGTTGATGTTTATACATCTTGTGTGAGTGAGATAAGCTTGAGTATTACTGCCTCCACTGTGAATTCTTGAAATACTAATTCAAGGTCATTCTCATCCTCACAAGTCATTGTGGATGCATAAAGTGGTCAAATTGCTATAATGTCAATTGACGTTTGCAATACTTCTTAGATTGAGAATGAAGAAATATAAAATGATTCAATAGTACACTTGCAGGTCATTTCGACCATAAACAAAGTAAGGTGAGTAATCAGCCCAAAAGGTGAATATGACATAATTACCTTGGAATTGATGATGGCTAGATTACCCTTGAACCCCTTTTGTTCACTCTCGTCTTGTCTTTCAATGCATCTTATATTATGCAAATAGATGACAATAGACTTTCCCCAACTACCAACTTTGACTCCAGCAAGTTCTGAAACTTTATTGGCCAAAGTGGTAGACATACCGGTCAGACCGGTCTCAATGGCGGTTAGACTAGTCTGCCCAGGATGTGCCTTCTGACATTGCCTAACATCAGCCTTTAAATACGAAAGCATTCCCATTGACGTTATAGCCTGATGCTTGTTATGCCAGAATGTTAACCTCTGATTTTCACGCCTAGGTACAGGATTGTACTTATCAAATACGATCTCTAGGCATTTACTAATATAAACATTCAATGATCCATTTACACATGGATATCTGCTGCACTACTAACAATGAATCATCAAATGCCTGTACATGATTTACGCTCATGGATTGCAAACTTTCTAGCTCGAACTGAAAAATTCAGATTCAGCTTAATTCCTAATGTTAAATCTTTTAACTGGCTAAAGATCAAAACAACATCATGTGATGAAATAAAGATATCACCAATGTGTGGGAGAAACCCTTTGAAAGCCAATCCATCAAATATAATCTCCATGAGGTCAGACCGGTCTCGGATGGCGGTCAGACTGGTTGCCCAGGATGTACCCTCTGACATTGCTAAACATCGGTCTTCTCTCATGAGAATGTCCTTTTGGACGCTATGACCTGATGTTCATTGTTCCAGAGTGACAATCTTGGATTTTTGATGCTTGGAGACATGACACATAATAGAATTGAGATGATCCTCTAGACATCTACTGAGAAAAACATCTAATGACTCATTTAAGAATAAATATATGCTACACCTTCAGCAGTGAGTCATTAGATACTTCAACATGCCTTCCAACCATGGATTCCAAAATCTCTAGCCTGAATAGACAAATTTCATATTCAGCTTCATTATTGATGTTAAATACTCCAACTGGCTAAAGGTCTCAAAACAACACTATTTGGTGAAATAAAGACAGTACCAATATTTTAAAAACACTTTGTAAGCCAATTTAGTAAATACATACTTCATAGTGGCAAATTACTCATTTTGCTAATATCTTGCCCCCCGAGGCACCAATAAGGTCATAAATGATTTCTCATCAGGAAGCTATTACTTTAGGATGATGATCAAAGAGATTCATCGGCCATATACATTGCGAAGGACAATAATTCAATATCATCCATAATAAATCCATTCATGAATATGCACAGCTGAAATAATAGCAATATCTCTCTTTTATTTTGGCTTTTGAGAATCAATAACGACACCTATTGCAATTTAATCAACGTGCATAGGAATTTGATGATAACCCTCTATGATATAAAGACCCATATGACCAAGGATCAAAATAAGAGTGTGAGGGATAACTAAGCACATCCAAGGATGAATTCCAAGATATAGGCACATATGGCACTTGTAAAGCAAATGGATGAGGTAATGACCAATAATTGTTGGCTCGGAAGGATAGAATACTACTTAATGAAACTCTTTCATTTGCCAATTCCAATTCCAAGAGTTATGTTTAGGAGGCAATCTTGATGGCTTAACATCATTTGACCGATTAGTACGCTTTGCCTCATTATCTTTTTGATATTTAGCTAGAAGTTCATCGAAAGTGAGCTTTGGCTTTTTACCATTGTGCTTAACACGGTCCTTACATCCATCCACTACATGATGCTCAGGCCTCAACATTTCTGAATTTTTCAAACCTGGTTTGACAGGTTTGGGAGACCGATCTGACCTGTTGGTCCAAACCGGTCAGACCTGTCGAGAGTGAGGAGTTGGTGGGTGCCACGATTAGGCTTCGGTTCGGCTGTCATTGTTGAGTGAAGTGATGCGGCCATCTTGATGTCCCAATCCAACCAGTCAGTTTTGGCGTTTTCGAGTTGAGTGGTCCCGCATTGATATCCCAATCCAACCGGGAGAGTCTAGTTTAGTTTTTTCTTTTCCTTTTCTTTTCCTGCCTATGGCCTCCCAGGGTCGTAGTCTTATATTTTTTTTTTGCTATATTAATAGAAACTCGCACTATTTGGTTCGTTAAAAAAAAATACTAGCAGTGATGGAAACTGATTGATTGTCTTCAGGGCATTGCCTGCTTGAGCTCTCTTCCGATGAGTTACTGATGACAACGACTCACCCAATTAATAGCCAGCTCACTTATAAAATTCATGGTGAGAAGAGGGTCACTTTCCTTACCCCCGTAACCAAACAACACCAACGCGCACTGGCGTGCGGGATTAGCATTAGCAGGTTATGAGTTGTTTGTGTCATGGGGCGCTGAATCATTCGCAAACTCATCCATCATCAGGTCTCTCTCAAAGTCTCATCAAATTTATTTCCAGGCCAAGGACTTGGTCTTCCTTGACGCTATGTTGCATGCGTGCAGGCTTCGTGAGCGGCATCCGGATCAAGGACAGGATACGGAAGGCCTGATGTGTGAAGCGAAGGCAAAGAGGAAATAAGGTCAGTGCCTGTTTGACTACTTATTTTGATTCTTATGATGAAAATATGAGAATACGAGAATGGTTTGTCCATATCATCAGCTCATAAGATCAGCATCTGATGCCTTTCCTTCTCATAGTCTTGAAGATTATTGTTGTTGCAGTCAGCCGCACAAGAGCAAGATGGCTGACATTGCATTCGGCAGCGTGGGGAAGATCGTTGAAATCTCACTCAAGATCAAGGAGGCCGTGGAGACGGTTAAGCAGAACGAGAAGGAGTGCCACGACATCCAGAGGTGCGTTGCCAGGGTCAGCGCTCTCCTCAGGAAGCTTGACGAGATGACGGAGACGATGAAGAACGAGGTGATGCGTGACGCGCTGGAGGATCTGGCCGAATCCCTGGAACGCGCCCTCGAGCTCGTCACGGAGTGCCAGCGGAAGCACATCTTTCGGCGCTTCTTGGGAGCAGGGGACATGGCCAAGGAGCTGGGCCGGGTCCAGGATGATATAGTGAGGAAACTGCAGCTGGGGAACTTCGCCACCAATGTCCAGACCACCATCATGGTGACAAACATCCAATCTGCTGGTGGTCTTCCTCCTCCTCCTCCTCCACCCCCATCCCAACGGCAAGTGATTATGGATGGTAAGGAAAAGCTATCAAAGTAGCAGCTAGGATAATTTTATTCTGTGTTTAGGTATTAATATAATCTAATTCAAGCCCTGTTCCTGTGTGGGTTTTTATACAATATAGGCTTCACAAGGTTCAGTTTATCTGAATTGAAGGCCGCTACAGAGAACTTTTCAGCCGGAAACAAGATTGGAAGAGGTGGCATTGGTGAGGTTTATAAGGTACTCCGATCCGTTACTTGGTTTGTTAATTCTAGGTTTGTGTATTTTTCCATATAATCACGTAGTTAAATATTTCCTGTACAGGCAGAGACAAGTTAAGACTATTTTTCTTCGTGTAGCAAGTAATTTCAAATTTAAATTTATACTAAATATATTGCAAGTTTGCTGTTGTGTCCTCCGATAGCTCCTAAATGTTACAAATTTGCTGTCCCAAAGGGCAGGGAATAAACTAATTGGTATTATTCTGTGCTCAAACCCTCAATCATGTCCTCCGATAGCTTCAATAAGTCCTCCTTTGTGGCATTTTAGCTTCGGCTCATGGCAAGAAGCCACGAAAACTCTACATTAGACAGGGGAAAGTGTGTTTCGTGTAACTCTAGATCTAGCATTTTCTCAAACCTCAAAGCACACACGTGTGGTGCCCATGCTTCATTCCAGCCAAAAGACCAAAGTGAGCCAATTCAAAGTGAGCATGCTTCATTTTAGCATTTTCATTGGTGAAGATTTAACTTGATGGACTTTGATGAAGATTTTGAAGCCTGAGGCCAGGGCGCCATTGAACTATTGGCGAAACTTTAGTGCTAAGATCAGCAGTTCTGCTTTTTCCCTTCTGTTCTTTTAAAAACAAAAATCCACCATCTAACATGGTGTTTATACTTCTCAGGGTGTCCTGCAGGACGGACAAGTCGTTGCCATAAAAAAATTGCATGATTTTGTTCTCGTTGACGACAGCCGGCAATACGATGAAATTAATGTTTTTGTAGATCTGAAACACAAAAACATAATTAGACCTCTGGGATATTGCAACGAAGTGATAATGGTCTTGACAAGCCTTGATGGAAAATATGTTAGAGTTGAACACAGAGAATTTTGTTGTAGAAGAATACATGGAAAACGGAAGTATGGAGAACATTATCAACGGTATGTTGTTGACCTCTGGACCAAGCATCCCTTAACTTTGATGTCACTGATCAATAGTTGCTTCTCGTTGCATGATATGTGATCTCTGCAGGGTCTCGATTTATTGGTTGGTCCTGCCGCTTCAAAATGATTCAGGGGATAGCCCAGGGGCTACATTACCTACATGAGCAACGTGTCGTCCACATGGATATCAAACCACAGAACATCCTCTTCGATTCTGATATGAATCCTCGGATCAGTGATTTTAACATAGCTAAAAAGTTGGACCTTGGTGTTGAAAAACCATGGTTGGCACAATGTAAGACGTTGCTCCAATATATAAATACTATTTCCATTACCTGATTAACTATATATCGTGAGCCCATACGTGCATGAAGCTCTTTTCTTTAACTACTTCAAATTTTACCTCTCAGATCATTATTCATTTTTATTTTATTTAATCACCCAGGCCTTACATGCCTCCAGAATACATGTTCCAAGGAACTGTGTCAACGAAGTGCGATGTGTATGCTTTTGGCATCACCCTCCTTGGGACCATTATTGGCAGTATGAGCATGTCTACACCCTCTGATTTATGTGAATCAATTCAATGGGTAAGTACCTCGTAATAATCGCTGTTTTACATTACAAAAGCAGTTGGGACTAAGGCCCTATTTGGAGCCACCATCTAAATTTTAGCTGGCTAAACTTTTTTGTTATGGATCCAAACATAATCAAGCTAAAGTTTAGGTAGCTAACGATTCTTTTAGCTAGTTGAACCCAGCTAAACTAGTTGAAGATAAAATTGCCCCTCCATCGGGAAAAGTTTCTAAAATAGGAGGGAAGGGTAGGATAGACAACTAGCTCTTCAACTATCATTTAGCTAGTGGATCCAACACTCCTAGCTAAACTTTAGCTAGCTAAAAGAATGCTCCTAAAGTTTAGCTAGCTAAAATTTAGTTGGGTGGATCCAAACATGACCTAATTTATGTTCTTACTTTCCAGGCTTTCGAAGCTCAGGATGATGTACGGATGGAGTTGTTTAAACCGTCATTGTGTTGCAAGTCTCAGCTAATGCAGATCAAGAAGTGCATGGAGGTTGGGCTCCTGTGTGTTGAGCTTGACAAGGAATATAGGCCCACCATGGCGGATGTGCTTGACATGCTAAATGGTATGAAAGAGTTGCCGGCTCTAAAACGGCCATATCCATATATAAACTTCGACTGCCTCTGATTGTCCCTAAAGAAGGAATTTGTGCCTCTGTCGACGTGGCTTGACCGTTTGAATTACTTTTTACTCCCCTTCTCACTTGTATTGAAAAAGAAGGCCGGAGGCGTAACATATCCTTGTCTAGAATTTGTATGGTCAGGCCATTCTTTAAGAATGTAAGATTCCATATTTATAGTTTCAAGAATGACATATATAGTTAAATTAAGTAAGAGTGCATTTAGTTCATAGATAAATAGCTCATACAATGCATTATTTCATCTTTTGATGTGTTCAAGACTACATTCATTACTTTGTAACTAACTTTATAATTGTATGGGCGTTGCTAGCGCCCGGACGTCCGGTCCGGGACGCTAGCATCGAACGCACGAGCAGCCATCCGATCAGGTCCGACACCACTTCACGATCTGTCTTAAAAAAAAAGTCCCACCGAAACATTGTTCCATGTTGCATGAAACATCCCACTATCCATCGCCAGGTCTACAGCAAGCACCACCTTCCAATCTGCTGCTCACCCAAGCTAAATAGGGGCATTAAAATTGCAGAAATATGTCACATATCCTTCTCAAATTAAACTAAATCGCAACATCCGAAAATTTCTTACACAAAACCATAAACATATCGATTAGATAGGTGTAACAAGATGGAATATGGTATGCAACATATAGATTCCGAAAAACAGATGAAACATTATGTAATGATTGTTGAAACAGTCGAGAAAAATAGATGTAATGATTAAAATTTAGAAAAGAAGCTTTATGCAAATTGCAAAAAGCTGAAATAAGTGGTTGAAACATTTCGAATCACCAAATGCCACATTTGAAATGGCTAGATGAAACATCACGAAATCAATTGCAACAGTTGAAGATGAAAACATTCAAATGCCTTGCCTTTCTCCAGATTTGACCCTCCAAGCATGAGTCCAGCCATTTGCACATTAGACCCTTGGGAGGAGCTCACCGGAGAACAACAAGACCGTGTTCTCCAACAATTTTCTGATCAAATTGCAACATAAAAAACAAAGCATTGCAACATCTGGCATCACGAGCTACAACATCAACAAGTTAGGATCAAGAGAAAGAGGGCAAACACAAGCCTAACAACCCCAAGACGAAACTAATGTACTCATCATACATCACGGCTTGCCGTGCACAGAGATGAAGGCCGCCAAGCTCAATCGAGATAGAGATGACGTGATAGTGCTCCAGATCGACGGTCCCCATCGATTGTTGCGTACACCGCCAAAAGCAATGGAAGAAGAAGGGTCGTCCCTGCTCGACCTCCGTAGATGAGCGCAGATTGGGGGAAACCGTATAGAGTGCCGCTGACAGCACAGGCGAGGGGGCTCAGGCTTGATTCAGGGTGAGGGTAGCGGGTAGCGTGAGGAGACAGTCAGGTTTCATAGGAGAGAGGTGGAGGAGAGAGCTCTGGTGACTCGGTGAGGAGGGTGCGGCACGGAGAAAGGTGTGTACCTGAAGGAGCTAGAAGGTCAGGGGGAGGCGAGCGTAGAGACCAGAGAGGGGAAAAAGCATGGGGAGGAGACGATATGTGGTTGATGGTGCAGGCACGTGGCGAGCGCACCGTACGAAAATTTTGCTCGCGTCGGACGACTGATGTGAAGCATTTCCTTAAGCCCACAACGGCTGCTACGATTGATAAATGGAAAAAAAAATGGGTTTGTGACCCTGAAACATCCATGTTTTAAAAATTTGTCATCAAACCGCCTCGGTACATACTGAAAGATTTTGCAACTTGAATTTTTACAACTCCTTCCAATTTAGACATTAACTTTATAATTGCTGACATCTAGGCTTACAGTGTTCCTGCCTATCCAATCAGCCGTCCCCACCCGTGAGGCATCCGTTGCACCTAGGGACAGAGCCAGGATAAAATAATTAGCGGGGCCATTTGCAGTATCTTAAGCAGAATATTTAGCTTATTTATGTTGATAAGGTTATTTGCATGTGGAGTTTCATCAAATATTTAGCCCCTGCCAGCCACCCCCTTGTCTCCATCCCTAGTCACGCCGCGCCAAGTCAGCCGCCCTTGCCCATCCCCTCTAAATTGAGTCTATGTTCTAACCTGGATTATTGGTTCCTTACAATGAAGACGGCATGCCATAACAAATGGTGTAGCAATGAAACCCATTTTGTTGGTTAACGCTTAAAAAACACAGATTGACTGACTTGCTCTGCCGTGTACTGGAAAAATGCATCGTTCATTTTTAGCTGAGTACTCATCACGTTTGAAGCTCTTAATGCAACACACTCAACACACATAGTGCTGTGATTAGAATACACGCGACACACATCGTATTGTGATTCGAATATACAATCCTGACTGAGTAATTAAGAATGATATGATTTTGAAAACACCGAGTCCTACCACAGTACTAAGTGATATTGTGCCACCATCAGGGTTTATCCTTGGCTCAGTGATCATATGTATCCACAGCACAAGGTGCCTTACAGTTGACATGCCATTCACCTACATAATCATTCGTCCCAATTTGTTCAGTGGTGCAAATAGTATTTCCTTCTTCTGGCTTACACTCTACACAGATGCAGAACGAAATTTGCAGCTTCAAATGGAAATTGGGAGAAAAAACAGAATTAGGTAAAGAATGATGCGAAACTTTACTATTCTTTTTTTAGGGTCAGGGGGGCCCGCGGTGGAGCGCCCCACTTGATTCATTATAGTGCCTTTTGGAGGCCAAAGTCATTACACTTGAGTTTCAGCAAGAAACAAGCTAGGGGAAGGGAGGGGGGGGGGGGTGGAGATTTTCTTATACTTCGGCAATCTCTCGATCCTCCATGCGGAAACATTGGCTCCATAGCCGCGCTTCATCACGACAGGACGCCCAGAACCTTGTATGTGATGGTGAAGCTCGTTGAAACTTTACTATTGTTAGAATGACATCATCTTAGAAGAACAATCAGCTTTTGTTCCTGGTCGGCTGATCACCAATAACGTGCTGGTTGCTTATGAGTGTATTCACTACCTGAAGAGAAAGAAGGCAAATCGGCAGTCAAGCTTGATATGGCAAAGGCATATGACCGGGTTGAGTGGCCGTATCTCGGAAGTATCATGCTGAAGTTGGGTTTTCAGGAGGTTTTGGTGTGTCTCATTATGAAATGTGTCGAATCAGTGAAGCTCTCTGTGAGGGCATGTGCGGTCAAACTCCAGGAGGGATTGGTTTTCGGGATATAAACTAGTTTAACATTGCTATGCTCGGCACACAAGGATGGCGGCTGATGACAAGTCCGGACTCTCTTTGTACAAGGGTCCTGAAAGGCAAATACTTCCACGCTGGTGAGTTCATGTCAGCAACAAAGAAGAACACCCAGAACTCTCTGTGTTATGTGGTTGCTCTGGCGTTCTAGAGTTGGGACTCCCAGAACTCTCGGGCTATCCTAGCTGGTAGGCGGGCTCTAGAGTTGGGACTCATCGGACGTATTGGGGATGGCACATCCACGAACATATGGCATGATCGATGGGGCCGTTGTGAGGAGGGCAGATGGCTCGTTCGTGAGGGGAATGGCACGACAGTTGCCCTCGGTAGCATCTGCACTGGTGGTGGAAGCAGAAGCCTGTCGTGATGGAGTTCGCCTTTTACAGGATGGTGTTCGTGCTCTGGAAGGACCGCAGCAACCACAGATCGGAGATTGGAACGATTCTGCATGAGATTCAGGAAGTCGCGACGTCCTTTACCTTCTCTTAACATGGTTCGTGCCCATGTTTGTGCTAAGCACGCTAGTTCTAGTACTCCTGATGTTTGGATAGAGAACCCCCCTACAAACGAGGGTTCCTCAGTCAGAGAAGAGCTATGTGCCTATGTATAGGTGCAAAGCAAAGACTGGAGACAAACAAAAGCAGAGGTATAGTGCATAGGAACTTACTTCAAACAGAGGAACTGCTTCAGAAGCATTTCCACGAACACCATGCACCGTCTGCGGCTGCAGGCGAAGCACCGGCCGGCTTCCGGCCACGGCGAACATCTGGGCCTGACAAAGGCCGCAGGCAGCTCCGGGATGCCACGCGACGGCCGCCCTGGCCACGGGGCTCCTCGCTTGCCGACGAGCTGTTGCGCTGCAATTTCTTATGGTTGTTGAAAGCAAAGATACCATGTGAGCTGAAAACTTTATGGTGGAGACAGAGTTCAGAGCAGCAGCGATGAATGATGACTGTTCTTGAATCATCCAGGTCAGCACTGAGCACACCAAGTTAACAGCTCAGGCAACGCATCCAGGTCCGGTCTACAAACAGCTCCTCTCTGCTACTGGATACCCTCCGTGCGCTTTCTACAACTTCATCTCGAAGAACCGTGTGCCGCCGCGGGTCCAGTTCTTTGGGTGGCTCCTGGTGCAGCAACGCATCCAGTGCAGAGCCAACCTCTTGAAGAAGAATGTCCTCCACGATGCCGAGTGCGAACTCTGCCATGCTGCTGTGGAGGACTGCGACCACATCATCTTCACCTGCCCCTTGGCAGCCCAAGCCTGGTCCGCTCTAGGCATTAACGTCCAAGGATGCAGCACCTCCGCTCTATGGGATGTTCCCCATCCGACAACACAAGCCATGAAGCATTTTCTGTGGAAGCACCGTAACAATGCTGTTTTCAACCCGTTTCAAAAAAAAAATTCGTTTCCAAAAAACTGTTGCTTTCAACCAATCAGCCCCCTCCCACTCGCAACTTTGGGCCGATTGCAAGCAAGATGTACAGCTCTGGAGCCACAGATGGCCCGTCGCCGAACGACAAGAAATTGAGTCCTGGTGTCCGATTTTTCCTATCATGTAGCAACCTATAGGAAGAAATCTGCTGAAACCATTATGTAAACTGTTTTTGGCTTGCCCAAAGCCTATGAAATGAAATTCAGGTGGGGCATGCTCCCCCCCCCCCCCCCCCCCTGACTCTAAAAATAATGGTCAGGCATGGACTTCAGCTTGACAGTTAGCCAGAGAACTGGAGGAGATTGCAGTGGCACTGACATGTCAGCAGTGAGCAGAGAAAGGGAGGAGTTTCAGATGGAGCTGTGTTGAGCCTCTGTGCTCTATGTCAAGGTGCAGAATTGCAATGAGGCCGAGGTATTTCCACGAACACCTTGCGGCCGTCTGAGATGAGCGAGAACATCAAGCTTCTCGTCGCCTCGTGGGCACAACCGCTGGCTATCCATCGCTGATGCCAAACACGGCGGATCCCGGCCGCGTGTCTTTCTTCCATCACAGACCAGAGAGCGTTGCCCGTGCACAGAGCACACAGTGGCGACACATTGTGTTCAGATCAGGATATCAGATAGATGCAGCATAGAGGAGCATGAACAGAACGATCCATCCCCCTTCCTGTCTCGGACAGAACAGAACGGAAGGATTCCGTCTAGCGATCCATGTCGCCGATTGCCTGGATACCCTGCGCCGCTTCGGGATGCCAGTTGGCCGCTGGACTCCTCGCTTGCCGACGAGCTATAACTCTGCAGATTGCAACCTGCAATTCATGGGGAGCGGTGGAATGGCCGGCGGATAGGCCCTGCGCTCCCGGCGGACGGGCGGAGAGGGTGCTGGCGCCAGCGTAAGGGCGGGAGGAGGAGCGGACACCGACCAGGGTGCTATATGCAAAAGCGGACACCGCCGCCGCTCGTCTGGCCTCTGTTTCTCCTGAAGCACGAACCACCACGGCCACCGGCGTACGATTCCGGCAACCTGAGCCGGCAGGAAAAATTCCTCCGCCGCGATCTGCCCCCACGGCAGGCCATCCGCTCCAGCTCGTGTGCAACCATCGGGAGGCAATTCAACCAGCAGTGCGGCGATGAATCGAGAGCATTTCGTTCAGTGATTTTGAGTTCATCGATTCACAAGACGGGATTTTCCCTGTAGGCTCAGGTTCAAGGATGGGGGTGCTGCTTAGTGCTTGCTAATCCAAGATTCTTTTGAAGTCTCCAGGTGAAGCCACGTAGGATTTATAGGTAGACCCTCTAGAAAAAGAGAAAAATTCTAGAAATTCTCAAAAAAAGCAAAACATCCGACCATCAATTGATAGATTCAAATCATCATAGTCATTGGATCTATTATATTTTCTAAAAAATTACCCACCTATGCTATTATAAAAATAGCCTGAAGTAACTCCCTAAATCTATATATAAATTACCCACCTATGCCATTATATAAAATAAACTAAAGTAACCCCTAATCTTCATCCAAATTACCCACTTATGCTATTATAAATAATATTTAAAATAACCCTCTAATTTGCAACTGAATTGCTTACCACTATTATTAAGTAACCCCTTAAATTTGCATGTATATTACCCACACATGCCATTATTAAAAATAATATGAGGTAACCCTACGTTTGAATCAAATAACCTTAATTAAAAAAATACAATAATATATGATTCTAAATCGTCTATATCTTTCACTATTGGTATACAATATAATAATTAGGTCTATATGCATGATGTGTGTCACAATTTATAAGGATATAAAGTGATGAGAATATAGATTTCTATGCTAAAATTGTATCTCAAACTTAGGGTTCATTAAACAAATTCAAGCGTATACCTGTGATGCAAAGTGAAAAGTTAAAGATTAAAAATGTGGATGAAAATATTATAGAGTAATTACTAACTAAAATCTAAAACAATTGGATGATGATATTAAGTATATATATCTACATAAGTATTGTGTTCGAATATTTAACAAACGAGAGGTAGCTTATGGTAATAGTTTTGTAGCAATGTATTCTCATTTTTTTTTCCATTGGAGACTCCGCATTAGTTCCCACGAGACAAGCTAGAAAAAAGAGACAAATTCTCATAAAATTAAAAACATAAAACACCAATCCTGTAAACTCTAATAATCATAGCCATTGATCTATTATATTTTCTAAAAAGTTACCCACCACTGTCATTATGAAAATATTCAAAAATGAGCTCTAAACCTATATCTAAATTACTATGCTCAGCTATTATAAAAAATAATCTAAAGTAATCCCATAATCTCCGTCCAATTTACTAATACACATCATTATAAAGCATAACTTAAAATGTCATTCTAAAATTTTATCTATATTACCCACAAGTGTCGTTAGTAAAAATAACCTAAATATTAATCTAATTATCTTCATGTGCATCATACAGAAATGTTAAAAAGTAACTAATGTATGATTCTAAATTACCTATTTAGGTTATTTTTAATATAAAAATACTAAGTTAAAGTATACACACATGATGAGTGACACCATTTAGACCATTTATACATGTATGTGAGGAAGCGATAAAAAATATTGATTTGTATGCTAAACATAATGTATGGAGGATTGGAGGTGCGATACAAAATGAAAAAAGTACGAATATGGATGAAAATGTGCATCGAGTAACTATTAATTAAAAATCAATCACAACTGGACAAAGATAGATACATATCTATATAAGTATTATGTTGAAGTATTGAAAAATAAGAGAGTAGTAGTTAAACAATTTTGATTATTAGCTAGGAGTTTAATTTCTAAATAATTTTTAAATACAATAGCTTCTAAAAATATTAGCCCGTGCGGGAGCACGGGTTGATGGACTAGTTTTCTAAACCGAGTGTAGAATGCAGGAGTTCGGATTCAACAGATTTGAAATCAGTGTTCTTTTTTCCCCTTTTGCTGTTTGTTATAATCCAATTTGACCTCGTCCAATTTATTTTGACCTCGTCCAATTCCCTTTACTCTTTTATCTTGTGGACAGTACTAGGACCTGGCAAGAATGATTGTTTATGCACATATATATTTGTCACATGGGAAAGGATTGGTATGCTGCTTGCCAGTTTTCTGAACTGAATGTTGTCGGCCGACCGAATGGGCTGGGCCATGCGATTTGAAGTGGCACAGTTTCTCACATGGCTGTGTTTGATCCGGAGGTTCCTCTTGCACTAACGGAGGAGGCCGGCTGTTCTCAACCTACCGCGAATCTTCGTAGTAGGAACAAAAAATAGTACTAGTCATTTTGTGCTGATCAACAATATGCTAACCATTATAGGGCACAAAACTGGCGTATATTATATTCCACCTTTCGGTTTGTGGTTTGTTCACAAGCAAAAAGAAAACACTGAATCTTTCAAAATAAGACGTTGAATGATTGCTCCCAAAATTCTGAATATAGTTTTTTCTTTTCTAAAATTCAGATCAGTTATAAGACGAGACAAATTGATATCGTTTAGCCGACTGAAATCAGCTTGGCTTCCAGTGTAACACGTGTTGTACCTCCCATTCTTCTGTGAAATTTTTGTAAAATAGCCATAAATGTCACTTCAACTTTGAGATTTCACTCGTAAGACTTTTTATTTTGTCACGTGCTGTTGGTATCCGAAAGGGAGAAAGCATCTCGGTCTTTAAGTCTATGCCAAACTTTTTTTTTCTGACTCAAAGTTGCTGGGGAAGTTCTTGCGATGATAAATCACCAGCCCATAAGGGCACGTGCAACCCACAGACTGGTGCCGTCTATTTGCGTACACGCCAGCGCAATTAGCCTCCATGGCAGTCATTAACTGAAGAGAGAGGGCGTTGCCGTCGTCTCGTTCATCAACGGCACGTGCGCGTGCTCCGACGCAAGACGCCGAGTCTCGGAGCGCGTTGTACATCCTGCTCCGTGCCATCGACGGCGGCGTGGATCTGTGCTCGGCCGCGCGCGCGTTTTTCTGTCAGCGCCAAAGAAGCGCGCGTTTCTTCCCCCAAATCTTCCTCTCCGCCATTCTCCTCCGCGCGCTTCTTCCCCCAAATCTTCATCTCTGCCATTCTCCTCCCTCGGCAAAGCGCGCGCTTCTTCCCCAAATCTTCCTCTCCGCCATTCTCCTCCCAGCGCCAAATAAATCCCCTCGGTAACCACAGGTGCGCCGGAGACCACTCCGACAATGGCTGAAATCTGGCGCCTTCAAGCTCCGAAACCGTCTGGAAGCTCACCGGCCCGAGCACAACTCATCTTCCAGACGCAGCAACTGACCCTCCGAATCGGGAGAGCTGGGGGAATTTTTGCTCTTGGAGTCCTGGCCTTAGGGGACGGTTGCAACCATGCGGCAAGCCGAGAAGCAGGCAGTGGTGGCGGCGCGAGATCTGCTCAAGGCAGATGCGAATCGACCGCGGAGAGCCGCTGCGGTGCAAACGCACAAGGCTGCCATGTCGTCGGTGGGACGGAAATTGACGCAGAAGCGGAAGGCCAAGGAGGGAGCTGCGCCAGAGTAGAGGAGTTCATCCAGCGGTGGCCGTGCGGTGCCGGCACCTGAGCAGAGCGGCGCAGGTGGATTTGGCACAACTTCACCGACCTCCTTCACCAATGGGAGCTGCTTCTTCAACGGCCCTGGCAGCTTCTTCGGCAGCGCCGGTCAGAACCCCGCTCAACCATGGATGGTACCTCAAAGTTCAGATCCAGCAACATGGTACATCTCTATGTCTTCAATTTCAATCTTTGCAACCACTGTACATGATTTGTGCTTGTCCAGGTAATGGAAATTGATTTAGATGTTAGCAATTGTAGGAGCTTGCAATTGTACATCTTGGTTTCAGGTAGACCATAGGAGGAATATTGTTCTTCTTTTATGCTGGTAGACAATCATGTTCTTTACTGAATATTGTACATTTAGTGAGTGGTGACAATCATGTTCTTCACTGAACTCATCACCCAACGCCTATGAAAGGAAGAATTTCATTTTTCTCAGAATGATATAATCCCCTTCAATGTACTAAAACTGTCATAAACACCCTGAACTTATGTAATTGGGGCTGTTGGCTGCTCAGTGCTCTGGATCAAGAACATTTTGCAGTTCTCACTTTCATAAAATTAGTCCACCAGCAGAAAACTTGCACCAAAGGTTTCTGTCACTTTTGAGTTTCTAGTCAGTCCAATATAAGTTTATTCAGTTCTTTCAGTTGATTAACTCCTTTTGATGATTGTCACTTTTTTCTGTCACTCTACCTTTCTAGTCAGTCCAATTAAGACACAAGGATTAATAACAAAAACTGAATATATGTATATGGCATCCATATTATTACTGAATACTTGTATATGGTCGAACAGATAACACTCCAGGAACATGTGGTATGCAAAGTTAGTTTGTTAGTGCACCCAAAGACAGGAAAGTAGTCAAAACTGTATGTAAATAAAGGAGATGAAAGCCCAAGTTGCTCACCAGCTAACTCCTTTTCACACTCTTGATCAATATGACAGCAAAAACCATAATCCCTTTCCCATGAAATGTGATATATGCTAACTTGAGCATTCTGGATTATTCAGTTCTTTATGTCGCTGGTGGCTTGCTGAATAATGTAAGTTTTAGCAGGGATAAAAATCCTATACCTCCTAGTGGCTTCATAAACTTTATCCAGCCTCATATATCTCAAATTTTCATTTTGTTGGGGTCATGCTCAGTTTGCCTCATTCAAGCCGCCGTACACTATGGAAGATACACCACCAGAAGAAGAAATAGGCACTACTCTTTCATCAACAGAAAGAAATAAGTATATGACTATTGACAGCGGGGATTACTTAGAGTTATCTAGGACTGAGAAGCGAATCCTTTGGACACAAGAAGAAGATGTCAAGCTGGTGAGCTTTCAGTGCATTTTCATGCTAATTTCTATTTTCTCACTCATTGTCTTAATTTCTTTAAGATAAATCTACTTGATAATATTACAGATGAGCTCATGGCTGCACAATTCAACGGACTCAAGCATCGGCGCTGATAGGAAGAATGAATAATATTGGTATGATGTTGCTGACATCGTACCTACAATGAGACTACCTCAAGTCATAGGAGAAGAAATGCTAAGCAAGCGAAGGACCGTTGGCATAAGGTTAATAAGTGGACTAACCTCTTCCATAATGCTTGGTTGAAGGCTCGAAGGGTTTTTACTAGTGGGTATAATGGTCAGATGTGGATTATAAGGCCCATGTTTTCTACGTAGAAGACAACAAAAATCTCAAGCTGGGGCATTTTGTATTGATGGAGGTATGGTACACTGTCTGAAATGAGGCAAAGTGGATAACATACAATGATGGGTTGAAACAAGCACGCAAAAGGAAGAGTTCAGATAAGGATAATGAAGGAGAGAACATGGACCATGTAGATCTGGAGGATATGGAAGAAATCCCAAGGCCAATGGGGCAAAAAAAGCTAAAAGGGCAGCACTTGAAAAGAAAGCCAGTAGGAAGGATATTGACCAAACAGATCTTGAGGAGAGTTGAATACATTTGGAAAAATTCAGGCTGATGAACATGCAAACCGGCTGAAGGTATTGGAAGTACAAAAGAAGCTATCATCCGAGAAGATTGAACAAGCAAAGCTTGCCCACCTAGCAGCAAAGGAGCAAAAGGAGGCAGCAGAGGTGCAAAGGGAGGTAAGAAAATTAGAAGTTGAAGTTAGGATGTTTGAGACATATAACCGCTTTCTCGCAATTGACGTAGCATTGATGTCCGATGAAGATAAGTTGGAGCATGCAAATACAATGAAGTGTTTGAAGAAAAAATTATTTTCAGATTATAACTGAGGCAATATGATTTCTGTTAGGTTGGCAATATGATTTCTGTTAGCATCTAATTGTTACATTGTGCTGCTATGATATATTTTAACAGTTTATAATACATCTTGCAGGGATGCTCTGATAAGAAGGCTGTTGGATGTTTGGATGCTCACCACCGACCCCTTTTAAGTACAAGTAGTGATATTCGATTCAGATTTGGGAGAGGGAACTGGTTGTAGTTGGGAGAGGGAGGCTGTATGATGGTGATGATTCATGCGTGACTGATTATTGTGATGCTTCATCTTGTCCATCTCCGACTGCCATGAAATGTTTTTATTACTATACATTCCTGAAGCTATAGTTGTGTTATGTCATTATGTTCTGCACTTTGTGATAGCTATGGACAGGTTGCAATTTACAGAGTATGGACGGGTTGCAATTTTCTGTACTTTGTGATAGCTATGCTCACGAAAGTTAACTTGCAGTGGACGTGTGCGTGCCCGAGCATGTCACTATGTGATACAAAGTTACTGTCTCTCTTAATCTAGAGGGGACTTGAATGAAACAAAAAGTTACACCACAAAATAGCTACAAAGATGAAACGTACACTTGATCATCATTTTTATGAATGAATTAAATAGCTCGAAGATAGCTAAATAGATGGCTTAAGCTATCTTTTTAGCTGATATGGCAAATTAAATAGACAGCCGCTGTCTGGTACGTGCCTCAAGCAGTCAGCAGGAGGCGTAGACGACATCAAACCAGGGAGGGTCCCAACTTATCAATTTGGTCCTCCTTTCTCTCGCTCGTTGGGTCCTAAACGGGCCTTGCAGTGCTCGCGTCGTATATGGGCCTACGGTCATGATCAAACCGTGACAATTTTTCAACGCGATGTGGCCCACGGGCCACCACCCGAACCTCCTCCGCGTCTCTTCGTCGCTGCGATCGTCTCCACCAAATAGCGCTGCGCGGTAGCAGCAAGAACCCAAAAAGGTTCCAGATGAGTGTTCTTATCTCTATTTTCCCCGATTGTTTTTTTGCGAAAGGACAACGGTAAAAGTTTTACCATATAGTTTTATTAGAAGAGAGATAAATAGCCATCATATCCATGTCACACCCAATATGGCAACTCAAATAGAACTATCAAAAAAGAAAATTCCAATTTTATTATCAGGTCTATCTATCAAAAAAGAATCATCAAGTAGGCTGTCGACTGAAGACGATTCCTTTTTTCTAGAAATAAAAAAAAGAATGGGCTAGTAGTTAGCTGACCCATAGCAAGCGCCTGCTTTGTTTTCCTTCTTCATTCATTATTTATTATATTACAAGAAGATCATCAAGTTGATTTGGCGTGGTCCTACCTCTTTTATTTTAAACGTGGCTCACAGCCTGTCACCGACAACGCCCTCCCTCTTTGATTGGGGAGTACCATATATATTGTTTCTATATACTTGTTGAGCTGTTGATTAGATCTCATCAAGCACGCTCTGTGCAGGGTCGTAGCTAGCTACCTACGGGAGCGAGGATCGGAGGAAGCTAAGCCGGCCGCCCGGCCGGCGAGAAGAAAGGAGTAGAGCCAACAATAACAAAGCAGGTTGGTATGCTTAGCTTCCTTCTTGCTTAACCAAGTTCGATCACTGTGAGAGAAGAAGCTGCTAGCAGTGATCGAGAAGGCTGTTTTTTCGATCCGATCGATGATGTAGCTGATCGTGGTCAACGACGCAAGATGGCCGATATCGCACTCGGCAGCGCGGTGAGGGTCGTGAATGTCGCGCTCGCCATCAAGACGGCTGTGGACACGGCTAAGCAGAACAAGAAGGATTGCGTGGAGATCGGCAAGCTTGCGGCTCTGGTCAACTCTCACACGGAGCGGCTCAAGAAGAAGACGGAGGCCATGGCGGACCCCGCGATGCGTGATGCGCTGGAGGCCATGGCGGATTGCCTCGACGACGCCCTCCTGCTCATCGCCAAGTGCAACGGCAAGTGCTTCCTGCTCCGTTATCTAAAGGCCAGCGATATGTCCAAGCAGCTGCGCCGGGCAAATGATGAGATATCAAAGAAAATGCTGCTGGGTATCTTTGCCACCTGTGTCGACACAAACATTGCTTTGGGCCAACGCTCACAGGTAACTTTATGGCTTAATAACTAGTTAATCGATTAATTGCGAGCTAATAACTAGTTAACCTGAGGTCCTGTGCTGCTTGCTTCAACTGTGTTCTTTCTAGACAAAAGATAAGAGTTTTCATAAGGTTCTTAATCTTAGCATGCAAATTATAGAATATAGATAGATGTGAAGTGAATCTCAGATTTGAAGCCATGCCATATTGAGCCTAGTTTATCCCTTTTCTATAATGGGCCTCGCAGAACCCATATATAAAGTAGGCCCATAATACTTACTAATAGAGTAGAAGTAAGACCCCATTGACTCACTCAGTAATCCTAGATAGATTGATCGAGTAGCAATTAATCATATCTTTTGCACATGCTGCATTACTCTTATTTTTTGCACTTCAGTATGCAGGACAGGCGGAAAATCCACGAAGTAGTCAACCAAGAACCGATCAAGCTAGGTACGTTAGGATATCTGCGGTGCAAATTCATGTCTCATTTTGTTGTAAATTAACATTTGCATTAATTTTGATGATATAATTAAGATGTGGACTATTAACCTTTCTTTCTTAAATTTCTTAAAAACATGCCATGTGTACCAAGACGGGGTAGCAGTACAGTGTAATGTATCCTAGGCTTGAAACAAACATGCAACGAAATGCTATCAACTAGTGCAACCTTAACTTAGAATGTAAGTTCCCAAAGTTACTGACTAGTTTAATTTGGAAGATCAGCCGTCCAAAGCAGGACACATTACTCTAAACTGAACTTAAACTACTGACTAATGGCCCTTTAGCACTCATGCCGACAAAATTAAGGTTATTATGCGATATGAATCGTTAAGTATGCAACTTTTTATTCCTTGGCTGCTAGCTGTCGCAAGAGCACTGCACGTTCGATCAAGCTAAGTATATGAGTTACAGTATTCCAATATTTCAGATGGATTATTCATTTTTACATAAGCAAATTAACTATATAACCATCCACATAAGTTATGTACGTAAGTACATTTCGTATGCCCTAGAGCTAGCTAGCTTTTCCAAACGCGCCTCTTTTATCTATTTCAAGGGACTACTCAAATTAATCATTTAAATGATTTTTTTAAAAATCCAAACTTGCAATATGTCAGAAGGCCTCTTATTTTGAATTTTCAATGGCAATAGCAGACCTGGAGTAACGAAAAACGACAAAGGGAAGACCATGGTAGCAACAGTAAGAAGGGCAGAGTCTGATCCCTTGTCAGGTAATAAGGTGTGCCAATGCATTTCTGTTGCTTGGACCGATGATGGCTTGACACATTATTTTAGTTAAATTAGGTAGGCTATATATATATATATATATTACTGAATGGCTAATTATTATCATAATGCGAACGAGTTTTGGAGGCAAAATTATTATTTCTGATCTTTCTGACTAGTGGTATGATCCGTGCACGCATGCCCACCTCCCCATCTCTAACGTCTTCTGTTCAGGGACGGAGCCAAAATCGCAGCCGGACCAGAGCTGGATCAATGAAGCTTGATCTTGTATATGAAAATACTCTACTAATTTGAAGCTAAATAAACTGATTTGCACTAACAGAATACATGGAAATACTACACGTTCTATGGACCAGACCCGGGCTGCAGCACCCCCAGCCCGGGTCTTGGATCCGCCACTGCTTCTGTTCAAGTTAGGGGGAGAGGGGTTAGGATTTTTTGCTCCCTGCTGCCTTGGCTTAGAGGAGGGCTGAGGGGCATTTGGCTTGGGGTGGTTATGGATGTTTAGTCCATACCCGGCGTGATCGAAAATAAGTGCAAAAAAGGGGTACCATATATATATCATCTATCAATAGTGACCCCTTCAAATTGCATATATAGTATCACAACAACTTCCGGTTTCAGGTTTTGCATAACTTGAACTATGATGTTATGTGTCTGCTTCCCTGACAGGCATTGCACAGTTCAGTTTGTCTCAGTTGGAGGCTGCTACAAACGACTTCTCAGAAGATAGTTATGATAAAAGAGGCTACTACAAGGTACTCCCTTGCTTCGTTTGCTAATTTTGTGTTGGATTTTCGGACACAATCATCATTGTCACATTCGATCGATTTGCTACAAGATATAATTAAACACATTTCATGAATTTTAAAAAGACGATGCGATTGCTTTCAAATTCTTGGTACAACATATGGCTTTTCCCGACCCATAAGGCTCGACTTGACATAACTGTAATATTAGTTGTCGGGCTCAAAGGCCATGACATATACTAAAATGGGAGTATCATACGGGAGTAAAATGGTCTTTTCCATAAATTAAAATATGGTTAGCTACTCCGATCCCAACATATTGTTTCTTTGGCTACATACACTGCATATTCCACCGTAGCATGATATTGGAGTGATTTGTGTTAATGTTATACTATTACAAAAAAATATCATCCAGGTCTCTTTTTTCCAAAAAATAAATTTTCTGGCTTCTGCACCAAATAGATTTACACATAGCTATTAAACCATAAAAATCCAAATATATGTACTTAACAGGATTTGAACCCAAATCTCTCTCCCCCCACGACTCAAAACAAGTGAATGTGAAAAATTGTTGTGCCACTAGCAGCTACTTGCTCCAGCTGCATGCTGAGGACAAGGAAAGGGATCTGTAGGTAAAAGAAGCCTTGACTGCACATGACCTCCAAAGATCGCTTGGACAGCAACATATGGGCTGCATCCATTGTTGTCTGTTGTTGTTGACATAAACCCCTTGGCTTCAGGAGCACTAGGACATGGGCGTGCGGTTGTAAATTAAGCTTGGCCATTTTGGCCATCTCTATTCAAAGCTATCTTATTATCTGCATCAAGATCGAGCTAAAAGACCTTACATAAACAAATGGAGCGAGTAAGATCCTGTTTGGATCAGCTGGAGCGAACAGAAAGCTAATAAAAAAAGCTCTAGTCGATTCAAACGGACTAATTTATATATCGCAGCTTAATTGTAATCTAGTTTTCAACTAACTATCCAGCTACAAGTTATAAAAAGCTGTCATTGGGACTAGTAGCCTTATTCCAATAATAACTGCAAAAGGTAATAAGTGCAAAAGTAACATCACACTCTAAATTAAAATTGCAGCACGTCAGTATGATGCAAAGGGTTCATATTTTTCTTTCAGGTTTATTGTCATGAAATGAATCATAACTTTGTCTTTTCTGCCAAAAAATAACTTGTGTTTTATCTTTTCAGGGTGTATTATTGCACAACGGACTAGATGTTGTAGCCGCCATCAAGAAGTTTTCAGTCTCTAATGATCTTGAACTGCAGCATGAGCTCAGTATTCGTGCAAAGCTTCAACACAGAAACATAGTTAAACTTTTGGGATATGCCAAAGTTGAAGAAAGGCCATGCTTTTTGGTCGAAGAATACATGCCGAATGCTAAAAGCTTGGAAAGCATTATTAATGGCATGTCCCCAAGTAAAAATACTACTTCACATATGGACCTAATTTCTCTTGTTCTCACAATATATAAACTAATACTTTCTTCTTCTTCTTCTTCTTCTCTTCTTAAATTATGCAGCATCTCGTCTTGATTGGCCCTCCTGTTTCAAGATAATTCAGGGCATAGCAAAGGGCTTACATTACCTACATAAGCAGTGGGTTCTCTATATGGATTTGAAACCAGCCAGCATCCTCGTCCGTTCAGATATGGACCCTGTGATCGTCAATTTTGGATTATCTGTAGTGCTGGATGGTGATGATGATACGATCCCTGGGGACGCCTTAGCGGGCACATTGTAACTGCATGGAGCTCATTGCTTTCAATTTTTTTCATTTCTCTCTTCTATAAAATTATTCATTACTTTTGTTTTATCATTCAGGGGTTATGTCGCTCCAGAAAAAATTAGGCGAGCTAATGTATCATTGAAGTCCGATGTGTTCTCTTTTGGAGTCATCCTCTTGGAGATGATTACCGGCAGGAGAGTTTCACCATTCGATGATCTACCAGAATGGGTGAGTACGTATTAAATTTAGAAGCTTGATATGAACACCAACTTCTTCATTACTTCTTGTAGAACTAGCCAATTATTAACCCACATAGTAGCGCAGTTAGTATATTAACATTCATCATTTTATCACCATTTTATCAAACTCAGGCTCCTGCACGGACTACAAATTTTAAGAAAGATAATTGTTAGAAATTCATGGATAAATTTGAGGCCTAGAGGTAATCAAATTTGATTTCCCCCTCTCCCTCCCTCCCTCTCTCTCTCACAATATTTGTTCCTAGCAGATACTGTGAGGATTAATATGGAGACTTTAAAAGGAGTCTCTAATTAGTAATAGTAAGATAATCCTATGCTTACCTGTACTAATATAATCATCAATTCTATGTTAAAAATGAAGATATAGGTCCGTGCCATGCAAATTTAACAACTCTAACTAATGTACAACTATAATATTGGCACAACCAAATAAAACAAACTTGTTGTTTACTCAAATTTTTCGTTGGTTATTTTTTATATAAGATTACAAAGTTCCTTTGATTTACTTATGGCCTACGCAATTTCATACCATATATTATTTCTCGTGAACAATGAAGATTTAGGTTTTTTATTTCTTACTTTTGGTATATATATCTTAAGATAAAATACCTACTGTTGGTCCCTTGAACTATAAGAAAAAAATACCCACCGTAGATGTGCCCTTATAGATAAGGACATGTGGTGGATCCAAATATTACAAGTGTTTATTAACACCAGAAATGTTAAAAGTTGCTTAAACAAATAAATTTGCTGCTTGGAATGGGCGTTTTTTTCCTAGATGGCATCCGGAAATGCAGCTGGGAACTTGTTGCTTTTTTTTTACCTAGACTGCCGGATATTGCAAAGGTTATTTTCTTCATGTTGCAATTGCTACTCTTTCTTGTTGCGTCCAATGGGAACTTTGTTTAGACGCTAGCTTTTTCCCTTATTTATATCACGATCTTGCACTGCACCGTACCGCACCGATTATTTGCAAAACTATGCTTACCTTCATTGAAACTGTTTTTTTTAATGCAGAGTTCAATTGAGATGATTAGATCAATGAAAGGGTTATTTGATCCGGCCCTAGCTGACGAGTCTCAGCTAATGAAGATTAACAGGTGTAGAGAGGTCGGATTGAAGTGCATTGAGTGGGATCCGAAATGTAGGCCTACCATGGCGGATGTTCTTGAGATGCTAAACAGCTAGTAAGAGTTGCCGCCCGTAGTGCCCCAGATGAGGGTTAAATTGCTATGATACCCACCACGGACATGGATTACATTTGTTCCATATTGTAATACAACAAGAGAAGTGGTTTTCACTTCTATTACATCATTCACTAACAGCTTGTCATGATCAGGTACTACGGTAGTGGTGTTGGCTGTACTGTACAAAAATAAAAAAATACTGGCTGAGTTATTGAGAACCGATAGTGGTGCCATCTATCACTACTGGCTCGTGCCTCAAACCTGTAGTGTACGTGATACCTCAACCAACAATGACTATTGACTACTGGTCGAGGGCACCAAGCAGTAATTAAAAATCCAACTAACAGAATAAGAATACGGACACTTTCAGGTTTTATGGATTAAACTATTTTCAGTTTGTTCTTATAGAATACTATAGGAATATTCCATAAATACTTAAAGATAACTTTATAAGGTTATTTTGATCATTTCATCTTAGAAAATACAAAGGTTCGTTTTCAAATACTTGTCATTTGTTACCACTTATTTGTTTTGAAATACTTGACCCTTCCTGTCCCCGAAATAAATGCACTTTTCTAATTTTTTTTCTTTATAAGAATACTGCACGAACGTTCTGGAACACTAAAGATGGCTTTATCAGTATATTTGGTCATTTCATCCTTAGGGCCTCTTTAGAATGGAGAAATCTCAAAATGTAGGAATAGGAAAAAAACATAGGAACAAAATTGCATGATATTTGCAATCCTATAGGATTTGAGAATGTAAGAAAGTTTGTAATAGAGTGTTTGGATGCAATATAGGAAAAATAAAGGAATGAGAAGAGAGAAATTGACACAAAGGAAAGTTTCCAAGTGGTTGGACCTCATGCTACATTTCCTCTAAAATTCCTATGGATTAAGCCATTCCATAGGAATTTTGAAAAATTCTTTGTTCCAAAAGGCCACATAGGAAAAATTTCTATAGGATTCAAATCCTAAAAAACTCCTATATTACAAAGGAGACCTTAAAAGTTGAATTTCTTTGATAATCGTGTTATTGAGTTCTTAAAAGTTGAATTACTTTGATAAACGCGTTATTGAGTTGAAGTTGGCAACTTGTATTAAAAAACGGAGATTGTCTTGATAACCATGCCTCGGTCCAAGACTCCATGTTCCCATTAATTTAAATACAGAAGTTAGTATTTCTTCTTGACATTGGATGCCTCGGTTCTCCTGAATATAAAAATTGCCGCCTTATCTTCACCCTTTCCGTCTTCTTCCACTCCTGTTCCCACCTCTAGCTGCCGCGGATCCTCCGTCCTCCTCCAGCTAGAGCGCTCGGGGCAAGCAAGGTTGTAAACTTGTAAGATGGCCTGGAAAGTCCCTGATACTGCCATTGGGATCGATCTTGGCACGACCTACTCCTGCGTCGGCGTCTGGCAGAACGGCCGCGTCGAGATCGTCGCCAACGACCAAGGCAACAGAACCACCCCATCTTACGTTGCCTTCACCAGCTCCAATCGCCTCATCGGAGATGGGGCCAAGAACCAGGCCGAAATGAACCCGGCTAACACAATCTTCGGTGAGTGCCGTCCGAGTCTTCTTTGCCTTGCTAGCTCCCTCCTCGATCGGCTCCTCGCAGATCTTCCCCATTCCTTTGACTACTGTACTGCTACCTTTTTTTCTAGTTCTTGAACTTGGTAATCTGAGGGTGTACTTGGTAATCTTCTACTCGTTTAGAACTGCATGCCGATTCTGATTTTACTTGCTGCAGTTTTGTGCGGCTTTCTGTTGCATTTGGGCGCTTATTATGTCTATATATTGTCTGTGTTATGCTGGCAGTGTTATTGTTCTCAACCCATGTCCATGTGTTTTATTGCTTTGGCAACTTAGATCTGTGCATGGTTACTGGATATCTCGCTCTGATTAATTCTGCATCGCACCATGGTTAGTTGACTTTACTATTGTTGTGCGTATGCTTTTGTGTGGCACCATGTTTTTTTTTCTGTAACAGCAATGTCTTACATGCGTTCTTTTTGCTACACCACTAGTACTATTCATCCCTTGACTACTGTTCGGCCATCAATCTGTTTTACCTTGATGATGAACAGAGTATTCTTTGAAAGAAGAAATACCTGCAGCTCAGATGATGATAACTCTGGATTATGATCTGATCTCCCCCTCTGTACATCTTTTTTTTGACCCAAAAAAAAGGCTTCTTCTGTGGCTATGAGTATGGCAAATAACAAGGGGGCACTGATCGTCTTGCGGCACTGCTTGCTCCTAAATGAACCTTCTGTTACTATATAGCCCTAGCTTTCCTAGTTAGTAAGTAATTCGGTGTAACCTACCTGCTTGGCGCTTTATTTTTGGGCTCTAGGTTGGAACAAACGCGGGGCCTAATATTTCGTTAAGGTCAGTTTTAAATGCAAGATGATTCTTCTAAGTTCTTTACAATTTTTTTAAAGAAAGTTTTTTCGTCTGCGTGACAGTGTTTGCTAAATGTTACCTACTGCCATTTATAGAACATCGTTGCATCCTATAGAATATAATGCACTCGGATTGCAGGAAGTTATTATTGCCTGCACTCGAGTAACATTAAGTAATTTGTCTTGCCCTCTATTCAAGTTTGGGTGATTAATTTGTATTGGTGATGTTTTATATTTGCCCCAAGCACCATTTTTTCGTGAAATTAGTACTGCAGTTACTGACGTCAAATACTTGCTGCAGATTCCAAGCGGCTCATTGGTAGGAGATTTACTGATGCTTCTGTACAGAATGACATTAAGCACTGGCCCTTCAAGGTCATTTCTGGACCTGAAGACAAGCCTATGATTGTTGTTAAATACAAGGGTGTGGAGCATCAATTCGCAGCTGAAGAGATTTCCTCAATGGTTCTCGTCAAGATGCGGGAGACTGCTGAAGCCTACCTTGGCAGCACCGTCAAGGATGCTGTTGTCACTGTTCCTGCTTGCTCCACCGACTTGCAGCGGCAGGCCACCTGGAATGCAGGAGTGCTTGCTAATCTTAATGTAATGCGTATCATCACTGAGCCGACTGCTGCTGCTATGGCTTATGGCCTTCACAACAAGGTTACCGAGTGGGGTGATCAGTTAGAGAATGCTCTCGTCTTTGACCTTGGAGGTGGTACCTTTGATGTCTCCCTTGTCGTTATCGAGTCTTTTATGTTTGAGGTCAAGGCCACAGCTGGCGACCCTCACCTTGGTGGTGAGGACTTTGACAACCGCATGGTGAACTACTTTGTCCAAGAGTTTAAGCGAAAGAAGAAGAAGGACATCAGTGGCAACCCCAGGGCTCTTAGGAGACTGAGGACAGCCTGCGAGAGGGCGAAGAGGACGCTCTCCTCCACTAAAGAGACCGTCATTGAGATCAGTTGTTTGTATGAGGACATCGACTTCTACTCAACCATCACCCGTGCCAGGTTTGAGGAGCTCAACATGGATCTCTTCAGGAAGTGTATGGAGATTGTGGAGGACTGCCTCAGTGATGCTCGCATGGACATGAGCTCAGTTCATGCTGTTGTTCTTATTGGTGGCTCCTCTAGAATTCCAAAGATTCAGCAGCTTCTCCAGGAGCTCTTCAACGGGAAGGAGCTTTATAAGAGCATCAACCCTGACGAAGCTGTTGCCTATGGTGCTGCTTTCCAGGCTGCCATTTTGAGTGGACAGAACTACGACAATGAGAATTCGATTATCGACCTCCTTTTGTTGGATGCTACCCCACTTTCTCTTGGTTTGGGGACGAAAGGGGGCGACATGACAGTGGTGATTCCAAGGAACACGTCGATCCCCACCTTGAAGGAGATAGTCATATCTACCGACTATGACAACCAACCTTGTATCCGTATCCAGGTTTACGAGGGTGAAGGGACCAAGACTTGCGACAATAACCTGTTGGGCGAGTTTGAGTTCTCCATTCCTCCAGCATCCAAAGGCGTTCCACAAATAATTGTGCGCTTCGGGATCGATGCCAACGGTATCCTGGATGTCTCTGCCAAGGACGAAACCACTGGCCAGAAGAAGGAGGTCACCATCAACAAGAGGTTCCATTTAAAACAATAATTATTTAGTCAGTAATGATGGAATTAATATGCAGATTTTTACAAAATATCGTAAACAATATCTTGTGGTGCGGTCATATGTATCATCATAATATGCAGAGTACTCATCATGTCTATAACTCTGAATGCAAGACACTCAACAAACATTGTGTTGTGATTAGAATATAATTAAGAATGTTATGAACTTCAAAATACGGAGTCCTAGGACAGTGCTGAGCAATATTGTGCCTCCGTCCGTCAGGGTTTATCCTTGAAGAAAAAAGGGGGTTTCCTAGCTCCGCCGCTGTGACTCACAGCAGAAGCTGCTTGCAGGCATGATCATTCAGTCCCAATGGTTCAGTGGTGCATATTGTATTTGCTTATTCTGACTTACGCTCTACACAGATGCAGAATGAAATTTGCACCTCCAATATAGAAATTGGGAATAATTGAAATCAGGTAAAGAATGATCAAGCAATCCACCGGGGAGGAAAATGTGCGTGTAGCCACTAGCCAGGCAATGCAATCCTGTCCCAGATTGTTCAGCGACTCGGTGTGACATTGTGTGATCCTTGTCGGTTTAGAATCCCAATGAGACCGAGTTATGCAAAAGAGGCGGTGGCTTCCTCAATGATATCATTCAAATTGAGCAAGGCACCTGAAAGCGTGACACCCTTCTAATGCTTCAGTCTTCGGAAGCAAGGAGCGGCCGAATTCAGAAGCATTTACACGAACACCTTATGGTTGTCTGAGATGTGTGAGAACATAAGGCTTCACGCCGCCTTGGTTCATGTTAAAAAAATGGTTTAACAATTGAATCCATTTCGTTGGTTCATATGAGAAAAAAGGCACAGATTGTGTGGCTTGCTGCTGCTTACTAGAAAGATGCATCCTTCATTTCAGCGGTGTACCCATCAGGTCTGAATGCAAGACCTATGACAGTTCTGACTGCTGAGCAATATTGTGCCACCTTCTGGGTCTATCCTTATGTCAGTGACCATCTGGATCCACAGCACAAGCTGCCTAACACTCCACACATATGCACAACGAAATTTGCAGCTTCAAATAGAAATTGGGAGGGGAAAAAATAAGGTAAAGAAATGATGCCTGGAACTTTACTATTCTTATCGATCAATCAATCCAGAAGGGAGCAAAACGAGCCACACCTGCAGAGGGTTTCTCAATCGGAGAAGAGCTATGTGCTTATGTATAGGTGCAAATGAAAGACTGGAGACAAACAAAAGCAGAGATAGTGCATAGGAATTTACCTCAAACAGAGCAATGGGACCTGGTGTAGCACTAAACAAATCCCATAAAGGCCCAGATAAATCTGGCGTCTGAATCACCGTCTCCTCTGATCACCAGTTCACCACGGACATGCTTTTCTCTTGACTACTGTACACTGGAGACTAGAGGTAACTTGGCGATGCAATGCAAGCCTGTCCCGGAGTGTTCAGCGACTCGGCATGGCAGATTGGCAATGCCTGATCCTCGCAAGTTCAGATTTCCAATGAGACCGAGCTTATCAGCTACTCCTCGACTTACACATCGACGCCTGAAAATATGTCATGCTCAGCCGTGCCTGTCCAACTGTTTCAGAAGCAAGGACCGGACGGCTTCAGAAGCATTTCCACGAACACCTTGCGGCCGTCTGAGATGTGAGAGGCCATCAGGCTCCATGGCACCTCGTGGCCGCAATAGCTGGCTCTCGTCCTCTCGATCACTAATTGCAAACACGGAAGAGCACCGTATGCAGCTGCAGGAGAAGCACCGGCCGGCTTCCGGCCACGGCGAACATCCGGGCCTGACAACGGCCGCAGGCAGCTCCGGGACGCCACGCGACGGCCGCCCTGGCCACGGGGCTCCTCGCTTGACGACGAGCTGTTGCGCTGCAATTTCTTATGGTTGTTGAAAGCAGAGATACCATGTGGGCTGAAAACTTTATGGTGGAGAAAGAGAGTTCAGAGCAGCAGCGATGTGTGATGACTGTATGAACAGTATGGAGCAATCAGTCTCAAGGAGTAACCATTTCGGCATGGTTAAACTTTCTACCATGTGTTGCAACAATGCTGATCATCACGGACATGGTTTCCTCTTGACTGTGGGTTGGAGTAGGTAGGCGGTGCAAATTGCAAGCCTTTCACAGATGTTCAGCACTTCGGCATGACACACTGCATGGTCCTTGAAGGTTCAGAATTGCAATGAAGACGAGGTATTTCCACGAACACCTTGCGGCCGTCTGAGATGAGCGAGAAGATCAAGCTTCTCGTCGCCTCGTGGGCACAAGCGCTGGCTCTCCATCGCTGATGGCAAACACGGCGCCACGGCGGATCCCTAGGCCGCGTGTCTTTCTTCCATCACAGACCAGAGAGCGTTGCCCGTGCACTGAGCACACAGTGGCGACACATTTTGCTCAGATCAGGATATCAGATAGATGCAGCATAGAGGAACATGAACAGAACGATCCATCCCCCTTCCTGTCTCGGACAGAACAGAACGGAAGGATTCCGTCTAGCGATCCATGTCGCCGATTGCCTGGGTACCCAGCGCCGCTCCGGGATGCCAGCTGGCCGCTGGACTCCTCGCTTGCCGACGAGCTATAACTCTGCAGATTGCAGCCTGCAATTCTGGGGAGCGGTGGAATGGCCGGCGGATAGGACCTGCGCTCCCGGCGGACGGACGGGGAGGGCGCCGGCGCCGGCGTAAGGGCGGGAGGAGGAGCGGAAACCAACCAGGGTGCTATATGCAAAATCTAGAGTTGTAAATGTAAATAATCGGATCGCGATTATTAATTGTGATCAAATTAGGCGGCTATTAGTAAACAGTAGGGGGATTTATAAAAATATTTGGATTACGATTATTAATCGCTATCCAACATGGGGTGTTGCGATCCAATCGAGGGGGGTCATTTGCAAGTATTCCGGGGTCCGCTCATGGTCACGGCCGCCGGTGATGCCGCGCCGCCCCGGCGACCTCCGCCATCCCCGACGCCAAGAAACCGCGACACGCGCATTGTGTCGTGGCACCGCCGCCGCTCGTCTGGCCTCTGTTTCTCCTCAAGCACGAACCACCACGGCCACCGGCGAACGATTCCGGCAACCTGAGCCGCGATCTGCCCCGACGGCAGGCCATCCGCTCCAGCTCGTGTGTAAATCATCGGAAGGCAATTCAATCAATGGTGCGGCGATGAATCAAGAGCAATTAGTTCAGTGGAACTGACAACTGCGATTTTGAGTTCATCGATTCACAAGACTTGTGAAGAACTGAGCACTTCCATTGCACATTTTCATTGCAAAGTGATTCGATCACCTTTCAGATGATTGTTCAACTGTTCGAGCGAAGAGTAATCCTCGAATTTTGCTCTGGATAGGTAAAAAACCGATTTTTTTAGATCTGTCGTAAGGAACGTAAAACGGATACTTGAGAAGAAATTTTTCACATTTAGAAACGAGTTTCAGTCGCGACCTATTGCGTACTGTTAGCTTTTTCCGACTGAAATAGAAAAAGAGTTTGAGTCCATTAAATAAGGCATAAATTGGTTAGAGGATATAAAAAGTAGTTTGAGAAAGTCAGGGTGTGTTTGTTGAGATGTGGCTTTTGAAAAATTAGTTGTGAGCTACGGGCTGTGGAAGGTTGTAACTATGAGAAAGCTGAAAGCCGTTTGGTGAAACAGTTGTGTCTTTTTGGAAAAACATACAAGCGGACCTCACATGTCATTCACAATTCACCCCACTTAACTCTTTTCCTCTCTCACTTACGAGCGGACCCCACTCGTCAGCATCTTCTTCCTCCTCCCTGCGCACAGATCGATAGGAGAAGGGAGGAGGGGAGCCGTGCATGGCTACGGTGGCCACCGGCGAGGCCTTCCCAGCGCCCGCGGCCGGAGAAGCTCGCGCCAGTGTCCTAGGCGCCCGCGGCGTAGAAGCTCGCACCCGTGGCTGGAGGAGCTCGTGTCAGAGGTGCCCGCGGCATCTAAGCACAGGCGAGAACGGAGGTGCCCACGACCGGAGGAGCTCATGCCTGTGGAGTTGGAGTGGAGGTGCCCGCGGCCGGAGGTGGCCAAGCCCGCAGTCAAGGCCAGCTTGGCACTCGTCAAGGCCGCCGCCGAGGCTGCAGCCACCCAGCCGTCCTCCACCCGCCGCTGCTGTCGGTGTGGTGCGGTGGCACCGCTCGTGTTCCTGGTCCCTGAGGAGTACGTGGCGGCGGACCCGGTCTCGCCCATCTCGCAGCAGGTGGCCGCCGCGCAGAAGCGGAGGGTAGCGTGCCGCGGCGGGAGGGCGGCGACGAGGTTCTCCCTCGACCTAACCGCCATCCCGGAGAGCGAGTAGCAGAGAGCCTCTCCACGCTACCAATCCCGTTGCATCGTCTCTAGTGACGGGTCGCTCGCCGATGGTTGACCGGACGGTGTGGCCACACCAGAGATCGATCTTGAGGAAACGGGAGGTACTCTACATGGATCGGAGAAGTGGGCGGTGGCAGACAGGAATAGAAGGGGAAAAAACGAATCGGTATCTCATAATCAATGGCAGGTGGGTAATTTTTTCAAAGTTGCTCAACTCCACAGCCGGAGAAAGCATGAGGGAAGTTGCTGTGAGTTTTGCACTGAGGAAAAGTAGCTTTGGCCCAAAACACTTATGGGTTTGCCTCTCCTTTGATTGACTTTTGGCCTTTTAAGTGTTGGGAAGCCCAAGGGGCCCTCAATCTAATTAGCACCACCGTACGCTAGGGTTAACCTAAACCCTCGTCAAGAACGGGCCGGCTTCCCTAGGCCATAAGCCGGCGGCGCGGCATGGCATCCGGCTACAACAGCGTCGACGGCGAGAGCTCCTGCAACAAGAGAGGCGAAAGAGACGGCGAGAGCTCCTGCAACAAGAGACACGAAATAGACAGCTACTGCATGGAGGACGACGGCGAGGATTGCATCTATGAATACGACGACGATGATGCCAGCGGCGGCGACTACGACTACGGCGAAGATGCAGATGAATACATGAGCGACGCGGAGGAAACAAAGGTCCACGTCGCCCCAGTGACGTACGTCGTCCTAACCGAGGACGACGTCCTCAAACGGCAGGCGGAGGACACGGCCGGCATCGCCGAGGTCCTCTCGATCCCGCCGGCGTTCGCAGCCTTCCTCCTCCGGCGATACAAATGGATGCCCTCTAACCTCCAGGACGACTGGTTCTCGGACGACCGCCTCGTCCGCGACGCCGCCGGCCTGCCGGCGGACGGCAGCGCCCCCGTCGTCGCCACGGCGCTCAGCCCCTGGCCGCTCATCTGCGCCATCTGCTTCGACCGGTACCCCGCCGGTGCGACGAGATCGGCGTCGTGCTCCTCCCACTTCTACTGCGACGATTGCTGGCGCGGGTACGTCGGCGCCGCCGTCGGCGACGGCCCCCGGTGCCTCTCGCTGCGGTGCCCGGACCCGGCCTGCTCCGCCGCCGTCGTCCGTGGCCTCGTCGACGCGGTCGCCGGGGCCGCCGACAGGGAGCGGTACGCGCGGTTCGCGCTCCGATCGTACGTGGAGGAGAGCGGTGGCCGGATCAAGTGGTGCCCCGGCGCCGGCTGCTCCCGCGCCGTCGAGTTCGTCGGCTGCGCCGGCTACGACGCCACGGACGTGTTCTGCAAGTGCAGGCACGGCTTCTGCTGGAGCTGCGGCGAGGAGGCCCACCGGCCGGTGTCGTGCGGCACGGTGCGCGCGTGGCTGGCGAAGAACAAGTCCGACTCGGAGACGGTGAACTGGATGCTGGCCAACACTAAGCTCTGCCCAAAGTGCCGGCGCGCGATCGAGAAGAACCATGGCTGCAACCACATGAGTTGCCCCTGCGGCCACCACTTCTGCTGGCTCTGCTTCCAGCCGGCGGGGACGCGGGAGCACTACGCCTGCCAGGGCGACACCTACCGGCCGCGGTTGAACGCCGCCGGCAGCAAGGCCGCCGTCGAGACCAAGGAGGAGGCGACGGCGCGGCAGGCCAGGGCGTCGCTGGACAGGTACCTGTTCCACTACGAGCGGTGGGCGGGCAACCTCAAGTCGCTGGAGAAGGCGCGCCAGGACATGGACAAGCTGGAGAGGTCGGAGCTCGAGGAGATGGCCGCGGTGGTCGGCGTCAAGGCGGTGACGGAGCTCGAATTCGTGACCGAGGCGTACGAGGAGATCGTTTATGGCCGGCGGGTGCTGCGGTGGGCGCACGCGTACGGCTACTATCTGGACCCGGAGCGCGACGGGAAGAAGCGCGAGCTGTTCGACTACCTGCAGGTCGAGGCCAACTCGTCGCTGGAGCGCCTGCACAAGTGCGCCGAGGTGGACAGGAAGGAGATCTTCTGCTGCGATGGCGAGGGTGAGGCCGCCGATGTCTCGAAGGTGATCAAAGATTACAAGAAGGTGTTCAAAGATTACAGGGATAGGATGGTGAACTTGACCGTGGCGTCGCGGACCTTCATGGGGAACCTTGTGAAGGCATTTGAGACCGATCTGCCCGAGGTCTATACAATGAAGAACTTCTAGGGGATCGGATGATGAGTGGGTGGGTGGATTCCCTGTTGCAGACTTGCTTTGTCAGATTAATGGCCTTCATCAAGAGAAGAACCCTGGATTTTAACGTCGGTAGCGCACATATCCAAGTCGACAGACATGCCTATATGGTCTTTCAATTCTTTTTTTTGGTTGATTTCTCTTCTTCTAAGGTTCAGAACTACTGTACTACTATGTGAATGTTGCAATTTGATCTTTTCTTATCTTGTTTAAATGATTCTTTACTTCAACTTTTGTATAAGGAATTGCACTCCATCATTCACTATCTAAGAGAGGTGTTTGAAAAAATGTGTTTTCTCAGAGATGTTACAAAACAAAATTGGATTTTAGAGACGAGCAGAAAAAATGTGTTGGATGAGAGCTGCGGGTTACGGGAAGTTGTGTCTACGGCCGAAATCTGATCGCATAAGCTCATCCAATGGCCGGAGATGGGGTACATCGTTTCCCGGCGACACAAGGGAAGGCCAAGGCCCATGGCCAAGATCACCTAGGTCCTAACGATCCCGCCGGCCTTCGCCTCCGTCCTGCTGCGGCACTCCAAGCCTGCGCCGAGTTGAGCTTTGTGCCAAAGGCAGAGGCTGCTGCCATCGGCGAGAAGTTCAAGCACTACTGGGAGAAGCTCGTGAACCTCACCAGATGGACAGATGGCGGATTACCATGCTAATTGCTGCATCAGATTAATCACCTTCAGTTTAAGTGCTGCATGCAGTTTTACGCACTCTACAATCTGTAGACATTTTTATTTGGACCATTTTAATTAGGAATGGATACTAAATTCATTTGTTCCGTTTTTAAAGTTAACTTTGAATTTAGGAGCACACCTGTATGTATTACAAATAGTAAAGTTAAATGAACACAATGTTTACCTTGTGCGGAGGATAAAAGATGAAGGCCACATGGAATATGGTTTTTCTGCATTTCTATACATGTTATCTATTATGGCTTTATTATAAATCAGGAAATGGTCAAATGGCATGATGGACTTTCTCCTATTTGTTTTTCCTGATGGCTTTATATTAATTCTTTTTTAGAAAACTATTCATGCAAACAACATGGAAAGAGGAATATTATTAGTGTTTTTTTTAAATAACTATTCACGCAAACAGCATGGGAAGAGGAATTTTAGATGGCCGGTGAGGCGGCGACTATTGTATTTGGAAAACATGCATCATATTTTGGAAAATCAATATTTTTATCAGTGTTTTGGAGCTTGCAACACTCGATTTTCAGGCTACTCTGCAAGGAATCAGACGTGATCTGGTACACCATTTCATCCTGTTGGTGCATACTAACCCTTCTTGTGGTAGTATCACGCTTTTTTGTAATATATCTTAGTTCTACTATCTCATTGTCATGGTTGTTTTTTCTTATGTTGTTCATTTGGTTCATCTTCCTTGTTACTCGATGATGTTTTAGTGCTGTTAGTGTTCGAAGTCCTATTTTCAACTCAAACTATGTGATGAGCACACTACCTTGAGGTGGTCACATGACCTGATATCTTCATTAATGTTAGAGCAAATTTCAAAAAATCTATAACTATTTCTATACATATGCTGTTGAAAACTTTAACATATATATGAGAAAATCTATAGCTATTTTTGATACTTTATTCACATAAACTACAGGTTTCCAACCAAATATGTGGTTGATACCATGGGCCCACCTATTACATGGCACAAAGACTGATGGGTGGGTCCATAATGACAAAATTTTAGTTCTTTTTAACAAAGTGTCAATAGGTTTATACAATGGATAAATTGTAATTTTTCTATTGCAATTGATATTATACATTGAACATACTTAATGTATTCTTGTTTCACACTTAAGAAAATGCACCATCTTTGAAATTATAATTACTTATACTACTATTCTACATTAAAAATCTAGTGTTATTGAACTCCAGAACAATGTTGAAAATTTTACCTAGTTAACATTTATATGGAAACTTATTGTTCGGGATTTTCCTCCTCTAAACAGATGAAGACTAAGAAGAGAAGGATGAAGACTAAAAAATGAGAGAGAAAGTGAAGAGTCCACAAGTAAGTTCCATCCTCATGACTCATTGGATCCTTTATATAGATGAGGTAAGGATAGATAATTTTGCCCCCCCCCCCAACTCAGTCATGGGTATAATAAGTTCTTGGTCATTACACGAGGTCCATTTTCTATATGGGCTGTGCCATTTCCTCAATACTTATTACTACGCAAATAATAGGTACTAGAGGGGTGCGAGAATTAGTGTGGTGTCATGCTGGGAAAAGTGTCCAGTAGTGATCTAAGTGTGAACGGTCATCCAATATCACGGTGAAAACGGTTGTCATCTTGTGTCACACAAAAAACGATTCACACCACTTTTTTAGTGCGAAGATGTCCAACCCACCTAAAGCCATGCTCAACATCCGCACAAAACCTCCGCAAGTTGATTCTATTCAACCTATCATCAAAGATGCCGTTGATGCGCCTCCCTTGGGCAATTCGGAGGATGTCATGCCATGGAGGAGCTTACGGTGTCATTGTGGAAGAGCTGGAGACCGCTTTCGACCAACCTTCTCACTGAAGCTCACAGAGGATGAGATCGATGAGGACATCTATTCCTTGACTGGTGCACTCCCACGCCACCACCCTCGTCGTAGACCAGTCCCTCTGCAGGAGATGCTCAACGTGAGTACCCCTCCCTCCCTTGTATGCCCTCCCCCTTGCCTCCCTACCCCTCCCACTTAATTTGATTTATCCCCTCCAACTAATTAGCTTTATGTTTATTTTTTATATTTAAATAGGATAGGTAGTTTGATTCATTTAGTGCCGCTTTGGTAGGGCTCATGAACCGGTTTACACACCGGCTTCTCATGGAGCCTTACCGAACGCTCTCGTGCAAAATTGCTCTAGTTGGCTTTCCCCAATAATCAGTTAACATATATGTCCAAGTATCACTTTCATGGTTATTCAGGGATGTTCTTTTGTAGTTTCTCAATAATATCATTGCAATAACAACTACCGTATTAGGGGAGTTGCAAGTCCCCCTCTATTTGGGGATGAGTTGAGGTGGATTATTGATTCACCCCCAATAATTACAGGGAAAAGTGATATGGGACGAGGATCTGCTGAAGCGTCATTTTTGTACCAACTCCTCCAATACAATAGTTAGATTAAGGATGTTAATCTGCTGGAGATGTTATACCCCTCCCCCCATATTAAGATGCATCAAAGCAATATTTTTTGTCCCGGTGAAATATGAAGAGAAGTTATACAATTTGGAATGGAAGAGCACTAATAACTAGGTGTTAATTTTGTAAGTTTTCTTTATTGAAGTGCATCTCCACTCCTGGTTCGGTTCTGACCTAATACCATGTTGATGTAAAACATGCAAATCATGCTAAACACATGTATATGTTGGGATTATTGGTGAAAATGGATTAATATATTTCAATTGCAGAGGCTGGTTCCTGGAGCTCCGCTGGCTGGTCTGATGCCAGAGACTTACCTGCTGTGTCAAGAAGCCCTAGATTTGCCTCCTGGCGCACAAATGATGGAGACGGCATAGGTTAATGCTCTGCTTGCTGCTGCAACATGTTGTGTACCCAAACTATGTTTACTTTATCGCTACTGGTTCACAGGAGCCTTGTTGGCAAAACTAAGAATGCAGTTATGCTTATGGTTGTCACTCCTGGGTAGGAACAAGGGTAGCCGTCGACCGTCTTTCAGTCATTGAATGGTTAATTTGCTTATTAGCATCTGTTTTGTTTAATTTTTATGTGCTACTATCTTTCTGTATTTGTTCTGTTCTATGCCTTCCATTTATTTCTTATTTTCATCAATCTAAACTGTTTTGGCTTATACTAATTGAAATAACAGTGATATCCCAAAAAGATTACCAAATGGCATGCTTGTGGAATTGGGATCTTGATATGAACAAATTGTTATCAATTTTGGTTGCTGCTAAAGTAAATTGCCAATGTGGCGTTTCTTTGTTACATATTGACATGTTGTGTTGTTTTGAATGGGAAATGCTTCATGAGTTACGTTCTGTCCACATTCACAGTCAAAGTATCTATTTTACTACAGGGACATGCAGTTTATTATATTTTATACAGTTCCGTAGAAGTCAATTAGTGTAAAGTTTACATTGTAGCTCCACGCATTCATGATGTTGCCAAGTTGGGATGCTAAGTCAGTGCATTTTGATTGAGTAGGATTGCTTCAGGAATTTCTAGAATTTCATCAAAGTAAAATTCAAACAAACAGACCTTGAAACATAGAGGGGAAGGTGTTTTGCGGTGTTTAGTTCAGCGTATAATCCAGAAACCATGTTGGCCTCGTGAGTAATTTGCTCCCAAGTCCCAACAACCAGCATAGTAACACTACTAAGTCTTCTCTAAATCCAAATTGCACATAAAAGCCAAGATCCAGATTGCAAAACTATGCTAAATCCAAATTTTATCACCATATCAAATGCTAAACATTGATGTCCACACTAACAAAGCTGAACATAAATGAACAACCAACACTTCATGGCATACCACTCAATATTTCTACTACAGCTAGTCTAGTACCAATATAGCATAGAGCTGAATATACACAACCTTCATCATGGGTACCAACCAGAGTGTCGCTATGAACATAGGCGACAGCAGTCCTTTGCCCGGCACCAGCACTTTACCCTCTATTTGCTGTACTGAAGGATCAACAATGTCACAATGACAACGGAGAGACCCACAAGTTGTACCATGTAGCACGCGTACTGCAAATCAGAGATATAAGAAAAGCAAGCACAACATGTTAGTAGACAGAAGATAGAACATATTTGTGGCGGAACCGCCTAAATTAACTTGGCTAAAGCACACTTAAGTCGCCTAAACGCGATCATGTACTTTAAACAAGTCAACTTGGTCGTCCGTCGGATTTCCTCCGATAAAACCACGTAACGCAGGATCGAGAAAGCAAAACTCACACGATGGTGAGTGGTTACAGAGATTACAACAGTCCACCCAGATTAAACAAAGTGCATCGATTTATTACAACATAAAGTTCAGAAATTCAAACATAGTTTGTAGAGTGTTCAAGCAGCGGAAATAAAACGCACGGAAACTAAACGTCGATGCACGATATCATGAAGAAGCCGATCATGACATCACTGACCCCTGTCCTCGCCGTCCGAGGAGGGATCCCACTCGACTGTCCAACCCGGAGGGAGCTGGGTAGACCAAGCAGAACTAGCAGCGAACTCAGAAACATCATCCTCACCTGAAAAGAGGTGCCACAAACAAGGCTGAGCAACTATGCTCAACAAGACTTAACCGACCTGTGGTACTAATCCACTAACACCTAAACATGTAAGCTTTTTAGCTCTGGGTTTTGTTTTGCCAAAAGCGACTAGTGTAGGTCCTTACTTTCAACATTTTAGCCACCAGTTCTACTGTTGTTTATCATTCTAAGTTAGCAACTATACTAAACAAGCATAGTTTTCCAAGCAATTAATAACAAGTAACAATATTATATCATCATCATCTTTCATTCTTACTCAGTGTAGCATAGCGATCAAGTAGTCCCACACTGTGAGAGGCAGACGAATCGATTCGAATTTATTAACCATGCATGGCGAACCTAATCCCACGACATCCGCGCACCACGAAGGGTCGCTTCACTTGTCAGCCGTCCCCATCGATCCCTAGGTACGTGTCAGGTCCAAACTTCCTTTGGCATGCAATGCTCCACAGTCCCGGTCTCTACCGTACTATGACCGCCATTGCACCCACATGATGCACCACGGGAACGACGTTCCAAGGACAGCAGGGGTATAAGCCACGTCCCAGTTCAATCAGGTAATAGGCTTCCCCATCCCATACTAGGTATGAGATTAGTACTTTCAAACACTTAATCACGAACACCATCTCCTTTCGACCTTAGTCCAATTTCAAGTAGACAGACGGGGCAAACCACCGAGTACCAACATAAGCCCGGCCCCGTCCATCATCCTTATAGTTGCAACGAAAATAAAATCATTCAACTCCTATAACTCGCGAGTGACAGGAAATCACTCGACTTTTACCGAGTCCTATTTAGCATTGCAACTACTCGACTTCTTATACTAGTGTTCAGATCAAGGGGTACTATATTCATGCGTCTATGGTTTCAATCAATTCCTAGAAACGTAAATGCATAATCAAAACAACCAATATATTGCAAGTATTTAAACATAGGAATTTATGCTCCGGGGCTTGCCTTCACACTCGGAGTTAGCGAACTGGTCCTCGGCTTGCTCTAGCACGGGCTCGACTTCGGCGTGGTGTAGATCCGCTACAGCTTCCTCTTCGGGCGTCGGGTGCAGCTCGTATGTACCGTCGGCGATGTTAACTTCTACATGAAATGCAGGTGCAAATGATTCAACATGCAAAACCAAGAGTCTGAAAGGCATTTCATATATTATTCCTTTTTATCTTTCTCTAAAAAGGAAAGAGGTTTTCATTAACTTTCAAACCAAGTCTCATAATTTTCCTGTGAACTACACCTCATTCCTGAATTATTCCAAGTGGTTTCATATTTTTATCATCTCTGGATTTATCATTATGCAAAAAGAAAAATCTACCCGTAGGTTTCAATTAATAAACTAAAACAGTAACTTAAATGTCTAAGCTAGGCTCTAAACCATTTTTCTAAGCTTTTATTCTCTGAAACAAACACTTGAGAGTTGGATTTACCTTTTTAGCATTTTTCTGTGATTTGCTATGATTTAAACTAGCTTAAACAAGGATTAAATCATATAACATTAATTCTAATAGAGACATGTGTAAACTTATTTTTATATGAAACTACACAGAATATTGAGTCTAAAAAAATTTATCTTGCATTTTTAGCATTTTTCTACACTTTTCTATGCCTTTTTAAACTTTCAGCCTTTTTAGATCTAGGAAAAAAAAAGAAAACCGAGGCAATCTTCAAATCTAGCCCTCCAGTCTATGGGTTAAATGCGTAGAGGCCCCTGGATCTTGCGCCTACACCCCTGGACAAAAACCCACCTCAAACATAAATCCCACGATTTTCCCCATAACCCCTGACTTTCTTTCTTCTTCCCCACATAGATCCCTCACGTACAAAAGCACAGCAACATTCAGGCACGGCACAAAACATGGCGCTGGAACTTGGGGGCCGGCCGCGACAGAGGGAAAGGAAGAGCACACGGCAGGGGGAAGAGGAGAGGGGCGGCGCCTTGGGCCAGGAGTGCTCACCAGCGACGCTGCGATGAGGAGGGACGGCGTGCATCAGTTCTCACGGCACAGGAAGGGGGCGAATGGGGGCTCACGTGGAGGGGGCTGCTCGGCAAGGGAGGGAGCCTGGGAAGGGGCAAAACGGAAGCGGGACAACGAGGAGGCGCCGTGGCTGCAAGGAATCGACCGGAGACTCGCTCACGGCGGTGGATTTCGCCGGCAAAGTTTGAGCGTGGCGAGGTGCTGCGAGAGTGGGGAGGGGAGTACGGTGGGGCGGGCGAGCTATTTATAGCCGCGACGAGCTCGTGGGGCTGGCCGGTGGGTCGGAGGGGCGTTGGTACGTTGCTGCGGGGTGGACCGGCCACGGCGGGCACCATTGGCGGATAGGGGAGGCAACTTGGCGGGCGTGCTTGCAGGCGGGCGCCGCAGGCGAAGCAGGCGTGCACGGGTGAACGGCTCCATCAGGGCGCTGCAGGCGAGGCCGAGGAGCTGTGGCGTCTTGTCTCGGGCGTGCGTTGGCGGGCACGGCGGCGGTGGCGTGCCAGAGCGTCGCAGGGCGCGTGCGGATAGAGCAACGGCAGGGGGCAACTCGACGGGGCAGCGACGAGGAGCATGTGCCACGGGGCGGCCGGCGAGGGGAGCGCGGCGCACGCGTGCTCGGCGTGAGCTCTGGTGCGGGATTTGCGGGATCGGACAATAGGGCAATCTTCGAGCGCGATCTTCTCCAGATTTTTGAACTGCACAACCCCTACTCCCTTTACAAAAGTTGTAGGCCTAGGATCTAAGTTCAATTCTTGTAATTGTCTTGATTTCAAATTCGAAGCTGAATTGAAGATAAAACGCTTCAAAGTTTGGCAAAATCCGAAACTTTCAGACTTGAACACTTCAGCCATTTTTGACAGTGTTGACCATTTTAGCTGCGTTTGACCTCGTTTTTGAAAACCTTCTGTGCAGATTTTGGCCTAAGCCCAAAAATCAAAGTTGTTAAGGACTCGTAGCACTAAAACTTTCATAAAAGGTTTGTCATGAGCATACATTCGAAAATGTGAGAAAAAGGGCTCCAAAGTTCTGACTTTATTTGATCTGCACCTTTCGGCCCAGATTTGTAATTCGATATTTTGACCCTTTTCTGATCAGTTTCAAGCAAAAAGCTAATTACAAAAGTTGTTAGAATTTGTGAGTTATACAACTCTTAGTTAGGCATATTTTTAAGTTCTTAAGAAAAAAATTGAGTTATGGCTTAAACACATGTTTAGCTCGTGAGGGGCAAAAGGGGTCATTTTACTTGGGTGCAAGGCTGTTCATTGGTTCCATTAAGCTCTAATGACTTCACTTAAGCTCAAAGAAGGTAAATTTTGGCTCATTTGCTACAATATTAATACTAGGCAAGGTCTTGCGTGGTGCAAGGAAACAGGGACAATTAATAATTGATGTGATGTGAAAGGTAAATCGAATGGATGAGCAAGGTTGCAGGTAGCAGCCAGAAGGGAAAACATGACCAGATGTCAATAAAATAAGAAACAGTCCTTAGTTCTGGTATGATTAGGGTTAGACAGAGCAAATAACTATTATTAGCAAACAGTAGCATAACAAGGTGCAACTATTGGGATGCACTTGTTAAATACAGATTCTCGATTTACCTGGTGGGTAACAAAACTGAAGAACTAACTCAAGGGCAGGCATAATGCAACTACTGGTCCATTTCTTCATCTATACTACCGCTACCACTACCACCAGAGCACTTCCCGATGACAGCTTTGTGGCAGATAGCTGAATATACGCACCCTTCATCTTGGGTGTCAGTGAGCGTCCCGATGCTAATAAGCAATAAGATGGCTACACCCAGCATGGGTCCCTCCATTCATTGTAAGCAATAGTCCCACAAGAAAGTCAGCAGATACACTGTTAGTTAAATGTCCCACATAACAGAGATAAAAAAGCAAGGCAAAAGGTTAGAAGCAAGAGCAAGTTGTTACTAAGGTAGCTTCTGTGTACCAAAGAAAACTGGGTCTGTAAATAATTGATGTGATAAGAAAGATAAATCCTATCAAAGAACAGGTTTGCAGGTTGCATCAAGATAAAGCAATGACATATTCTCAACCAATTAGATGGATAAACAAGATTTAAGTGTCAACAAAATAAAGACCACTAGTGGGATCACAGAACTCAAATGACTATTTATCAGCAAGTAGAGACCTATCAAGGAAAAATAATTGCGATGCACTACAAACAAAGCTTGATTTCGATAACGGTAGTGGTAGAAGTATTTTCCAGAATAGTGCAAAAAACTTTGGATAAAGCAAACACTTAGGTTCTAGTGGGCTTTTCATCGGCGTGATCTTCACAAAAACTTTGGTTAGGGCAGAAAGATGTTGATCATGACTAGTCAAGCCATATACTTATTTTCTTGGGGCTAAATAAGAGTGGTGTCCATTGTTCAATAAACCATCCAATAGAACCATTTAAGCTGCACTAAACAAAGGCTAGCCGTTTAGGTGGATATTGAAGGGGATTGAATAAAATTTAGTTTTCACTAGCATGGTCAACCTATTTAAGAGTAACCATAACAGGTGTGCCTATCATACTGAAAGTATTTATCTATTAAATACCCATCATAACATAATGGTTTGCAGCTACCATCAAGTAAGCAATTTAGCTATGCATTAGAGGCATAGCATAGTGTTGATCCATCAGCAGAAACCTAAACATAAGTTAGGCGAGACTGTTTTCTCAATCAAGTTCAACAAGGTTAAGTTCGCTGTCCCAAATATGCTTACTTCATCATAAAATTTCATACTTGTCAGATCATTAGTTGTGTTATCATATCATTCAAAGTAACGAGATAGGAGCAGCAAACAGAAAACAAAGAGAATTTCCAAATATATGAAAAATGTGAAATTAAACTAACCGTCCACATTTGCTGGACATGAGCACTTTGCATAGTCAATGTAAAAGGAACACAAACAGCTGCAGCATCCCAATTCCAAACTATATAGGATTGGTCGACCAGCAGATTAACAGAATAACAGCACAAATGGAACAATATACTTATGTAGAAAATCAATCAATCCCGGATATATTAAACGTGGAGTATTTATCTATGAAATACTACCGGGCACAACAAAATGATTTAGCAACACACAAGTGCTATAGCACAGTGCTGATCTATCAGCACAAAGCTGAACAGAAGTTAGGCAACCCGGTTGTTTTAATCAAGTTCAACAAGGTTAGGTTGTTCCTTGTGAATACACAAGAGGTACGATGGTTGATGGATCCCAAATGTATCATTAAGTTCATGCTTGTCAGATGAAGGGAATTTCCAAGGTGAGGAAAATGTGAAACCGAACAAATTGGCCGAAGTTGCTGGGTTTGAACAGTCCGGATAGTGAATTTAACGGGAGCACCATTCGCAGTTTTGAGGAATTTAGGAGTGGCAGACAACAGCAGAGTAATAGCCGGAATTGAACAAGCAGTAGCAAATCAATCGATCTTTGCCCTGGGCAGTAGCAAAAAAAAAATAGCACTAAAATCAAGTACGGATCATGGAAAATGCAGGGAAAGGGGACAAGCCTCACTCACCAGCACGCGCTCCCTGAAAGGACTCACGAAGAAAGGCTCCTCCGCGGCCGGCGCCTTTCTCGGCGTCCGAGGGGGTGTCGGCGTCGGCCTTCCACGTTAGTCATCTTCCTCCCGCCCATCCGTCACCGGACGCACGACCTGCTAGGGGTGGGGAGACGGCGGCGGCCGTGCCGGTGGGTGGACGTGGCGGTGGCGGCCGGCTGGGTCGAGTCGTGGAGTCGAGGCTGGGCCGGAGTGGGATGGGTAGAGCGGATAGTGATCTGGGCCTTTGTTTGGGCCTTGTGTACATATGGGTCAACGCAAACTGACGCATGCGAACACGGGCCGGTCCAGGGCCGCGATAAATCACACCGCGCCATTCATTTCTCGTGATCACCACCGCCCAGCGGCCCAACGACGACAACCCTGGGAAATCCAGATGGGCTTCCTCTCCAACGGCCCCACTGATGGTTCTCACCACATGATTTAAGCCCTGCATATGGTTCGGGCTAAAATGGTCAGGTTTCTGTTTTGGGCTCGTTTTGGTTGGTTTTCAATGGCTAGCCCATCGAATAGTTTGGTTAGATATGGATACTAAAGAATAAGCAGTTCAGGAGGACTCACACTTTGACCAACCCTTAGCGTTGAGGGTGTCGCCTTGCTCGTCGACGCCGCCGTCACTGCCGCCTTGCCTATGCCTCGCCCGCCGCCAACACCAGCAGCCCACCGCGTCATGCCCCCCGCCCATCTCGGCCTCATCCACGGCCGTTGCCTGGGCCGAGCACTCGAAGAAGCAAGTGGGATGAGTACCAAGAAGCGTTTCCAAGGACGCTTGGTCCAGGTGCGCGTCATCTTCCTCACCTGTCTCCAGATCGAGTCTGGCCAGGTGCAGGCTTGGGGGGACCCACCAACTCCCTCTGTTTCTTACAACAACCTAAGTAATTATAATTCTCTTGTTTAGAGTAGCTTATTTTAGAATTCTCCATTTGGATATGGTATGTCCACAAGAATGAGCAAGGGGATTTAATTTGTTTATTCCGGCTTCGGATTTAGAGAAGCCATGAAATACACAGTTACCTTGTGATTAATTTTAGGTCATAGTCTTTCGTATTTAGTTGCTCCAAATGTTGGAATTCCCGTGTGGTTGGGGAATGGTGCGGTTGTTTGTTCCATTCAAATCAATAGCCTATTGTATGTCACTTGTTTGCGAGACCCGGGTTGCCTTGCCCAGTTGCCCTATTGCCGAGGACAAGAATGGAATGTTGTTTTAGTATTTAGTGGCCAGGACACAACTCTTCTATGACCCCAAGATAAAAAATAATCTATTATCTGCTTAGGGTATCATATATCATGCAGGCTGATGAATGATATGATGTTAATTAGTCATGATGAACATACTGTTCCTGCAGGAGTGAGAGTGCGATCGAGACCACTGAATACCCTTGTGTAGATCATTTTCAGTGACTATAGATTGACAAGTGTGATCTACATATATAAAAGGTATACCGTTCGTGTGCTATTAAATATTTCTCATAATAAAAAAGATAAATTTAAACTTACATGTCGTTATCCATAATGGTGAAAACGGTTGCTTTGGTGTGAAATGTCATCAGGTGTCACATTGGAAACGATTCATACTACCTTTTTAGTGTAGCTTTGACTATATGTATCTACCTTCTCTCCTCAGGTTTCACTCACCACTAAACTTTTTCCTTACTCGCCATTGGCGAACATGTCCAACCCATACCTACCGTTGTAGTCGCCGCCCTCCATGCAGAGCCTCCACTGGCCAACTCCATTCAACCTATTGTAAAGGATGTCGTTGATGATGTGCCTACCTTAGGCAATCCGGAGGATGTCATGCCACAAAGGAGAGCTTATGATGCCATCGTGGGAGAGCTGGAGACCAGTTTCAACAACCGGGGTGAACTTCTCAATGAAGCTCATGGAGGATTTGACGGCCGGTGCACTCCTACACCACTGCAAAGGATGTCGCGATGTGTCTAACACCTATACATGCATGGTTTCAGTTGTCAACCTAACTACGTGTGTTAGATTTTGGAACAAATTGCCTAGAAATTATGTATGTGTGTTAGACGCATCAACAATTTTTTTATTTTTTTGCGATATGTCCAACACACATACACAAGAATCATCTTACTGCTGTCTTGCTGGGAACATTTGCCTATTTCTGAAAAGTAAACGTCACGCTTGAAATGGTTATCAAGGTGCGATAACTGATAAGTCACATCTGATGTGCACACTGGAGATGATTGCATAGCTTGAGACTAGTACATGTTTTGATACTCTCTGTGCTCCAGCAGCAACGCGAAGCGAATGGAAGGCGATGGAGCGGTGGTGGCAGCCCCACAAGCGCGCATATGCGCCCGCTTCCCTGCCGGCACTTGGCAAGTCGCCCGCTTTCATCTCTCTCCTCCTTTCTCTCTCTCTCCCACGTCGGATCGTGCAGCTGGTAAGTCTTCGCATGTAGCCGGACGAGTCTCTTAGGAGTACATCCATGTCCGCTTGCGAGATGATACACAGATTCATTTACTCATTCAACAACCCACACTCCGAAGAGAGATGTGGGTCCCACTTTCTGTTTTTTTTATATTACAAAATCCCTCCCCAACAATAATGCACAGAGTGCAGCTGTTGCTTCTGGATATATAAAATGAAAAGAAGCAAATAGGAAATAAAAATATTCAGCCCCTTGTGCTAGCATCTAGTGTATTCTAAATCCGAAAAACTGTAGGTCATATTCCAAAAAAAAAAGCTATGGCAGATAAATACAACAGATTTCATGATGGTAATAAACATACAAATCATTCAGTGATAATGTTGGCAAATGACATTAAACAGAGATAGCATCATGCATGCAAGGTCTGCCAGAAGCAGTTTTCAGATGCACATATTAGTTTAGCGCCTGATTAGTGCCTGCCAATTAATCTATAGGGCACAGCAAAGAAACAAACACCGTGAAATGCAAAGCATAGAAAAGAGATCAGAATAATTCGATTTATTGTAAAGGAAAGGCCAACTACAACTATTTTAGTAATACTGTGGCTACATAATCTTTGAAACAGAAGGTTTGCTCGCTATATACGGTTAACTAAATTAATAGTAATGGCTAATGTTCCTTGAGCAAATATAATCCTCTGTTTCAGTAATCAAGAATGACGGGAATACCATATAACATTGAGAATCATCCAACAAATTTATGAATTTTGCATGTACTACCCCATGGCATCATTATGGCACTATCTCCATATTTACATATGCCAAGTAATGTAATAGAAGCAAACAATTAACTGTACCTTGTCCTAAAAGAACATGCTACTACATGTTTTAGTTCTGTGTCTCCTAAAAGAACCTGTAGTTAACTGGCGTATGAGAATTTTGTACCATGCTACAAAAGAACATACTACTACATGTTTGTTATGGAAATAGTGGTGCTATCTAGGTGAAATGACACATCTCTACATGCAAAAGACATTTTCAACACAATTAACCGAACTTGTAATTGACACACAAAATGAATCTAACATGTATAAACTGAACCAATTGAACAAGTAAGAATTAACTGAAGAGTGAGTAGTACCTTCCAAGGATGAGCAGATAAGGGAAAGGCACATACACCAATCAAGAGAGAGCTCACCCTTATATGTAATAAGTGTGAGTGCCCTTGCTCAAGCTCCAAAGAGCACACGACTTGTCCACATGAGACCATGAACAAGTCTATATAAGGAGCCACTCCCTTAAAAAGAAAGTGCTAACTTGCATCCCTGCTTTCACTAACAAATGTTATCACTGGGGCCTCCTGCTAGCTTAGGATCCACTAATTATGCTTTCTACTAAACTAATCAAGAGCATATATGCTGACATATATGATACATGATCATCTAACTACGTGAGAGGAAGAAAAGAGAATATGGGGGTTCATGCATACCAGAAGAGATGGTAACTTTGAGCATTGCGAGAGCAGCTTTGCTCATGGCACCGTGGGCGCTCCGGCTCCAATTCTGCTCTTCGAACAACGACCGCAACAGCCGGCTCACCTGCTCCTTGTTCTGCACCAAAGCATCAAAACCCCCATGAACTTGAGTCCAAATCCACCCCAACCAAAACCTAGGACCCGAAATCCCCAACCTTTCTCACCTTGAGCCTAGGCCGCCCCCATCGGGTCGTGTGCCATTGCTCCCACTCCGAGCCACGCCCCCATGCTGGTTTAGACCTTCACGAGCAGGTGGGGTGGTGGCGGAGAGCAGGGAGGGGCAGTGGCGGGAAGCACGCTAGCGCAAAGCGCCGACGTTGCTCCCACTTTGAGCCGCGCTCCTGCGCCAATCTGGATCCCGCGGGAGCGGGCGGGGCGGTGGCGGAGAGCAGGGAGGGGCGGCAACGAGGAGGAGCAGTGGAGGCAGGCAAAGAGGGAGAAGGGGAGGGGAGAGGTGGTGGCGAAGGAAGAGCAGGGGGAGAGAGGGCGGCTGCGTGTAGGAGAGAGGGTGGGGGGGCACTCAGCTGCAGTGCGGGGAAGAGAGAGGAGGCTAGGGTTTTGTTTGCGGGTGTAGCATGGTGATTTTCAAAAAATTGAAGGAGATTTTTGCAAAATTGTCAGGCGGGGCAAGCGTGCAAGTGCTGCTTGCCACGCATCCCGTGAATTAGCGCGGGGAGGAGGGCAAATGTGGTGGTCTTTTAATCATTCTAATTCTAACATAGTAGAAACTATAAAATCTAGATATTTAAAGCAATGGAAGAGTAGGTATGAAAGAATAGAAAAGAAGGTATGAAAAGAAGGTATTATTTTGTTCTGACATTCTCTTCAAATAAAATCATCATGTCGACATATTTTGTATCCTCTGTCAAATTTTTATTTAGAATTAGATAAATTATATTATAAATTTCATTTATTGAGATAGAAAAAAATATACCTATTTGATTTATTGGATCTCCATCTAACGACTCATATCAACTCATACCAATATCTATAAACTCCAAACCCTAACCTTCCTTCATTCCACCTGCCGCCACCACCCCTTGCACCTGCCTCTTCTCACTCTTCCTCCACCTCCTCTCCCACTCTGTGGGTTCCTTCCTCCTTGTTTGTGTTTCCTACCTCCTCCGTCATCCGTCCCAGCTTTATTTGCCAGTGCTGCCACTACCAGCGATGCTACCCTTTGTCGCGGCCGTCGACCCTAATCACTCTAAGCTCAAGTCACCACCACTATCCCCATCTAACCGCCGTCACTCTTTGCCACGCGAAATTGATCCACACGACACCACAATAACTATCGTACATTCACGACTAGTTTCCGCGCAAACTAGCAAAAGGGTTCCTCGCTTTCGTGAAGGAGAGCCGACCGTTTTTCATCGCAAAATGGCAAAGATGAACCAAGCCCTAATGAGGATTTAGGGTTCGGCATAAGCTGAGAAGCAGTCCCGCATGAATCTCGTCGCAAAATGTTGAGGTGAGAACATTGACAGATCTGTCCCATGAATCTGTATAGATAGGATTTCGTCCAAAGCAAGGCAACTATTTTTTGGAAGAGTTCGTTAGAAGAAAATCGGATTAATAAAGATTGATCATATTGGCATCACCGTACGTGGCAGGTTTGGTATTTAAACCGCCGCCGAGAGATAGTCGCCCGGGATTACCGCTGTCACCGTGCCGCATATGGCAAGAGGTGACGGTGACGACGATAGCAGCTGCCATCGCAACAAGAGGCGCCGTGGATCCGGCGGCCATGAGGACGGCGAGAGCAGCCACAACATAAGATGCCTAGTTTCTGCTGGGGACTTTTCGGACGCCGACAACAGCGGCGGCTCCGGCGTTGACGACATGGACAACGACAACGACGTTTGTGGAACGGACGGCGACGGGGACGGGGACTGCGTCGGCGAGGACGACATCTACGACGGCAGCGATGACGCCGGAGGGTATCTAGAGGAGGAAGAAACGATGGCCGAAGGTTTGCAGGCCGCCTCCGCCGCCGTCGCCAAGAAGCTATACGCCGTTCTAACTGAAGACGCTATCCTCGATCGGCAACAGAAGGCGGCGGCAGATGTCGCCGAGGTCCTGTCGATCCCGTCAAGCTTCGCCGTCGTCCTGCTCCGGCACTTCAAGTGGCGAACAAGCCGGGTCAAGGAGGAGTGGTTCTCCGACGAGCGGCGCGTACGAGACGCCGTCGGCATGCCGGCGGACAGCGTCCCCGTGCCCATGGCGCTCAGCCGCCGGCGCCTCGCCTGCGGCATATGCTTCGGTACATTCAGCGCCGGGCAAGACGAGATCGGCGGCGTGCTCCTCCCACTTCTACTGCGTCTCGTGCTGGCACGGGTACATCCACGCCGCCGTCGGCGATGGCCCGCGGTGCCTGTCGCTGCGGTGCCCGGACCCGGCCTGCTCCGCCGCCGTCGTCCAGGACCTCGTCGACGCGGTGACCCTTGCCGAGGACAAGGACCGGTACGCGCGGTTCGCGCTCCGGTCGTTCGTCGAGGACGGCGGCGGCGGCATCAAGTGGTGCCCGGCCCCCGGCTGCGCCCACGCCGTGGAGCTCGTCGGCGACCACGCCGGCGACGACTCCAGGGACGTGTTCTGCGACTGCCGGCACGGCTTCTGCTGGCGCTGCAGCGAGGAGGCGCACCGGCCGGTGTCGTGCGACACGGTGCGCGCGTGGCTGGCCAAGAACAGCTCCGAAGAGGAGACGGCGAACTGGATCCTGACCAAGACGAAGAGCTGCCCCAAGTGCTGGCGGGCGATCGAGAAGAACCAGGGCTGCAACCACATGCGCTGCAGTGCCCCATGCGGTCACCAGTTCTGCTGGATCTGCTTGGACCCCTGGAACAATCACCACCGGTGCTCCCGCTACAATTACGACCAGCGACCGGTGGTTGACGACGAGCCAGCAGCCGCCGCCGGTGGGCAGGGCAAGGCGGCGAGGAAGGAGAAGATGCGACGGCGGCAGGCCAAGGCGTCGCTGGACAGGTACTTGTACCACTACGAGCGGTGGGCGGCCAACCGCACGTCGATACGCAAGACGCTCGAGGACATGGACCATCTTCAGAGGTCCGGGCTCAAGAAAATGGCTGCCACGCTGGAAATCCCGGTGACGGAGTTGAAGTTCCTCACCAAGGCGTATGAGCTGATCGCCGACGGCCGGCGGGTGATGCGGTGGGTCTACGCGTATGGCTACTACCTGGACCCGGTGCGTGACAAGGCGAAGCGCGGCCTGTTCGACCACCTGCAGGATGACGCCAACTCGTGGCTGGAGAGCCTGCACTCCTGCGCCGAGCTGGAGAGGAGGAAGTTCTCCTTGAACGGAGAGGGCGTAGGCGCAGACGCCATGAACGAGACGTACAGGGCCTACAAGAAGAAGCTCGAGGACCTCACCCGCGCAACGGAACACTACTTTGGGAACCTCGTGAAGGCGTTCGAGACCGACATGCCCGAGTTCAATTCAGTGAAGAAGTAGCACGCAGGAGATCATGGAGATGGATTCGCTTTGCTTTTTCGTCAGATTGTGTGAATCCCTTTCATCAGGACTTAATTCATGATAAATTTCTGTTTTATTTGGATTCTGTGTGTACTTGTTATTTTGGACGTGGACAAGTATTTCATATAAATCATCTTTTAAGTTTGGACCATTTAGCTAGGGAATTTAAATTGGTTTGCTAAGGGTGAGTAATCAAGATATACACAGTCGTTTATCATGGTAACTTCGGCCGGTGGGAGGCAGCAGGCGCCGGAATGGGGGCATGCGGCCGGCGCAGGGGTCCGGCAGCCGGTGCAGGGGCGGCGTAGGGGCCCAGGGGTGCGACAGCCAGCGCAGGAGCCCATCGGCGTGGCGGCCGGTGTAGGGGCCGAGGCGAGGCGGCCGGCAAAGGTGGCCGGCGCAAGGGCCCAGTGGCGTGGCGGCCGGTGCGGGAGGGAGGGAGCGAGTGCAGGAGGGAGGGAGCGTGGAGGGGTCCCAGGGTGGTGCGCGAAGGCCGGGCTCCAAGGGTGGCAGCACAGGGGCATGGTAGAGGCCGGCGGCGCAGGAGAGGCTGAGGGAGTGGCAGGTGTGGCTAAGTGTGTGTGAGAGAGGGTGCGGTCGGCTCCTAAACCCCAAATTCAGATGCTTTGCCGAGTACCTGCAATCTAGCACTCGGCAAAGCCAAGCGTTGTCGAGTGTTAGATCGCGGGCACTCGGCAAAGCCATTTCCGAGCTTTGCCGAGTGCTAGATAAGGGACACTCGGCAAACTTTTTTTTCATTTCCCTTATTTTCCTTCTTTTCCATAACGTGTTTTACTAAATTTGTTCCAATGTACTTTAAAAATACCTTGTCAAATTCATTCAACAATGCATATTTGATTTTTCTACGAATATTATTCCATTATTTCATACTGTTATAGCTCAAATTCAATTTATATGAATTAAAATTCTATAATTGCAATGATAAATTATAATTATCAAACAAATCCGAAAAAATTACCAAAATTTCACACGAAACAATCTATGTTCTCTATTGCCTATGCAAAAAGTTTGAAGTCAGATCCCAATTCAACCGTCACTTTGCCTCCAAATCTTACCGAGTGTTTCTCAACGCTACGATTCTTCTTCGGAGATACTTTGGTTTGTAAGCATCGTATGTGACAAATTGTGCGAAACCTTCTCAATTTTTTTACCACAGCCTCCACGTATGATATCATGAGATTTGTTAGATCTCATGATTTTTAGACTTCATTTGTTTTTTTAGAATTTAAATACCATTCGGCCACACGTTCGTGGTCGTATTTCCTGAACAAGATGTTCGAAATTCCTTTCATTTCCCAGATAAGGGCTCACACTGGACTCAATAACATGAATATCATTTTTCTACTCATTCTATTCTATTATTTGAATCACTTTAAATGTAACAAATTAATTAAATATAGCAAACACATCGAGAAATTTACTAAATTTTAACATGGAGTACCACATGTTGTACGTGGAGAGTAGAAAAGGTTTGGAGGGCACGAGAGGAAAAAAACTTATTATTCTTCGGCAAACATGCGTCTTTACCGAGTATCACTAACGGACACTCGGCAAAGTTCTAACGGCTGGCACACCGGCTGACAGCTGTGGCACGTGGCGGTCACGTGATGGTCCTTTGTCGAGTGTCCGTTCTTTACCGAGTGTCGTGTGGTTGTTTGCCGAGTGTTTTGTCTCCTGCACTCGGTAAATTAGTTTTTTGCCGAGTGTTTCTCTAGCGGCACTTGGGCGGCGGAGGATGGCTGTTGGGTGGTGCCGGGGTGGGGGCACCAATGGTGACGGCGGCTGTGGGAGGGGCAGGTGGCGGCCAATGCGGAGCTCCGGTGGACCCTAGCCCGCCTGCGCCGGAGGGGTGGGGGAGGAAGAAGAAGAGGGTGGGGGAGGAGATAAGGTAGAGATTGAGGCTGAGCAGCTGATTTTAGATCCAATGGCTTAGAAATTTGTGTCAGGAGGGTCTCTGTTTCACCTGGGTGAGCTAATGAAATAATGATGAATATAATCGCTGATGTTGGAACTGTTCTAAGAACATGAAAATATAATAGACATTTCTACCTACAAATAAAAAGGACACAGTATTTTATTCACGCATTACGACAGTAATGTTTATATTTCGATTGATTATTTGCATGCTTACATCATGCCGCAATTAATCATGCACAAAAACATGTAATACAATCGAAGTACTAGAGTGATGGTTACGTTTACCCACTTCACGCCCGTTACGTCGTCATACACAAGCGAATCGAACACACAAACACGACAGAGATGGTCAAGACGCTATCTGCCTGCATCGACAATATCTCGTTCGTATACATGATGTATAGGCGCGCTGATCAGCAAGCTCCAGCCCGGAACCCAATGGTGCCCCGGCCGACGTCGTGCAGCACCTCGAACGTCCGCTGCTGCACGTTGCCGATGATGCCGGGGACGGAGCTGGCTCCGCTGTCGTCGCTGGGGGCGAACGCGAGGCAGCTGTCGAAGATCATGATTCCGTCAAAGTCGAGGTCAATGACGGCACCGCCGTCGAACACGAGCTCGACGGTCGGCACGCTGACGCTGGTCAGGTTGCCGAAGTCGTAGCACGTGTCGAGGATCTCCAGCGGCTTCGCCAGCGGTTACTGGAGCATCCCGGCCCTGAACGCCGACCGCATCGCCGAGAGTACGCCCTCGGCGGCAGCCTCGTGATGATCGTGCCGGAGTCCATCACCGACCCGGCTGAGAACACCGTCGGCGCCACGTTGACCCGCCTCCCTCCGACCCTGATCTCCTCAAGGAGCACGATGTAGAACGTCGGGAACTGCCTGCCCGGCAACATCCTCGTCGTCGTGAAGTTGCCGCCGCCGCCGCCGCTCGGCGCGCCGAGCGTGAGGAATCCGGAGGAGGCCTGCGGGGTCGGGAGACAGTACGAGAAGGCCGGGCCGAATGTCGCCGCCGTCTTCGCCACGAGCGACTGCGCGCCGCGGCCGAGGCCCATAAGCCCGGCGGTCTTCTCGACCTCGAAGCCAGCGCGGCTGCAGCCGAACTGGAAGCCCGTGACGACGTTGGGTCCCAGCGTGAGCGTGTCGGAGCTGTAGGTTCCGGTCGTGTTGGAGCCGTCGAAGTACCTGACGATGTACTGGCACTGGGAGCCTGAGCAGCCGGCGGCGCCGCCGTCGACGTCGAGCTGCGCGCAGGCGGCCGAGCCGCATGAGAAGGGGGAGTACGTGGTCGACTCGCTGGGGTCGAAGACAGGGTCCACCTGGGCGTGGCACGGTGAGCACGGCTTGCAGTGCACCCATGAGATGTCGCTGCCCGTGTCGATCATGACGGTCTGCGTCACCGCCGGCGTGCCGATGCTGACGTTGATCACGTACTCCAGCGTGTCCAGGGCGGCGCCCAGGGTGGTCGGCAGGGTGGCTTCCAGTTTCTGGGCGTCGCCGGTACGTTCGCGGCGGCGGAGAGCAACCGCTGGATGTTGCTAGCCCGGAGCTGGTCGCTGAGGAGGATCTTCTCTACGTTTAGCGTCTGCTTCGTGGGCGTAAGCGAGCATGGGCCGTGCCGATGGTGCAGCGTTACCGTGGCGCCGGCAGAGCTCGATGGAGTGGCTGAAGCAATTGTGTAGCAGGGAAAGAGTTACGATTAAACGGCAAACAACACGGTGGAATTTCAATTCATTTAAGCGTGTGTGTATGCTTCGACAATATATATACTGAACCTTTCGTCTCGGAACAGACGGCTTCAGTCTTGACAGAACCAGTGATGTAGCTAGGACTGTCTCCTGCATGAGCAACAAGGGAACAGTAGCTGTAAAACAGAAGAAGCATGGAAACAGTAGCCATGGCTATCCCTTGTTTCTAGCTAGGACAATGTCGCAGCACCAAGAAGCTGATATGTTGTTGGTCTGCACCCATGGAGTGGCTTTTGGTTGCTTATATAGAGTAGAGCTCCGGGGCACAAGCGCGCAACTCCACGTCCATGGTCTTATCCATCTCACTGTTGCCTGGCTCCTTGATCGATAAAATGGGGATTATTGAATTGCTCGCTGATAAGTAATAGTTGAACATCCTATTACATGTCTTTCTTTATCAGGTTATAGGCAGTAAAAGGATTGCAGAGATTCGAGTCACGAAATTTCTAACAAATACTTTGTTCAATAAACCTCTTCAGCGTTTCCATAAAGAAGAACTCGATTATACCATGATCCAGTCAAAGTCTGGAATTTCACGGCAAGTACAGCAATAATCTGAATCCACTACGTCAAAAACAATTTATATATTGTGCTAGCGGAAGTGATTGGCACCCGCCAGCACTGTGGTTCCTTGTGCCAACGGGGGAGTACCCGCTAGTACAGTGGCCACTCTACTGGCGGGCTATATATGCACTTGCCAACATAGTGAAATAAAATAAAATTATTTTCAAAAGCAAACTAACCAAAGGTTGATGTAGCTTAGATGGTAGAGAACTCGCTTTGCACTTGAGAGGTACAGGGATCGTTACCCCACATCTCTATCTAGTTTTTTTTCATCTTTAAAGTATTTTGCATTCGTTTTGTTTTGTGCCTGCATACAGAGGAGCCATACTGACGAGTCGATCATCTTACCTTCCAACTCTTTCATTCAATGTCATTTTTTCTATTTGTTCCTGTTTGACATGGGCTAGCTGTTGGATTTAGGTCCATATGTGGCCCAATCTAAAAATTACAAAGCATGCACAACCTTTAGTCCCATATTGCTAATTCAAGAAGAAGTTGCCTGCTTAAATATAGGAGTCTCCTCTATATCCAAAATGGATGCAAATAAGAGAGAAGGAGATTGTTGCTACATGCACGCACAGCTCACGCGTACTTTCGTGTGAAAAATCGTGTATGTGTACAGCAAGCTATTATTTGTGCAGTTTCTATTTTTTATGCTGAGCCTAATGGTGATTCAATATGATATTTTTTATATATGGTTTTTTTCTAAACTAAAACTTGTTGCATGGATATCCAAAATCTCAGATTGCACTTACGGTCTATGACGCTTTTTCCTCATTCTCACTTGTTTCAAAGATGTATTTTTTGAATACAAACATTTTTATACGATCTCAGGTGAATACAAAATTTATATCAAAGTTGTAGATTTAGATCATATCTAAAATTTTATAAAATTTTGTAGTTGACAACTTTTTTATTTAAAGTTGTTTAATGGCTCTATATCAGTTGTTAGCTCTCTAATTTTGAAATATTGAATTTTAAAATTTTCAAATGATCTCGGATGCAAACAAGCTTTATATCAAAGTTGTAGTGCTTAACGAGATAAAAAATTTTGTAGTTGACAAATATTTCATTGAAAATCGTTTAGCTGCCCAAAACTTCATTATAAGGATATGAAAGAAACACGTTTCGCCACGTCAGCGATCCGTGTCTCCAAAATCGAGCTCTCCCATTAGCCCAAACTCCTCTCCCTGGATCCCTCTCATCTTATTCCTTCCCTCTCCCTCCCTCTCTCTCTCCTTCTCTCGGTCTCTCCGTCATCCCCCCTGGCACCATCCTCAGTCTCCCCTCCACCGCCGGCGCTATCCTCCACCTCGGCCGCCTCGTCCTCCACCGCCGGCGCCATACTTCAGCCCCGGCCGCCTCGTCCCCCACCGCCGACGCTATCCTCTGCCCCGGCCGCAAGGTCCTCCACCGCCGGCACCGTCATCCGGCCTCTCCTACTGGTCTCCAGCCCTGGCGCCTCGTCTCCGACCCCTCCTCCTCGTCTCCGCCGCTGACCTCAACCCTGACCCGGAGAAGGCCGCCCCTCCCAACCCCCCTCCGCTGCCCCCGGACCAGGTGTACTCAGCGGCTGGGACAACGCTGGCGGGCACCACGGCGGAGTGCGCCATCTACAATCGCAAGCTTCGAGGTCACCTCAGGGTTGGCCAGCTTCGTCTGCAGCCTTCTCGGCTTCAGCTTCGCGCTTCGCACGATCCGCTTCAAGCCTCTCTTTTGCAAGCCGCTTTACATAAGCCTAGCCCGAGGCCAACCAAAGAAGTTGAAAATTTTTTCGCCTTGCACTCACAGGAGCCTCGGACTTCTTTTCCTTTCCAAGGTCTTCAGCAGAACGAAACTGATAGCCATCTCGGGAAAAAGCCTTAGGGCCTGTTTGTTTCCCCCCTCCTAAAACCTTATCTCCTAAAAAGTGACTAAAAACTGCCTAAAGTGCCAAACACTCCTCCTAAAAAGTGACTAAAATATTTTAGGAGGTCCAAATCTTTTAGGCCCTCACCCCCCTCCTAAAACCGACTAAAATCTGTTGTGGACACTCCCTACCCCGCACCGACGCCAGATCCACCCGCACCCACGCGCGCACAGGGCTCTCATCCGCCCGACTCACGCCGCACGCCGCCGCCACCCAGCTCCCGCCGCCCGCCGCCGCCGCCGCCGCCCAGCTCCCGTCGCCAGCCGGCGCCGCTGCCGCCCATCTCCCTCCGCCCGCCGCCGCCGCCCTCTCTCCCTCCGCCCGCCGCCGCCGCCATCTCTCCCTCCGCCCGCCGCCGCCGCCCTCTGTCCCTCCGGCCGCCGCCGCCGCCCTCTCTCCCTCCGGCCACCGCCGCCGCCCTATCTACCTCCGCCCGCCGCCGCGCGCTCTCTCCCTCCGCCCGCCGACGCCGCCATCTCTCCCTCCGCCCGCCGCCGCCGCCCTCTCTTCAACCGGCCGCCGCCGCCGCCCTATCTCCCTCCGCCCGCGGCCGCGCGCTGTCTCCCTCCGCCCGCCGCCGCCGCCCTCTCTCCCTCCGCCCGCGGCCGCCCCATCTGACGCCGCCCACTGTCGATCCGCCCGCGCCCGCCCCATCTGTCGATCCGCCCGCTGTCGATCCGCCCTCTGTCGATCCGGCCAGCGCCCGCCCCATCTGTCGCCGCCCGGCCCTGGACACGACTCCCCCCGCACCAGAGAGCCCATCTCAGCCCAGTTCGGGTGCTCCGCCCCATCTGAAGCAGGTAAGGTGTATTGGCAGAAGTTCCTGCTGATGCCTGATGGTGCGTGTCTTCACATTCGTGTCCTTCGTATTTATGAATGAATTTCGTGCGCAGGTCGTGCCTGATGGACAGGTACAATTACAGGGACTTCCTGTCTCAAGGCACCTCTTCCGCTGCCACCAGCTTCCGCAGATCCTCTCCTGATGCGGACGAAGACGACCTCGCCCCATTATTTCCGCCGACGGCCCCCTCTCTGTCCGCTCCCAGGCAGCACATGGAGCATTTGGATCTCAACTCACAAGCGGACTTCTACTCCGATATGCAGTCCTACCAAGAGTACCTTCAGGGTGATGAGGCCGTTCTTGAGCAGCCAGTCCCTCGTCGTGCCCCTGGAGCCGGCAGAGGGCGTGGTCGCGGCAAAGGTTTGCTCGGGGGTAAAGTTGGATTTGGACGAGGCCGAGGCAGACTTTCTGTTGGAGGGAGAGGTGGTAGCCGTGGTGGTCGAATGTTGAGAGCAGGACGTGGTGAAACTTCAGTTGCAGGCCACGGCTATCACAATCCAGTGAATGTTGATGCCGGCGAAGAAGAACAGGGCATGGCTCCTGAAAATCTCTCTCAGGTAAATTGCTTCCCCCCTCTGAGATATTTTCTCTAATATTGTTGGTTTCCATTTCCCTTGTATGAAATGTTGTCTATGAAATGGTAGTGAAATGTGTAGTTGCTATTTTATTTTTGAATTGTGTGTCATTGCAATGCTTAGTGTGACAATTTCTTTTCTGCTATAGAATCATCATGACAGGGCTGAATGGTCTGAGGAAAATACACATTCTTATTGTGAACTTGCTGTTGAGGAAATTCGGGTAGGGAATTGTTTTAAAGGGGCAATGACACGTAGAGGTTATTGTAACATGAAAAAAGGAATGCTATTAAAGACTAGATTCAACCTTACTATCAAGCAACTCAAAAACAGGTGGTCACAGTGTAGGACTTTGTACACATTTTGGAACATGATGCAAAATGATACAGGTCTAGGGAGAAGACCTGATGGCAGTATAGTAGCATCAGCTGATTGGTGGGATAAGGCATTAAAGGTAAGCTTTTTGATATGTTGTCTAGCTTCTACTGTTTTTGCATATGTAGCACTAGATTCATTTCTTTACTTACTGATCATATGCTTAACTGATATGCAGGGAAAAAGTGAATGTAGAAAGTTCATGTTTGGTGTACCAACATATATTGGATACCTTGAGGAAATGTTTAAAGGAAATTTAGTGGATGGAGCAGCTTCTGTCATACCAGGTTCATCAACTCAAGAGAATGGAGGTGAGGAGGTAGACTTGGGTGATGATGAAGGTGAAGAACAAGAGGAAGAGGAGTTCCTGGCAAGTCCCTTGAGCAGTGGCAGCCGTAAGAGAACAAATAGCTTATCTAGCACAGCCACAAGCCCAATGGTGAAGATGTTCCAGGGGCTTCTTGCTGAGTTACAAGTTTCTAGGAGTAAGGAAGAAGCAACAATACAAGAAATGGTTAAACAGAGGCAAGATGAGTTAGAAAAAAGACACCAGTACAGGCAGCTTGAGTTGGAAAAGAGGCACTACCTGAGGGAGATGGAGAAACAGAAGGAGTTGGAAAAGAAATAGAAATAAAAGGATGACATAAAGAGGTGTCTTTTGTTGGTCAAGCAGGCTGGGGCTGGTCCCACATCAACTGAATTTGGCATAGCAACAAGATTGTTTCAGCAGGAGTACTACAGAGATGTGTTTGACATGATTGATGATGATGAGGAGAAATTGATTTGGTTGAGGAAGACATGGAATGACATGGAATGACCTCTATGTCTATCTCAATAGAGATGTTTCTTTTGTTATGCCACTTGAACTATTAATTTGTGCTGAACCTTTTATTAATTTCTGATGGACATGTAATGAGGTGTTGAATGAATGTGTGTCTGCCAATGATGTGAAGTGTGCTATTTCATTGGGTTTTATTGCTGTTTATATGTCTTGTACTTTGATGTATATATGCTATGTATATTGCTGTCTATATGTCTTAACAAACAGTACTAATTTGCTTGCTTGTTTGTGTTGTTGCAGGAAGAAGAAGAATGGGAAGAAGAAGAATGGGACGAAGAGGATGATGACAGAGAGGACTTTGATCAAAGAATACAATCCTATATGATGCAGTGTAGGAAGAAGAGGAGAAAAATCTTGACTATTGCAGCTGCCATGTTGGGTATGTATCACTTCGACACTTATATGAACAAAGCAGCTCACAGATTAGTAACAGAGAGTGGATTTGAATGGGTAATGAGGACACTAGGAAATAGCACATCTTGTTATAATATGTTTAGAATGAGTCAAGATTTGTTTCTGAGGCTGCATAGTTTGCTAGTAGAAACTTATGGATTGAAATCAACTAAGAGGATGTCATCAATTGAAGCTTTAGGGCTGTTTTGATGGATATGTGGGGCACCTCAATCTCTTAGGCAAGCTGAAGACCGTTTCACAAGGTCACTAGAAACAATTTGTAGAAAGTTCGATAAAGTGCTAGAGAGTGTGAACAAGCTAGCAGTTGACATCATTAAGCCAAAAGACCCTGAGTTCAGTGTTGTGCATCCTAGGTTGCAAAGCCCACCTGAAGGTAATGACCTAGATTGCATGCATTTTACTGTTATTATAACACTAGGTCTGTCACTCACATAGTTCATGTATTATGAATGCACAGGCAAGTTCTACCTTGTTGACTCGGGTTACCCAAATCGACCGGGATATCTTGCACCCTACAAAGGAACAAAGTACCATTTGCCGGAGTTTAGACAAGGTCCAATGCCAAGAGGTAAAAAGGAACTCTTTAACTACTCGCATTCTTCACTTCGTAATGTTATTGAACGGTCGTTTGGAGTTCTAAAGATGAAGTGGAGGATATTGCTTGACCTTCCTAGCTATCAAATGCAAAAGCAAAGCCGTATAATTATTGCATGCATGGCACTACACAATTTTATTAGAGAGAGTTTTTCGAGAGATGTGGACTTTGATTTGGTTGATCGTGATGAGAACTATGTTCCATTCCCCGAAGGATCTTCATCTCAGGTTAATGCCTCAAATGTACGTCATGGAGACGAAGATCGAAACATGAACGAGTTCCGTGATTGGATAGCCGATGGTTTGTTTAGTAGAGCATAGATGGATTGTAATTATGATTTTATTTATGTGTCCGATTTGTATGGACGAGTGTGTATACATTTGTGTGCATTTTTTTACATAATGGAATAAACAGACGGCTTAAAAAAAATCCCGCAGCTACCTCACTGTTTTTGGCGCCAGCTGAAGGAAAATGGCGCCAGAACCTGGCGCCAGCTGAACCAGGAAGAAAATGGCGCCAGAACCAGTACCTTCATTTGTTTTGGCGCCAGGGGTATGGTGGGAGGTAGTGGGAGGGCACTAGGGTCATTGTACCACTCCATTCAATGCTTTTAGTCACTTTTAGGAGGTGGAACCAAACATACTTTAGGAGGGTGCCTAAAAACTGCCTAAAAGATTTTAGGAGATAAGGTTTTAGGAGGGGGAAAACAAACAGGCCCTTAAGGGTGTGATTGGTTCCTCGCATTTACCCGGAACCGGGCTCCCCGTGTGCGAGACATGCCTGATTGGTTAGCTGGGCCGTCCGCTGGGCCTGGTTCGGCGGATGCAAAAAGACCCTGGGAGCCTGGCTCCCGTGGTGCGGCCGATTCGAGCTTCTCCCCAGAGCCAGGCTCCGCGGGTGCGGCGGCGCGTGCAAGGCGAGCGCGCGGCGGGCGAAAAAGCTTTGGGCGCGTGCACGCGGGAAGCTTTCGCGCCTTGGCTAGGGTTACCGGGCGATTTCGCGCCATCCCGCGGGCATAAAGGTCGACCCCGACCCTTCCCCTTCCCCTTCCATCTCGCGCAGATTTGTTCCTCCACCGGCGGCTCGCACGTTAGGGTTCCAGCCTTGTCCACTGTCGTTGTTCTTTCGGATCTGCGGAGGCCTGATCTACCACCCCCATGTGTTTGTTTTGGTTCTTAGGTTGGAGTTGTTGACGGATCTGTTGGCCCAGGCAAGTTTTTTTGCATCCTTTGTTCGGATTTCGTCAAAACCGTAACCCTAGGGTACGATGATCCCACTGACCGGTCCTTTTCTTATGTGACACACGCAGTCCCCCACTGGATCTGAGTTCTTCGGTTGTTCCTAGGTACGATTCTTGAGTTGAAGGACCCGATCTGATTTCTTTATGGTTCGTTTCTTATTTTTTGAAGTTTCGGCACCCGATCTATAATAAGAAGTTGTGTTCTGAGTGGATCTTTATTTTGTTTGGTTGCTAGGTTTCCCGATCTCACCCCTCCTCCTCCGGAAGCCGCTGATCTGTTCGTGGTTCGGTTGCGGAGCTGAGTTCCCCGTCCTCTGACACGCTTATCTCCCTGTTGCTGTTGTTGCGGTAAAATATCTTAGCCCTTGCCCCTCTGTGCATGCGCATGGTACCCTAAAACCATGCTGTCGATGGTTAGTAGGTGGTTCAAATCATTGGTACCAGTGTTGTTTGATATGTGAGCATACTCTGAGCACACTTGTTGTTGAGGTTGATGCGTTTATATGGATAGAGCATGTTTTCCATGTCAATGATATGTTTTTAGATTGGTCTGAGCATTGTTGTTCATGTCAATGATGACTTCTATGTTGATCTTATTATTGTTGTCCATGTCACTGATGTTTTACAATAGTCATTTGAGGCATCACTGTGCTGTCAGTGATGTTTTCATATAATGACCTGAGCCTTGTTGTCCTTGTCAATGATGTCTTTACATACTGATCTGAGCCTTGTTGTCCATGACTGTGATGTTTATACATTTTCATCTGAGCTTCTGTTGTCCATGCCAATGATGTTTATACTTTTATGTGAGCTTCTGTTGCCCATGCCAGTGATGTGTTTATATGTACTTCTGAGGATCTGTTGCCCAAGTCAGTGGCCCTTATTTTTGCATGTTATTCATATAGATGGGTCTTGAAGACAAGAGACGCATGCTTATTATTCATGCAGCTGCTCTAGTGGCTGGCATGTATGCATTCTTCCTGAATAGGCTTAGGCTGGCTAAACCCTCACGTCCGCAGATTAGTTATGCCCCCATGAGTGCTATGGACGAGGAAAGGCAAAAAAATTTGGACAGAATATATAACTGTAATGATGTAGAGTGTGTAAACATGCTTCGCATGAGAAGAGCCCCTTTCTTTAGGCTATGTAATTTGCTTAGGGGTAGGGAGTTGCTTAGAGATACCATACATAGCAGTGTAGAAGAGCAAGTTGCTATGTTTCTCCATGTTGCTGGGCATAACCAAAGGTTTAGAGTTATCCATCAAAGTTGGAGGAGATCTGTAGAGACAGTAAGTAGACATTTCAAAGAGGTGTTGTATGCAATTGGTGAACTTAGGCATGAGATCATTAAGGCTCCATCAACTGAGACACCTCTTAAGATTAGAAACAGCTCAAGATGGTACCCATATTTCAAGGTAACTTAGTATCCTTATGACACACATAATGCATAATTCAGTAAAATTTTTGTAGATGATTGTGTTGTTGGGTTTATGTAGGATTGTGTTGGGGCTATAGATGGCACTCACATCTATGCTAGAGTCCCAGCTAAGATGCAATCAGCATTTAGGGGGAGGAAACACTATACAACTCAAAATGTCCTAGCTGCAGTGGACTTTGATTTGAAGTTCACTTATGTGTTGGCTGGCTGGGAGGGTTCTGCACATGATGCCACCATTCTAGCAGATGCACTAGAGAGAGAGGATGGTTTAAGGGTTCCAGAAGGTAATTAACTAAATTAGTTCCTTAAACCTAGTTACAAACTAGTTGACTGTAGGACTAATACCTGTTTATAATCTTTCTAGGGAAGTTCTATCTGGTAGATGCTGGATATGCATGCCGTCCTGGATTCCTACCTCCTTACAGGGGTACTAGATATCATCTTAATGAGTTTGGTGGTAGAAATTACCCAACCAATCCAAGGGAGCTGTTCAATTTGAGGCATTCTAGTCTGCGTGTTACGGTTGAAAGGGCTTTTGGGGCTTTAAAAAATAGATTTCGCATTATTGACAACAAACCTTTTCATCCATTCAAGACACAAGTGAAGTTGGTCCTTGCTTGTTGCATCTTACATAATTGGATTCTGGGGCATGGACCTGATGAGGTTATTCCTCTTGAGTCCACATGGGAGCCTAATTCTGTTAATGGACATGGGGTCCCTGTTGATGACAATGCAGCTTGGGCTTCTGTTAGAGATGAATGGGCTAATGAAATGTGGGCTAGTAGGGGTAATGCACATTTGTAGGCATTGGATAACTTTGGTACTGTGTTGTAATGTTATGTTCCCTTTGTACCTTGAAACTTTGGACAACTGCTCTATGATGTTATGTGATTCCTGTTTGTTTGTCACATTGAGGCTTGGGCAACAATTCTATGATGATCTGTTATTTCTCTTTCTATCTCAGTTTGAGGCTTGGACAACAATGCTATGATGATCTGTTATTCCTCTTTCTATCTCAGTTTGAGGCTTGGACAACAATGCTATGATGTTTGTGTTATTCCTCTTTATTTCTCACTTTGAGGCTTGGACAACAATGCTATGATGTTTGTGCTATTCCTCTTTCTTTCTCACTTTGAGGCTTGGACAACAATGCTATGATGACCTGTTACTCCTGTTTCTTCCTTACTTTGACTCTTGGACAAGTGTGCTATGATGATATATGCTTGCTAGTAGTTGTGCATGAGGCTTAGGGCTATATGCAATGATGATCTGTTATTCCTGGTATTTGTCCATGAGGCTTTGGGCTATATGCTATGATGATCTGTTATTCCTGGTAGTTGTCCATGAGGCTTTGGGCTATGTGCTATGATGATCTGTTATTGCTGGTAGTTGTCCTTGAGGCTTTGGGCTATATGCTATGATGATCTGTTATTGCTGGTAGTTGTCCATGAAGCATTGGGCTATATGCAATGATGCTATGTTATTATTGTTTGTATATGCATTGTTCTATACATATTGCTTGTACATAAGGCATTGGGCTGTATGCAATGATGTTTTACTGGTTCCTGAGGCAATGGGCAACATGCAATGATGTTTACTAGGACATGGCACAAGTGAATGGTCAGTTTGACCTGCTGGAGGAACTTGAGGCTGCTGAGGTTGCTGCCCAAGCTGCCATCCATTCTGGTGGCCAGGCTGTCGCAGCTGCTGGCGGCCAGGGTGCAGCTCAACCTGCTGCCCAGGCTGCACCTGAAGCTGGTGCCCAGGCTGCCGCAGCTGCTGGAGACCTGGCTGCAGGACATGGTGGTGCTGGGCAGCAACCCAGGGCTGCCATGAGGTGGACTAATGTGATGTCAGCATTTGTGCTACGCCGCTTCTGTGAACTGATCTCTACTGGTGTCAGAACTGACAAAGGGTTCAAGGAAGTGCACTTGAACCAAGTTGCCAAGAGTGTGGTTGAGTTCTCAGGGCTTGAGGTCACAGGGACTCAGGTCTACAACCACTTGAGGAAGTGGAGACAGAGGTGGGTCAGGGTGATCAAGCTGAGAGAGCTGAGTGGTGCACTGTGGGATGATGACAACTTCATGATCACTTTGGAGGATGACCACTACAAGGGCCATGTGCAGGTAAGTGTCATTTTTTGCACTGCTTATTATACATTGTTTGTGCTAGCTGTCAATATGAACTAATAGCTTCTGTTCTTTGCATTTCAGGCACACCCAAAGGATGCTGAGCTGTTGAACAAGCCCATTGAGAACTACCGGCAGATGGAGGTGATCTTTGGGAATGGGTTGGCAACAGGGAAATATGCTATGGGATCCAGTGAACCTTTGGGGTCCCCTTCTGACTTTGCAGATTCAGAGAATGACCACATTAAGCTGGATGATATGGCAGGTAAGGGACAACCTGCTGGTCCTCTGGGTTCAGAAGGAGGGAACAAGAGGAAGAGGTCCATGCTTAGTGAGGGGGACATTTTGGTGATGCAAGGTATGACTGAAGCTGTTAACAATGTTGCCAATGCCATTATTCAGACCAAGGTAGAGGATGTGCACCCTGATCTCTATGATGCTATCATGTTCATGCCTGGTTTCACTTATGAAGAACTGATGTCTGCCTATGAACACCTTCTTGGCAACAAGGCTCATGGTACTGCATTTGTCAAGATGAATGATTCCCATAGGGTGCTGTGGTTGAAGACCTACTTGGCAAAGCACTTCTACATGGACTGAGGCTCTAGTGCACAGGCCTACTTTTGTGCAGTGACTATTCTTTTGTGCAGTGACTGCTGATCAGATGGTGGCTTCTTTTTGTGCATGAGCCTCCTGGTCCACTCCTTGATTCTTTTGTGCAGTCTGGCTGACCCTATTCTGTTAGGTGCCTCCTGGTAGATGAGTTGTGACTGAACAATGATTCATCAGATGTGATGACTGTGTGACTGGTGATGACTGAGCATGTGCCCATTGCCTATGATGGTGCTGTTGAGTTGTTGTTATTTTCATTCTGAGCATATGCCCAATGCCTATGAGGTTGCTGTTGAGTTGTTGTTATTTTCATTCTGAGCATATGCCCAATGCCTATGAGGTTGCTGTTGAGTTGTTGTTATTTTCATTCTGAGCATATGCCCAATGCCTATGAGGTTGCTGTTGAGTTGTTGTTATTTTCATTCTGAGCATATGATGCTGATCTAGTGCCTGCCCTTGCTCTGTTGCTTTCATGTCATGCCATATGCCTAAGTTTGTGCAGGTACTTTTGCTGCCTTGTCAATGTTGCTGCTGTTTTGATGTTGCATAGCTTCTGTTTTCCTCATTACTGTCATTTTAGCACTTCTACTTGCATATAATTCACAATTTGCGGTCATTGGCCTGTTATCATGATCAGTGCATTCCTGATTCAGTCATTTATCTCAATTATGTCCTAAAACATGTCATTTTGCAACATTATTTCATCTAATGCAGCACCTGTGCTACATTCTGGTTATTTCTAAGGCCAATGCTACTTTGAGCTAGTTCCTTTAACCTGTTCCTTTAACCTGTTCCTGAATCTGAGCATTAGCCCTTTGCCAATGATCTGTCATTTTTTTTCTGAGCATATGGCCATTGCCTATGAGGTGCTGTAGTGCCTGCCCTTTCTTTGTTGCTTTCATGTCATGCCATATGCCCAAGTTTGTGCAGGTACTTGTGCTGCCTTGTCAATGTTCCTGCTGTTTTGATGTTGCATAGCTTCTGTTGTCCCCATTAATGTCATTTTAGCACTTGTTCTTGCATATAATTCAGAATTTCAGGTCATTGGCCTTTTATCATCAGCATTACATTCCTGATTCAGTCATTTATCTCAATTATGTCCTAAATCATGTCATTTTGCAATATTATTTCATCTAATGATCTGAGCATGAGCCCTTTGCCAATGATATGTCATTATTTTTTCTGAAATTTAGCACTTGTTGTCTGTACTATTTGTAAGTACAATTGGACTTTGTAGAGTTGTAATTGCTGTCATTTTGCTACTTCCTTTAACCTCTACCTGAATCTGAGCATGACCCCTATGCCAATGATCTGTCAATCTTTTTTCTGTAAATTAGCACTTGTCAGGTTATTTGGTTGGACTTTGTGTTTTCCTCATTACTGTCATTTTGCTACTTCCTCTAACATGTTCCTGAATCTGAGCATTAGCCCTTTGCCAATGATGTGTCATTTTTTTTTCAGTCAGCACTTGTCAGTTTTCATTACACTATACAATTCGACTTTGTGCTGTGCTAATTGTTGTCATGTACCTACTTCCTTTGCCAATGATATTTAGCAGTTGTTCTCTGAAATGTACCACTTGTTATTTGCCAATGATACTTAGCACTTGTTCTCTGAAATGTACCACTTGTTGTTTGCCAATGATACTTAGCACTTGTTCTCAGAAATGTAGCACTTGTTGTCATCTTATTTGTAAGGCCAATGATACTTTGTTTCGTCCATTTTCCAGAACACATGGCGTGGTACGTTGTCACTGTTGGTCGTCACACTGGAGTCTACTGCAGTTGGGAGGCTTGCTATGATCAGGTCAATGGATTCAAGGGAGCATGCTACAAGAAGTACAAGACTAAAGACGAAGTGATGGAAGCTTTTCATGGTGCCAAATTTCAACCTACTGAGCTACCGGCGCAACCTCCACCTATTATCAACAAAGCCCAATGGGACTGTAAATATATGTTCATGTTATTAGAGGCTTTAATTATCTTAGTTCAATCTGTAATAATTGTGGTTTTAGTTTCAAAGTCTAAGTAATTTTAGTTTAGTTACAAACTCTACTTTCCTCAAACTTTGTTCAGCTAGGTAACCTCACCTTCTCAATGCAAGTGGTGATTCGAACTGCCTGTATGCGACCAACCAAACAGCGTCTGTTTTTTGAATTCTAGATTCGTACGTGCAACCAATCACCGTATCTTCGCAGCCTGGTTCAACTCAAACGACAACCAAACACGACCCCATTGCATCCCCACATCCTGGTTCCGGCCGGCCAGGTTCCCTGGTGCGAGCCAGGCTCCTCAGGGAAGACAACCAATCACACCCTAAAGTACTCGCACCCAGGGGCGGATCCAAGGGGGGGGCTAGGGGGCTGCAGCCCCCCCCCCCCCCCCCCCCCCCCCCCCCCCCCGAGAGTCCGATTTTACCTCTAAAATACTGTAGACAAAGCCTAAGTCACCATTAATTTCTAGCTCTAGCCCTTAATCTCTACTATTTAGCCCCCTCGAGGTGTTCATCCTGGTTCCGCCCCTGCTCGCACCCCTCCTTCTCAAGCAGTTGAAAGATACCCTCGGCGCAGAAGAGAGCAGAGTAGTCGTTAAGACCACTAAGAACCTCGGGTAAAATCCCAAACTCCTCCTGCATCCATTCAAAAATTCTCTCGCACCCCTCATCCACAGGACAAGGATAAGGCTCAGCACCGAAAGCCTCCAAGGACGCTTTGTACACCTCGTAAACCGTGGTGAATTTCTCCTTCAGCAAGTCTTCGGCCTCGTTGATAAGCTTCGTTTTCTGCTCAAGCTCCGGCCCCATAATATCAACACAGCGATTCAACTCCGCAATAGCCCGAGCATCTCTTTCCCCAATGAGCCGAAGTTTCTCGATTACTTTAGCATTATCTTCCAGCTGACCTCGCAGCCTCATGTTCTCCTCCTCAAGCTTTTCATTCTTATCATCCAGCTTCTCATATTTTTCTCCAAGCTCCTGAGTAGTCTTCATAAGAGCATCTTTATCCTCTTTCAGAACCTTGTTGATTTCGCCAAGTTCACCCTTAATATCTTCCAAAAGTTTGTTCTCCTTCTCCAGAAGGGCAACTCTGGCCTCCAGCCGCGAAACCTGCGCGAGGGCACCTTTCTCCCGGCACGCCATCCTCTCCTCGAAGACAGCAGCAACAAAAGAGACCTACAGAGAAAACAAAGAGAGGGTCGTTCAATCAGCGAAGCCATTCTCCACAGAAACCTTCAAGCCATATAGCAAAGAAACCACGACACCTCACCTTTCTCCCCAGAGCGTGATTCAACTTCGCAAGATCCCCATCCTCCATGCCCCTCACAAGCTTCTGAAAATCTGGAAACAAAAATGCAAAAGAGTCAGCGTAAAGCATAGCAAAGATGTACAATAAAACAAAGGGAAAAAGAGTCAACGAAGGCGCTCACCCTCGTATTCAGCCAGTCTCTCAACAATCTCCACCTCGGCTACAGTCTTCCCCTTGTCAGCTTCGGAAACCCTCTCATCATCACCTCCAGCCCCAACCTCACCCCTCTCTTCAAAGACCGCAGAACCAGCCTCGCCCACACCCGTGGCCCCCCTTTGAGCAACTGACCCATCAGCGGCATCTGCACCACATCCACAACCCTCTAAATTGCAATCCCAGACCAATTGCATCGCTACAAACCTCACCCATAGTTTCCTCCAAATCCCTCAAAAAGGCAAATGAAGCGCTGTCATATTCAAAAAAGCGAAGCTTAGGCAGCCGAACCTCCACGTGCTCACCTGCCTTCGTAGTTACGATCCCAAGGAAGGACCTTTCGGGTCTTCTGAGAAAGCATCGACAAATTTTGCCTTCCCCTTAGCCAATTCTGCCATGAGTTTCTCTCTCTCGGTGGGCAGACCCTTCTTGGCTTCGGAGCTACTAACGGATGCCTTATCAACAGGAGAAAGAGATTCATCGTTCGGAAGAGCGCGCGCAAAACGAGCCCTTTGAGCAGGTTTTTCACTCTTGGACCCGCAAATGTCACCGCCACCTTCTTCTCTGCACTTGCAACAGGCGCGGTCGCCTTGGCTTCCGAGATGGCAGGAGATGCCACCGTTTTCACCTCCGGAGCCACTCGGGGCGGGCACATAGAAATAGGAACAATCAGGCGAGCCTCGCCAGAGGACCCCGCAGCAGCCGGCGCCTCAGCAACCAACTCCTTGGCAAGGGTCAACGGTGTCTTCGCAACCCTGCCAGTCGTCGCCGCAAGTTTTTCCTTGTTCTTTCGCTGAAGCTCCAAACTTGAGGTCCTCTGCTTCGCTTTGGTGGCCTCACGAGCAGCGGCTGACTGACCCGAGGACGTCGCAACACCACTCTCTGTTTTCCTCCTCTTCTCAAGACCTCGACCTCCCCCTCGGCGCCCCCTTTTCCCCGAACCTCGTTCACGAGGCGGCACCACAAACCCAAGCAACTCAAAGATACGGGTCACCCTGAAGTTATGCTTCACAACTAGCTTCGCCGAATTCTCCTCGGCCTTGGACACGGGCCCAAGAATATCATAGGCACACCTTTCAACGTCCCGTACGTAATCAGCCTCGACAACACCCTTCGCGATCTTAGCATGAATTACCGGACTGCCTTTCCACGTAACAGACTTCTTAATAAGTTCAAACATTGGAAGCTCCGCGGAAAGAGGCCACATCGTACTGGCAATAAATTCTTCCACAAGATCGTGGCCAGCGATTGAGCCCGAAGCTGCAGTGTACGCAGCCTTGCATTCCCTAACAGACTTGGTCCAAGAAAAAGGTGGGGTGGTAGCAGCATCCATGGGATTCAAGGGGGCGTAAAAAGGAAAACCCGACCCCTCGTCACCCCCGGCCCTGACCATCTCAACCTTCACGTAGAACCAGTGGTCCAACCAGTCATCTTCCCACTTATTCTTCTGAGAAAAAAAGCTCAATCCTGGGTATATTCTTTTTATCGTTCTTCCGGAGAGTTGCAAATGTACAACACCCAAAGTGATTCTCGAATACCCCAACTTCTCCCTCGAGGGTAACCCTTTTCTGCTGAATATGCAGCTCATAAAGCCGAGCGAAGCCATCAACGTCAATACAGGCCCCAAACGTGCACTGAACCCAATAAAATTTCGACAGCGCCACAAAGGCATTTGGCGTTAAATGATGCAGCTTCGCCCGGTATCGGTGCAGGATAGCTGGCAAGTGACTATCGCAAGGAAAGCGAAGCCCGGCAACAAAGAAATCCTTAAAAACCACCGCCTCGCCTTGCCTGGGCTTCGGAATCACCTCATCATCGGGGGCCCTTCCGACACCACTGGGGAAGTACTCATTCTCTTCAAAAACTTTGATCAACTCCTTCGTAACAAGAGAGCGCCCAAATTGCATTTTCGGAATGCACTCCTTGCCAGGCAAAAGCTCAGACACATTCGCCTCAACATCCCCAATGTCCTCCCCACTACCAGCTTCACCGCCTCCACCGGCGACTTTGTCCTCCTCACAAGTGCCCTCAACTTCCTCACCAGCCTCTTCCTCCCCGCTCGAGGACGAGCTTGAGGTGTCGCCACTAGACAAGCTCGGATCACCGGTCAAACCAAACTCCGTGTACACCCAGCCGTGGGACCACTGAGCCTCACCTTTCCCAACCTCGCCTTCCTCGGACAACAGTTTGACACTCTCAGGAGATTTAGCCTCGCCGCGAGGCTCGGCACGAGACGCGAGCTCCTCCGCAGACATTAGTCGAGCAATCTGCCTTATGCGAGCCACCTCGCACTCCTCCACACAGCCGAAGTCCGCAAGCCTCTGCAGAAAATAGCGAAAAACAATCAAGCACAGCGCAAACCACACTAACCTCACGATTTTCAACTCCAAGCCTGCAGTAATGACAGCGACTCCCCGTCCCCTTTTATAGCCGTGGTAAAAGGCGCGAAAAGACACCTCTAACCGCGCGTCCAACATGAAAGGTTGCGTAGTAAAAAGGCACCACGTCACCACCACAAAGGTAACCGTTGTCTCGATTAATGTCGATGCTCGAGGGTGATGTTTTTCTTAGGCGAAGCCTTCGCGGGTTCGGTCGTCGGTGCCTAACCTCGCCCACGAGGGGCTACCGTTGGGGATCGCCCAAGAAAAGCCTCACCCTCGGAGTTGCCAAAGTTTCCAACCTCGGCCCATCAACCAAGGTGCTAACCTCAGCTAGGAAGCCCTGGCTTCAAGCAGTCAAGATTGCATCCCGAGGCTAGGGTAGCCTCGTCTTTGAGGAAAACGGGCGAAGCTAAAACATGACAGAAGGCTGATCACTAACCACAGATAACCTCATTTGGGAGTGGAACGCCTTTTTTCTCTATGTGTAGGTCAACGCCAAAGGTGCCCGCGGAGGTTGGCTTCGGTCACGGAGCATGGGCATCCGAAGCTAACACCATAAGAGCCGCGAGGTCACGGAAAAGGAGTACGGAAGGCATGGTGGCGTGATTTGCGGTGCCCTGAGAGACCGCAAATCACGGGGCTATCAGGTAACGTGAAGCGGGTGACTACAGAAATGACGTTTTTGTATAGCATATCCCTGGAATGTAGTAGTTGAGCAGGTTACTTGAGGAATGTAAATGTATCGCTTTTGGAGGTTATATAAGGGCGACCACCCCTGTTGTAACGGACACGCGTTAATAGAGAAAGAAACCACCCACTGTCTGAATCATAATTGCTTGTCGTCCGAAGCTAAGGCATCCTCCATTCACTGACGGGTTGTGATCTGACTTCTCCTGTGCATGGGTCACAACAGTTCGGTTGGTGTCTTTTACATCAAGAAACAATCTATCTATAATCCTATCTCTATCAACCGAACCGGACTCAACAACAACCAAGTTCTATCCTAGTTCAACAACCTGAACTGGTTACAATGATGGCGCTATCTCTAACAGTCCCTCTCAATCGAAACTTATCTTTCTTTTGAAATTTAGATTGTTCTTGAAGTCTTTAAGCATTCTACTTGATAATGCTTTAGTAAAGCCATATGCTAATTATTCCTTAGTAGAAACCAGCCGCACCTCCAATTGTTTACTAACAACATGCTCTTGAACAAAATAAAAATTAATCTCTATATGCTTAGCTCTTGCATGAAAAACCAGATTTGCTGATAAGTAAGTGGCACCAAAATTGTCACACCACAACATCGGCGTCTGATCTGAAACTATACCAAGCTCTTTCAACAAAGATTCCAACAAAATTATTTCAGCTATAGCATTTGCCATAGATTTATATTCCGCTTCTGTGCTTGATCTAGAAACAGTTGCTTGCTTTCTAGCACTCCAAGAAATCAGATTAGGCACGAAATAAATAGCAAATCCACCAGTAGATCTCCTATCGTCAACACTTCCTGCCCAATCAGCATAAGAAAATACACTAACCAAAGTAGAGCTAGACGCTTGAAAATTTAGACCAATATCTAGAGTATACTTAATATACTGAAGTATTCTTTACACAGCTGTCCAATGAGTAGTAGTAGGAGCATGCAAAAACTGACATACTTTTGTTAAATAAAAAGGCTAGCTCAGGCCTAGTAAGAGTCAAATATTGCAATGCCCCTACAACACTCCTATACTGAGTACTATCATGAGAACTCAACAATTCTCCTTCATATTTCAAGAGCTTTTCACTAACAGACAATGGAGTAGAGGATGGTTTGCAATTCAACATGCCAACTCAAGTCAAAATCTCGTTTGCATACTTTTCTTGTGACAACAGCAAGTTCCCCTTTTCTGTATGTACTTCTATTCCCACGAAATAACTGAGGTCCCCCAAATCATTCAAAGCAAAGTCTTTCTTAAGATCAACAAGTAATGCCAAAATTGCCTCACTAGATGAACTTGCGACAATAATATCATCAACATAAATTAACATATAAATCATGATACCCGATTTTTTATAGATAAACAGTGATGTATCTGATTTAGACGAAACTAATCTAAGAGCAATGAGTTTAGAACTTAGCTTAGCATACCAAACTCGAGGAGCTTGCTTCAGTCCGTAGATGGCTTTGTCCAATTTGCACACAACATGTGAATCTTCTTTATCTTCAAAACCTGGGGTTGCCTCATATATACCTCTTCTTTCAGAACACCAAAGAAATGCATTCTGTACATCTAGCTATCTGAGATTCCATCCTTTTGATACAGCAATAGAAAGAACAAGCCTTACAGTGGCAATTTTCACAACAAGACTAAATGTATCTTCATAATCAACTCCATATTGTTGTCGAAATCCCTTTGCAACAAGCCTTGCCTTGTATCTGTCTATAGTACCATCAGATTTCCTCTTTAACTTTGAATACCCATTTGCAATCAATAATATTTCTACCATTTCTTTCTGGAACCAAATGCCAAGTTTGATTCCTAATGAGAGTATCATATTCATCTTGCATAGTCGCTTTCCACCTGGGATCACTCAAAGCTTCATGAAAATCGTGTGGCTCTTCGGTGGCTGAAAACAACCCATATATAATCATATCTTTGAATTGTTTTGGCTTTGTTATCCCACTTTGAAGTCTGGTATGTCGCCGAGATGTTGTAGGAGCAGTGTGAGGTGCCTGATCACCAGAACCAGACGGCACACCAGGCGGCGCGCCAGAACCAGGCAAAGAAGTAGCAGTCTTAGGTGTTTCCGCAGCAAATCCTGGCACCACAAAAGATCCCGGAGCACCAACTGGATCCGACACGGAAACAGGGGTAGCAGCTGTCAGAGGCACACCGGACATGAGCACCGCGTGCTCAGGCGGAGGCAATCCCCCCCCCAACGTGTCAGTCCAGGGCTGGTGGAGGCGGAACCAGTTGGGACGGATGCGCGCGCTGGCGAATCAGCCGCGGGATACGCACGTGTGCAGGCCGTTGGAGTCAGCATATCCGCGTGGGATTTGGTGCCTGGATTTTCTACACTAGCAGGGATCCAGTTGTTTGAGGAATCTGCATGTAACTGCTCCTGCACATTGCTTTCATCAACAAGATCAGGAGCATTAGCATTAGTAATATGGTCAGTACAATTTACATCCCCTGGATTACGAAGATGATCAGGTAGAAGAAGAATTTCTTTTCTAAGGAGAGCACCTACATTTGGATGTAGATGTGCAAAGGGAAAATAGGATTCATCGAAAACAACATCACAGGATATGTAAATGCGGCTAGAGGAAGGATCTAAGCATTTGAAGCCCCTGTGCATGGAACTATAGCCAAGAAAGGTGCATCTAAGAGAGTGAAAAGCAAGCTTGTGACGATTATATGGTCGCAAATTCGGCCAACAGGCGCACCCAAATATGCGAAGAGAACTATAATATGGTTGTTCATGAAGCAAGCACTCAACAAGAGTTTTGAAGTGAATAACCTTGCTACGAAGAAGATTAATAAGATAAGTGGCAGTCAAGAAGGCTTGATTCCAAAATTTGAGTGGCATAGAAACATTTGCAAGAAGAGCAAAACCAACTTCTACAATATGGTGATGTTTTCTTTCAATCAAGTCATTTTGTTGATGTGCATGGGGATAGGAGGAACGATGCGCTATACCAATTGTTTGAAAGAAAGAATTACATTTTTCATACTCTCCTCCTCAGTTGGTTTGCATTGACACAATTTTCTTATTGAGTTTGTGCTCAACTAAATTTTGGAAATTCTTCTAAACTTGGAAAAATATCAGATTTCTTTTTAAGAAGATAGATCCAGGTGTATCTACTATATTCATCAATAAAGCTCACATAATAAGAGTGGCGACCAATGGAAACAGGCACAGGTCCCCACACATCTGAATGAACGAGATCAAGAGGAGCACTAGATTATTTTATTGGACTAGAATAAGGAAGTTGATGGCTCTTGGCCATTTGACATGAATCAAAAACCGACTCAGGACTAGTAATGCTATCACAAGGAAGATTATTATTGCTAAGCACATGCTGAACAATAGAAAAAAGTAGAATGACCTAAATGACTATGCCACTTAGACGCGGATAGTTTATTGACTCCATGAACTTCTTTGCTAACTCCTCCTTGGGGCGAATTTGACTCTAGGGGATATAGACCTCCTTTGCATCTACCTTGATAAATTTTCTTCATTCCCTGATCCTTGATAAAAAATAATTTTGGATGAAACTTGAGAAAAGCATTATTATCAGAAGCTAATTTGTGGACAGAGATAAGATTTTTGTGGGCACTAGGAGCATGAAGAATATTTTTTAGATGTAATTTTTGGCTAGGGGTATTTAAAATTGAATGAACAATATTACTAATTTTCATACCTAAACTATTTGCCGCTTGAACTTGTTCTCGTGCATTATATTTGTCTCTGATCGTTAGCTTGTCAAGTTCTCCAATGATGTGATCTGTGGCTCCGCTATCTGCATACCTGTTTGTGTCGATGCGATAACCAGCAGTTGCAGCGCCGGCCACCTTAGAATCTTGCTGATATTTGGCATACCAGTTTGTGTCGATGCCATAACCAGCAGTTGTATCAGCATCTAGGCACTTCATGGCCTGCTTTATTGGATATTTGGCAGACGACTTTCTTTGGCTGATTCCCATTGCTTGCGTTGCCATGGTTCTGCAAGTTGCGGCCACCACTACTGCACCCATGGTTGCGGCCGCTGCTGCCACATCCTCTGTTGCCTCGTCGTGGAAAGCCTCCACAATTTGCCAAATTAGCTGAGGATGAGTACTGACCCCTTGATTGTAAGCCTCAAGACATAGCTCATAAGATATTAGATTGGAATATAATTCGGACAGGGAGATGGGATCCGCACGGCCAAGCATCGAAGAGACAATATGATTGTACTCAAAATCAAGACCATTAAGTATATGAGATGCCATCGCACCATCATCATTGATAATACCTACCGCAACAAGCTCATCCTTGATATCCACCATCTTCATGAAGTAGGTTGACGAAGTCATGCTACCCTTCTTGAGAGTAGACAGCCGCATGCGTAGATTCATCACACGTGCTCTTGAGTGGGCTGCAAACATTATCTGCAGTGCACTCCATGCTCTTGCTAAAGTTGTCTCTACCGCCACTTGTGCAAGCACTTCCTTGGTGATGGAGTTGAGCAGGTAGCTCAGCAATTGCTCCACCCATAAGTCATACTCGGGGTTCGCGACTGTTTCTTTCTTGACGTCGGCCTTCACCAATTTCATAGTCTTGGCCGGCTCCTTGATGGACCCTTCTAGGATCCGCATAAGCTGTGCACCATGCACAACATGAAGAAATTGAGCCTTCCACAAGATGTAGTTCTCCCTTGTAAGCTTTTCAGCCACAGGAGCTCCAAGTGGTGCCAGAGTTGAAGTGGAGGATGACACCATGGATGGGGGTGTTGTGCTGGCCTACAGATGAAGGGGTGGCGCCGGCCTACAGATGAATTGTGGAAGAAGATGCTCTAGTTACTATGTAAAAGACTAGAATGTGGTTGCCTATCATGACATTGCCACGGCTTCGTGTTAATATAGGGGAGAAGTCTCAGTAAGAAACAATTGAGGAGGTTGTTGTTATCTGGTTCAGCTGGTGTCTTTTACATCAAGAAACAATCTATCTCTAATCCTATCTCTATCAACCGAACCGGACTGAACAACAACCAAGTTCTATTGGAGTTCAACAACCTGAACTGGTTACAATGATGGTGCTATCTCTAACATGCCGGAGTTGTGCCGGCCAGTTGCCGGCCATTGCCGTACATCGATGGCGCTCCCCATTCCAACCTAACGTGATGTATCTTTTTTCTTCTAGATCTAAATTAAACTAGGACTAAAAGGGGAGAATTGAAAGTTAGTTCTCTACAAGTGATCACATGTGTCTTTGTTGAACGTCGGGTTTGCATTGACTGCTGCCCGCTGAGGCGCTCGTCACCGGGCGCCGCCGTATGCATCGTCATCGACGATGTTTTTTTTTCTTGCCAGGCGGCCGCTGCCGCATACATCACTGAGAAGGGGCGGCCGGCGAGTTCGCCGTCGGGCTGCCGCACCGCTGCCTGTGCACCACCTTCTCGGCTTCTCGAGATGACACGCACACGTACATTGCTGAGCAGTACATACGTGTGTATTTGAGACACCACGTGCATGCATTCTGGCCGGCGAATACTGTATATATATAGCCGTGTACGTATCTCGTACCGTCGTCTTTTTTTGTTTTTTACTTTTTTTTAAAGATTCACACAAATGATCCCTGACGGAAACATTTCAAAATATAGATTTTTAGCTTGGTGTCATCCACACTGAAACTAAGCTTACACATCTCGGTGCTAGGGTGGTTGACGTCTAGGTCGTTGCACTGTTGTTGACGTGGGTGCTGATATGGAAGGGGCTTGATGTCATCATAGATGGTATCGAGCTTGGCGCTTCCTTGGCGCCAAGCTGTTAGGCTAAGCGTAGATTTAGAACAAAGTAGTAAGTAAGGAATTAATCCCAGTGCTCACTCTTTTTTTTCTACATTTTTGTAAGCTCATTGAAAAAAGAATAGCCCGCTGACATTGAAGACGGATCGGAGGTAGTAGAAGACTCACGTCCTACGTTTTAATGGCGAAGCCGAAGCGGCGCGTGGTGATTTCCGACGAACGTAACTGCAGGAGTAAAGGGCATGCTTCCGATCCGTCTCACGTCCCTAGGAATCTCAAACAAAGACGAAGCGCCGTCGTAATTTCCAATGAAACGTAACTGTAGCAGTAGAAATCGAATCCGCATGGGATCGCTTCGTCTTCCGCTCCCAGTTCCAAAGGAAACACGTACAATCGATCTATAGTGCTTGTTGCCACCGCTCGTTGCTCCCTTCTTTCTACATTTTCTAAGCGTTGAAAAAAAATCCCACGGAACAATAATGTAGAAAAAAGGAGTGAGCATTAGGTTCAAACCCAGGCCTTGTCGACGTACAGTGTGGTTGTTGCTTTTTTTTTGGAACAATTATACTCATTTCAAACGTCGAGAGTCATATCGTAACAGCTCGGCATCGAGCTTAGTGCCATTCATACTGGCGTCAAGCCCCCTTCCATGTCAGCATCCGTGTCAGTAGCGCAACGACTTTGATGCCAAACTATTTTGGTGTCAAGACGTGTATGCGCCAGCGTGATGGGATGTTCGTATTTTGAAATTTTCTACCAGGACCTAGAATCTTAAAAAAAAATTGAAAACCAAAAAAGACGGGTACCGCTTCCATGGGCCATGTACAGGCTCCTGCGTACGTGAGCCCATTATTCACAATTATTGCTAATCTATACTATAAAGATATATATCGGCTTCTATCAGGGTTGCCATAGGGCGAACATACCGGCCTCTATTAGGGTTGCCGCCATCGGCAAGCACCCCGTGACGTGACGTCTAATGGCGACGGTTCCAACAGAGTTGCAGCCGACGAGATGAGCAGCGACGGCACCATGGATTGCAACGATGGCGGCAGCTCCGGCGAGGAGTACTACTTCGACGATGATTGCGACGGTGATGAAATCGATGGGTACGTCGACAACTGCGACAAGAAAATGAAGGATCACATCGTTCTCACAGAGGATGAAGTGCGTCGCGGGCAAGAAAAGATGATGGCTAAGGTCGCCGAGCTCCTGTCGTTCCCGCTGGGCTTCGCTGCCACCGTGCTGCGCCACTTCAAGTGGAACGAAGGGAGAGTCGAGGAGCGGTGGTTCTCCGACGACCGCCGCATCCGCGACGCCGTCGGCCTGCCAGCGGACGGCGTCCCCGTGCCGATGGCGCTCAGCGCGGCGGAGGCCTCCTGCGCCATCTGCTTCGCCGAGTACCCCGCCGGCCAGATGCGATCGGCGGGGTGCGCCCACTTCTACTGCGGCGAGTGCTGGCGCGGGTACATCGGCGCAGCGCTGGACGAGGGCGCGAGGTGCTTGTCGCTGCGGTGCCCGGACACCTCCTGCTCCGCCGCTGTCGTCAGGGAGCTCGTCGACGCGGCGGCCGGCGCCGAGGACAGGGACCGGTACGCGCGGTTCGCGCTCCGGTCGTTCGTGGAGGAGGGCTCCGGGCGGATCAAGTGGTGCCCGGCGCCCGGGTGCACTCTCGCCGTCGAGTACGTGGGCGGCGCCGACGGCGACGGCAACGCCGACGCGGCGGCGGACGTGTTCTGCGCGTGCCGGCACGGCTTCTGCTGGCGCTGCGGCGAGGAGGCGCACCGGCCGGTGTCGTGCGACACGGTGCGCGCGTGGCTGGAGAAGAACAGCTCATACTCGGCGACCGCCAACTGGGTGCTTCTCAACACAAAGCTCTGCCCCCAATGCCGGCGGCCGATCGAGAAGAATCAGGGGTGTATGCACATGACCTGCCTCCCTCCTTGCGGCTACGAGTTCTGCTGGGTCTGCCTGGACCCGTGGAAAAACCACCGGCGCTGCCGGGGATTCGGGCAGGGAGGAGCTCCCGACGGCGACGGCGACGGTGGTGGCAGCAGCCGGGAGGAGCAGGAGCAGCGGAGGAGGCATGCCCAGATGTCGCTGGACAGGTACCTGTACCATTACGAGCGGTGGGTGGCCAACTACACGTCGCTGGAGAAAGTGCGCCAGGACATGGACGAGCTTGAGAGCTCGGAGATCAGGAGGATCGCCGCCATGGTGGAGCTTAACGAGACGAACTTCGCCTTCCTCAACGAGGCGTACGAGCAGATCGCCCACGGCCGGCGGGTGCTCAAGTGGGCGTACGCGTACGGGTACTACCTGGACCCAGTGCGCGACGCGGCCAAGCGCGGCCTGTTCGAGCACCTGCTGGACCAGGCCAACTCCCGGCTGGACCAGCTGCACGACGCCGCCGAGCTGGAGAGGAGGGAGATCTTCTGCTCCAGCGCCGAGCGCACCATCGTCCTTGACCTGCTGAGCTACTACCAGGCCAAGGTCAAAGACCACACCAAGGCGACGCAACAGTTCATGGGCAACCTTGTGAAGGCATTCGAGACGACCGACCTTCCCGAGTTCAAGTCATTGAACTAGCCAGGCATGGATGGATGCAATGCATGGATGGGTACTTCATCAGAACTAGAGCGCTTCAGCTTTACTTCAGTCATTCTTTATACTCTTAGTTTGGACCATATTTAGTTAGGGTAATTTAGTTTTGTTACACTCAAAAGATTGCAATTTGGCTTCATACCGTATAACTTCTTTATTAGAAGCTATATTATCATTATTTTTACTGCTCCGGTTCTTGCATTGTGTGGTACCAAGCAATAGCTAGCACAAAATTCGGTAACTCCCATTGTCATATGGTCACAAGATTGTAGTTTTTTTCTTACATATGTCAAAATAGTTGTGGATTTTTTGAAACAAGATCTAGAAGTCATAGTAGTTTGAAAATGAGGTAATAGTTTTAGGTTTAACAAATTTTCTCAGTCTTATTCACTGGCATCATTTGTAAATTGCTTTCATAAAGTTTTGGGACAAATGGATGGCGGGCTTGAAACATCGGTTAAACATGCCGTTATTTACCACTTAGCAACATGAATGAACAATTCAAAAGTGAACTAGTACATTTTTTAGGAAGCTTCACCACAAAAACATAGTTAAACTTCTGTGCTATTGCATCTAGCAAGGAGAGATGATTTTAGTTCATTAGTGCATCCCCAAATGAAATCAACTTGAACAGATTTAGGCCTGTGTCTGGTTCTTTAGTCCATGGACTAAAGTTGGACTAAAGTTTAATCCATGGACTAAAGTGGAATAAAATGGCTGTTTGGTTCCATGGACTAAAATGAACTAAAGTCCATAAATACTGTTGAACAAAGAGCCTTCTTACCCCCTCACTGGTTTCCTTCTACCATCTCCATCATCTCCATCCTCCATCGGCGACGAAGCAGGGGCCGTCACTTGCCCTGATCGGAGGTGGTGGTGGCGCGTGCCGCGGCGGCCACCTCCTCCATGTGGCGGGGCATCTCCAGGATGCTGCGGTGGGAGTTGGAGTGCAGTAGCGTGCTGGGCCCGGCGAGGCAGCATCGGCGGGAGGCTCCACGGCACTGTCACCCGCCGCCGTCGCCGCCCCTTGGTCCTCGGCCCCACCACATGGGGTAGCGCCTCCAGGCGGCCCATTCCCGGCCGATGGACGCAACGGTGCCGCCTCCGCCACCACCTCCATTGCCATGGGGACGGGACGAAGCGCCGGGAGCAGGGTGGGGAGCGGTTGGCGGTGTTGAGGGGGAGTGAGCGGCCGCTGGCGTCGGGGGGAGCGAGCGGCGGGCGGCATCAGGGGAAGCGAGCGGCGCGCGGCGGTGGTGGGAGGGCGCAAGGGTGGGTAGGAAGGGGTAAGCGGTGTCAACCGAATATTTTAGTCGATTTTAGGAGGCGGTGGGAGGGCTAGAGGATTTTAATCACCTTTTAATCATGGTATTTGAAACTTTAGTCACCTTTTAGTCCAGATTGTAGTCCTAGAGAGGAACCAAATAAACACCCCCTTATTTTTGGTATGTTCCCACTTGTTGTCTGATTGAACGCCTCCTAGCCAGTTGTCAAAACATTTGGTTTCTGTAGCTAAGACATGTCAGTAAACATCGATCTTGTCCCTACCTTGTTTGCAAAATACAACTCCTCTATTTCAAATTATAGGTCATTTTAGTTTTATAGATGTTTTTTTTGCTATGCACACCAGCTTTGTATCATGTTGTTTGTAATTCATTGCATGCTCGATCGGAGAAGTCGAACCAAGTGAGAAATTTTTTTTTCTCTATATATGGATAGTGGACGTTCACCTTCTTGTGCGCGCGTATCTTATGTACTGCACAATGCACACCTGCGCCGTCCAACATCACGTAGCTGCACACCTGCACCGGCATTGTTGGGAGTTGGGACAGTCATCTCATCTGGGAAGGAAATGTCCGAGGCGCCGTTCCGAAGAAGATCCGCTGCACCATAACGACCCATCACATTGTCGAGGCAACCAACTCAGCAGCCAGCGCCGAGCTCGGTAGTCCTCGAGCACCCGGCGGCCGGAGCGCCCGTCGTCGTCGTGCTCGGCGGCACGCGCCCACGCCAGCGAGGAGGCACAGCTCGCATGCCCGACCATCGTCTGCATGCTCCTGCATGATCGAACTGTCCCGCCCGTGCACAGCAGGATTTCGTTCATCGCGGTTGATGTGCAGGAGGCCGGCCGGCGTGGGCGCGGAGGAAGCTGGCCTCCGAGGTGAGGTCGCGCCATTCCTCGCACACGGATGGGGATCTCGCGCGGCGCATCGTCCGGGAGCGAGGACAGGCTGCCGCGATCGTCGCGCACAGCCAGCTTCAATTCAGTGCAAGTTCGAATCGACCATGTTGATCGCTCGCCGTCCCACATGAGCGCGCGACGCCAGTGCATGGGTGCGGGCGGGGCGGCAGGGTCTCCAGGAGGAAGGACATAGGAGGCGGGCGCCGCCGGGACTCGCCGGCGCTGGGGCGAGCCACGGCGTGCGGCGGTCTGGCGGCTGCAGGGGCCGGACGGTGTTTGAGATACCGTCCGGGGCTGGACGGTGTTTCAAATACCGTCCAACCCCTGGTGGCCTTCCAGCCGTCCGTTGAGAACGGCCCATATCGACTGAATCGCAAGCGAGTCTCTGCCTCTTCCTCGTCAGACTTGTTGACCCTGACCAGTCCAGGTCCATGGACGCCAGTCACGCCGCTCGCTTTGCTCGCCGGAGCTCCGCCGCTCGCCGGCCCCGCTCCTTTATCTGGGGCTCCTACTGCACGCGCGCGGTCGAGAGACGCACGAGACAGAGGCGACGCGTGCAAGGTATCACACGGCTGGCCACGCGCAGGTGCTGGGCGCTGGCCGGAATGGCGGAGCAGGAGCGGTCGCGGCGACGCTGTTGCCGGTGCCGCGGCGTGATCCCGGAGCAGAATTTTGTAGGGTGCATCCTTCAGGTGAGCCGCGCTAGCTCTGGCGTACAGGACAGAGAGCGCGGAAAGTGTTTGTCGAAATGCCGCGGGCACGAGAGCTAGTGCCGCTCTCCGACGGCGTACAGGACAGACGTGATAGACTCATTAGGATCATCTAGGTGTAGATCTTCGGGTGATTTCGGTTTGACATTGTATAAACTTGGAGAATTCAGAGAGAGAGAGAAGTGAAGGACCATACCTTTGGGCTTGGCAGGGGAGGTAGAGTAGGAAGAAGTTACCGTGGGAGTGGTGACGTAGTATGGGCCGGTAGAGTCCACAGGGCAGTGGCGCGGGTGGCGGTGCTTCCCGCAGTGTGCCCACAATTGAAGGAGCCTTCTAGGGTTCTTCGGTGGGTTAGTGGTTGCGGTGAAACTCGTGTCTCGTGCCCCGGCCCCACCTTTCTCCTTTTAAGAGGCCCGCCGACCAGTGGTCAGTTGAGCGTCCCCGATCAGGACGTGGTCAAAGGGTCCGATTCAATCGTTGGATTGAGTCGGATGAGATCAATCCTAACAAGACGCTGCCGGCGCGCCTCAGCTTGCCATGAATGCTGCAGTGCATTGGAATTCCAAATATCTGCAGATAGGGCGGCAGCATCACGCGGACGGTGGCAAGGAAATTGACGGACACGGCGGCGGGGAGCCAGGTGATGAGCAGGACGAGCGACTTAGCGTTGCCGTGGCCGTAGATGGCGAGGTAGAGCTGCGCGAGGATGGCGCTGCTGAGGCCGACGCATCCCTTGAGCAAGCCGAGCAAAGCACCACGGCCGTCGTCCGGGAAGTTCTTGATGGAGGTGATCACGGCTCCGGTGCCAGCGCAGATCTAGGTGCACATGAGCCGCGGCTGGCGAGGGAGAGGTAGTGTAACAACCTAGGTTAATTAAATCTTAATTAATCCTAAGTGAAGCCATTAGAGCCTAAGTGAAGCAATGAGCAGCAATTACCCAAGTGAAAAGACCCCTTTGCCCCTAAAGAGCTTAACAAGTAATTAGGCCATAATTAAAATTTTTATATAAGAACTTGAAGATTTATCCAACTAATAGTTGTAGAACTCATCTTTGCCAACAACTTTTGTAATTAGAATTTTGTTTGAATTTGAGTCGAAGAAGGTCAAAAACTAAAATCACAACAGGAGTACATTGAAGTCCTCCAAAAACTCGTCCGGAAATTTATGGTTTTCCTTAACTTTGCAACCTTTTATCTCACAAATCTTTACCTAAACTCAAGTCAGACCCTTAGTAGAAGTTGGATTCCTGAGACCAAAGAACAATTGCTTCCATTACACATTGGCCCAATTCAAAATGGAAACCATTCAAAATCTGAGTCAGAGTTGACCAAAACGCTGAAAATCACCAAATCTGAGCCGGCGTTCTGCCGAAGTTTGAACCCCTGTATCTTCAAATCCACTTCGATTTTGAACTCGAACCTTTTACAAGTATTGAACTTGGACTTGAGGCCTACAAGTTTTGTAAAGGGGGAAAAGGGTGTGCAGTTCACGCTTTGTGAACAAATTGTGCCCGAAGACCGGCTCTTCAACCTGTCCCGCGATTTACTCACGCCAGAGTGCGCCCACGCCGAGCCGCCCATGCGACGTCGCCCCATGGCGCGACATCACCAGCACCTCGCCGTCACCCAACTGGTAGCTGCGACTTGACAACTCGCGCACCCAGCTGCCCAATCCCACGATGAGCTTATCCCTCCCCTGCCAGAGCCGCACCCTCCACCAATCCGCGCGCGAACTCCGCGCCTGCCGCCAATGGCGCCCCCGCAGTCGCCGGCCCACTCCTCCCCGCCAATCGGCGTCGCGACAGCAACAGCATACATGCGCTGCTCCGCCAACCAGCACTCCGACAACCCCTCCTCACCCGTGCACACCTGCTCCTCGCCAGTGGCAGCCAGCTTCGCCTGCCGCGCCCGTCCGCGCCAATGGCTCTACACCGCAGCTTCGCCCAGCGCTGCCCAGACACGTCTCGCCCGTCCGTTGGCTCCGCCCGGCTCCTCCGCAACCTGCCTGGCCTATAAAAGGCACCAACGCCCCGCCTGAGCTCCTCGCCCAACCTCCTTGCGTTTGCCACCGCCTTGCTCTGCTCCCGCTCAGCACACTGCCACACACCCCGCCATGGAAACCCAATGTCTACGCCTCGCAACTACCCCCTGAGCGATCCTAAGTGCCACCCGTGCCTCACCAAAGCCCTCCAAGCCGCCGCCAAGCAAGTTCTAGCAGCCAGCTCGCCGGCGCATAGACCCGTCGTCGCGGATCTTTACCCCACGGTGGACGCCCCTCTTCCAGCCATCCTCGTCATCAACCAACCACCCAAACGGAACCACAATAAGACACGGATCTTCATGCTTGTGCTCATTTTCCTCTTGGCTCAACTTTCCGTGCTCGTTCCCGCTCATGTCGACGGCGTTCCTCGCCGCCCGCGGAGCTCCTATGTGCTGCCCCCTTCTTCCCCATCTACGCTGCTCAGGGAATCCCCTGACCTTGGGGAATGGCGCCACCGCCCGCCCCTAGTGCTGCTGCGCCGTTTCCCCCTGTCCCTGGCCGGTCGTGCGCCTGTGCTGTTCGCAACCTGCCGTCCTGTGCGATCTGTTCCGAGGAAGAAGGGCGAGGGCACGGTTGTGAAAAGAAAAGAGAGTCAGGGGGTTATGGGTTAAATGGCTAGTTTTATGTTTGAAGGTGGAATCTGTCCAGGGGTGTAGGCGCAAAATCTAGGAACCCCTGCGCAATTAAACCGTAGACGTAAGGGTTATATTGTAAGTTTGTTTCGGTTATTTGTTTTAAATCGGCAGAAAATTCGTTTAACTTGGAAAATTCACCAAAACTCGTAGAAACTTTAGAAAATTGTCAAATTAATTTTGTTGGACTCATTGTGCTGTCTACTTTCGGATAAAAATAAATTTCGCACCTGTCACTGTAGAAATGTTGCAGTTATGATTTATTTCATGTGTAGGCTATTTAATTCATTATAAATCAAGGAAAAATTCTAAAAAGATAAATCCAACTCTGAAGTGTGTGTTTCTGAGTATAGAAGCTTGTAAAAATGAATTAGAGCCTAGCTCAGATAGTTAAGTCACTGTTTTAGTATATTAATTGAAATCGGTAGGTAAATTTTCCTTGTTTTCATAAGTTTCAATCCAAAGAAGATGAAAAATGTAAAACCACCGGGAGTAGCTCAGTGATGAACTGTGTTTTGTAGGAAAAATATGGAACTTGGTCAGAAACAGGAAGAAAAGCCACTTTCCTTTTAGAGAAAGATAAATAGGATTAATATATGGAAAATAGATGTCCTTCTCTAAAAATTTTGAAAAATTCACCAAAACATGAATATCACCTCTGGAACAATTAAAAATGGTTACATACTTTCTACCTTACGCTAATAAAGTAATTTTAACTATCTTTGTGCACCTTTAATGGACCCAAAACTTTTACAGCAGCTTATTAATAACAAGGTTAGGTTACTAGTAAAGTTTCATCATCTTTTGTTGCTGTGTGGTTCATGAAATAAATTTGGGAAGATGAACTGGATTATACTTTATACGCAATAAAGAAATTGTTAAGTAAGAATAACAATGAAAAGAATATATTGGAAGAGGTACAAAAAGACATTCAGAAACTTAATAAACTTTCTAATATGAAGTTTAGCCAACTTGCTCCACATATATGTGTACACAATCACCATCAAGGAACATCGCGCGATTAAATTGTGAAAGTGTTGTTCTTTTGCAAAATCGATAAATGTGCCTTGCAAACAAGTTTCTTTTACAATAAGTTCTGAAAATGCTATTCAGATCATCGAATCAAGGTTATCATATCATTGCATTGCATCTCATGTAGAGTTGAACGTTGCCGACGACACTTACGAGTTGCACCTGACGCCAGAAGGAGAAGCTGTAGCTGATCTGCATCAAGTGGGAGTTGAGCTCGAGCAAGAGCAAGCAGAAGCCCCACTAACCCCTTCTGAGTTTGAAGGCAAGCCCCGAAGCATAAATTCCTATGTTTTAATTACTTGCAATACAATCGTTTGCCTTGTTTGTGCATTTATGTTACAGGAATTGTTTGAAACCATAGATACATGAGATAGGTACCCTTTTGATATGAACACTAGTATTTGATGTCGAGTAGTTGCAATGCTTAATAGGACCTGGTAAAAGTCGAGTGATTTCCTGTTGCTCGCGAGTTATAGGAGTTGATTGCTTTCTTTTTGTAACAACTATTAGGATGATGGGTGGGGTAGGGCTACTTGCATTGTTTTGGTGGTCGGTGGATTGCCTCGTCTGTTTAAATGAAAATGGACTAAGATCGAGATGTGATAGTGTTCGTGATCAAGTGTTTGAAAATACTAATCTCATACCTAGTATGGGATAGGGAAGCCTAGTACCTGATTGAACCAGCGTGGACCTTTACCCCGCTGTCTCTGGAACTGGGTTCCCATGGTGCATCATGTGGGTACAAGTGCAACCTCGGTACGGCGGAGTCCGGGACCGTTGGGGCATTGTATGCCAAAGGAAGTGGGCTCTGGAAAACACCGCGAATTGATGGGGACGGCATGATATATGTGAACCCGGCGCAGCAGTAGCATATGTTGTGGGATTAGGTTCGCCATGCATGGTTAATAAATTCGAATCGATTCGTCTGCCTCTCACAGTTTGGGACTACTTGATCGCTATGCTACACTAAGTAAGAATGAAACATGAGGATGAGATTAATATTGATGCTTGCTATTAATTGCTTGGAAAACCATGCTTGTGTAGTATAGTTGCTAACTTAGATTGGTAATTGAATGTAGAACTTGTGGCTAAAATATTGAAAGTAGGGATCTACACTAGTCGCTTTTGGCAAAAATAAACCCCTCTAGCCAAAAAGCTTGCATGTCTAGATGTTGGTGGAATAGTACCATCGGTCAGTTAAGTCTTGTTGAGCGTAGTCGCTCAGTCTTGCTTGTGGCACATCTTTTCAGGTGTTGAATTGGATGAGGTTGTTGCAAGTGTTCCTTGGTCTTTTTAGCTCCCTTCGGGTTGGACGGTTGAGTGGGATCCCTCCTCGGACGGCGAGGTCAGGGGTCAGTGATGTCATGATTGGCTTCTTCATGATATCATGCATCGACGTTTAGTTTTCGTTCATTTTATTTCCGCTGCTTGAACACTCTGCAAATTATGTTTGAATTTTGAACTCTATGTTGTAATAAATCGATGCACTTGTTTAATTCTGGATGGACTGTTGCAATCTCTAGAACCACTCACCTTCATGTGAGCTTGCTTTTCTCGATCCTGTATCAAGTGATTTTATCGGAAGGAATCTGACGGACGACCAAGTTGACTCGCTTAAAGTACATGATCGCGTATTAGGCAACTTAAGTGTGTGCTTTAGTCGAGTTAATTCGGACGGTTCCACCACAGGTAGACCATGAGGTAGCTGGCGAGGTTCATGGTGGCGCCAGCTCATGGGTTCAGGCTGCCAGCTTTGGCAGTTGCTCATGGCCTACAACCTTTACTTTGCAGCCTGCTGCTTCAACAAGGTGGCTCTCAGTTTCTCCACAATGACCATCATGCAGGCCATGGTGGGTAAGAGCAGGCTGCATATTGTGGATTATGGTATGCATTTTGTGTTCCAATGGGCAGGCTTGCTCCAATTGCTAGCCAGTAGAGAAGGTGGCCTGCCAGAGTTGAAAATCACCGTAATAGGCCGTCCCAAGCCTATGTCCTGTCCAGCTGAGCAGATCGAGGAAATAGAGTGCCGGCCTGGATGCAACCATCCCAAGGGAGAGCAAATCTCGATTGTTGCTGGAGCAGGTTGTGCTTGGTCGTTGGGCACTGAATGCCATCGCTTGCGAGAGCCTGGACCCGTGGACCGTGTGGACCGCCCTGTGAAGTATAGGCGGTGGCAGGTGAGAAACCAACGGGCAGGCCTAAGGCAGTTGCCCCTGAAATCAAGCATTGTAGAAGTAGTAAAAGATATGGTCCAGAAGCACCACCACAAGGACTTTCTGATCTGTACTGTGAGGATGGGCAATGGCTTCTGCAAGGATGGATGGGGCGTGTCCTCTTTGACCACTCAACATGGGTAGCAGAAGACGCCTCCTCTCCATGAAACTTTACTTTTCCTGACGCTGAATGGTATAGCAGCTGATGCATGTTTTCTTAATATCTTGAATTCAGGTATTCTGCATGTTTTTTTTATCAGTGCACGTAATGCCGTATCAGCGACAGATTGTTCAGAGATTTTGCTGAATTGGCATATGCCTAGAGACAGACGGATGAAAGCCTACAACAAAAAAAAAAGACAGGGGAAGCAATGATACAATACAGATTGGATTGGTTTAATCATTTTAATACTTATTTTTCAAACATGGGTCTGAAATCTTTTATAGAAACAATTAAGGGGGCGTTTAGTTACTCGAGCTAAAGTTTAGTCCGTGTCACATCAAATATTTGGAGGCTAATTAGGATGACTAAATACAAGTTGATTATAAAACTAATTGCACATATGGAGGCTAAACGGCAAGATGAATCTATTAAGCCTAATTAATCTATCATTAGCAAATGTTTACTGCAGCAGCACAGTGACAAATTATGGACTAATTAGACTTAATAGATTCGTCTCGCCATTTAACCTCCATCTATGTCATGAGTTTTGTAAATAGTCTACGTTTAATACTTCTAATTAATTAGTATCTAAATATTCGATGTGATAGGTGTTAAAAATAAGTAGCCGGAACCAAAGGCTCCCTAAAATCGTCTGGCCTCCATATTCACTTCATGGTTCGTGGGTCCCTCACATCGTTGTCTTCTCTGGACAGCTGGCCTCTTCTCCGGGATGTACGCTAGCTGGATGAGGCTTCACAACTGAAGTGTCAATTATTTGCGCTCTCTCACGAATTCATTTTACTGAGTTGGCATATATCGAGAGCTTGATGGACATCATTATTGATAACCTAATGCAGTAGCGGATCTAAAAAAAGACTGCTACGAGGGGCTTCTTTCCTTCACTTCTACCTCTGGCCCCTCCTTTCAAGCTTCAACGGAGGTAAATTTGAGGGTTGGGCTTCTTTCCTTCATCTTCCACCTCTAGCCCGTCCACGCTTCCAGCAACAATAGAAGGGGCTCGCGCAGGGAGGAATTCTTATCCACAAGCTAGGAGGAATTTAGCCAGGTCTTTGATTTTTTTTTCTACCTCGATCCGTCCCTGCTGATCCACATCAAATATCTTGCTCGACCAATCAATGAGACCCTAGACACACAACCACTCTTTTCTGTACTCCCAATCTGGCATGCATATCAATAATGGATGCTCACCTACACAAACCAACAAAACTTTGTCTTACTCTTTCATGGATAGTGCAGGTTTCATATAACCAAAAAGCTAAATGGAGAGGTCCCAGCAGACTTCCCTCAAATAGAAAAAGAAATATTTCACCAATTTCTAGAAAATGAACTATTCTCTGTATTAGCTAGCTTTTACATATATGTGTATATATATATATATATCACATATATACTCGGTTATATTTGGTATGTGCAAATTTATTTGCTTCTTAAAATTTGTTCCACGTAAAGTTATGTCTATAAGATGTGGATCTAATGGAAAAGATAATTTTATAGTCCGTATATGTAATTTGGCCACATAATTTGACTGCTCTTTATAAAAACAAATAACCACATACACAGTCCTTTATATAGGGGTTCTCATTCCCTTTAGGCTCACGTACTGTGATACTCCCTCAGTTCTAAATTGTAAGTCGTTTTGACTATGTCTAGATGCATAATAATATCTATGAACCTAGAAAAGTCAAAACGACCTACAATTTGGAATGGAGGGAGTAAAAAAAGGAGGGGCATCGCCGCATCGTCGACAACTAAAATTAATGCCAGTGTGCTGGTGGCCTCTCACCATCAGATTGCCTATATGCAATCCTATTTGCTGACTTGACTACTAAGGATCTGTTTGGTTTACATTGCTTATGCATAAGCAAATAAATAAGTCTGTTTGGTTTACATTACTAAAGATGTTTGGTTTGAGTTGCTAAACTGCATTGAATGAGGTTACTTTTGATATGTTTGCCTCTAATAATTGAGAGAGAGAGAAAGGGGGAGTCACCCAGCCATAAATGAGGGTAGGGGGTAAAGAGTGACTTTTAGCAACCTTGCTTATGGGCTAAAAATAAGCAGCCCCATAAGCAACCCAATAAGCAAGGGTGTTTGGTTGCATAAGCAAATAAGTTGCTTATGCATAAGCAACTCAAACCAAACACCCTCTAAGGCTATTCCCAGTGGTGTTTCATTGCATGGTTTCCTTGAGTGCCATGGTTTCCAAGAGCGCCACAATCGCGTGGTTTCATTGCATGGTTTCAGTGCAGCATGAACGAAATAGTGTCCCCCAATGCAAATTAAATTTCCTCACATGGTTTCATAGATGCGCCATAGCATTTAATTATCAAGCATGGGGTTAGACACAATTGGATGAAATGAAACTCTAGCCCCAATGCAAGTTTCAACAGGTTTCATATTCTTGGAATCAATGCATAATACATTATTTGATCTGATGAAACTCCTTTCCTCTCTCTCCATAATTACCTTGTCATGTCATCACAAATGCTGATTGTGACATCCTGGTCCAACTAAGGATGAATTGAGCCCACTAGAGGCCCATGTGAGTGGCATGACATGTGTGTGGAGAATAGTCCTACCTTGCTAGTTGAGGGTAGGTTTCACCAACATATAAACCCAAGTGCCAAATGCATTCCAACCTCCGGGTTAACCCTTTTACGCGAAGCGAGGATGAAAGCGTAAGTGGGGTTGGCGCGAGTGCGTGTTTTACTCAGTGTGCGAGTAGGATTGAGCCATATGTTGGGACTGGAGCATTACAATTGAGCCATATGTTGGGACGGGAGTGTGCGTGCTAGGGGTGTGGACATATGGCGCATGGCTTGTGTGGACCCTATGTGGTCACACAGCATGGCATATGTGCCGACACTACACGCATGGACGTGTGCTAAGAGGGAAAGTTCCTAGTCAATTGTCCTAGTGTATGCGGGTATGTTACCGACCAGGATGTTGGGTCCTTTAGGGGGGTGTATGTGACATCCTGGCCCAACTAAGGATGAATTGAGCCCACTAGAGGCTCATGTGAGTGGCATGGCATGTGTGTGGAGAATAGTCCCACCTTGCTAGTTGAGGGTGGGTTTCATCAACATATAAACTCAAGTGCCAAATGCATTCTAACCCCCGGGTTAACCCTTTTACGCGAAGCGAGGACGAAAGCGTAAAAGGGGTTGGTGCGAGTGCATGTTTTACTCAGTGTGCGAGTAGAATTGAGCCATATTTTTGGACTGGGGCGTTACACTGATGTGACACTGTATTTAATGTGCATGAAACCTTCATGAAACTTGCACTGGGAATAGCTAGTTCTCAGTCTAGGTAACTGTGTCACCGTATTTAATGTGCTTGAAACCATCATGAAACTTGCACTGGGAATAGCTAGTTCTCAGTCTAGGTAACTATGCACTGAGGCTAGCCTAAGAAACACAAAGAGGCTAGCTGGTTATTAGGCTAGTCCCAGTGCAAGGTTTAATTGCACTGTTTCCAAGGATGCCACATCATTCCATGAGGTGTATTCTCATGAATGAAACGGGGAGTCCCAGTGCACAGTTTCATTTCACGATTACATAGGATGCCCATGACATTTAATTGTGAGGCATGTGATTGGATAGGGTTAGATGAAATGAAACTCTATAGCCCCCAATGCAAGTTTCAATAGGTTTCATAGTCTCGGAAACGGTGTATACACAGTTTCATCCTGATGAAACTCCTTCCCTCTCTCACTTCATAACTACCATGCCATGTCATCACATATGCTGATGTGTCACTGTATTTAATGTGCATAAAACCTCTATGAAACTCCCACTGGGATTAGCCTCAGTGAATTTGTTTGTAAACTCTAAACAATTAGTCATAGTCACACGAATTAAAGGCAATGAATGGACCATTATCCTATCCTTAGCTAGTACTCTCTAAAGTGTGCATTTATTAAGTAGGGGCAGGACTAGAAAGTTGCCGGTGGTAGAACAACAAATATTTTAAAAGCTCTTGTCTATAGCACACTGAACATTTTTTTCTCCCCATACTCGAGTTTTATTTTGGACCACTAGATCTCCATACAATGGTGAATCTCATCTCCTTCCTTCTGCCAAGCACCTTCTTCTTTCTGTCTGAACTCATCTGATCTGGCTGGCACTCACCCCCACCATGCCCTCCTCCCTCATCTTTGGCAGCCGGAGATGTTGCTTCTGTGCCAATGATGAAACGATTCAACATTTATTTTTAGTGTCATTTTGCACGCACAATATAGTCCATCACACATGTGGTTTCTGGTCTTCCGCAACCTCATAGCATATCACATATGTTTGGGAATTGGTTATGGGGTATAAGCAAAGAAATGAAACCACTAGTCCTACTAGAAGTGGCTGCTACTTGTTGGTCGCTGTGGCTATGCAGGAATGATTGTGTCTTTGAAAGAAAACTTAATTCATCTCCTTCGCAGGTTATCTTCTCAGTTATTCATTGGCTTCGTTCCTGGATTATACTACAAAAACCAGCTTCACAGGACTTGCAGTGGCGTCGCAACACTTGGCTCATGTGGCCAAGGAGTTTTTTACCTAGGCACATGGGTGGTCGTCTAGTTTACGGATTGATAGCCATTAGCTCGCTGATTATGCACTTTTTCTTTCTTTCTTTTGGCTGTGTGCATCCTGGAGATGCAGAAGTCAGGAAAATAGTTCAAGAAATTTGTATATGTAAAAACCTTGAATTTAATAAAATTTCCCTTATAAAAAAATCTTTGGCAGCTGGAGATGCCAGATCCGCCGCAGCTGCCATCCACTCCTTCACTAACCCATCGATGCATGGAGCCCGCCCCTACCAGCTTCCTACACACCACCCGACCAGTGGTGCTGCCATTGCCGTGTTGCCTCATCACCCTGCGCCCACCACCTCCGCCATGCAAGCATACTGTCCGTTCGTGTTTGACCAAGGTCCAGCAATAGAGATTAGCTCGTGGGAACCCAAACCCTAATCTCATCAAAGGCGGAGGAGGAGTTTGCTGCCTTGGATTGGCGAAAAGAGAAAGAAGCAAAAATTGGCTGTGAGGGGACAAGAAAATGTTTGAATAAGCTAGGTATTGCTTTCCGGTTTAAAAATGTTATTGGAATATGCGTGTGTTGGCCATGTTAACATGTAACGGTGTAACAGCTTGTACGTGCAGCTTAGATCCGCTAGAATAGGGCAGCTAGATAGGACAGCTCTTGTACGTCCCTGCCTTGTAGATGTACTTAACGAGTTAATGCAATCGTTGTCGACTTGACTCTCACAACTCTCTCGTTTATCTCGTGTCTCTCCCTCATTTCATGGTATCACACGGGATCGAAGGGGCTCTTTCATTACTAACCCCTTCGCTTCTCGATCCGATCCTACCGCTTCCACTCCAATGGAGGGCGTTCTCGATCACTCCTCCGGCAACTCAACTCCTCGATCTCCTGCAAGCTCCCAGGATCACCTTTGGGACATGATGGATCGCGCGAACCAGGCCGGGTGTTCACCATCCAATCGTTGTCAACTTGGCTCACATCCCTCTTATCTATCTCATTTTTCGCTCGATCAAAGAATAGTCGAAGAAGCTTTTCCTCAAAAAAAAGTAGAAGAAGCTAAATAAAGCAGCAAATATATTGTGACACGAAGTAGTACACAAAGCAAAAAGATCTTATTTTTATGTACTTGTTGTAGATCATATATAATTGCTAATTTCATATTATTTAATACTTTTAATCTCAGAAAATTAAGTGCGCACTTGATGCCGACTCTTTTCTTCCATGTGTTTGATATAGACTTTTCTTTCATTTAGTGTAAACTATTAGAACTTGGAGGAAATTAAGCATATGTCACTGGCGTGGTAGCGAAATTAAAGGTGTGAAGATACCACTCTACTCACCAAGGTTGTTCAAAACCATCCATGAATTATGCAATTCAGATCTACTGTTTTCGGCTGTTTATTTGCCAGCCTGTGATACAAAGCTCATTGTAGGGGGAAAAAAGAAAGCTAACAAAGAGGACACAGTCAGTGAGGTTTGCTTGATACCAGTCACTCTAACCACTAGGTTAGGCGACCTTTCGCTATATATTTTTTTTGTTATTGGTGTGAATGTTTCTTTAATTAGATGAGACTCACTATGAGCTAAAAGGATACTCTTTGTAAGACAAAATTCGAGTACTCTTAAAAGTGCATTTATTAAGTATGGGCAGGATGGAAAAAGATGATCAGTTGCCTTTGAGTGGTAAAACAATAAGTATTTTAAAAGACATGTCTAAATACCACACCTGAAATTTTTTTCCCTCCCCATACCCAATTTTTTTCGGACCATTAGATCTCCATCCAATAGTGGATAGCCCATCTTGTTCCTTCTACTATATATGCACTTCTTCTTTCTGTCTAATGGAACTCAGTATCCACCGCTGCCGTCCACTCCCTCACTAACCCCATCAATGCATGGACCATGGAGCCCCCCGCCCTACCCTATCCAAACAGCCGACAGTGCTGCCATTATCGTGTCGCCTCATCACTCCTGTGCCCATTTCTGGTAAGGGGAGAAGAAAATGCTTGAATGAGGTATATTGCTTTCCCATTGAAAAATAGTAGAAGAAGCTAAACCAGCAAGTCTGATCTTGTTGTTGTGAGACGAAGGAGCATCCCAAAGAAAAAAAAAGATCTTATTTTTGTGTACTTGTTGTAGTATATCATATAATTGCTAATCTCATATGTTTAATATTGTTAATCTCAAAAAAATTAAGTGCACTTGACGCCGGCTCTTTTCTTCCATTTGGTTTAAACTATAAGAACTTGGAGGGAATTAAGCACTTATATATTTTCTTTCCATGAATTATGCCTAAAAAAAGATCTAGTGTTTTCGGCGGTTTATTTGCCAGCATGTGATATGAGGCTCACTCTAGGAGTCTATGGAAAAGGACAGCACAGCAAGAGGAGGACGTCAATCAGTAGTGAGATCTATCGCCGGGCCTCTATAAATGGGCTGTACCCAAAGGTAGCTAAGCATCCATATCGGGCATGGCTTCCATGCGCTCGTCGTCCTCATCCATGGCTCTCGCTCTGCTGCCGCTACTGGTGGCAGCCGCACTGGCTCCCTCTCTGGCTTCAGCTTCACCTGCCCTCGACAATGGCGAGGAGCTGCTGATGCTGGGGAGGTTCCATGGGTGGATGGCGGCGCACGGCCGGTCGTACGCCACCGAGGAGGAGAAGCTGCGCCGGTTCGAGGTGTACCGGAGCAACATGGAGTTCATCGAGGCGGCGAACCGGGACAGCCGGATGAGCTACCGCCTCGGCGAGACCCCGTTCACAGACCTCACCCACGACGAGTTCATGGCCATGTACAGCAGCAACGACGACGACGGCCCGTCGTCGTCATTGTTGTCGGAGGAGACGACGGTGATCACAACTCGCGCTGGCCCCGTCCACGAGGGCACCGCCGCCGTCGAAGAGCCGCCACCTCGTCGTACCAACCTGACGGCGGCGGTGCCTCCGAGCGTCGATTGGAGGGCCAAAGGCGTCGTCACAGCAGCCAAGTTTCAAGGGGTGTCCTGTTGTAAGTAACATCCAAAACAAATCATGCATGCGATCTCGTTGTCATCGTCTACTCCATTTATGCAAGCTAAGTAACTAAGTAAGTGTCCGTGCAGCGTCTTGCTGGGCGTTCACGTCGGTGGCGACGATGGAGAGCGCGCAGGCGATCAGCACCGGCGGATCGCCGCCGTTGCTGTCGGAGCAGCAGCTGGTGGACTGTGTCACTCTCAACCACGGCTGCAACAGAGGTTGGATGGACAACGCCTTCAAGTGGGTGATCCAGAACGGCGGCATCACCACGGAGGCGGCCTACCCCTACACCGGCAAGGACGGCATGTGCCAAACGGGCAAGCCGGTCGCGGTGAGGCTCAGCGGCTACAAGAAGGTTTCGCCGCCCGGCAACGAGGCGGCGCTCATGGAGGCCGTGGCGCAGCAGCCCGTCGCCGCATCCTTCGACTACAGCGACCCCTGCTTCCAGCACTACATCGGCGGCGTATACAACGCTGGTTGCTCCAAGTCCGGCGTCTACACCAAAGGGGCGTGCAAGACAGCGCAGAACCACGCGCTGGCCCTCGTCGGATACGGGACCATGCCTGACGGGACCAAGTACTGGATCGGTAAGAACTCGTGGGGTGAGAAGTGGGGTGAAAAAGGCTTCATCTATGTCCTTAGGGACTCGCCGCCCTTGGGCTTGTGCGGCCTTGCGGCGCTCCCGGTTTACCCTATCATCTGATGACGACCCCAGCCGCCGTGCACCTCCATCATGTGTGCGTCCCTCCGTGCATACTTATTATATATAATGAATAATTGCACGGTACTACCTAGCTATTCACTTGTGTACTCCATCATGTAAAGGTTCGGATGCTACACATGCATCCTTGCCTATAATAAATAAACAATTAATATATGCTACTCCTTCCATTCTAAATTATAAATCGTTTTAACTTTTTTAGCTATGCACCTAGATAATACATTATGTTTTACTATGTATCTAGAAAAGTCAAAACGACTTACAATTTGGGGTAGAGGAAGTACCTCCGTTCTGTTTTATTTAAGGAGTAAAATGCACTAGCGGTAGGTCTCCAATCTCCCAAAATGCACATCGGAGTCCCTAAACTTGCTAATCGGTTCATGTGACACTCAACTCTCCATAACCCACCTTAAACTGCGTACGTGGCATGCTGACTGGGATGCTAACGCATGGAGCGGAGGATGGAGAGCAAGAGAGGTAGGAGGGGGCGGGGTAGGGGGGAGGTGATCGCCGGTGACCATGGGGGAGAGGATGAGAGTTGAGTCAGGACGAGCTCTGGTTGTGCTGACAGGGGGAGGTCGGTGCGCCGCAGAGGCGGGGTGAGCTTGATGCGCCGGATAGCATGAGCTTCGGCAGCGCGAGATTTGCGTGAGCGTGACGGCAGAGATCATTTGAGAAAAATGGAGAGAGAGAGAGAGAGGAAGAGAGAAGATAGGTGGATTTGACATGTGGATGTCAACACACAGTAGTTAGCCCATGCATGCCATTTAACATGGGTTATGAAGATTTGGATGTATTATGTGAACCGATAAGCAAGTTTAGGGACTTAAATGTGCATTTTGGTAGTTTGGAGATCTAGATGACACTCGCTACCGATGCAAGTTCATGTGCGTGCATTTTACTCTTTATATAAGCTTTGGCTGGTCCTAAATTAATCTAAACCACGCCAAATGCTATGGAATGGTGGTAGTATTTGATATCCTGTATGTAATAATATTGCATATTTGGCTGCCATCAAAATGCATGGGACAGGTTGTTCGGAAAATCCAAAAGAGAGTATGCATCAATAGCCTTCTCTGGGATACAGTAGTACAGAGCTGAGCGCGCACAAAACACACCACACGTACTGTTCTTACACACGCTTATTAAGGAGGTACACAAAGCCACTGACTTCACAAAACTTGGGTGTCCACAAGTGCTTGGAGTCGTCTCATTGTAGTCTATAAGCACTTGGTGCCATACTGCAAATATTAGTTGTGGATCCGATAGACGAGGGATTGCACCCTCTTTAATTAAATTAATTGAAGTAATGTTCAAAATGCCGCTGATTATGATAAACTAATTGAATTTTTTTGGAGAAAAACAAATTGAATGAATTAATTTAAACTAACAAGGGTTGATGGTGGCCTTTTAGATCTACACTACAGTACACCTTTGCGGGACAAAGTAATAGCAGTTCTCCTACAATAATAGTTACCAAGCAAGCTTGACCTTGTAATAACCATTTGAAGTTTTGTATGCCAGAAAGCAGGGGCGGATCCAGGGCCCGGGCTGCCCGGGCTGCAGCCCGGGGCGAGACCATGGAGTCCCTTTAACCTATGTGCTGTTTAGCCTAACAAAATGAGGCTTAGGAGACAAAATTAGACTATTTTAGGTGTGATTCAACAGCTCAGCTCGGGGCGCAGTCCCGTTCTGGATCCGCCCCTGCCAGAAAGCGTACCCCTCCTTTCATCTGGTTAGAAGTAGGAGAGTGTGTGTTGTTTGTTCTTGTAGTAATCAAAGATACCACATAAAAAAAATGAAGGTCAGATAAAACATGAAAAATACCTCAAAGCAAGAAGAAATCTATTATAATAAAAGAAGATGAGACCTATCTTTCAAAGTTGGAGCGAGATTATATCTACCTCAAGATCGTCCTACCCTTGAGAGGGACTCAAAGATTTCAAAAGAAAGGGAAACTACGTCCATGGTTTGTAGGACCATGTATACAATATCAAATTAAAAAGATTAGAGCTCTAGCTTACAAGTTAGAAATACTCGAGAGCATGGTAGGAGTACACATATGCATGTCGTTGCAACTAGCAAAATGCTCGAGGGTTCCGGAAGAAGAAATTTCAGCAAAAAGCAGTTGACTTTCAAGACACAGATTAATATCGAAGACATTCCAATCAAGATCATTGATGTGCCAGTAGCATATCGACAAAGGTTATGCAAGGTTCTGCAGAGAAACCATAGCAAAGAGGAAGCTGCATAGGAGCATCAAGAAGATTTGAAGAAAGAATTTCCTCACTTCTTGGCTGTGAATACAAAATTTTGATTTTCCTTTTATGTAAATTTTGCTTCAATGTAAAAAATTGATTGTTTGGAGTCAAATACAATTTTCTTAAATTCAAACTTCATAGATTTATTCTGTGAGTTTTGAATTGGAAACTAAATCTCAATTCAATTCTGCTTTATAAACGACTAGAGAAAAGGCCTAGCCTAAATCCTAACAAGGCCATAACGGCGACGACACGCACAGCAGCGAGTCGGCCCAATAATATTTCCTGGTGTGTGTCAGCGCAGCCCATGGCCCACGATTCTGCATGCAGGCACCAGACATGCATGGCCCACGATTCTGGTGAGGACGGAGGTGCGCGGGGAGGCGTGCGAGGCACCAGACATGCATGATCACTGGCAAAGCAGACGCATGGCTGCATGCATTGAATTTTCAAAGTAGCACTTCTGTTAGTGCACATCTTCATGCATGTCTGCATAGATACTGCCTCCCAACTATTGTCCCTGTACATTGCCTTGTTATTTTGACTTTAGGAGAGCAGCTCCGTTCATTAGTTGTCATTAGGCTATGAATGAGGCTATGATTTTTTTTCCTTTATTTACTTGCGGAGCTGAGTTGGCCATTACTCTCTTTGCGTTCATTTTTTTTCTATTTCTTTCCATTTAATTTCCTTTTATTTATTTTTATATAATATTTATTGATCTTTCTCTTTTTTTATTCCAAACCTAACTTAGTATTCTTTCTTTGGATGTTTTTTTTCATGATTTATATCATTCAACTTTATATCTCATATAGCTAGATGTTAACAAATGCGTAACCGATTGTTCCCACGTTGAAACTATTTATTCAAATTCAAGAATAATTCAATGTGAACTATAAATTTATTTTCTTTTCTTTCATTTTGTTTTCTTATGGTGCCTTTTCTTTTCCCGTCTATTTGTATATTATTTCTATCTTTTATTTCATTTGCTATATTATGATTTCTTTTCTTTTATCTTATTGTATTCATCTTTCTTCCACTATTTTCTATTTTAACATATTATAATTTTATATGGATCTATTTACCTTTCAATATATTATAATATTTATTCTATACTCCTGTATCAACAATGTATTTATTTCATATGTAAAAGTCTTTTTCCATAACTTTGTATAACTTGTTCTAGGTATTATTTTAATTTTTATTCTATTATATAATTTGTTGTAGGGGTATACATAATGAGTTAGTATAATTTGCTCTATGGCTACAACTATTTTGTTCTACACGTTCATAGATTTTGTTCCATGTGTATAAATAATTGTTCTTTGAATTTATATACTTTGCTCAATAAGTCTGTATAATTTGTTCTCAGAATACAATTTTTTGATCATGAGCTCATATAAATTGTTTGACGTGTACAACTAGTTTGTTTCATGAGTTTGTATAATTTATTCCAAGTGTATATATTTTTGTTCCCTGAGTTCGTGCAATTGTTCGATGGTACAAATATTTCATTCCTTGAGTTCGTATAATTTGTCCATATATAAATATCTCAGAAACAGTTTTCAACCTGATTAAAAAATGGTAATAAATAAAATTCGTTCAAATATAGTCAAGTGGGGTCTTGTTGAAGATCTTGTTTAAAAAATAAAACTGCGCAATTAAAATTTAATTCAGATGATTTGTTTGGGATTTATAGTTTTTTTTTCATGTGCGATGACATCAACAACTACATGCAAGAATCTCCCCCTAGGAACTAGCCACTGTTGATACATGTGTACAACATCTTTTCATGGATCAGCCCCCACAACCAGTCTAATAAGAGGGTGTTCGGATCCTCAGGCTAAACTTTAGTCCCTATCACATCGAATATTTAGATACTAATTAAAAGTATTAAACATAGACTATTTACAGAACCCATTGCATGGATGGAGGCTAAACGGTGAGACGAATCTGTTAAGCCTAATTATTTCATGATTTGACAATGTGCTTCTATAGTAACCATTTTCGAATGATGGAATAATTAGGCTTAATAGATTCGTCTCGCCATTTAACCTCCATCTGTGTAATTAATTTTATAATTAACTCATATTTAGTCCTAATTAGCCTACGAATATTCGATGTGACATGGACTAAACTTTAGCTCCAGGATCCGAACACCTCCTAAATCCCCGCTCCTCCCATACGTGCTCTGGTAGACTGCTGCGCGTGTGATCTACTAGTTGGGCTGCTGCGCGCGCACCTTTCTTGAGGTGACAGGTGCCTTGGGTTGCCACATGAGTTCTTGCCATCCGATCAGCACGGTGAGCCCTTGCCCCTTGCTCTTGGTTGTTTGCCATGAGTTTGCTCTTGGTTGCAACTTTGGGAGCACCCTCTTCTCTCCGCGGTGGCCGATCCTCTACGTTTCACCATTGTCACCTGTATTCTGTGGAACATTTGGAAGGCAAGGAATGCTAGAGTCTTCGACAACCAGAACTACTCGCCTGCCTTCATTCTTCGCCAAGCTGCCGGCGACCTCTACCTCTGGTCTCACCGAGCGCGAGACGTTTCTTGTCAACAAGCCCTGCGGCAATGGAGTGTGATTTTATCTAATGTAATAGGGTGATCAGTGTTGAACTCTTAACTCACCCCCTCCCAAAATCATTGTACGCTTCCAAGCTCCTTGCGCTGACATTTCACCCGCCGTAGTTTTCCTAAAAAAATTGGGTTGACAGTCAGCTGGGCTCCAGTATCGGTGGAATGGATCTGGAGTCGCAGGTGTTTGTGGAAAATTCTGCAACAAGTCAATTGGTACTTGTCGTTCGTAGTGCTGGGGAAATATATAATGAGCTCGGCGTGTTTGTGGAAATGCCACAGCCTCCCAGAACGGAAACACCAGAGATGTTTCGTGGAGAAGATATGCCACGCAGTTTTTCATTTTTTTTTTGCTGTGCTTGTGCTTGTGCTTGTGCTTGTGCTTAGTACAGAATATGATACCATTCATGCAAATCAACTTCTGGAATGTGTACATTCAAGTCATATCACTGAAACTTTCAGTGCATGGAGATGCAACACTTGCCTTGGGGTGAAGACCGTGTTTTCTCACTTGGTCACATTCAGTTCACCGTCAAAGTCACTGAGCTCTCAGATACTTTGGCTTAATTTCAAAAAACGCAGTCGTCTTCTTGTACATGGCGTGGATGTGTACGGGCTCATCTCAATGATCGTGGAGGCTGCATGAACGGTTAAGAGGAACCGGGGGACCTGTCAGCTGCTGGCACGCCATGCAAGGATGATCGGGGACACTCCATCCGTTCCAAATTGTAGGGCGTTTTATTATGCACCTAGCTAGACATACACTATATCTAAATCTATAATAATATCTATAAACCTAAAAAAATTAAAACGACCTACAATTTAATTTGGAACGGATGGAGTAGAACGCAACTAGGAGCCCAGTGGAGCAGCTGGAGGAGATGCTTCGGTACGCATAAGTTTTCATCGCGTCTTGTCATGAGGGTAGCTACCATATGCAACTAATGCATGGGAAGGAAGAAGGCTAATGAGATCAGCTCCCTGAGGTGCACGAAATTATCTTCTACCTCGATCTTTTCCCCCTTAATTGTCAGCATTGTCGACAACAACACCATACTTGGGTGTGTCTTCTCATGAGAGCTTTTCCTTTGTTCTCAAGGTTATGGATTTCATCGTGTGAAAGTTTCTTAGACCATGTTGTATTTCAGAAAGACCATTTTTCCCTAATCAAGGACCAGTTTTTCTGGCTGATAACATGCTCAAATCTGTTTCTAAATTCAAACTTCTTTTTTTGGCTGATTTTGTTAGTAAGAAACTAGCCTCCTGAAATCATGATCTTTTGCAACTCGGAGTCTCAAGATCATGCAACTGGCGTAACGCATGTAGGTTGTACTAAAATCTATTTCAAAGGAACTTATTGTATAAGCAGCATTGTCCTATACTTACATATTATGTCAAGGAAACATGTAAATATTTATTTCATTTACCATGCCTCTTATTAAAATTAAGATTCAAAGTGCTGATGGCAGTTTGTTACTGGAATATATGCTAAGAAATAACTTATGTTCAAAGGAACTTATTTGCCTTCTGTTTTCAATCATTAAGGAAACTACTGATGAATTACATGCATTACATCAAGCAGAACATGAAGATAGGTATGGTCCATCTATGTATCCCTTTTTTCATATGAAATTTATGGACTTGCTTAGTTTGTTCATTCAAACACATGCATTACATCATGCAGAACATGAAGATAGGTATGGTCCATCTATGGTATCCCTATTTTCATATGAAATTTATGGACTTACTTAGTTTATTCATTCAAATATTGTAAATGTGCTTCATTTTGCTGCTATATATATTGGCAGTGTAAACCGAATGATGCACTAAACATCTTATCACTCCAAAGGAACACCTCTCTTCAAATTAAAACAAAGGCAAAGACTGTGATTGTTCAATATGAAATTTGTGCACTATCCTTGAAGAATATGAAAACACTTGGAAATGCTTATATTGGTGGATGAAGGGAGTATATATTAAGGATTTTGTGTTATTTTATTATACTGTGATTTGTCTTGAGTTGTGTGTTTGAAAGAAATATCAGTTACATGTATCGCTGATGACACATCCAAGAAGTACAGAAGCCGAGTGAATGTTTATTCCATTATATAGAAATTAAAGAGATGGATGGACCTCAAAACAGATACCCTACTCTTTACTGTACTTCCAGTGTGATGTTTCAATAATTAATGCTCACATGAAGATTCAGCCCAACATGAGCATGCAACAGATTAGCCGACATGTGCGTTAAACAATTTGTCCGATATCTATCAATAATCATAACAAACCAACAAACTGTCCTATTCATCCATAGTAGAGGTTTAATATAAGAGATACTTTCTCCATCACAGATATACATTTTGGTTTTATTCTAAGTTAAATCTCTCTAAACATCAATCGATTTCCATTAAGTCCACAATGGAATATGTGTAATTAGTGTATTTTTTGGTATTGTAGATGTTAATATATTTTTCTATAAATTTAGTTAAAGTTGAATAAGTTTGGTTAGCACACGAAAAATAGGATGCATGAAGTACTAATTAATTTTTTTGCCATCTGACCACATCATTTGATTAATTTTTTTGCCATCTGACCACATCATTTGACTATTTTTTATAAAAAACAAATACCCATGTAGACAGGTGTTTTGATATATTTGGGGTTAATATTCCATTCCGAGGAGGTGCTATTCACTTTTGGAACGTGCTCAGGGACTCGCCGCCCTTGGGCTTGTGCGGCCTCGCGGTGCGCCCCAGCTTCCCTATCATCTGATCGATCACCGGCCGGACCCCCGGTCGATCGCCATGCACCTCCGAGCCATGCATGATCTGTGTGCCTCTCGATCCAGAATAATGGTGTGTACACACGCGCTGCGTGTCTATACAGTATGTATCGTTGCAAAGATTATATAGGGTGCTGACATGCATCCTAGCTTGCTTATAAATAAATAAATAAGGGAGGTGTTTTTTATCATTGTTGCATATGCCCAAGAGGGCCTGGCCCATTATGCAGGGGTATAAATGAAGTTGCTTAACCCTAAGTAGAAATTAGACCTGCCGAAGATGCGATATGTCGGTGTAGGCGTGCGGACTGGCGGTCGTCGACATGTGCTGATTTTCATTGGACAAAGAAATGTCATACTATCAAAATAATTTGATTATGTGATGATTATTATTATGCACTGCCCACTAGTAGAGAACTGACTTTCGATCCACCCCCTTTTATCCCGGTTTAAAGTTGGCCCGGGACAAAAGGGGGTGCGGGGGGGTGCGGAAATTTGGAGGGGAGCATTAGTCCCGGTTGGTAATTGCAACCGGGACTAAAGCCCCCCCTTTAGTCCCGGTTGCAACGGCTAGCTGGGGGGCGTCGGTGGCCGGACCCTTTTATCCCGGTTGGAGGATCCAACCGGGATAAAAGGGACACCCTTTTATCCCGGTTGGAGGCACCAACCGGGATAAAAGGGTTAGTCCCGGTTGGTGCCTCCAACCGGGATAAAAGGGTGTCCCTTTTATCCCGGTTGGATCCTCCAACCGGGACTAACTTTCCAACCGGGACAAAAGGTGTTTCCTTTTGTCTCGGTTGGAGTTTTTAACCGGGATAAAAACTCATCCCCCACTATATCCCGAGACAGAGACTTTCTTCTTCCTCCAGCCCGAGCCAGTCCAGCACATTGATAGAGAGCTGAGCTTCACCTACCCTCCGGTGGTGCCAAAGCAAGGGAGGTGCTGCCCGAAGTTTTTCCCCTCATTTTCGTGGGAATTTGACTCAGCCAACACAAGTGTTGCGAAGGTTTGCTACTTCATCCTCGTGTTATGCTTTGATTTATGCTTTGGAGATGGAAAGATTATTTGCTACAATGTGATGATGAAGTAGAAAAATGGAGAGGTATTTTGAGCTAGAATGTGAGGGAGATTGATGTGTCATATATAGTATGCATTATTTCAGTGGTTTAAAAATGATGCTACCTTGTCTAGATGGTTTATCTTATCAAATTCTATATGGTTTTTTAAATCCATATACTTGTTGAACTTGCATACCGTGTTCATTTCTGCTAAGATGTTCTCCGCCGAGTAGCAACGTATGTCAAGAAGGAGGTTCGATTCTACGAGAAAGAGTGGATACGGACATCGTGACCGTGTCCCCTTTTCTGTAGCATCTAACCTCTTTCATGACGAAGTGCGGTGCCGCCCAGCTGAGGACATCCTCGCGAAATGAACACGGTCTTCAAGTTCAACAACTTCTGTAGTGGTAAGGAAAGAATTTTTGTACATAGATGACTTCTGCTACTTGTTGAACTTGCATACCGTGTTCATCTCGCCGAGGATGTTCTCCGCCGAGCAGCAACGTATGTCAAGAAGGAGGTTCAATTCTACGAGAAAGAGTGGATACGGACATCGTGACCGTGTCCCCTTTTCCGTAGCATCTAACCTCTTTAATGACGAAGTGCGGTGCCGCCCAGTTGAGGACATCCTCGCGAGATGATCACGGGTGTTTCACGTCCACTTAGTACTACCGTTTCAAGCGGCACAAATAAACCTAAGGATGAGGTTGGGTCAGCGGAACCTTCATCTTCACCGTCCAAGGATGCTTAAAGTCCTCTCCTTGATAATAACCAGTGGATGGCTTGTTGTATTGTATAATGTTGTTTGGGACTTTAATTTAAATATGTGTATTTGGATCTTCATGTTGTTGTATTGTACCATGTTGTTTGGATCTTTAATCGATTTTCACGCGTAATCCATTATCAAGTGTAATCCATTTTCATGCGTAATACGATGCAGATGGACCGGCAATGGATGTATAATGCAGACAGGCGGAGCAAGGTGTTTATTGATGGCTTGCATTATTTTCTCGAAGTGGCAAAAGCGAACAAGCCAGAGAATAGGTTCGTATGTTGTCCATGCTTCCAATGCAATAACAGGAAGGAGTATTCAAAGGATTCCTGGGGGACTATTCACAGCCACTTGTTTAAATACGGTTTCATGCCTAACTATTTGGTTTGGACCAAACACGGTGAACTAGGGGTTGTAATGGAAGATGGCGAGGAGGAGGAGGAAGATGACACCATTCCGGACTAGGTTGCAGGCCAAGCTTTTGCAGGTACTACAATGGGCGAGGCTGATGAAGATGAGTTTGCAGAAAATGACCCTACTGATGACCTTGGTCAGGTGATACGAGATGCATACAGAGATTGCGAAACTGAGAAGGAAGCAGCAAAGTTGCAGCGCATGATAGATGATCACCAAAAATTGTTGTACCCAGGTTGCCAGCAGGGCCATAAAAAACTAGGTACGACACTAGAATTTGTGCAATGGAAGGCAAAAAATGGTGTGTCCGATAAGGCATTTCAGGGGATGTTGAACATTGTCAAGAAGATTCTCCCCGAGAATAATGAATTACCGTCCACAACATATGAAGCTAAACAGATTATTTGCCCTCTCGGATTGGATGTTCAGAAGATACACGCATGCCCTAATGACTGTATCCTCTATCGTGGTGATGAATACGAGAAATTGTATGCTTGTCCCGTCTGCGAAGCTCTGCGGTATAAGATCAGGCGAGATGATCCTGGTGATGTCGAGGGGCAGTCTCCCAAGAAGAGAGTTCCCGCGAAGGTGATGTGGTATTTCCCTATAATACCATGCTTGAAGCGCTTGTTCAGGAACAAGGCGAATGCTAAGTTGATGCGATGGCACAAAGAAGACCGTAAGGAAGATGAGATGCTGAGACACCCCGCAGATGGGGCACAGTGGAGATCAATTGATAGAACATTCCCAGACTTTGAAAGTGAAGCAAGGAACATAAGGTTTGGTTTAAGCACTGATGGATTCAATCCATTCGGTGAGTTGAGTAGTGGTCATAGTACTTGGCCTGTGACCCTTTGTATGTTCAACCTTCCTCCTTGGCTGTGCATGAAGCGGAAGTTCATTATGATGCCGGCGCTTATCCAAGGCCCAAAACAACCCGGCAACGACATTGACGTGTACCTAAGGCCGTTGGTTGATGACCTTTTACAGCTCTGGAAGGAAGAAGGTGTACGTGTGTGGGATGAGGATAGACAAGAGATCTTTAATCTACGAGCACTGTTGTTCATAACCATCAACGATTGGCCTGCATTGAGTAACTTTTCAGGACAGACAAATAAGGGATATCGGGCATGCACCCACTGTTTAGACGACACAGATAGCATGTACTTGAAGCACTGTAAGAAGGTCGTCTATATGGGTCATCGTCGATTTCTCCCTGCTCACCACCAGCTGAGAAAGAGCGGGATGCATTTCAAAGGGACGCCAGACCATTGTAAAAAACCTGCACACCGTAATGGAAAGCGTGTGTTCGAGATGATGAAGGATGTATATGTAGTCTTCGGAAAGGGACTTGGTAGCCAACCTGTTCCGAACGATGATAACGGACATGCACCCATGTGGAAGAAAAAGTCAATATTTTGGGAGCTACCTTATTGGGAAATCCTAGAGGTTCGCAACGCAATAGACGTGATGCACCTGACGAAGAATCTTTGCGTGAACGTGCTAGGCTTCATGGGTGTTTATGGAACCTCAAAAGATACATTGGAAGCACGACAGGACCTGAAAGCCATGGGGCAACGAGATGACCTACATCCGGAAAAGAGAGATAATGGACAGCACTACTTACGTCCTGCCAGTTACACTCTCAGCAAGGAGGAGAAGGATAGCATGTTTGAATGCTTGAATAGTATGAAGGTCCCGTCTGGGTACTCCTCGAATATAAAGGGAATAATAAATATGAAACAAAAGAAGTTTACAAATCTCAAGGCTCATGACTGCCACATGTTGATGACCCAGTTGCTTCCGGTTGCACTGAGGGGTGTTCTACCAGAAAATGTCCGGTTGCCGCTCGTAAAGCTATGCGCGTTTCTCAATGCGATTTCGCAGAAGGCAATCGATCCATCCAAGCTATCAAAGCTACAGAACGATGTGGTGCAATGTCTTGTCAGTTTTGAGTTGTTATTTCCACCATCCTTCTTCAATATTATGACGCACTTACTGGTTCACCTAGTAAAAGAGATTGGTATTCTCGGACCTGTATACCTGCACAATATGTGGCCTTTCGAGAGGTTCATGGCAGTCCTAAAAAACTATGTTCGTAATCGTGCCCGTCCAGAAGGAAGCATCGCCAGGGGATATGGAACAGAGGAGGTGATCGAGTTTTGTGTTGATTTTATTGATTCAATGGACTCGATTGGGGTTCCAACTTCACGCCACGAGGGGAGGCTCCGAGGAATGGGCACCCTTGGAAGGAAATCAAGTTTGAGCAATGATACTGATTTGTTCGACAAGGCACACTACACTGTTCTACAACAGTCATCCTTTGTGTCTCCGTATATCGAGCAGCACAGGCAGATGGTAGCTTCCAAAAACCCGACCAAATCCGATGCTTGGCTTACCCGTCATCACATGGAAACTTTTCCCTCCTGGTTGCGCCAACAACTTATGGGTAACTCTGAGATTCACCCACAGCTTGCCTGGTTAGCCAGGGGACCTGCTACCACAATCGTCAAATTCCAAGGCTATGAGATAAATGGTTACACATTTTACACGAGAGCCCAGGACCAGAAAAGCACGAACCAGAATAGTGGTGTCCGCATAGATGCCATGGACAGAAATAATAGCAAGGAGTCGTATTATGGTTTCATACAGGAGATATGGGAACTCGAATACGGACCGCTGTACATCCCTCTATTTCTTTGCAATTGGGTGAAGCTAACTGCCGTCACCAAAGATCAGTACGGAATGACAATAGTAGATCTGAGCAAGATTGGATACAGTGATGACCCATTCGTACTTGCCAATGATGTGCATCAGGTGTTCTATGTGAAGGACATGTGCAGCAAACCCAAGAGGAATCCAGAAGAGACATGGGAGCCAAAGTGCCACATAGTTCTTCCAGGTAAAAGAAAAATCGTGGGAGTCGAGGATAAAACAGACTAATCAGATGATTATGATCAGTTTGATGGCATGCCTCCATTCGCCGTTGAAGTTGATCCAAGCATCCTGCTATCCAAAGAAGAGGCTCCGTACTTACACCGCGATCATGATCAAGGAACTTTCGTGAAGAAGAAATTTTACAACGTTGTATTGTAATGCGTTAAATGTACATGACCTTTGTGTATTAATTGATACAATTTGTAATTTACCCTATGTATGATTTCATGTGTTATTAAATTTGTTAGGTGAAGATTTTTTAGATATACATGAACATTGTTAACCACATACTAACATGGATTTTTCTGCGCATTCAAATAATTTAATTGAATAATTTATTGATCACAGCAATGCAGTAAAATAAATATTTTACACGCTACATGAGTTGGTATAGAAATAATGATTACTTCATACTTATTGTCAATTTACTCGTTAATTAAATATATTTTTGCATGTACAAAATCTGAGAAGGTTTTGTTTTTCATCCTAGAATGCAGTGAAAAGGTTAAACAAAATCCATTTCCAAAAAATAGGCGGGAGAAGAAAAATAGGAAAAAAGACCTTTTGTCCCGGGTGCTAACAGCAACCGGGACAAAAGGCCCCCCTTTTATCCCGGTTGCAAACGGCAACCGGGATAAAAGGGTACGTTTCGTCTCCCGCCCGAACGTACCCTTTTATCCCGGGTCCCATCACCAACCGGGATAAAAGCCCCCCCCTTTTATCCCGGTTGGTGACGGGACCCGGGAGAAAAGGGTGCGCTCCCAGCCCCACCTGGCGGGGGCACCCTTTTGTCCCGGGTCCCATCACCAACCGGGATAAAAGGGGGGGGCCTTTTATCCCGGTTGGTGACGGGACTCGAGATAAAAGGGTGCCCCGCCAGGTGGGGCTTGGAGCGCACCCTTTTATCCCGGGTCCCGTCACCAACCGGGATAAAAGGGGGGGGCCTTTTATCCCGGTTGGTGACGGGACCCGGGACAAAAGGCTCTTTTGTCCCGGGTCCCATTACGAACCGGGATAAAAGGGGGGGGGTTAAAAGGCACTGTACTCCCTTCTACCCCCCGCCAGTTCCACACTTAGTGAAAATTTCGCAAGTCCCGCGCTCTCCGCCGTCGCCGTCCGTCCGCCTCCCTCGCCGGCCGCCGCCGTCGTCGTCCCCCATTGCGCCGTCGAAGTCCCGCATTGCGCCGTCGTCGTCCCCCGGCCGGCCCTCCTCGATCCCCTCCTCGTCCGTCGACGGGCCCAGCCCCCGGCCACCTCGTCGCCGGCTGCATCGCCCCTCGTCGCCGGCTCCATCCTCTTCGCCCCTCGTCGCCATCCCTTGTAGCCGCCGTCGTCGTCTTCGCCTCGGCCGCCGTCGTCGTCTTCGTCCTCGTCGCCGCCCCGGCCGCCGCTGTCCCGCACGCCGCCTGGCCGCCGCCGTCCCGCCGCCCCGCGCGCGAGAGGTCTGCCGCGCCGGCCGGTGCGCCGGGAGAGGGTTTTCTTTTAATTTTTAATTTTGTTTTTTTTAGATGGAATTGTAATTTTGTTAAGTTAGATTTTTAGATTTCTAATTTTGTTAAGTTAGATTTTTAGATTTCTAGTTAGTTTGTTAAGTTAGATTTCTAGTTAGCTTGTTAACTACCGTCCCGCCGTCGTGATCGCCGCCGTCCCGCAGAGTAGCTACCGTGAGAGCCGCCTTGTAGCCGTCGTGATCGCCGCCGAGTAGCCGCCGTGATCGCCGCCGTCCTGCCGCCCATCACAACGTAGTAGGCACCGCCCGTGGTTCCGGTGAACCGCCTCTGCCGTACCGCCGCCCTGACCGCCGCCGTCCCGCCTCCGCCGCCCTTATCGCCGCCGTAGAAATTCGTCAAAATTCGTAGAAATTCGTCAAAATTCGTAGAAATTCGTAGAAATTTGTAGAAATTCATAGAAAATCGTAGAAATTTGTAGAAATTCATAGAAATTCGTAGAAATTTGTATAAATTCATAGAAATTCATAGAAATTCATAGAAATTTGTAGAAATTCATAGAAATTCATAGAAATTTGTATAAATTCATAGAAATTCATAGAAATTTGTATAAATTCATAGAAATTCATAGAAATTTGTAGAAACTCATAGAAATTCATAGAAATTTGTATAAATTCATAGAAATTCATAGAAATTTGTAGAAATTCATAGAAATTTGTATAAATTCATAGAAATTCATAGAAATTTGTATAAATTCATAGACTTTGTACGATTCATGTTATTTTATGATTTCATTATATACATGTATGATTCCGGACTGTGATTATATACAAGTTTGTATTAAGACGATTTCATTATTTTATGATTTCATTATATACAAATTTGTATTAAGACGATTTCTATGACTGTCATGTATGATTCCATGTATGTTTCCAGCAATAGTTGAAATGGCAGACGATGAGACCGCAAGGTATATCATGGAGCAGATAATCGCTGGTGATGGTAGTGGCGACAACGTTCCACTATCATACACGGATGAAGAGGGCACCCAGGCGGACATGTTCCTCAACATGTCTGCCGATGGGAATGAAGAGCAACAGCCGCAGCAACAACTTGCCGTGGCGGAAGGTTCCGGCGAGGTATATACAACCATTCTTGTATTGTTTCACGCCACCGCTACTACTACGTACTAATTAACGAATCTTGAACTGTTAGCCCTCCGGATCGACACAAGGGCAGAAGACCCGAGGTCGTACAAAGGTGATGGAAGGGAGGCTTGTCATCACCGAAGTTACAGAAGTGGGCAGGCCGGTTGCTCCCGAGAAAGTAGCAAAGAAGTACGTTAGTCAAATCGGGGCAATCGTCCGGGACAACGTGCCTATCAGCATCAGAGAATGGAAGGGCAGAAGCGATAATCCGTACGCCCTTCCAGAGACAGAAAAGAATATGCTGTGGGAAGACGTGAAGAGACATTTCACATTCCCCGAAGGATATAGCGAGAAGGATGTCAAAGCATGGACACTTAAGAAGATGGCTACTCAATTCCAGACATTCAAGAAGATGCTGCACACCCACTACATCAAGAAGGGCAAAACTCCAGACTTCAACGCGTGGCCCAAGTTGAGGGACCACTGGGATGCATTTGTTGAATACAAGAGGAGTGAAGAAGGTGTGAAAAAGATCACGACCAACGTTGCAAATGCTAGTCAGAAGGGCTACCACCATCATTTGGGGCGAGGTGGGTATGGCTCAGCAATTCCCAAGTGGAGAAAGATGGAACAAGATCTGATCGAACGGGGAATCATACCTGCAACTATTGAATGGCCCGAACGATCAAAGAACTGGTACTACGCTCATGGAGGCTCCCTAAGCCAAGAGGATGGGATGCTGATTTTCAATGACAGAATACGTGAGAAGGCCGAACATCTCATGAAGAACATTGAAGATTCCAAGGCTGGGAGGTTGAGGGTGGACCGAGAAAATGATGAGCTCACATTGGCCCTCGGTAATCCAGAGCACCCAGGACGTTGCCGGGGGTTCGGGGTGGTTCCGTGGAAGTTCGCTTTCCGAGGCGACAGCGCCTCCTACAGAAGCCGGAAGCGAAGAAAGGAACAGATGGAGGAGAGCTGGCGGCAGATGCTAGAACAAAGAATGATGGCTGAAATCAATCGGCGGGTGGCCGACGCAGTTGCGGAGTTGGCGCAATCTGGAGCAATGCCGAATCCTCACACCGCCAGCCCTTCTCAACGCCTCGGAGCAGTTGTGCTTCTACAGGGGTCCCCGATGCGCAGACGCCCAGGTTACCCGTGGAGGAGCAACGGTTCCCCGTGGATGCCATCACGCAACGGACCTCATGTGAGCTGCATGCACCGGTCGGCAACCTCACTATTAAGGTATACTTATACATAATATTTATGCAATCTTGTCAATTGATCCAGGCCTCGAGATCGGAGTTCAACTTGTTTACTTCTGCTATATGTACAGGTAGCGTACGGGAGTGCGTTACCAACGCTGGCAGGGCAGAGCAGTCATGGCATGGACATTCCAACAGGCTACGCCAGCGTCTGCGTCGAGCAAATAGTAGATGCCCAGTATGAAGCCCTAGAGCTCGACTTCCCGGGAGGCGACGGGGAAAAGACATTGGCAGATGCGCTTCATGGGATCATTCTATGGAAGAAACGCTACATCATTATTCCCCGCACGGAGCCATCTCCTCAGACCTCAAGACCACTCCCCGTAGATCCCGAGCAGCGACCTTCTCCTCATACCTCGAGACCGGCATCTCCTGCTCCAGGACCGTCGCTTCCATCTATCTCAAGGTCTCCATCTCCACCACATCCTGGTGCTGGGAGCGACGACGACAATAACAACACCCCTCCCCGATCACCGTCGCCGGCACCAAGAGCGGCCCCCTCGAAGGAACCTGCAGCACCACTCAAGAAGTCACGAGCACCGCCTCCCAAGCAAAGACAACCTCGAAAGAAGAAAACAAAGGTCGACCCTGAAGTGGCTCGCAAGGAACGCTTTGAGGCAATGTCTCATGCGGAACAGTGGGCAGAAATCCAACGAGAGGCCAGTGAGTGGTTCAAGAAACAAGCCGAATTAAAAAAGGCAAGGGAGATGGAGCCACCGCCAGTAAGTCGGTGGGATTTAAACTTTTTTATCAGGATGGAGGAAGGAGCCAAGAAAAGGATACCACTCTTGTCAAACTATGAACGGGCTCTAGTAAAGCCTGATGAAAAGGATAAAAGAAAAGGAAAATCATCCTCCAAAGGTCCAGTCCCCGACCTCAGCCATTTATCAAAAAAAGATGCTCAACGGGTAAAAGCAATGCCCTTGGATCAACAAGCAAATATATTGAAATTCATGGAAGAAACAGGTCTGGGACTTGATGAATGCATAGGGCAAGTCGAGACGCCAACTGCACCGCCCCCTGAGCCGAGATGGCCTTATGAGCTAGGCAAACCTCTAGTGAAGCCTTCAATGCTACGGAAGCTGTCAACAAAGATGTACGAATTCCATCAATGGTACATGACGGCAACCACCAACTCGAGGGAGATGATCGGCATGAAGGTAAAACCGATAGATTTTCACGGTGAAGGGGAGAAAGTGCTGTGGCTAGACTTCAAGGATATATACGAAGTGTACCATCATGATGCCCTGGACGTCTCTCTGATCAGCGCTTGGATTCTGTAAGTGTCCGTTTATTATCTCTACATGTAAATTTTGGCGTGCGTCACCGTACTAACTTCATCTTCCATTTCATGTAGGATGCTAATTCAGACATGCCGCCGAGAGGCGTACCTACATGTAGGTTTCATGGATCCATCTGTAGTTAACCAACAACAGATACAATTAGCGTCGGAAAAAACCTTTGCGGAAATATACAATTTCCTACACAAACAAACATTCAAGGATTTCATACTACTTCCATACAACTTCAAGTAAGTGTGTGTATACCGTCTACTTTCGATGTCTTTTTCCTTATCTCTACATGTTAGTTAGCTCTAATATGCATGAACATTTTACGCACGCAGCTTCCACTGGATCCTTATTATAATTGAGCCTGAAAGAAGCCACGTCACTGTCTTTGATTCGTTAAGGAAAGATCCGGTGGACTACCAAGAATTGCAAGACATGCTAGGCTTGTAATAATTCTGGACCTTTATCTCTATGCAAAAATTTATTTCCTAAATTTTATCCCTGTTACACTATGTCATTCATTATTCTAATCCGCAGCGCATGGAAACAATTCATAAGGACACACAAAGGTCCATTCAAAGAAAATCTTACATGGAACACAGACTTCCCGGTACGTATGAAGTCTGCACATTTATTACATTGTATAACACGAATAGTTCATAACTTATTTTTTTCCGCACTGAAGTGCTTAAGACAGGAACCCGGGAATAATCTATGTGGCTACTACATCTGTGAGCACATGCACAGTTTTTTGGGACCCAAGGGACCGAAGATGACACCGCACAACTTTAAAGTACGTAAAATAAATATATTACTAGTTAATTATTTTCTAGCTCCTTATATGTATTTGTTCATGTAACATTCACAAATTTCCAAATTATAGATGTTAAATATTCAACAAGGACTCTTGAAGGAAGAAAGAGTAGCGGCAATATGTGAAGGTCTCATTGGATTCATAATGGACGAGGTGGTAGATCCAAGAGGAGAATTTTATTACGATGGACGACAATTAGACACTCCTCTCAGCAACACCACGACGGGAAGATCGTAGGAAGATACTTTGATTTATTTGTATATATGATCGATTTGTACTAATTAAGCTAGTTGAATTGTGTATATGAATTGTGTATAAGGATTGTGTATATATATAGTAATTGTATAATTACAAATCCCATTCGTTTAAATACTAGTTGATTTCATTCTAAAAAAATCTCAACTACAAGGTTAACAAATTAAAAGGGCCGCGGTACTACTATACGTATACGTGATGCATGCATGAAAAATTCAGGCGTCACCAGTGCCATGCAAGCGCCATTTAGTCCCGGTTGGAATTGAGTCGGGACTAAAGGGGGTCCTTTACTCCCGGTTAAAAGACCCGGGACTAAAGACCCCCCCCTTTTGTCCCGGTTGGTTTATCCCGGATGGATATCCGAGAGATATGCACCCTACCAACCGGGACTAAAGGCCAACTCTCTACCAGTGGCCTATGATGAGCATGATAAATCCCTCACAAAAAATTAAGATTTTATGCCCTTCCAACAGTTGCACCATTGAGTTCTTGTTAGTAGGTGATGGGTCTGCCAAAGCAGGGTGTCATCTTCTACCTTGATCAATTGGGTGGTGTCAGACACCACGGCACAGTGTTGGTTTACTTGACAGAGCTATCAAGTCAGACTTGGGCTTTGGGGCATAAGTGTTGGGAGCCGAGACATATGATGTCGCCTAACAAACGAGAGTCGAATTTGATGCGATTGGCAAGTGTTGCCTACCTTGTTCACTATGATGCTAGCGGTGATGCCAAAGCTCACTAGTATCACAGGGAGCGTTGGATCTCATCCTGCTATGCAACACCGGGGACGTTCGCAAAACATAGCAGGAATTCTTTTATTAAAAGTGTTAATAAAATAAGTGCTAACCGTTGCGTATCTTACTATTGTAGAAAATGCGAGTGCATCAAACTTCAATTTGCAATCGATCCTAGATAAAGAAAAGCTAAACGGAACAAACTTTGTTGATTGGAATCGGAATGTGAGAATTGTTGTCAGACAAGAAAAAAAAGAGTACGTTCTCGATACACCTTACCCAGAAGAGCCTCAGAATGTCACGCACACCACTAGTGCATATCATGCTTATGTGAAGTATACTGATGATCCAGTGGATGTGCAGTGTCTGATGCTTGCTTGCATGAACTCTGAGCTGCAGAAGCAATTTGAGAGCACTAACCCGTACGATATGATCGTGGGGTTACGTTGCATGTTCAAAAACCAGGCGATGGTTGACAGGTTTAATACCTCAAAGGCCCTGTTTGGTTGCAAGCTTGCTGAAGGTGCTCCAGTTAGTCCTCATGTGATTAAGATGATTGGGTACATTGAGAGCTTGTAGAGACTGGGTTTTCCCCTCAATGACGATCTCGCCACCGATGTGATACTGCAGTCCCTGCCTGCTAGCTTTGAACCGTTCATCCTGAACTATCACATGAATGGTTTGAAGAAATCACTGACTGAGTTGCATGGGATGCTAAAGGCGGCAGAGGCGAGTCTTAGGAAGACTCCTTGTCATGTGATGACAGTCCAGATGGGTAAGAAGCGTAAGCGCCCAGCGAAGGCTAGAAGCCTACCGAAAGTGGGACTTCCGGGCAGGGGTCCAAGGCCAAAGAAAAAGAAAAGAAAGCTGGTGTATCTCCTAACGATGCTTGCTTTCACTGTGGTGCAAAGGGGCATTGGTCGAGGAATTGCAAGAAGTACTTGGAAGATAAAAGGAAGAAAGGAGGTGCGACCTCCGCTCAAGGTATTAATGTTATTGAAATTAATCTTGCTACGCGTTCTAATAATGCATGGGTATTTGATTCTAGTGCAATGATTCACACTTACAAATCGTTGCAGGGGCTGAAAATAATTAAACGCTTTGTGAGAGACGAAGTGGATTTGCACGTCGGGAATGGAGCAAAGGTTGCTACGTTGGCCGTCGGCATTTATCCATTGTCGTTGCCTTCTGGATTAGTGTTAGAACTCAATAATTGTTATTTTGTTCCTGCATTGAATAAGAACATTATTGCCGAGTGAATGTTTATTCCATTATTATAGAAATAAAAGAGATGGATGGACCTCACAACAGATACCCTACTCTTTACTGTACTTCCAGTGTGATGTTTCAATAATAAATGCTCACATGAAGATTCAGCCCAACATGAGCATGCAACAGATTAGCCGACATGTGCGTTATACAATTTGTCCGATATCTATGGTTTAATATAAGAGATACTTTCTCCATCACAGATATACATTTTGGTTTTATTCTAAGTTAAATCTGATGAGGACATCACCTGCTCGGATACAACCACCGATAAGAACTCAACCCCAAAACGTGTTGGATTGGATCTCTTTCTTTCCTTGGGCTAAAAGTGACGTGGTGGCCTGGTGGAGGACGTTGGCAATACTTGGACTTAGCCCCCAATCTACTTCTTTGGTCATCCATACCTTCCATGTGTGTTTAACACTATTTTTTGATCCATGTATGTATTTCTGAAATTGACAACGAACACATATCATGGTGCAACATCAATTCATCAAATGTATCAAATACAATTATGGTAAAGAATTGTTTCATATGTGAATTAAAAGTTACTAATGTGGTTGTATCCGAGCAGGTGATGTTCATCAGTGGTTGTATCCGAGCAGGTGATGTCCTCATCAAAATCTCTCATCAATCGATTTCCATTAAGTCCACAATGGAATATGTGTAATTAGTGCATTCTTTTTGGTATTGTAGATGTTAATATATTTTTCTATAAATTTAGTTAAAGTTGAATAAGTTTGGTTAGCACACGAAAAATAGGATGCATGAAGTACTAATTAATTTTTTTGCCATCTGACCACATCATTTGACTGTTTTTTATAAAAAACAAATACCCATGTAGACATGTATTTTGATACATTTGGGGTTAATATTCCATTCCGAGAAGCTGCTATTCACTTTTGGATATTATCCCTCCTCTATAACACCAGCAGAGGGCGGGAGCTAGCATTGTCAACGCTGCTGGCCGCCGGCGGAGGGATTGGGCAATGATGGGATGAAAACTTGAAGCTAAGTCTTTTAGTGGTACATAATATAAGGAATATATGTGAGATTTTTAATACTCCCTCCGTTCCAAATTATAAGTCATTCCAACTTTCTTGGAGAGTCAAACCATTTTATGTTTGATCAAAATTATAGAGAAGATCACAAAAGTTTATGGCACCGAATAGATATACTATAAAAATATATTTAATGAAGAAAAACTAATGGTACCTATTTGATATCATGAATGTTAGCACTTTATTGTATAAATTTGGTCAAACTTGAGATACTTTGACTCTCCAAGAAAGTTGGAATGACTTATAATTTGGAACAGAGGGAGTAGCATGTAGGGAATTGTCCTAGTAACTATCCACGAGATCAACTGAATTTGACATCAAGCAAGCATCTTACCGACAAACCTGACCGTGACACTACTACTTATTACTGTACTCTGGATCTGACTGGATATTCAGCCAACATGGTACAATAATTGCTCTGTCATGTATTTATCCATGAGCATAACAATTCAACAAACTTTATCTTAATTGCTCAAGGATAGTGAAGGATATACATATGAGATACTCATTTTTCTAATATATCATCTACCATATTTGCTGAAATACGTGTGATCCCTTGACACGTGCTGAAACAATCGCTGCAAGGTAGGATTGAGTTCAAAATATATAACAATTGGGGAAAGCTAAAGAAAATCTCAAGAGTGGTTCTTCTTCTTCATAGCAAGGTAGTATTCCAGTGCATGTTTTTTTGTGCCTATGCTTCATAGCAAGATTTGCGTTCAGATAATGGTCCTTATAACTAAGAAAATTTCAAACCTTTTAAGATTATCGAACACCAGAATTTTTGTAGATACACTAGTTATTATGCTTTATATATACTAGCGTTACGAATATGTACAAGAACTACTCCGCCGGCGGCAACAACAACAATCAAGCTGATTGTTGTTGTGAGCTAGACAAACACTACACATTGGACTAATTTAGTTATTTAATATGCATTTTGCGGGAAAAACATGAGCGCGAAATATTTTTTTTAAAAAAAAAATTCCGCCCTTCAAATTCACTCCCATGATTGCTGCGTCCCCCACATCATTGTCTTCACCAGGAGACCAGGATGCAGTACGCTGGATGAGAGGTTCAGAGATCAATTGTCGATCTGCACTCTCATGAATTGATTTTGCCGAGTTGGCATATATCAAGGGATAGATGGATCATGGATGGACCTCACTGTTGATAATAACATGATCAAATATTCTGCACAATCAATCAGAGATGGACGCATGACTACTCCTAACTGTACTCCCAGTCTAGCGCGTATCATTAATTAATGGTTACTTACATGTGCTTACAATAATTATCTGATGCATGTCTATCGAGAATCATAAGAAACCAACCAACTTTGTCTTACTCATTCATGGCTATGCCTATAGTAGAGGTTGTTTCATATAATGGAAAATGAAAAACTAACAATTTTTCTCTCTCCTAGGTTATCACACACTAAGTTATATCTGGTATGCGGAAATTTGCTTCTTAAAATTTGTTCCAATAACATCTAAAAATTTCAATTTCATGACTCATCTCTATAACATGCAGATCTTACAAATAAGGTAACTTTATAGTCCGCAGTTGTAATTTGGGCATCTAATAGAAAAAATAATTTTGAAGTTCATGGATGTAATATAAAAAAACTTTAGTAAATTGATGTAACTTGCGCATCAAATAACAAATTAATTTTATAGTCTGTATATGTAACATGCACATATAAAAAATTTACTTTGTAGTCCATCCATTTAACTTGTGGATAATAGGATGCCTGTAAGTACGGATCATAATGGCATGAGAAGATGTAATTTTGTAATCCATGGATGTAAGTTGCTATTTTTTATAATTTGGATGTAAGTTGTCGATATCAGGATGTAAGATGTGTCTTATAGTAGCATATAATTTTGTGATTAATGGGCGACCAGAGGAAGGTGAATAAAACTCTCCAAGAAACTCGATCTAAGTCCCAAAGTAACCTTCAACCCTCTCTTCTAGCTACTATCAAGATCACGTAGTCACAACGGACTTATTGACGTTAGCAGCAAAGCTAGGAAGGCTCAGAAGCAACATGGAAGCAAACACAAAAGATTTATTCAAAAACAAGCTCAAAAACCTTCTAGGTATCAAAACTTCTGACCTCTTATCGGAACTTCCGAAGGTGGGATCAGAATTGTCTTGAAAACTCCAACAAGAGGTCCTCAGTGGTTTCGTCGGAACTTCTAACCCTGTATCGAAACTTCCGGCACCTATCAGATGTATTGAGACACTGCCGACAAAGGGCTCTCGGGTTTTCAAAAATAAATCATCGGAACTTCCGGTTCTATGTCGGAACTTCCTACACAGTGTCAGAACCACTACCGGAAATAGTAGATATGCCGAGTATTTTTTTTTGTTTGCCGAGTGTATTCCATCGAGCACTCGGCAAACAGTCGATTTACCAAGTGCCCTTAGGAAGACACTTGGCAAACATAATACACTCGATAAAAAACCTATTTGCCGAGTGTTCTATATCGGACACTCGGCAAACAACAAGATGTCATTCGACAATAAATCACCACTCAGCAAAAAGCTATCACGTGAGCGGCACGTGCAATGGCCGTCTGACGGCGTGCCGACCGTTAGACCTTTGCCGAGTATCTGTTAGTGACACTAGATAAATAGGGTTCTTTACCGAGTGTTTCTCCATGGCACTCGGCAACATTGTAATTGTGCTGAGTGTTTTCTATAAACACTCAGCAAACTAATATTTTTTTCCTCTCCTGTCCTCCAAACTTTTTCTACTCTCCACATACAACATGTGGTACTACCTGTTAAAATTTGGTATATTTCTCGGTCAGTTTGCTATATTTAATTAATTAATTTTATTTAGAGGAATTTGTTAGTTTAAGTAAAATTTGAACTGCAAGTGATTCAAATAATGGAATAAATTGAGTGGAAAAATCATATTCATGTTACTGAGTCCATTTTGGGGCCTTACCTGGGAATTTCAAATATTTTGTTCAGGAAACACGACCATGAACGTGTCGCCGAATGATTTTTAAATTCTAAAAAAAGCAGCGAAGTCTGGAAATCACAAGATTTGTCAAGATCTCATAATATCATATGTGGAGGGTGTGGTAAAAAAATTGAGAAGGTTTCGCACAATTTGTCACGTACGATGCTTACAAACCGAAGCATCTCCGAAGAAAAATCGTAGATTTGAGAAGGATCCGGTAAGATTTGGAGTCAAAGTGATAGTTGAATTGGGGTTTCACTTCAAAACTTTTTGTATAGGCAATAGACAACATAGATTGATTCATGTCAAATTTTGGGAATTTTTTGAATCTGTTTGATAATTTTTGTTTATTAATTGCAATTATAGAATTTTAATTGATATAAATTGAATTTGAGCTATAATTGCATGAAATAATGGAATAATATTTGTAGAAAAATCAAATATGTATTTTTGAGTGAATTTGATAAGGTACTTTCAAAGTACGTCATAATGAATTTAGTAAAGCACGTTATGGAAAGAGGATGAGCAACATGAATATCAATTTATTTTGCTGAGTGTACAAACAATAAAATTGTCCAGTGTCCTAAAGGAGACACTCGGCAACTTCCTCCACCAGCTCCACTGCGCACCGTCCACCCACCCACCACCGTAAAGCTAGGTTAGCGCACGGGAGGACCATGGCGGCTCTACTGCCGCTTGCTGTGCTGGTCCTTGGCGTTGCAAGCGCCGAGGCCCCGCTGCTGGCGGTGGCCGTCATGCTCGGCGGGGGCGCCGAGGCCGATCAACATAGGGGTCCTATGCCCCCCCTCCCCCCTCCTGACGCTCATAAGATGACTTAAGGATTCAGTTTGTGAAGATATGACATGGATCACTTCGGGATCAATGAGGAATCAAAGAAAATCAAATGAGGAATCAAAGAAAATCAAACGTAAATTTAGAAAAATCATTGCCAGGGCCTGGCATCTCGATCCATGGATCGATGGAGGCCGGCCGGCCGGAGATAAAATTAAGATGAATCGTCATCAATATAATCATTCACACACGCCACTACACCTTTTTATTTTGTTTTCCAGGTGGCATGCATGCTTTTTGCCTTGCATCGATCGATCGACTAGCTTGCCTCTCGATCTAATTCCTCAACTCCTTGCCTTGCTTGCTTTTTATCCGTCCCGTCCCTGTCCTGTACATGCATTGCATTGCAGTCATATATTTACATGCCCACCCGGCCCGACCCACTAGGTTAGATTGTTGCTATCTATCTATAGCTAGCTTCCCGATGTATCGACGATATGATAGATGCATGATCCACATTCCCATCTCCCATCCAGAGATTGCCTTTGCCTGCAAACTAGCTCTCACATAGTTGAATTAAGCAACAAAGGTACTAGCTAGCTTCATTTTTGAAAGGTAGAGTAGGCGAATTAATATAATGTAATCATTGCTGGTTTCCTACCGTTGCATGGCAACTTAGGAAAAGTAATTTTCTAGTCCATCAATATTATGAAATTTAAAGTAACTTTTTACTTCGTGAAGGTAACTAGCTAGCTTATAGATAGAAGGAAAAAAGGGGGAGGGGTAAAAGTAACATTTTAGTTTCTAAGCATAAATTTACCATTTAAAATAGTTGTCAATTTGGTATAGTAGGAGGTAACATTATATATATTCATCGTGTGAAGAAAGTACAGTCTAATTTTCTATTTTTATAAAAGTAACTTCACCATCTATCATTAAAATATATATACTTGACTGAGATCTTGTTTTGAAGTTATAATTAAAATGAATGGAATGATGCAATAATTATATTTTCTTCTTTTATTCCAGATGTTCAGTTGTGAATTTGCTTGCATGTGATGACGTACAGTATTTTATTAATTTCTTGCCCCTTTCTTTTTCTCCTCTCAAATGATCTCTGGAAGGCGTATGGTGGCTTCCTATAGCTATTCTTGTGATCCATGCATGGAGGGGATAGATGAAAGATGAATCATAAGCTGCATGCGGAGCGCCGGAGCGGAGGGGCTCGGGGTAGGTTTGGCTCGGTGAAGTTTATTCCGTACCAGGGTATCATATAGTATTACTATATATATATATATGCATGATATATACAGGGGCGGATCGGGGGGGCTGTGCCCCCCCCCCCCCCCCGAGAGCCTAATTTTACCTGTAAAATACTGTAGACAAAGTCTCAAATCACCGTTAATCTCTAGCTCTAGCCCTTAATCTCTATTATTTAGCCCCCAAGTGTTCATCCTGGTGCTGTGCATAACCTAAAGCAGCAGCAGCTAACTAGCCTTGCTTATTATAGGTCTGGTCTGGATGGTCCGATGGATCGATGCGGCAGTCAGTCAGTCATGTAGCTCGCTGCCATGGATGGATGGATGGTATGATGATGATGCACATTCCCATCACCAGCCTCACCTCCACACACTACGTACAGTCAGTGTCATGCATGTATATCTAGCTAGTACAGACTGCAATCATCCTTCGATCACATGCATTATTGCATCGTTCACATTTGCATCACTACCGAAAACAGTAGATATGCCGAGTATTTTTTTCGTTTACCGAGTGTATTCCATCGGGCACTCGGCAAACAGGCGATTTACCGAGTGCCCTTAGGACACTCAGCAAACAGGCCTATTTCTATTATTCTGGGAACCTTTTTTCGCGAAGTGTTAGGGTCAAAACACTCGGCGAAGTGGACATAAAAATCTGGCCATTGTGCGTTTGTTTGCCGAGTGTATTGGGTATGACACTCGGCAAACTTTGCCGAGTGTTTTAGGTCTTGGCACTTGGTGAAGTTTAGAAACTTTGGTTTGGAAAGTATACCGAGTGTTTTTCAGTCATGCACTTGGCAAAATTGCCGTCACCGTGCCATCCCATTAGCTCTCTTTTGCTGAGCGTTTATTTTTACAGAGTGTTTATTGACACTCGGCAATATACTTTGCTGAGTGCCCGATGATTGCCACTCGACAAAGAGCTCTTTGCCGCTAAAATCTATGCCAACACTCGGCAAAACGTTTGCCGAGTGTTTTTGGGGTATTGCCGAGTGCCCTTGGCACTCTGCAAATCTACTGTATCCTGTAGTGAACTTCCTACAACTCAGAAAAACAACCCGAAAAGTTTAGGTCAAAACTTCAAAATTAAATCGAATGACTTCCAAAATTCATGAAATTTTAACCATAGCTCCGCAATAGCCTACCGAGTCTTTTCCCAAATGATCTCCTCAAAAAGATCAAGACTTCACTATGGATTCTGTGGAATACGGTCAAGAACACAAAAGAGGGAGAGTTTTGGGAAAACTTCGAATTCAAGCTGAATCCATTGGGGGGGGGGTTGAGGGGGAATTCAAACATGAAGAAGGAAAAATCTCCGAAAATACCAAAAAAGAAAAATGCTCAAGATCAAAGATTTTAGCACGAATTGAGGCATCAAAACACAACTAAATCACGAAGGCAGCATCTTTACAAGATGAGGACTAGCCTCCTCCCTTCATCCACCCACTAAGATGAAGAAATCAGGAGAAAAGAGCAATCACTCTCTCGTCTCCCTCTCTCCTCTTTCTCTAAGCACTTGGCTAGCCTCTAAGCAAATGAATTAGGGTTTTCTCAAGAGCTGCTGAACCAACCAGCCATCCACCCATATATATAGTCCATGGCAGATGACGAAACTACCCCTACAGCTACAACTAAGATAACTGCCAATGCAGGGGCATTTTGGTCCAGGTTCTTTTTGGTGCCTCGGACGAACACGCCACCTTCACGACTTTACTTCGCTTCGACGCAAGCTTCGCGATGATGTCATGTGCCCCCTTTCTCGAAGCTCCGACAGCACCGGGCTCAACCCCGATTTTGAGGCCCAAACCGGGAAACCTGCCCGCGCGGTGGTATTGAGGCCCAAACCACCCAAACTGTCCATCTCCGCTTGGTCGCCACATGACCTCCTTGATGTCGACGCGTGTCTGGCCTCCGCCGAGCCTCCCGCTCGACTCGACCGATGCTGTCTCCATCCCGTCATGCTCTCTCGCCCTTCCGTGCACCATGTGGATCACCCATAACTCCGTCCGGACTCATCGGGTCATCAGTCCAAGCCTACTCACATTTGGTCCATCAGCATGAACCTTTCACTTGACCTTCACCGCACGCTATCGGCCGCCACACCGCATCCTACACCTGCATATCACAAGCCAATAACAATATCAATCCAACACAACGTTGCCAATCACTCATCATCCAAGGGTGACCACCATTGGTCCTCATAATGTAACATTTTCATGATGCGGATGTAACTTTTTTGAGCTACAAGTAAATTTCTCGCTCCAAAATATCTATTTTAGCATAAATGGATTTTTTATTTTTTAGAAATGACGAGAAAATATTGTTCCTTATCTTAAAAAAACTAGGTGTGTGCTCTACATGTAGTCGCATCGGTATTAGAGGTAGTTACTAATTTGTATTACCATCTGCCATACTTGCTTAAAACACCACCTATAGTCTTTGTTTCCTATGGTCAAGTGGAAGAAAATTCTGTGGAGATCGGATGCAAACCACGCTCCCTGCATATCCGACGCCGATCGATGTGCACCACGTGGGCGTCTGAGGGATCCAAGGGACGCAGCTCCACGTCACGGATCCACAGAATTTTCTTCCGGTCAAGTGGTAGGAGGCAAAGAAAAGCAGCAGACCGAGAGGACATCAACAAGTGAGATCTATCGGCTATATAAAGGAACCAGGTTCTAGCCAAGCGTTCATATGGCTGCCATGCACTACTCGTCCTCCTCCATGTCTCTCGCTCTGCTGCCGCTACTGCTTGCAGCCGCACTGGCTCCCTCTCTGGCTTCAGCTTCACCTGCCCTCGACAATGGCGAGGAGCTGCTGATGCTCGGGAGGTTCCATGGGTGGATGGCGGCGCACGGCCGGTCCTACGCCACCGAGGAGGAGAAGCTGCTCCGGTTCGAGATATACCGGAGCAACATGGAGTTCATCGCCGCGGCGAACCGGGACAGCCGGATGAGGTACCGCCTCGGCGAGACCCCGTTCACCGACCTCACCCACGACGAGTTCATGGCCATGTACGGTGGCAACGGCGGCGACCCGTCGGAGAAGGAGGAGATGATGATCACCACTCACGCTGGCCCCGTCCACGAGGGTGGCGTCCATCGCAGTGACCTCCAGCTCGCCGCCGTTGATGAAGAAGAGCCGCCGCGTCGTCCCAACCCGACAACGCTGCTGCCTCCGAGCGTTGATTGGAGGGCCGAAGGCGTCGTCACGCCAGTCGGGTTCAATGGATGGTGCTGTAAGTAGGCCATTTTAATGAAACTAACATCCAAATCAATGCAAGCTAATTAATTAAGTGTCCATATATACCATCAGCGTCTTGCTGGGCGTTCGTGGCGGCGGCGACGATAGAGAGCGCGCAGGCGATCAGCACCGGTGACCCGCCGCCGGTGCTGTCGGAGCAGCAGCTGGTGGACTGCGACACGCTCGACAAGGGCTGCGGCGGCGGATGGATGGACACGGCCTTCAAGTGGGTGATCCAGAACGGCGGCATCACGTCGGCGGCGGCGTACCCCTACACGGACAGGAACGGCACCTGCCAGGAGGGGAAGCCGGCGGAGGTGACGCTAAGCGGCTACAAGCGGCTGCCGCGCGGTGACGAGGCGGCGATCATGGAGGCGGTGGCGCGGCAGCCCGTGGCCGTGGCCTTCGACCACAACGACCCCTGCTTCCAGCACTACATCGACGGCGTGTACGACGGCAAGTGCTTCGCGTCCGGCGTCTATGTTGGCGGGGCATGCGGGACGAACCAGACGCATGGGCTCGCCCTCGTCGGGTACGGCACCATGCCTGGCGGGACCAAGTACTGGATCGGCAAGAACTCGTGGAGCGCCAGGTGGGGCGACAACGGCTTTGTCTACGTGCTCAGGGACTCGCCGCCCTTGGGCTTGTGCGGCCTCGCGGTGCGCCCCAGCTTCCCTATCATCTGATCGATCACCGGCCGGACCCCCGGCCGGTCGATCGCCATGCACCTCCGAGCCATGCATGATCTGTGTGCCTCTCGATCCAGAATAATGGTGTGTACACACGCCCTGCGTGTCTATATACAGTATGTATCGTTGCAAAGATTATATAGGGTGCTGACATGCATCCTAGCTTGCTTATAAATAAATAAATAAGGGAGGTGTTTTTTATCATATGTCCGAAAATTAGTATATGTTCAAGCAACACGCGTCGTTCAAACGATCTGAATGGCACGGTACAATTAGACCATTATGTCCAATAATGTGGTGCCTAAAAGTGACGTGGTGTGTATAGTGCTAGGGTCGTGCTTGAGCCAGGCAGTGGCAGAGCTAGGATTTTTGCGAAGGGTATGCCGAACGAAAATTTATATATGCCTCACAATTCAGTACAGTATCATAAAAATTGCCTCACAATTCAGTACACAACTACTAAATAGCATAACAAGTCTTAAATGAAGATACAAATATTTCAAATAGCACACTAATACATGATAGAAACTTGACCAAATAAGATTACAGCATGCATGCGTCTTGATATGTAGTAAAGATTGGGAGAAAAACTTATTTTTCACAGAGTTCTCCTGCAACAACAATTTCCAAACAAGTTTAAAGATGTGTCAAGCTTCAAATGTCGACTCTATGAAAAAAATGCCAAAGAAAATGTTAACTCCGCAAGGTTCAATAGAGCAACCATACTAAAGATGAAGCTACGTCAAGACGAGCTTCTCATGAGGTGTATAATAATTTATGTTACGAAAATATTATATTTTAAAAAACTTTTATAAATTTTTCTTCAGTTTAAAAACTTGATTGTGAGTGTTGCTAGGACCTTACAATTAGGAAACAAGATCCAATCTTTCTTAATTCCAAAAGTTCATAAATTTGTTTGAGTTTCTTGTTTTCTTAACGTAAGATCTGAACAGAAAGTTAAATCTCAATTCAAATATGGTTTTTAAACTAATAATAATAGGCCGTAACCCGCCTGAGGACCAGGCTGGCTGGGCCCTGGAGCACCATGGTGGTCTTGTAGCTACTTGGGCCTGATAGCAGGCTGGCAGGATTGTGTGGCCCAGATCGGCCCAGCGCAGTTTCCAGCCAACCATGCTGCTCGCTTGCTCGCCAGAGTTCCGCCGCCGCCGTCTTGACTCGCTTGCTCGCCAGAGTTCCTTCATCCAGAAATTCTCGCCATTGGAGTGCCGTACGCGGCAAGGCCACTTCGCAGGCGCGGTCGGATACCACCCACTCACCGTCTGGAGCCGGGACAGAGCCAACGGGAACAAGGAAGCGCAGCTGCAGGTGGAACGGAGAAGAGCGCGAGGGATCGTCATGGAGGCGCCATGGCTGCAAACTAGTCGAGTGAGAGGCAAGAATGCCTGGAACGGACTCCGGCGGGGTGCGCTCTTCTGGCCCGTCGTGACCTCTGTGCTGCGCCGGCGGAAAGGTGGGCGGGCGGAGGTGTTTGAGAAAATACCGCTGCCGGTGAGAGACTCCCGGTCCCGGAACGCATCCGGTGCGGGTCGCCATCCCATCAACACGGTGATAACTTTCCCTTGGTTGTCTGCCATGAGTGCGCTGCGAATGGAAACAAATTGGATTGGCAGTCAGCTGGTGTCCCGTTTTGGTGGAATACTCTGTAGCGCGGGTGTTCACGGAAATTCTGTAGGAAGAAGTCAATACGGTGCCGAGATAATATCTAAACGAGCTCGACGTTTTTGTGGAAATGCCACAACCTGCCAAGAGTACCAGACGTTTCGTGGAAAAGAGATGGCAGTCAGTTTTTTTTCTGCTGTGGTTCAGTTTATGTGTTCAATGGAATATGATACCATTCAATATTCATGGAAGTCAACAGCTCGAATGCATGTGACCATTCCAGTCGTAGCATTGGAACTTTCAGTCAATGGAGATGCAACATCTGGCTTGGGGTGACTGGGTCTGTAGTGGAAGACCGTGTTTTTCTCAGTTGGCCGCTTTCAGTTCATCGTCAAAGTCACTGTGTTTTTAGAAAATTTAGATCTCAGGTACTTTTTGGTTCCATTGTTTCAGGTACTGAGGTCTCTAAGGTAGACCTTCCAGAAGACCAACCCCCGGCAAGAGCATGGCGCTGTGGAATGGAGTTAGTCAGCTGGCCAGCGTCGCGCAGCTCGCAGGGGTGGATGCTTATGGGCTCATCTCGATGATTGTGGAGGCTGCGCGGACGGTTAAGAGGAACCGGGAGACCTGCCAGCTGCTTGCACGCCGTGCAAGGATGATCGGGGACCTTCTGCAGCAGCTCGAAAGAACACGGCTGATGCAGCACATGGAGACGAGGAACCCAGTTGAGCAGCTGGAGGAGACGCTTCGGCAAGCATATATTCTCATCGCGTCCTGTCGTGACAGTGGCTACCTGCATAGCTGCTGTATGGGAGGGAAGCAGGCTGATCTGCTCCGTGAAGTGCAGAATGAGATCACCTTCTACCTCCAGGTTTTCCCCCTTGTCAGCTTCGTCGACAACACCCGTACTTGGGAGCGGCTTCTGAGCAGAGCTTGTCCTCTGTGCTCAAGGGTATGGATTTCATCATGTGAAAGTTTCCAAGACTTTGCTGTGATTCAAAAGGACAAGTTTCTTCCTCTACGAAAAAAGACCATTTTTTCTAGCTGATGAGATTCTTTCTTGATGCAAACTTTCTTTTTTTTGCTGATTTTGTTGGTAGGTGGCTAGCTAGCCTACATGCAACTGCTGAAACCTATTTAGGTTGTAATAAAACTCTAATTCAAAGAAACTTATATAAGAAGCATTGTCCAAAAATTACATATTATGTCTAGGAAACATGTAAATATTTATTCCATTTACCATGCCTCTTATTAAAATTAAGATTCAAAATGGTGATGGCAGTTTGTTGCTGGAATATTTGCTAAAATATAACTTATGATCAAACGATCTTATTTGCCTTCTTTTTTCTTTTTTTGCATCATTAAGGAAACTACAGATGAGTTACATGCAGTACATCATGCGGAACATGAAGATAGGTATATATGGTACATCTATGGTGTTCCTTTTTTCATGCAAAGTTATGGAGTGCCTTCGCTTGTGCATTCAGACATTGTAAACCTGCTTCGTTTTGCTGCTGTATATTTGGACTTTTGGAGACTAGACTGAATGATGCACTAAACATCTTATCACTCCAAGGCCACACCTCTCTTCGAATTAAAACCACGGCAAGGATTGTGATTGCTCAATATGAAATTTTTGCACTATCCTTGAAGAATATGGCTCTGTTTACAATTCTGGTGCTGATGCTTTTCCTTACGATATAGTCATGACCATTGTGATACTAATTATGTGATACTCTGATTAAGAAAATTGTGACCTCATCCACCCTACCCACATACACAAATGGAACTTGCTTTTTAACAGACAAACTCTTGAGTTTCTTTATTCATATAGCCTGTCATATTTTACATGTGTGCTACTATATCAGGCTTAGAACAGAGGCCCTCAAGACCAATAAATTTGAAAATCTGGGAACAACTCCTCCTCCCTCAAAACCTGAGGAAGATAAAACAGAAGGTATGCTCATGCACTCCACAGTTATGCAATATTTTCTAATAGCTTTGACATTTTGTAGCACCTGGGAATTACTAAGATAATTTTTCCTACTCCAAAGTACATGTACATCTATGTAACTTTTGGAAGATAACTTGCATCAATATATGAACAATATATCAAATATTTGCTATACATTGATGCATTTCCTTTTGATACAGGGGTATAATATAGCATAATCTTCTAGAAATGATCATTGCACGGATTTATCTCCCAGGGCATGAACAACTCACTGACTTTTCCTACTTGTCATCCTGTTAAATTTGATTTAAGAAAATAAGCTTGAAGTTACAGAAATCACTTGACATAACGACTTCTGATATCTGTTCCTTTATGATTCTATTGGATACATTCATTTGATTTTGGACAGGAGCTTCAAGCAGTTATTGCTGTAGTTCAGTCATACTGTAGCCACCATTTCTTTAACTCTTTTTTCGAGAATGCATATTTTTAATCAGTGACAAAGTGGGGTTTCCTTTGAATTAGGCCAAGTCATGAACATGAGAGGACTAGTAAATCTCATTGGTGGCTCAAAAAGAGCAGAATTATCACATTTTAGCTTCTCTCAGATTTTGGCTGCTACAGACAACTTATCAGAGAGAAATTCGGTGGGAAATGGTGGATTTGGCTATGTTTACAAGGTAATGTTTTCTCGAGACAATCTTTAGTATGAGACAAGTTCTTGAAATAACACCTAGATTAAAAAATACCTTCTCTAAATGCATCTCCACTTGGGATGGGGCTAATCAATTATAGCACCTTGCTTCATGTTATAGGTTAATCTGAAGGATGTGCTCAACTGCTCTACTAGTCACTGACACAAGCAGTTTATATCATCTTATATCTGAAAGTTATGTTATGCTCCCTTGTTCATCATTAGATGTGTTTTTTAACGCTGGCGCTCAAATCTTTTTCAGGCAAACTATCTAATGGTCTTGATATTGCAGTCAAAAGAAAAGATGCATATTCATTTCAAGGTCCACATGAGTTCAGAACTGAGATTGAAGCCATTCCAAATCTTAAACATAAAAATATAATTGCTCTACTTGGGTATTGTGCTCAAGGAAAAGAAGACATACTTATCTATGAATACATGCCAAATAAATGCTTGGCATCTATCGTTGCTGGTAACTTTACATTAATATTAATGCCTCTTTAATCTTTTGAGTTCATTGTTCGGCAAGTGTATTACTCAATGATTTCTGCTACCAATGTATGTTCTTTTGTAGATGAAACAAAAAGGGAGATGCTAAATTGGTCTAAGCGTCTTCAAATAATCAAAGGGATAGCAGATGGTCTTGTTTATCTGCATGGGCATTCTCAGATGTGTATCGTCCATAGGGACATAAAAGCAAGCAATATCCTGCTGGATCACGAAATGAACGCCAAGATTACTGATTTTGGTCTGGCACTAATGTTGGCTCCAAATACGACTGCAGAGGTGGCTGTTATGGGCACATAGTAAGAGCTCATCTGATACAGCAATCAAATTATAGACCACGACCTTTTTATGTTTCATTTCCATGTGTTTGCACGCGCACTACAATTAATGATAATCCTCGCTGTCTCTTCGTGGCTATGCAGATCCTGAATATGTTGCTACTGGAATTATCTCAGAGAAATCAGATGTATATGGCTTTGGTATAGTACTTCTTGAGATAATAAGTGGAAAGCTTCTTCGGTCTTTTTATAATAAAGTGAAGGCGAAGGGCCACACAGGGCTACTGCTTCCTGATTATGTAAGTATTTATTATAATTTTTAAAAAAAAGGAGGAGTGCCTACAGTAATGTGTTTATTTGCAACATATTGTTATTGACAAATGATTACCCTTTTTCTGTGACTAAAAAATGTGGTCTCCTTTTTGTTATCCAGAGAAATATACAGCTAAATGACATTTTTCTGAGTCCCTTCTCTAGACAACGAGATTTAATTTGTCGGGTACACTTGAAGAACTATGATGGATCATACTTGTAACTATGAAATTTCACCTGATTGAAATTCTATTTCAGGCACGCAAGTACCAAACGAAGATGCACAAGTTTGTTGATCCCTTGCTGCGTGCGAAACAGCATGAACGCTCTCAGATTATGGAATGTGTGAAGTCGTTACCATGCTTGGCAGCATCATTGTATAGTAGCTCAGCAACGTGGCAATAGATGATCATATCAGCCTGGTGGTAAGGCTAGATCAGGTTGTGCTTTTGGAAGAACCACAGAAATTGTTGCAGTATCATATCCAAAGTGTCAAGTAATGAACTACTGAAATATGTTAAGTTTGGTGAATCGATGATCACGATTCTGTTAAACACCACAGAGAGATAGTTGCAACTAAATATCCGTGTAAACACACTGTGGTGAGCTGAGGGAGATAGTCCAACTTAGAGAGCTGGTCAGAGGTCCCTTTCGTGGCCGGCGTCTGTTTTGAGTATAGTTTACTAATGCTCAGGACATCGACATCTGGAAATCTTGTTGACAAACTGAGCACATTCGAGCTCAATCGGAAGCTCCTTAGAAGGTGATGCCTACCTTCAGCGCCGGCCGAATTTTATATTTTTCCGGTTGAATTATCAGTGTAATAACCTGCTCCCTTTTGTATATCATCGTGAGCTCTCTTTTACGGTACACATTAGTGGTAAATAGTATATATAAGATCTAATTATTTATTATTATGGATAATTTAGTAATTGTTACATTGTAAAAGTGATATTTCAAATGGATAGTCTTTTAAACTTTATGCTAGTGTCAAAAATAAAATTATAGTGATGTCATTTGTGTTCTTTTACCATGATACCCTTATACTACCTATATTACTCGTGTATACTACCTATACCACAGGTGAATGTTTCAGTAGTATACAATTAATTTTGACCATTGGATGTTTTTATACTAGTCTAAAAAATTTTCAAACACTAGTATAACATAGTACTGTGTACCTAAAAGAGCTCATCATAAAATGTATCTTGTTAGAGTCTGTGCACATGTGGTTAGGTTCTTAGGGGGTGTTTGGCTCCCATGGGGGTAAACTTTAGCCCTGTCACATCGGATGTTTAGATACTAATTAAGAGTATTAAACATAGTCTAATTACAAAAATAATTACACAGATGGAGGCTAATTCATGAGATGAATCTATTAAGCCTAATTAGTCCATGATTTGACAATGTGGTGCTACAGTAACCGTTTGCTAATGATGGATTAATTAGGCTTTAGATTCGTCTCGCAAATTAGCCCAAGGGTTCTGCAATTAGTTTTATAATTAACTCATGTTTAATCCTCCTAATTAGCATCCGAACATCTGATGTGATAGGGCTAAAGTAAAACCCCTGATATCCGAATAACCCCTTAGTCTACCTTGAGATGACAGCTGACTCCATGAGCATCCAGCTAGAAATCGTCACAGCTGATGAGGCAGGCTGGTATGCTGTGCAAACTACTTTAGGGCCGTTTGGATGTGAGGTGCTAAATTTTAGAAGGGTCACATCGAATGTTTAGATGCTAATTAGGAGAACTAAACATGAGCTAATTACAAAACTAATTGCACAGATGGAGTCTAATTCGCGAGACGAATCTATTAAGGCTAATTAATCCATCATTAGCAAATAGTTAATGTAGCACCATATTGTCAAATCATGAACTAATTAGGCTTAATAGATTCATATCGCGAATTAGACTCCATCTGTGCAATTAGTTTTGTAATTAGACTATATTTAATACTCCTAATTAGTATCCAAATATCCGATGTGATAGGTGCTAAAGTTTAGCAGGTGTTCCCAATACAAGATAAGGAACCAACCAAATCATGGGTCCAACTTGGAATCTTTCAAAGATTGAAAATTCAGTTTCAAAATCATGCCTACGACTTTATACAAAGCTTTATGAAGCTTCCTGGAAACCCGGCCTCCTTCACGTTTGGCGCCAACTGTATGCTTCGTTCAAACATGTCAGCATCACAGTTCACAAAACTCTAATCATTTTCAACTGCCGTTGTCTCTTTCACACCAGTCAAGTTCTTGGACTTGTCTGCCACTCCCTCCCAAACCATGGCCTTTTTTATGCTCTCACTCACCACCCCACCTTCTTCCTCCTCCTCCATCTTCCTCGACCTCAACCACACCACCAAACCAAAAATCAACGGCAAGGACATGGCTCTGGTCGGTCAGGTCGCCACGGTGGCGCAGCTGGTGGGTCTCGACGCGTACAGCCTCATCACCATGATCGCCGACGCCGCGCGGACGGTGCGCCGGAACCGCGCCACCTGCCGGCAGCTGGCGCGGCGGGTGGAGATGATCGGCGGCCTGCTCCGGCGGCTCCAGGACGCGCACCCGATGCGCGCGCCGGAGACGCGGGCTCCCGTGGAGGAGCTCGAGGAGACGCTCCGGCGGGCGTACCTGCTCGTGCGCTCCTGCCAGCGGCGCGGGTACGCGTACCGGTGCTTCATGGGGGCGCGCCACGCCGACGAGCTCCGGGAGGTGCAGGGTGAGATCGGCTTCTACCTCCAGCTCTTCCCCCTCGTCAGCTACGTCGACGCCACGCTCAACTGGGTGAGGCTCCTCGACAAGGCCGGTGAGAATTCGTCGTGCCAAGAGGTACAACCACCTGCTCATCACAACTAGTTCTAGTTATTTCTGATATCTAGAACATGTGAACTTTCTTGCAAGATCCCTGCATTACTTGAAACTGTCTCTTGTGGAATTTTTATGTTCCAAATAGGCCGTCAAGTATGAAAAAAATTTCTATGATTTTGGCCTATATTTGAGCGCAAGAGGCATGAACATGATAATAGCCCAATTCTTCGGAGTCCAAATCAGAATCTGGCTGCTAGATGTTAAGTTACTTCTGCCATACTGGTACAACAAATCATATATTGTACATACAGGATCTTTTGATTTTCATTGTTATCTGAAAACAAAAAATGGCTGAGATCTGAAATTTTGGTGAAATTAACTGCTGGAATAGCACTTGGTACTGTTTTTTGATATTTTTCGTTTGTGGAGAGCTTATGTTTTGTCATCTGTTCTTTGTACAGGCACCTGTGGTAAGACCATGCCTTGTGCCGTTCCTATTTCTCTCGTGCGATGGATGCTGCTTAGCAATTGTTCAGGGAGTATGCCTTGGTAATTGGCATAGTACACACACGGTTTACACCTCCGCTTCTAATTTCTTCTGATGCACATATCCATAAATTTTTTCAAGTGTCGCTACATGGTACGGACTTAATTCTTTCTCATCTTATCACTCGACACACTAACAATGATCTAGCTAGCACCCTGTTTTTTCTTTGGGAACAGCTAGCTAGTATGCAATTGTTGGCCTTCTTTGTCAGATTTACTAGCTGTCAAATTCAGGTGAAAATGCATTCATATGTGCCAAATAGGTATGTTGGAATTTTCTTTCCATCATGGGATGATAAAATCAGATTTGCTACCTGACCAACTCTTGGGTGTTGTTTTTACCGCTCGAGAGTTTTCGGATGATCTGTTTGCACCTGTAGCTTACCTTCTGGTTCATCAGGACAACAAAGTTCCAGGGTCATCGCAGGCTCCGATGCCGACACAGTCGGTGCAGCCCTTGAGCCTCCCACCACTGAAGGAGGAGTAGGGCAACATATGTCATTTACCCTTGACATGGTTCAATTTTTAAGGTTAAAAAATTAACAAACTCAATTCAGTATATTATCAACCTGCAAAAACCACATCTTCTAATTCAATCTCTTGCCCTGTATACCTACAGATTTTCTGACACAGAGCAACCCTTGCTGCTGTAAGGTGTTGAGACGAAATACGAGCTCTGAAAGAGAAATAAGGATCAAATTTATTGTCGTCGACCAGAAGTGCCTACTACTGCTCTTAATTCTATAAGAGAACCATGAAAAAGTAAAAAAAGATAGGCGAAGGCGCGAAGGGCAGTTCGACCAAAACCTTCATAGCAGAGTTAACAATTTTCAAGATGTTCAGACGTGTCTTTGATGTCATTTTTGCCTTGCTACTGTGAATACCGGCGGACGTACTACTACTATGAGTCTCCGATTCTTCAAATCTGTACAGTGCCTCTTTTTAACTAGTCAGAACTCAGAATCATGCAATTTTCAAAGGTGTCTCTCAATGTGCACACAAGCTGCTTCTCCGAAGATGCAACTTGTACAGAGAATTTGTTCTTGATTACATATAAAGAGAAAGAGATTCCACGCTTTGACGCATTGTATGCTGGATAAAGAAATTCCAGGCTTTGACACATTCTCTGAAGTTACAATTCCCCTTGGCATGCTTCCATCATTTAGGTTCGAAATTTAACAAACCCAGTTCAGTATGTTATCAATCTGCAATAACCTCATCTTCTAATTCATTCTCTTGCCCTGTGTATCTTCAGATTTCCTAAGATAGAGCAACCGTTGCTGCTGTAAGGTTTTCAGATAAAAAAAAATATCACCTCTGAAAGAGCAACATGGATGAATGAAATTTACTGTCATTGACCTGGTGCACCTACTACTGCTGGAACTCCTCTTCATCCTGTAATAACCATGAAAACTTCGAGAAGGTAAGGCCAAATGCGGTTCCGACCAAAAACTTGTAGCAGAGATAAAAACAACAATCAAGATGTCAGACAAGTGTTCATGTCTTTTTTGCCCTGCTATTGCGAATACCCACAGATGTAGCACTTGAATATCAAATTCATCAAATCTGTACAGTTCCTCTTTAATTCTAAATCTCTGCAATTCCTTTCCAAAGCTGTAGACCGCAGTCAGAATCATGCAATTTTCAAGATGTATGCCTGTCAATGCCGGTCAATTTTCAAGAATCTCCAGGCTAACGTGTGAGCGAAACGTAATTACGCCGGCCAGCGGTAAAGGTTGGAGATCTCAGACGATAATGCTGCCGGACTCGTGCTCTCCACTCGCCGGTAAGATGAGGAAGCGCAGGTCCCGGATCGCCGCCGTGGCCGGCCGGCCGGCGCGCCGCCTTCACTCCGAACCGGAGACTAGTAAAGATGGATTCGAAGATGGAGATGGTGCAGCTTCGTGATTCCGGCGGGGAGGACGGCGGCGGCAGCGGCCGCGTGGCGGACGGGCGGGAGGAAGACGCGACCCGAGCCGGGGTCCTAGTTGTAAAATTCTGGACCCAAAATAGGGGGTTATATGCAAATAATCGGATCGAGATTATTAATCGCGATCCAAAACAGGGGGCTTTTCGCAAAGATTTAAGGGTGCCTTCTGCATATCCTCCGACCCGCCCGCGTGCCTGCAAACTGCAACTCATTTATCTGCAACACATTTTCAGATACTTCTGCAGATTGTCCCCTGAAACTGCGCATCCATTTCTTCACTGAATGCTTGACATGGAAGAGGCGAGTGCTCAAATTGACGACCAGCCAATCGTCCCTGCTACTGGACACATCAGAACAGGTAGCAGCGTTGTGCAGCGAAGACTGAAGACGAGTCACCGTGCTCCGTAGCAGCAGTGCATTCTGATTCTGGTTTGTGGAGATAGAAATGACAAGCATTTGTGATTTGTATGTACATAGAAGCAGCATGCGTGGATGTGAACAAATATCCTTCGAAAATTTTCAGGATTGTGATTCAAATTAGTGGGAGAAATGTCAAATAAAGTATGTTCTGTTTCAATTTTCAGAGAAGCAGCACATGTTCATGTGAACAAACATCCTGAATTGAAGGATTCTGAATCGGCCCACATCATACAGAGATGCCCAGAAATACATGGAAGAATTGTACACATTTGACAACTTTTTTTAGGAAAAGGAATAGTTTCCGGCCTCTGCAGCTAAGTTTTTAGTATTTTCAGCCCATAAGGTGATTATAAATAACAGGAAGAACAGTACGCAAATCAAAGGGAGAAAATCAAAAGCAAAGTGTGTGTATTATTGCTTATACATTTGAGAACTGAATCGTATGTCACATCAAGCTGATGATTAAATGCTGAACGTCTGCACTCTGTAGTACAGGCTACAGTCTAGTGTTTGATCCATGTAGTCCTTTTATATACATCAAGCACACAGTCACACAGAGGTACATGAATACATGATACTGCTGCCCAGTGCCCAGTGTCATACAAGCTAGGGAAGACATAGGTGCCAAATGTTAAAACCACGCCAGCGGCGCCATTCGTCTGACCAGGCAGGCTTCTTTATGTTCGGCAATTTTTTGTTGCCATTTAGCATCTCAAGAACTTGGTCCATGTTGGGGCGGCGGCGTCCCCTAAGATCAGCGCACAGAAGTCCTATCTGCATGCACCTTCGTATCTGCTTTAGATCTGATGCTTCAAACAGTGCCGGATCAAAATCCTCCTTCAATAGTTCAGCTTTCCAAGCCTCCCAATCCTGACACGAATATAGTGAAAAGAAAATCTTAGCTGTTTTATGGAATATCTCATTAAGAAACAAGACCAAAACAATATGTGTATATACTTTTTTGACAAAGGTGTTTGTGTACACTTAATTACCTGTCGAGGTGGTTTAGATCTGCACATACTGCTAACAGTCTCAAGAAGGGTGATGCCAAAAGCATACACATCGTTCTTCGTTGATACTATACCTTCTACCATACACTCTGGATCTATGTATCCCCTGAATTGTTAATTAAAGAAAAAAGAAAAATTCAGGGATTAAAATGAAAGAAGAGCTTCGTGCATATGTACCCACGCAATGGAAATATTTATGTGAAAGGGTTTTAATTGTCCATGGAAATGTGCTAAGTGGTACCCGAAATTGTAACTTGAGCTACTGGTATTAGGTATCAATTCTTAGTACCTATTTATTTAATTAATTAGTAGGGACGTTTCAAAAATGGCGAAAAGCTTTACGTGTGATGACATACACTGTTCCCATTATGGAATCAACAAGAGTGATGTCATTATCAGGCAGCACTATAGATAATTCAAAATCAGTAATCTTAGGATTCATATCAGAATCCAGGATGATGTTGTGTGGCTTCACATCCATATGAACAAGACGCTGCTCATGCAGGTAATGTAGACCCTTGGCTATTCCGTGAATTATCTGGAAGAGCGAAGACCAATGAAGTCGGGAATCTACAAAATTACAGATGTTATATCATGGTGGAAGCAACTATGAGCTCATTATATTCAACAAAGTTTATTAAGAGGAAAGTTCGCCGAGAAGTGAAATATGTTCAATATTTCTGTTGAAACATACCATGTATGATATCCTGTAAGCTTCCATTCGCCATGTATTCTTCCACCCATAGGAATTCCGTTTCTCTAGGTCGGCCCTTTTTGCGTTTGAATAATTACACCTTAGAAGTGGACAAGACTTGATAGCAATATCCAACAAATTTCACTATATTTTCGTGCTGAAGCTTTGAAACAGCAAGAAGTAGATCATAGTTTTTGTGTGGCCACTTGGCATAATATCCACTGTAACATCTCTTTACGGCGATAATGTTTCCACCTTTTAGTACACCCTGTAAAATAGACACAATTACATAATGGGTCCCTGTTAGAGCTCTTGTACTGTATCATATTAAAACTCCATGTAGCATTATCTTTTGAAAAAACAAAGTTGAAAGGAGGTGCAATGTTAGCTTTCAAGAATTAAAAATCTGCAAGATAATACTAGAAAAAAATGATCTATAGGAGGTACCAAAATGTGTTTTTTTCATCACTCCACACTATACAGAACAAAGTTACCAAGCCAAAGCATGAAGTACCTTATAGATAATGAAAGAGCCACCTAGGGCAATGATGTTCCCATCTGAAAAGCTATTTGTAGCAACTTTCAACTCAGACCACCTGAACTCTCTTATGGCTGATATGGAAACAACGTAATCATGTAGTTTGGTATCTTGCCCGTACACAAGTGAACTTTGTAGTTGAAACACTTATTTTGAAGGAGTAAAGTAGTAAACATCAACAAATCTCCGAAAAAAGTAGTGAGCATGGATAATCATATATGAATAGCTAGCACTTTCGAATAAACTAAGTAATGTACAGACAAAAATTAGCATGGAGAAAGATAAACTGTAATACCCATGTGTACAGTACACAAAAGATGCGATGAACAATTGATACTTTAGTTTGTTAACTGAAAGTTATATTAAAAGATTGCAAAAAACCTATTGGTGAAAGCTGTGATTGATTTTTGTACCATGATATGGGTACGACGCAACACAGATATACCACAGTACAGGATGTGATCATACCAACTAATGAGGGAACCATTGGCACCTCAATTCCAGCTATTACGCTGTTTTCCACATCATTCAATTCAGGTCTGCAAATGGTATTGAGAGACAATGATTATTTTAATTACGTAAAAACTCAAAAGAAGAAAAATAAAAATAAGTTTAACTAATTAACTTTGGCATCCAATATCCATTATTAAGCAACAATGGCGCAACAGCAGATTAGTTCGCCCTCGTCCTCCCCGGGAGGCTCTGAATAATAATTCTACTTCTGCTTAACATTAAGCATTGATGTCACTAAAGTAAATGATGGGGTAGAACTAGGGATAGCACGAAGAACCTATTCATCGCCCTCCCTTGGAGGCTCTGACTACTTTTAGGATTCTTCTTGCTTGATTACAATGGATGGTGTGGGTGTGCTTATATAGCTAGCTACCTAACAAACCCAATCTAATCTAAATAGCCTTATCTCTCTAACAACCTTATCTCTAATGACCTGCTAACAAACCAATCTTATTCCTCTCGTGGCACTGTTCACGAGCTACAGTACTTGTGGGCCTAGGCCTGTGGTCAGCCCACTTGCCATAACACTTCACCACCCATCAAAGATAGCTCGTCCTCGAGTTGTGGAGATGCTTGGAGACGATGCCAGCCTAGCCCACACATGCTGGAATGCCCACTGCGGCGCATGCAGTATGCAGTTGAAGGAAATTGGTGCTGTCCAATGTTGATGAAGATAGTAGCCAGGTACATGCCAGGCAACAAGAGCTTGCTGGCACCCAAAGCATTCCCATGACACCCAACATGAAGCCGTAGCCAAATGACCAAGCGCGCATTGCCAGCAGCAGGTTGTAGCCCACTTGAAGGGATGTTGCCGTTGGGTTGCTGCAGGAGATGTGGCCATGGTGGGCGGCCACACCAATAACAGCTTAGTGGTTGTTGATACTATGGGCGACCGAAGAGCTGGTAGTGCTGTTCGCTCAAGTTGCAACCAGGGAGGTCCTGGCCACAGCACTGCCATCAATTGGCTTAGGGATGTTGAGGCTGGAGGTGCTGATGGAAGTACAGTTTGGCATCGTGTGGATGAACCATGGGGATGGAGTTCGCATGCCGGATGTGGGAAGTCGTCGGCAAATGACACCGGGTGACGCGGCGAAAAGCCTTGAGTGGGACCTGACAGCAAGCGGTGCTGGCCATCCGGAGACCAACGAAGAGCAACGTCAGGTGCAGGTGAAGGCCTGGACGAGCTATATATTGATGCTGATGGTGAGGGGCGTCGGGCGTGGGTAGATTCGGGCGGTGGTGTGGACGCGAGCGTGCGCATCCCGATGACCGAACGACTGATGTGCACGACGAGAAAGGTGCAGCCTATGCTGGCCGCCGTTGCCCTGGAAGCCTGGGCGGCTTAGGCGCTGATGCCCACGAGATGATGCCACGCGAGGGCGCGGTCCGCGGCGCCAATGCCACCATGCCGGTCGCAGGCGAGGTGTAAGCTAGCGATCCGGCTGTCAAAGTAGATGGGCTTGAGGACGATGAGGGGGGCGTGGCTTGCACCGAAGCAGTAGTGGAAACAGTCTCTGCCAGCAGATCTGAAGATGTTGCCGTGGCCGGTGAGGATGATGTTGTCGTGGCCGTCGCGGTTGCGGCAGGTTGGGTCTTCAATGGCGGTGAAGATGGCGGCGGCTTGGGTGATGCCGGCAGAAAACATCCCGCCTCCACCTTGTGTAGCCAGCCCAGCGGGTCTTTAGTGCCATGGTCCTTGGGGAATCTGATCTTGTGGACAGCAAGAGGATGCTCGGAACCGGAGCCGGAGGAACCGTCGGAGGAGAACGTGCCCTTCTACTCGAGCACATGCATCTGGACATTGTTGATGGAGGACTACAGGCGGCCCTATTCCTGATGGATGGACGCCACCTCTGTGTCGATCTTCTTCCGGATGTCAATCACCATGGCGATCATCCTGTCGATTGCTTCCTGAACTTGTCCTCGGTGATGAAGTTGTTATCACCCATGGCGGCAGGAAAGTGATGGGTTTAGTGGCACGCAGGGAAATTTGGGGTGAGGTGGAGGGGTGATTGGCGGCAGGCAGAAACCGAGGATGGTCCCGTCTGATACCAAATGATATGGTAGAACTAGGGATAGCATGAAGAACCTATTCGTCACCCTCCCTTGGAGGCTCTGACTACTTTTAGGGTTTGATTACAATGGATGGTGTGGTTGTGCTTATTTAGCCAGCTACCTAACAAACCCAATCTAATCTAAATAACCTTATATCTCTAACAACCTTATCTCTAATGACCTGCTAACAAACAAATCTTATTCCTCTCGTGGTAGTGTTCGCGAGCTACAGTACTCGAGGGCCTAGGCCTGTGGCCGGCCCACTTGCCATAACACCATTAGCCAATGTACACAAATAAAAGCTATATGCACAGACTGAGCACAGCTTATAGTTTGTTAGGTTTCTTGTCATGGAATTATTGGCCACTTGGGTTCGAGTCCTCGACTTCACATGGACTTGTATTTTCTTAGTTCGATGAAAGATACATGGAATCTCCAGCATGAATGAATAACTATAAGATAAAATGGTATGCTTTACTTATATATGTTACTATATATCATACCACCACAACAAAAGAGGTTGCATCGTATATAACTGACCTAGCATCATCAGTTGAATCGACCACTCCTGCATCCTGAAATTACAAAATGATGCAATTACGATATCGTGATGAAGCCTATATACAGAGTTAAACTGAAATTTGTATCACAACTAGATCCAACACAAATTAGCCATCTTGGCCATATAGCATTCATTATTTGGGTAAAATGCCTTCTTCACGGAAACTATATGTCTGATCCTTTGTATCATTACTGGTAGAGTGCCCGCGCCTTGCAACAGCTTTCTAATTTAACAGATCCATTATATTAGATAAAGTATCATGGCATGACCTTTTATAAAGTTTTTTGTGAAAATAAAATAGGAAAAAATCAAAACCAATGAAAATGCATTCAACAATGTGCAAATATCATTATCTGCATGGGTAAAAAACACAAACAATATAGTGGTACCTCTGGCTGCCTGGGTGGAGGATGACCACCACCACCACCTTGAATAGTATGCAACACGATGGTGGCCTGGGTGTTGACGGCGAAGGACGCCAACATCACCTTGTTCAAGATGTCATCCTTTACCCGGTGCAGCTGCTTGGACAGGTTCCCTGCTTTAATGAGGCGGCGGACGATGGTGCTCCTCTCCTGGCAGGCAGTGACGAGCTCAAGGGCGTGCTGGAGGCTCTCCTCCAAATCCTCCAGGGCGCCGCTCATCGCAGGGCTATCATTCATCATCCCAGTCTGTTGCAGCTGCGACAGGATGGCGCTGCATCTGAGCACCCGCTTCCTGATCTCGCGGCACTCCTCCTCGTTGTGGCGAACCGTGTCCACCGCCTGCTTGATCGCCAGCCCAAGCTTCACGATCTTCTCCACGCCGGCCACCGGATCAGCCATCTATGCTCCTAATCTACACGCAACTGAACTCAAGAGCAAAATGAGATCAACTTCCCTTGCCAGGTGAGAAGAAAGACCAGCAGACTCATGACGATCTCCCCAAGGATATAAACGCAATGGATGGCCCCGTTTTCTTGTCCACAGGGAATGGAACCGCGTTGGGGTGTCAATTCAAACCGTGAGGAAATCAAGGGCCCGATTTTTGTTTTGGTCCATTTTATATTATCATGTGGCTAGCAGAGTCTAGCACGTATGTATACAAACATAGCATGGGAAGTAACGTGACCTTGCGAAAAATGGAACGAAAAGTCGTGGAAACTTTGTAAAATGTATTCCATTTTAGTTAGCTGGAAGATCGTGACAAATCCTCCATTAGACCCATCTGTGCCATCCATGCTCGATCTGACAGCCCAGGGGCGCCGCGGCTCGCCGGAGCGCCGCCGCACTCCAGGGTCCTCCTGCCGCGGCTCGCAGGAGCGCTGCCGCAATCAGGGGCGTCTGTCACACAGGGGCGTCTGTCACACCCTGAAATTTCCGAATTTCAGGATGTGAATAAAAATAATAAATAAATAATATTTTTCTCATAATTTTGAAATTTTCCCAACATTTATTTTTATTTACAGGAAATTTAGTATAGAAAAAATAATTGTTTGTTTTTATAAATTAAATAATGTTGTTCTATGTCTGTGCATTCATGTCGCTGCATCTTGGTGTTTCTTGAGTGCAAAAGTTTGAAAATACGTTTAGACGTTGGCCAGACCCTTGTGAGGATTTTCCATCTTTTTCTGGAATTTATTCTCCTTTTTCTAGAGCTAAATGCAATTTTTAGAAGGCTCTAGAATTCTTTTCACGAGCTTCAAATATTTTATTTGGATTCTTTGTGTCCCAATCCATCTCTGAGATTTATCTCAGATTTTTCGGAATTTTCTAGGTATTTTTCTCGCTTTAGGAAACGAGTCCAGCTATTTCGGGAATTGTTTTTGCACAGATAAATAAAATCAGAAATCTTGAAAATAAAAAGTCAACTCGAAAATATCTTTTTTCGAGTCTGGCATATATATATATTGAAGAAGAAGAATAGAAATACAGCTCGCATAAAAGAATATTTGTCACACAAAGGAATAAGTCTCCAGTGTTGTTCACGTGTTAACAACAATTCGGCTACTACATGCCAAGATGTTTTGATTGAAGTCTGCGACGTCAATCATTCGGGCGTGGAAGACCATACCAAGCAGCATCCGGAATATCACGAGAAGACAGTACGCGATAGAGGACAAGGCAAAAGGAATAAACAGCAACTCTACTGTACCCAGGACAATTATTGAGGAGAGGAGAGCCGTCCAAGTGTCCAGGCAACAGAAGAGGAGAATAGTTGAAGGCACCAGAAGCCTTAAGCACGAAGCAACTCCAGAAGCCTCTGCCACGACTATAAAAGGAGGTACCGGGTGAAGCATTGGAGGCATCAATCGACCACACTACGACATCAACCAGACCACCACCAAGAATCACGAAGACACACTCCACCACCGAAGACCTCCACTCATACTCCACTCATGAAGACATCCACCACCACTCTCTGAGAGAGAAAGAATTAGCCACCATACTTTAGAATCTACCGCTGTATTACTCCACCTCTGTACTACCACCACTAGAATAAAGGGAGGCCGTTGGAGCTCGTCCCTCGGTTTGTAAGGTAATCAAGGTTTGTGCTAGGTGCTTGGGGTTTCCCGAAAGGGAAAGCCGCAGCAAAGCTTGTCCCGTGGAAATGGATTAAGCTGTCCTGGCAGCATCCCTGCCTTCCTTTAAGCTTGTTCTTATGGGGCGATGTCTCTACGCTAGGGACCCTAGAGGAGAAACCTCTGCGCGTGTCGTTCTCGTGTTAGCCCTGGTAGCGGCGTTTGAGGAGAACCCTGTGTGCGCAGAGAAGTGTTCCCTTCGGGTGGAATTGCCTGGGGAGACGGTAGAGCCTGAGTCCTGTGTGAGCGTGGCTGGGGACGGTGAGGGTGCAGACCGGGCTGGCCTAGTTCTGAAGTGAGCCAGCGAGGCATGCGGTGAGTACCGAGTAGGACTGTCACAAGCATAGCAGCACGACCGGCTGAATATTCGGTCTCGCCAACCCGTAAAGATCCTGCGAATAGACTTAATTAAGGAATATACCTAATCACGCACCCGCGCGTGCTCGTATCCCCCGAGAGCGATCCCGAATAGTAGCTCAATAGTGCGCAATAGTGAGTGAATAGTAGCTCAATAGTGCGCAATAGTGAGTGAATAGTGGCTGAATAGTGTCGCCACCCGTAGGTGCTCCACCGTGAGTGCTCGGGCACTATTCATATTCCTGAATTTGAATAGTGAGCTGAATTTAAATAGTGCCGCGAATTTGAATAGTGTTCGCCGAATTTGAATAGTGCTGTGAATAATAACTCGAAATTTTGTGTTCCGAAAATTTTTCGGAGTCGCTCGCCCTCGATAATCGTGCTTAACTGGTATCAGAGCCGAGGTTGTTAAAATTTGTATTTTTGAGGGTTTTTCTATATTTATTTAAGATATTTGAATTAGTTGTTACAACCTTAAGTAAGTGTTCTTGCTTTTAATGGAAAGTTTAGTTAGCAAGATTCATCACTATGAACAAAAGTTAAATAAAATACCTCATGAATATAATACCTCTATGTTGAGTGAATGGCCTGCTATTAGAGAAAAAGAAGTTTATTTTATTAGGATGTTATATAAGTTAAAAAAGGATAAAGATCTTTATGACGAAAAAATCAACTCTCAATTAATAAAGCAAAAAGCTAAGGTGAAGCCAGTAGACCTTGAAAGCCATAAAGCAAAAGAAGTTCTGCAAAGTGATATCATGAAAGATTCCACTATAGATAAAGAAGTCCAAAAGAAGGTTAGTGAAAACTATCCTTTAGAAAGCTATGAAGAAGAGGAAGAAAATAATGTGCAGAGTCACAAAGATTTTATAAATTCTCTTGGTGAAGAGGAAATACATAATATAGAAAATGCTATGGATGCGCTAGAAATAAAAGATGAAGAAAAAAGTGATTCGAAAGAAGATAAAACTGAATTAATGAATCAAGGAGATTGTGAGCATGATTGGATAAAAGGAAGAGGTGATTATAATATCAAATGTGCTTTTTGCATATATTATCCTAGTCAAGATAATAGATTTACATGTAGTGTATGTTTAAAACAAGCATGTGCTTCATGTTTAAGGAATGCTAATCAGAAATGGAGACAAGAAATAGAAATAGTAGCAGAAGATAAAATACTAGCAAGTAGAGTTAGAATTTTAGAAAATAGAGTAAATATCTTAGAAGCTGAGTTAGAAGACCTAAGAAGTAAAATAGAATTTAATAATAAGATTGAAGGTAATGTTAGTGGCAATACTGAGTTTAAAGATCAAGCCATAATTGATAAAAATAATGATAAGGCCATACAATTAAAAGATGCTATAATTAATTTTGGCAGCAAATACATAGTTAGATTACCATTTAAAGAAATTGTAGGAATAAAGATACCTGTAAAGGTAAAATTAACACCTACCATCACTTATAAAATATTAGCATTAGTAGATACTGGTTGTACTAAAAAAATTATTCATGATAAATATTTTGCAAGATGCCCAGAGATAGTACATACAATAGATCAAGATAAAGCAGAAATATCTACTGATATGTCAGGAATAAAAAAGCTTCATAACCAGTTAGCTTATAATATTGAGATACAAATAAACAATACAAAATATATAATGGATGAGATCACCATAAGAGACTTATCCATGATAAATGATGATATGATATTAGGATTAAGGTTTTTACAGTATTCATTACAAGCAACAATTATACATGAGCAAGGGATTACATTCATCCCATATCAAGATAATATTCCATACATAACAGAAGTACGAAAAACTATAAGCTCTAATGAAGGAAAAGCTAAAATAGAAACTCAAGAATATGACGATAATAAGTATGTTGATAATGTAGATGAAGAATTAGGTGAAAGTATAGAAGAATTCCATATAACAAATACATGCATAGAGTGTATTAGTTTGCAATCGCTATCACCAAACTGGTATAGAGATATAAAATCTAAGAAAGACATAGATAAGATAGTACAAAGGTTAGAAGAAATTCAAATAATAGGAGAAATACCAATGAAACATTGGGATAAGAATGGTATAGTTTGCAAGCTGAATATAATAAACCCGGATTATATAATTAAGACTAGTCCGATAGAAGCGACACCTAAGGATATAGAAGAGTTTAAGATGCATATTGAAGAATTACTAAAGTTAGGAGCAATAAGAGAAAGCAGAAGTCCTCATAGGTCAGCAGCCTTTATAGTTAGAAATCATGCTGAAATAGCTAGAGGAAAGTCAAGAATGGTTATTAATTATAAAAGATTAAATGATAATACAATAGATGATGGATATAATATCCCAAATAAACAAGAATGGATAAATAGAATACAAGGTAGCAAATATTTCTCAAAATTTGATTTAAAAGCTGGGTTTTGGCAAGTAAAAATGGCAGAAGAATCAATAGGCTGGACTGCCTTCACATGTCCTCAAGGTCATTTTGAATGGTTGGTAATGCCATTAGGTCTAAAAAATGCCCCTGCTTTGTTTCAAAGAAAAATGCAGAATATCTTTAATGAAAATCAAGATTTCATATTAGTTTATATAGATGATTTATTAGTTTTTTCAAAATCTTATAAAGAACATATAGCTCATCTGGAAACGTTCTTTAGAAAGGTAGAGCAGCATGGGTATATATATCAAAGGGCCTTTCAGGTCCAAGTTATCGTTCTTTACTAATTGAAATGGCAGCCAGTAGAGCAAATATTCATCATATTTCGTTAAAAAAATCTCGTTTCAAATATTCATCGTGTGCAAGTATTTGTGATAAATCAATCATATGCAATGTGTCTCATTTTCACGCCACGGAAAATCTTCCGTAAAGAAAAATATGAATAACAATACACCAGGTGGCACATTTCTTTCGTTCCTTGAATGACACCAGGAGGCACATTTCTTTCCTTGAATGAACTTAGCGACAACCTGAATTGCAAATTCTACATATCTTGTGTAATGAAGGATCATATTACAGGCGTAGAAATAAATGCCTTGGAAAGACATTAACCATCACGCTAACAAGAATTTTCTACTCTCTCAAGATATTTCAGCCTTCTCCATCATCTGACAGGTTGTTTGGATATCTTTAGTGATGGAAACAAAAGTCAAGCTTGTTTGTTCTACCCTCTGAAGTGATTTTGCTGCTGCCGGCAGATGTCAATAGTTCAGAGCAACATATAATTGCTAGCCATCGATTCAGCAAAATGGTAGCACACCCATTACGAGCATACCACAATAGGTACAGGTCCAGGCACCAAAACAATGCTGTGATCTCTGATCCAATATATTACCAGCACCTGATGGATCGGAGATGGAAAAGTTCAATGTCATCTGCAGGTGAATATGAATTTGTTTCAGAAACACGTCATGGCTTATATTCAGAGCAGGCAAAAACATTCAGGCAACCAAAAACATATGTTTGCTGGATCCAAGTTCCTTTCGGATACATGTCAGCCACAATACTTTTTTAAGACACTAAAATGTTCAATTTCAGTATATGATTGAAACTGTAAACATTAACTCTAATAGTCAGCTTCTGAAAGGGGAGTACACTGATGATGAGATTAAGATTATATTCATGTGTTTGGATTAAAAAAAATCAGGCTAATACCACATGAGCAGCTAATCCACCAATCCAGAGAGAAGAGGGACACAGCTAGTAATTCAGCACAGGTGCATTCCCTCTGGTAATGGAAGAAGACGTCCGGTGTGAGCTGAACCTTGGCATACAGCTAATTATACGACCAAAAGGCCATGAAATGAAACATGAAGTATATGTTTGATGCCACTATGACACATTTGAAATTAAATTCCATGACAGCAGAACCATAAGAAAGGAGAACAGACAGAATACTGCAATACTAAGGTCAATCTATCACACGTGTGCAGTGTTCTTTCACCAACATCCAATCTGCGAGAACCTGGGTAATTAGGACTGTACTGACTAATCACTCAGCAAATAAGGGAGATTAGGAAATGAAAAATCAGAACCTGCGGTGATTTGTCCAATACGGATTCGATATCCATGTGCTTTATCTTGCACAGACAGACCCGCCACCGGCATCCAAGCGGATACCAGTCGCTCGACCTGGCCGTCGCTCTGGTCCGCGTCGCTCGCGGGATTGAATAGCGGAGCCCTATATATAGTTTCCAAGTTGCAAATAATTAGATACATGAGTGGAAAATCTCAACCTTACAACCATTTCATGTTGCTGGTGTAAGAATGAAGGTAATGAACCATAAAAATCTCAACTCTTTACAATAACAGTATCCTATCCTATGCATTTCAAAAACAACACATGCATGTCAACATGTGAAGCATGTAAAGCTGGGTTTGGAGCAGCTGGACTCAACATTGCCGGCTTCACTGCTGGCCACCTCCCATCATTGAATGTATTTGATTCTCAAGGTGGCTGTTACAAAATTTGAAACTGACAAGAAAAACTTGGTAGTAACTAGTAAATAAATATTTTGTTGTAATAATCTTATATCACCTTCCAGATCCCGTTTGTAGATAAGGAATCATGAGCACAATTTCGAGCAGCAATTTCAGAAAGACATATATTTCATAAAGCTGGTTCAAGGAACGAAAAGTTTAGTTGTATTCATATGAGATAATACTGAAATGCATATACTGATTTCTGGATACAAAAGATAAGCACTTCTAGTTCTCAAACAAGTTTTTGTGTGCCTCTGTTAGCATATTTGCTGACCAACATTCCAAATTCAAAATTAGAGAAAAATGTTGAATCCTGAAAACAAATAACAGGTCTACAGGGTGATGGAGGTGCATTACACCAGGTGGCGAATTCTTTCACTGAATGAACTAGCATCTTTATTAATGGTATAAAAACTCTACTTTGAGGGGTACGTATATGGCAGATATAATATCCTAATAGAACGTTCTGAGTCTAATACTCACACAACCCAATAATTCTAGTTTCAATTCTAATGGCGTAAGAAAATTAACATGCATCAGTAGTGACACTATGGTGCATCAGTAAGGCATTTATTCTGGTAATGGAATATATCCAGTGTGAGCTGATCAATGGCGCACCAGCCGGTGATACATCCGAATGTCATTGACCTGAAAAGAAAATGACGAGTGTCAAAGATTGTACAATGATGCTAACTGCTAAGACTGAAAATGCAAAAGATAGTTACTTCAATCCAGAAATTCCTTTAACAGTATATACAACTGAAAATGCAATTACTAAAAGGCATTCTTTAATTCAGGTACGCAACTTCACTCTTCACAAATAAAACTCATCAATCCGTTTAAAAAATGAACATGGTAATACTTCAAAGAAATAAGGTTTTCTGTGATTCTCAACTGGTTTGATATATACTCTAGCTGTAGTACAAAAAGGAAAAATACAAAAGTTAAAGCATTTAAAAGAGAAACCTCTATGCAACAGCATCCAAGAACCAAGAGTCACTTGACAGATAAAAAAATATGCAAACTAGGCAAGGCAAGAAGAAATCTGATAGAACAGGTAATTTCTACATTTTTTATGAAACAATTTCTACATTACTAGGAGACTTAATCGGAGCGTTGCAATTGGACTAACTAATATGTATACGGGTCTACGAAAGCACAAGTGCACATCTAGACTGTATCACTTGCAACATCACAGAACATCTAGTTTTGGTCAATTACTTGAGACACAGAAAAATAGAGTTCCAATCCAAATACTTGGTCCAGCTCAATTGACACTTGCAAGGTCTACAAAAAACCCCATAATCTTGATCACAATACAAGCGTGGGCAACAACCCATGGTGCAGATTCACTCAGCAAATAAGGGAGATTAGGAAATGAAAAATCAGAACCTGCTGTGATTTGACCAATACAGATTCGATATCCATGTGCTTTATCTTGCACAGATAGACCCGCCGCCGGCATCCAAGCGGATTCCAGTCGCTCGACCTGGCCGTCGCTCTCGTCCGCGTCGCCGGCATCCTTTAGGAACGATCTGGGCAGAAGACCATCTGCTGAGCCACATTGAAGCTGCCGATGGCAGCGAAGGAACCAAAGTGAATCTGCTTGGGGCAGCAATTTCAACATGCGCGCTAGATGAACAAAACATTTAGGGGGTGAAAAGAAAAGCACAGAACGGAATCACAACCTGGAGGAGACAGGTAACGTCAAGGACAGCGGCGTCATGTGGACTAAGCTTAAGGGATCGGAGAGGGCCTCGAGACGTCCGGCGACCCCGCCTATCCCGCGCGCGATCTCGACCACTTCCGCAAACCGTTCATGACCCATCGACCTGCGGCACGCGGCAACGAGGGCATTGGTGCCGTGTACGTCCATACCCGAACTGCAGGCATGGGGAATGGCGCCGGAGCCACCAGCGGCGGCTTCGACGGCGGAGCAGAGCGGAGATGGGGAACCGGCAGCCGAGGAACGAACTGACGATTTCATTTGACTAAAGAAAAGACCCACGACCTCTAAAATATTTAATTAATTAAATTAGATTGCGATTTTTATTTGAAGAACCGCTCGGTTGGGTCTTGACCAGCGTGGTGGGCTGGCGACTGGGTTCTAACGAAGCGGAAGCCGGGTACGGAATAAAGTTATTCCGTACCCAGGGTATTATATAGCATTGCTACATATAGTATGTATATATATATATATATATAGGGATATGTTTATCTATAGCTAGCTACAGAATAACTAATTCTATAGCCGGACCATCCGACCCAGCACCCACCGCTTCGGAGCTCCGGTTCCCGCACGGCTCGCCTTCCCGCGTTCGTCTTGATGCGAGGATTTCGGATCTACAAACCTTTTCACGAGTTGCCTCTCCTAACTCCGTAGATCTGAAGTAAAAGATCGGTCTTCGTTAAACTCCGGCGAGCTTTTCTAGTGAAACTGTGGACTTCCGGCAAAAACCGACACCGCCATGGAGTTCCTCTCTTCGAGCTCTACGCCGTGCTGCGGTGGATTGCGTGAATCCGATGTCGGCTCCGTCGTCTTCCCCAACTCCGGCGAGCTTTTCCAACACCATTGTTCATCTCTGGCCGAAGGTGAGCACACCATCTTGTTCGTCTCGTCGATATCGTTCCATTTTGCCGTTCATGCGCAAGATCGGACCGGCTTTCCCATCTTCCTCTCTCTTTCTCCTGTTTCTGTGCAACAGTAACCGTGGCCATGGCTTCTGTTCGCTTGCACGCCGCCTGTGCGCCCTCACCGGCCGTGCCCTTCGCCCCTAGCCCGGCCACCGCCGCCTGCACCACCCACCCGAGCCCCCGCTGCACCGGAGCCCCGGCAGGCCGCCGGCCAGAAGCTGTGCCATGCCCTTGGCGTCGACCATCAGTTTTGCGTCAAGGCCCCCAAAGATCCTTTAATTAGTTCGCTTCTTCCTTTGTGTCTTGGAAACTCTTCAAATAACCCCTGAACTTTTCAGTTCCTTGCAATCTGATCCAAGCCATCCTCTTTTGCAGATCTAACCCCAAAGATCCATCTATTTGCAGTGACTATTCTCTGAGTCTTGGTAATCTTCTCAGCTAACCCTCCAAGTCTATAGATATTTACATCTAGGTCCTTTTAATCTTGTTCACCTTGTAGAACCCACGTTTTAGCTCCGTTTAACCTCGTTCAAGTTGCGTTAGGTTCATGACCACATAAGTTACACGTTAGTGGTTGTTGGCGCTAGAAATCGGTCAACCGAATCCCAGCGACCGACACACGACCCGGGAGAATCTGCTTAGCTCCTGTTCGGGTGAATGCCCTGGTGCGGTTCGCGCGGCGTGCCAGCCAATCTGACCTGTTGATTGGCAAGGAAGAACACGTGTCAAATTCAATAACTACGATCGGCTAAGTTTCCGATCGAGAGAGCTTATCGGCAAATCGGCCGATTTACTGTGATGATGAAATCGGTTATAAGACAACACGATCCCTGTAGCTTTGTAGACAGAAAAATACTAAAGTAATCGGTACAAAGCGCGTAATAACAGTACTAGGAAAAGATCTAATCGGCAACGAATGGATCTAACAACAGAAAGTAATGAAAGCCGATACTACCGATTCCTAGCGAGATAACTGGTGATAAAAACTAGGAAAAACAGGTAAAAACCTATGAATCTAGTTGATATCGATAACTGATGAATAAGTCTAAACGAAACAACAGCGATGCGCCGGAAGTTAAAGCTTAGATATTACTCGATAAACGGAACTTACAGAATCGGCCGGAGATCAAGATGATGCAGCCCTGCCAACCCGCACGAACTCGTGAGAAGGAAAAGTGACGGCGAAGTCGCCTGCTCGAAAGTAAGTACGAAGAATAAAGTAACTTGTTGTATTGATTGATTGTTGTATTTACAGATTTACAAAGGTAGCTATTTATAGCCCCGTACAGATAACTTCCTAACCGACTAGAATTCTATCTCTTATTCAAACAGAAAACAAATATCTACAAGCACAGTTCGTATTAGGTTAGATACCCCACGCTTCGTGGGCTGACCTCCACCTTATCCTTCCATCCTTTTCCAAGCCCATACAGGCCCAATTAGTCCATCCTCCTGATCGGCCGATTTCTCATCGGCAAAGGATTACCGATTGGGAATCTGGCGTATTCTCCCTGAAGCGAAGCAAAAGCTGCCAGCCGATTCCTCACTATAGCACCATTTGACCGATTCCTAACTGCACTTCCTCGATTTCCTTTCCCCTTGGCGCCGATTCTACTGATGACGAAATCCGGCGTCAACACATGCCCCCCAGTTTCGGAGTAAAACACAGTCTTTTACTTCGAAATTCTTTATAACCTCCCCTCCGAAACGGCCGCAGTGAAAATATCCTTCCGTTTCGCAGTCTCCCGGCTGATCATTGCAATTTTTGAAACGGGCGCCCACGACAGCCACTACCCCGAAAAACTTGACGCGACGGCGCGGTGAAAATTCCATTTTTACCCTTTCTTCAGGCATCCTATAAATAACATTTTACCGCAGCTCATCTTCAAGCTCACGTCTCTTTTTCCAACGCGCGCACCTCCTTCTTTCTTCAATCTTGCCATCGAAGTCTTCCAGTTCCAGCTCTTGTCACTTCTTCCCCTTCCCTTCAATGGCGACTCCTTCCGGCAGCTCTCCTGCACGCGATACCCCAGAGGTAGCACCTCCGGTAACGGTGGCGACAACCGTCACTCCATCCACAGATGAAGGAGCTTCATCAGAGATCCCAATGGCGATCCCCATTGCGACTCCATCATCCGCATCTGTATTGGCGACCACACCGATTACTCAGAATTTTATACCGGAGGTAAATACCGAATCTTTCCTCTATCGGTAACGTATTTATCTTAGATCTACTCCTTATATTCTTATGCCCCCTTTCCTTTTTTAGGCGGTTAGACATAGAATTACTATTCATCTCACGGGTAGTCCTGGCCTTGTTTGCCTTGGTCCCATGGGAGACCCAGATCCAGCAGACCTCATAAACTTGGAAACTGACCGGATACCTTTCAAACGATCTGATATGAACTTAGATCAATGGGCCAGCACTTTTAGATCTTGGCCGAATGAAACCCCAGGTTGGAGGGAATGGTACCAACGGGTGGCCGCGTCAAGGAGCGTCTCGTGGGATGAGCTCAAAATCGGCCAATGTATCAACCTTTCCCTGTCGCAAATGGAGAAAAACGAACCGCTAGTGATGGCGGCTTCCTATTTTTGGTCTGACGCACTTAATGCGTTCCTATTTGGACACGGTCCTATGACCCCCACTCTGGCCGATGTGGTCCTCTTGACCGGCCTGGACATATCCTCCCCTGACACACCTTTCCAACTTCTGACCGTACCGTCGCATCGGCTAGACACAAGAGGAATCGGCGGCTGGAAGGGCTTTATCAATAGTAACAAGAAGACCGGTACTGTTGATAACAGGGAACACACCGCTTTCCTGATGATGTGGCTAGAAAAACACCTTTTCTGTGGAAGAGCCGCCGGCCCAACAACCAACACCCAATCTTTAGCTGAAGCACTGTCTAAGGGAAACCATATTCCTCTTGGAAAACATCTTCTGGGAGCCGTGTACCATATGCTCCATCAAATCGGCACAAAACTTTCCAAGGGAGAACCAATCGGCAACCCAGGTGGACCTTGGTGGTTCGTCAATCTATGGTTGAACCTTTATATGAACAGAATCACCCGGCAACCAGTGGACCATATGACGTTTCCCAATATCGAATCGGCGGAGGACCCTACCGAGCGTCGCCGATGCATGTCTTATGGTGAAGCAGCATCAGCTTTTCCAGGTTGTGCGTATTCCACTACAAAGGTAGCCGAGTACTTTCGGTGCTTTTACAATGGATTTAATGAGGACGCAACTATCTGGTTTCCATACCAGCGAGACATTCCAGTCTTCGAGCTCCCCTCCTGCTTCGATTCAACTTCTGGCCGGTTTGATGAAGATCTCTACGAAGGGTTGATCAAACCAGGGCTCCTACCGGCCAATTTCTTCTCAGGGAAGGATGCCCCTACATACGAATTCTACAACCCTTCCGCTGCAGCACGACAATTCGGCATGGGTCAGTTGCCGATTCAGGTGTACTTTGCTGGCAAAATCAAGTTTAGAGATGAGCTCACATCTGGCCTGGATTACGGTCGGTTGCGAGACCGAATTCCAGACTCCAGTACAATTAACTTGAACGACTGGCTGGTAGCTCCATTTGCTGTCCAGCCGTTCAAACTCTGGTGGGCCGATTGGAAGCAATTCCTCTTCTGCAACTCAGCATCGGCATACTGCAATCTTCTGGACCCGACCAACATTGACCCAAACACCGAGGTACTTTACATAGCCGATTTTTATTCCCTTTTATTCCTCTTAACATGATCGAGTACTAACGATTTTATTATTTTAGGCCGAGAATCGGACCCCTCCAACACACAGCCGCAGCGGACGACTAATAGAGAGTCATCCATACACTACTTATCCCCTTATCGGCTATAACGCCCCGTCTGTTGACGTGATTACTGGCCGATCGAAACAAGTTCATAAAAGGACCACTAAGAAGACCAGTCGCCGAGTCCGGGCTCGTACGGGATCGGCGGATCCTCCTGTGCGCGTATCGGCAGAAACTTCGGCCGCACCACCTTCTCAGGTCACTCAAGGTGCCGATACTCAAACCATGACGCAAGCTGGGGCGGCCGCCGCATCGTTGTTGTTGGAGGCCATACAGGTAAAACTGAGTTGCGCTGCCTCCGATTATTATTTTGATATTAACTTTTCTTTAACCTTAAACTGCACAGAGCATCCCTACAGAAGTGCCACAATCGGCAGCAGCCCCTCCAGCTATTGACGCGCCCCCATTTCCTTCCGTTAAGGTATAGAACTTTTCGTACCGATTTCCTTTGGGCATTCACGTAACGTATTTATTCAAACTTTTGATACAGGCCATCGGCACATCAATCGCTCCTCGATCGCCGATTTCTTTTCAGGGGGCTGGTCCAAACACTGCGCCGATTATCGTGGAGTCCTCTTCATCTGATGAACCCATGGCGCAGGCCCCCGAGCAAGGCATGGCGGCTTCTCAAGTGCAACATGAGGAGATTCGCTTCAAAATGGTAATTTTCTGTTTCGGCTTCTATCTTAGCCGATTTGCTCTTACTTACAGCTGGTTTATTTCTTTTCTTTATTATCTTCAGGAACAGGATACCCCCGACAACAGCCTCTTTTCTTTTGCGGTCGCCCTCTCTGACGACGAAGAAGTTGCTTCTCGCCAAGTCGCCTTGAGTTCCGTTCCTGACGACGTCCGAGCCAAACTTTCCAGCATCCGATCCCTCCTTCAAGGGGACATCGGCCGATTAGTAGAAGACGCTTCACCGATTCGGCAGCTCTTCAATGACGTCAGCGGACGAGTACCAGAAGAGGCGGAGGAGGCCCTGGCGCCGGCGGCCTTCATCGAGTCTATGAGGATCCCGGTCTTCAGAGCCCTTCGTCACATGGCCGATCGCGCCAAGCTGACCAAGGCTCGCGAAGAGGAAGACGCTTTCAAGCGTCAGGCTCAAGAGGCGAATCGGCGTATCCATGTTCTAGAAGATTCCCGCCCGGCGATCATAGGTGAGATAGACCGTCTCAAGCGTCGGAGGGCGGAGCTTGCCAAGGAAATGGAGCAAGTGACCAAGGCAATCAGTGCCGAAGAAAACAAACTCCAAGAGCTACCCTCTGTTATTGCCGATTTAACACGGGAGAGGCAACGCTTTGCTCACGAGGCACTGAGACTCCATCGCAGCGCATCGGAGGTTCCTGGATCGGCGGAAGAAGACCAACGGGTTCTTGACTCTGCCGATCAGATCCGGCGTCGGGCCATCACGGCTATCGATACCCTTCTGGGTAATCTGTAAAACACTGACCGTTTTGTACGAATCATTTACTATCTTCTTTGACCGCCCCTCGCGACGCCCTTTCTATTTATTGCCTTCTTATTACCGATGGGACGTAGCTTTACCAGATTTCCACGCATTCTTTTATAAATACCAACCTCGACGCTTACTCCTGGTAGCACCAATCTTGGCTCTCGGTTTAACTTCTCTGCCCCTTCTCATCGGCGCAATTTCTTTGCCATGGCCTCGTCGTCTTCTTCTTCCTCTGTTAACCAGGTGAAGTCTTTGACCTCTACCTTCCTTTCTTTTTTAGACCCTAAGGAAGAGAATATCCCCCCTCATTCCTTCTTTGTTTCAGCCTCAATGTCTTAGTCCCGAGCTCGTGCGCGCCATTGAGTGCATTCATTCCGAAGATCCATTAACGTCGGAGGACAAGATGCTGATCGTGGCTCACCGAGAGGAGCTCCAGGACCACATTACCACGGAGGCTCGCGTAGTCTTGGATTCCGTGGTGAGTGAAAGTAACCGTCAATCTCCACCCGTCAGGAGCCATCGTCGTGGCGATCTTGAAGACGACATCGCCACGGCGGCCCGAACGATCCTGGACTTCGTGGAGAGGAACGGCAGCCGGCGACCTCCCATCGACAGGAGTCATCCATTCCCTCGGCAAGTCGTTCTTGAAGACGCGGGAGCGGGGACTTCGCGCCCTCCCGTAGATCTCCCCCGTCAAGTCGAAGCGGAGATTTCAATGAAGGCCATAGAAGAAGAATACCTCCGACTCATGATAGAGTTAGGTTGGGCTGAGAGGGAGCGTAAGAAAAAGAATAATTAGTTGCTGTATTTTTGTTCTAAGGGCGACTAAACATTTTGTCGGCCATGTGACCCATCGCCCGTACCGAATGAATGTAATCGGCCGTTCCGGTCGACTTTATGTGCGTCTCAAAACCGAATCGTATCGGTCATGTATGATCGTGTTGATTCCTTAGGCACCGACCCATATACTTGGGTAATATCTTTTTAAGTACCTCCCATTCAGAGCTCTAGTGAATTCTTCTCCTTCTATTGTTTCCAAGATATAGGCATTCCCTGGAGCGCATTTGCCGACTTTATACGGCCCTTCCCAGGTAGGAGACCATTTGCCGAATTTAGGATCTTTCGACCCGATCGGTAGTACCAACTTCCATACCAAATCTCCGGGGGAGAACTGCTTGACTTTGACCTTTTTATCGTACCACCTGGCCACTTTCTTTTTATTCTCTTCGATACTTATCAGAGCCCTTAGTCGTTGGCCGGCCAAATCATCAAGTTCTTCCTTCATCAGAGATGAGTAGTCATTGGCTGACAACTGGTCCTGAAGTAAAATGCGCCTTGATCCTGCCCTTGACTCCCATGGAAGTACTGCATCGTGACCGTATACCAACTGATAGGGAGATAACTTAGTAGCTCCATGACAGGCCATTCTGTACGCCCACAGGGCTTCGGTCAAACATAGGTGCCACTTCTTCGGGTATTCTTCAATCTTCCTTTTGATCAACTTGATTATTCCTTTGTTGGAAGATTCTGCTTGACCATTGGCTTGAGCGTAATACGGAGAAGAGTTTAACAATTTGATGCCCATATCGGTCGTAAATTCCTCAAATTCCCCCGACGTGAACATTGTTCCTTGATCGGTTGTTATAGTTTGAGGGATACCGAATCGGTAGACGATATGATTCCTTACGAAATCGGCCATGATAGCCGAAGTCACAGTCCTTAGTGGGATTGCCTCCACCCATTTGGTGAAGTAATCAGTAGCAACCAAAATAAACTTGTGCCCTTTGCTCGATGGTGGATAAATTTGGCCGATAAGGTCTATTCCCCATCCTCTGAACGGCCATGGTTTGATGATGGGATTCATGGCCGACGCGGGTGCACGCTGGACATTTCCAAACTTTTGACACTCCTGACAACCCTTATAATATTTGAAACAATCTTCGAGGATCGTAGGCCAATAGTACCCGTTGTTTCGGATCATCCATTTCATCTTATGTGCTGATTGGTGAGCTCCGCATACCCCTTCATGGATTTCTCCCATTAGAGTCTTGGCTTCTTCTGTCCCAAGGCATTTAAGAAGAACACCGTCGATCGTTCGGTAGAATAGATCATCTTCGAGCAATACGTACTTGGTAGCGTGAAAGCGCACTCGTCGCTCCACCTTTTTAGATGGATCCTTCAGGTAATCGGCAATTTCTTTACGCCAATCGTCAGCTGCAAGCTCTAAGGCCATGGCGCCCGGAATCGGCCGATACCCAGATGCGTGTTGAGCGAGTCTGTTTGCTTCCTCGTTGCGGTCTCTTGGGACGTGCTCGATTGTTGCCGATCTGAATTCTTTCAAAAGCTGTAAGCAATCTTCGTGATGAATTCGTAATATGTCATCTTTGCACTCAGCCCTTCCGGTTAGTTGATCCACAATTAGCATCGAATCTCCGAAGACCTCAACAGAATCGGCCTTGACTTCCCTCAATAATCGTAAGCCTTTTAATACGGCTCTGTACTCCGCTTGATTGTTTGTGGCGGCGGTTTCTATCGGCAGAGAAAAATCATATCTTGCCCCCCGAGGCGATATGAGAACGATGCCGATTCCTGATCCGACTTCGCATGATGACCCATCAAAAAATAACTGCCAAGGCGCTAGTTCCACGAAGGCGATCTCCGGTCCACAGTGCTGGGCGACGAAATCGGCCATGACTTGACCCTTGACGGCTTTTGCCGATTCATACCGTAGGTCAAACTCTGATAAAGCTAAGATCCATTTACCGATTTGTCCTTTCAATATCGGCAGCGACAGCATGTACTTCACTACATCATCTTTGCATACAACTATACATTCTGCCGACAGTAGATAGTGCCTGAGTTTGGTGCATGAGAAGTAAAGACACAAACACAAACGCTCCACTGGAGGATATCTTATTTCGGCATCCAGGAGTCTTCTACTAACGTAATAAATTACCCGCTCTTTGCCTTCAAACTCTTGGACTAGAGCCGACCCAATAGCTTTTTCATCGGCTGATAAATATAGTTTAAACGGCTTACCCGTTTGAGGGGGAACCAGGACTGGGGGTGAGACCAAGTATCGCTTGATGTCTTCTAACGCCTTGCGCTGTTCTTCTCCCCATATAAATTCCTGGTCTGGCTTCAACTTCAGAAGTGGTGTGAACGCCTGAATCCGTCCAGATAGATTAGATATAAACCTTCTGATGAAGTTTACCTTGCCGATTAGAGACTGTAGCTCAGTTTTGTTCTGTGGAGCGACGACTTTGTTGATGGCCGCTATGGTCTTCTGATTGACCTCTATACCCCGTTCATGCACCATGAATCCTAAGAACTGTCCGGCGGAGACGCCGAAAGCGCATTTGTTGGGATTCATCTTAAGACCATGCTTTTTGGTACACTCTAGCACCCTTCGCAAATCGGCTAGGTGTTCCTCGTGGCTTTTGGACTTGACCACAACGTCATCGATGTAGATCTCCACCAGGAGGCCAATGAGTTTGTGAAAAATGTAATTCATGGCTCTCTGATATGTAGCACCAGCATTCTTCAAGCCGAAAGTCATCACCACCCACTCGAATAGACCAAGATGGCCTGGACATCTGAAAGCCGTTTTGGGTATGTCCTCTTCGGCCATAAGTATTTGATTGTATCCGGCATTTCCATCCATGAAGCTAATAATTTTGTGTCCCGCGGCAGCGTCGATCAATACATCGGCCGTAGGCATGGGGTAACCATCCATCGGTGTGGCCTGATTAAGATTCCTGAAATCGACGCAAACGCGTAGCTTCCCATTTTTCTTGTACACCGGCACGATATTAGAAATCCACTCGGCATAACGACATTGCCGAATAAATTTTGCCTCAATTAGCCGAGTTATTTCAGCTTTTATGTCTGGTAAAATTTTAGGATTGCACCGCCGTGCGGGTTGTTGGTACGGCCGATACCCTGGCTTTATGGGTAGCCGATGTTCAACAATAGATCGATCTAATCCGGGCATCTCGTGATACTCCCAAGCAAAACAATCCTTGAATTCTCTTAATAAATTTGTCAATTTACACTTATACTCTGGATCTAAATTTGCACTAATAAAAGTCGGCCTTGGTTTGGTCCCGTCACCTAAGTCTATCATCTCTAATGAATCGGCCGACGTGAATCCGTGTCCCAGCTTCCCGTCCTCTCGGGCGAACTGATCCATCTATTGCGCTTCTTCGGAGCCGACTGCTCGGATCGGCTGTAGGCCAAAATCGGTGACCTTCAGGAAATCGGTTTCCCACACCCTACCTGATATGCATCTGACGGTTTCGCAGCTCCATTGCTGTGCGTCGGCTGCTGCGATGCTGTACGCGGAGTCGACTTTGACCACCTCGATGTTATCGCCGACCCATTGTACAAGGCATTGATGCATAGTTGACGGGATGCAGCAGTTTGCGTGTATCCAGTCTCGGCCAAGAAGCATATTATAGGACCCTTTGCCATTAATGATGAAAAACGTGGTAGGAAGGGTCTTACTGCCGATGGTGAGGTCGACGCAGAGGGCACCGCGAGCGTTTGACACCTTGCCTTCGAAGTCCTTGAGCATCATGTCCGTCCTGGTTAGGTCGTCGTCGCTCTTTCCCAACTTTCGGAGTACGGCATACGGCATGATGTTGACGGCAGCTCCCCCGTCGACCATCAATCTAGTGAGGGGGCGACCGTCAGCATGCCCTTTAAGGAACAACGCCTTCATATGTTGTCGTTCGTCATCTTCGGGCTTTTCGAACGTGGCCATCATTGGTTCTAAAGCCAACCGTGTTGTTTGTTCCTCTATCGCCGACACGTCCTGTTGATCGGCAGGGGTCATAAACTCCATCGGCAATATGAAAACCATACCGATTTCGGCTGCCGATTCATCACCCGCCGATTCATTGTTGCCCTTGTCGTTTCTTTTGGGGCGCCACACCTGAGGCCTCCCTTCCTTCTTGTCCATCGCGCTCTCTTCTTCTTGTTGTTCCCATTGGCGGAGGCGTTGGATTCTCCGTTTTTGTGATTTGGTTAAACCGTCGGGGCACCATCTGGGGTTTATTGGCCTCCCTTCTTTCCCAGCGCGTTCCCATTCTGGCTCTCGTCCTAATGGGTTCTCATCCGTTACCCGAGCATCGGCCATGTCTTCGAGCCGGCTGTGAATGCTGGCTTTGCTATTTGACTGATCATGACGATCGGCCCTGCCCCCCTGCCTATTATGGCTTCTTCCTTTTGACCGATCATATTGGTCACTTCTGCCCCCCAGCCGATCACGCATGGGAGGGCGCTGCTCATCTGGGTTGCGCCAATTCCTGCTGATCGGTTCTGGCCTTCTGTCTCTAGAGCGAGACCTGGTGAACGGCCGATTGCCTCGATAGGGACCGTTGCACTCCGGGCAAGTATCGGCCGATGGTAGCCTGAGGTTATTTTCCCAACAATGTACGAAGAATGGGCATCTCCAGTGCTCCTCGTGCCGACGCATCGCTTCCTCTCGGGACCTTGAATGCTCATGTTGGCGTTGGTACTTTTGGAGCAGGAACTGGGAAGTAATGCGTGGCCCTTCTGACTCACCATCATCGTCCTCCATTCGTCGCTTTCCCTTGATGTCTTCAGACGTGATTTGATTTCTGGGATCGACAGCGCCACTCTTTTTGGCCGACTCGGACGTCAGCACTTTTGTTTGGAGAGAATTCTTTCCCGTGTCAGCCATGTTGGTAGGAAAAGGGTGCTGGTCGATTTTCATTGGTTTGGCCGGTTTTGCCGGCACTTCAAATTTGAGTCTGCCCTGCTCAATGGCCGACTGTATTTGTTGTCTGAAGATTTTGCACTCGTTGGTATCATGTGATGTGGCATTGTGCCACTTGCAATACTTCATCTTCTTCAATTGTTCGGCAGAGGGTATTGTATGGTAAGGCGAAAGTTTAATCTGCCCTTCCTGGAGTAGAAGATCGAAGATTTTGTCAGCTTTAGTTGTATCGAAACCAAATGTTTCCGGCTCCTTCTTGCCGAACGGGCATGATATCGGCTTCTTTCCCTTAATCCACTCTGCAAGTCCGATTTTGGCATCTTCCTCACCTTCTAATTCTTCCAGGAATGCCACTTTCTTCTGGAAATTCCTTCTTGGATCGAATGGACGCACCTCCTGCCCGGACAATCGGTGGACAATCTGGCTCAGGCTCTCGAACTCTTGTGAAGCATATTTTTCTTTAATGTGTGGCAGCAGGCCTTGGAAAGCTATATCGGCCAACTGGGCATCGGTTAGAGCCAGGGAGTAGCATTTGTTCCTGATTTCCCGAAACCTCTGTATATACGAGGGTATCGGTTCATCACTTCTCTGCCGGAGACTAGTCAAATCAGACAGCTTCATTTCGTGGACCCCAGCATAGAAGTACTTGTGGAACTGCCTTTCTAGATCGGCCCATGTGATAATTGAGTTTGGTGGCAAAGTTGTGAACCATTGGAAGGCCGATCCAGACAAGGATGACGAGAACAATCGTACCCGCAGGGCATCTTGCGTAGCTGCCTCCCCGTATTGGATGATGAATCTATTCACATGTTCTACGGTAGAGGTGTCATCCATCCCCGAAAATTTGGTAAAATCAGGAACTTTGTACCGATGGGGAAACGGCAACAAGTCATATGTAGATGGGTATGGTGTTCTGTAGGTATAAGTTTGCACCTTCGGCTTCAGGCCGAATTGTTCTTGCATTACCTCCGCGATTTGCGCCGACCAATCTGGTTGTTGCTGGGGAATAGTTGGCGGCGGGATCGGCACATGCTGATAAATCGGAGGTTGAATAAAAGGAGGTTGATGAAAAGGCGGTATCTGAGTATAAGCCGGTGGTGTAGTAAAGGACGGCTGCTTGTATGAACCACTTGTTTCATCATATAGCATGAGCTCTGACGTTTTGTTGACCTCCGGAGCGATAGGCTGGTATGGTGGTATGATCGGCCGAGTGGCCGTTTGGGAGGGTGTCTGGAACGGAGGATTTCCTTGACTGACCGATTGATTCAAACCGGCCGTGTTTAAAGGCGCCCCCCAGGGTAAAGGGATGACTGGAGGGAGTGGTGCAGATGACGGTTGGATAGAGCCATATCCCAAAGGAGTTGATGACGTAGAAGCACTGGATCCTCCGACAGAGGATTGGATCGGCTGTGAAGCCTGATAAGCCTGATTTGGTGGAATCGGCTGAAAATACGTCGGTCCCCTGTACCCTTGTGGTATACCTCCGGCGAAGGAGTTGACAACAGCATTGTGCACCATGTTTGAAAGTACCGGGGATTGGTTGATGAAGGCGTGATGAAGAGATTGTTGAATCATATCGGACATTTTATCCGAATCTTCAGAAATTGTGATCTGGCGGGGAGTAGGGAAAGGAGACTTTTTAACAGTTTCCCCGCTCCTGGAACGACTGAAGGATTTCAAGCAAGTTTTACGGACTTGCTCCAAATACTGATTCAGATCTTCTTTTTGGTCGTCCTTTAGATCTGCTTCCGTCACTTCGATGACGTTATCTTCGGAGACTTCAGCAGCTTTCGACATGACAGCGGTTGTATTGGTCCCACCGGGCGTGCCAAAAGTGTGTTGGCGCTAGAAATCGGTCAACCGAATCCCAGTGACCGACACACGACCCGGGAGAATCTGCTTAGCTCCTGTTCGGGTGAATGCCCTGGTGCGGTTCGCGCGGCGTGCCAGCCAATCTGACCTGTTGATTGGCAAGGAAGAACACGTGTCAAATTCAATAACTACGATCGGCTAAGTTTCCGATCGAGAGAGCTTATCGGCAAATCGGCCGATTTACTGTGATGATGAAATCGGTTATAAGACAACACGATCCCTGTAGCTTTGTAGACAGAAAAATACTAAAGTAATCGGTACAAAGCGCGTAATAACAGTACTAGGAAAAGATCTAATCGGCAACGAATGGATCTAACAACAGAAAGTAATGAAAGCCGATACTACCGATTCCTAGCGAGATAACTGGTGATAAAAACTAGGAAAAACAGGTAAAAACCTATGAATCTAGTTGATATCGATAACTGATGAATAAGTCTAAACGAAACAACAGCGATGCGCCGGAAGTTAAAGCTTAGATATTACTCGATAAACGGAACTTACAGAATCGGCCGGAGATCAAGATGATGCAGCCCTGCCAACCCGCACGAACTCGTGAGAAGGAAAAGTGACGGCGAAGTCGCCTGCTCGAAAGTAAGTACGAAGAATAAAGTAACTTGTTGTATTGATTGATTGTTGTATTTACAGATTTACAAAGGTAGCTATTTATAGTCCCGTACAGATAACTTCCTAACCGACTAGAATTCTATCTCTTATTCAAACAGAAAACAAATATCTACAAGCACAGTTCGTATTAGGTTAGATACCCCACGCTTCGTGGGCTGACCTCCACCTTATCCTTCCATCCTTTTCCAAGCCCATACAGGCCCAATTAGTCCATCCTCCTGATCGGCCGATTTCTCATCGGCAAAGGATTACCGATTGGGAATCTGGCGTATTCTCCCTGAAGCGAAGCAAAAGCTGCCAGCCGATTCCTCACTATAGCACCATTTGACCGATTCCTAACTGCACTTCCTCGATTTCCTTTCCCCTTGGCGCCGATTCTACTGATGACGAAATCCGGCGTCAACAGTGGTATGTTTTCCTTCACACATGTTCTTTTTGAAAATAAATTTAATATTAAATTGATTAATGTATGATAACCGAGTTCTTTTCTATATAAAATATGTTTAGTGTTATACACTGTTTTTCATGATAAGTGCTAATTTGATTAATGCCTACTTCATACCCTCTTCTAAATAAAAGCTAATTAAGTTATATATTGGTTTTTCATAAACTAAAGTTAATTTGGTTAATGCCTATCTAAATAATTCTTCCAATTAAAAGCCACTAAGAGTTATACCTCGGTTTTTCATAAATTAAATTCAATTTGATTAATGTTTATTCAATTTGTTTTCTAAATAAAATCTATACATGTTATATCTCGAGTTTTCATAATTAAATCTTAATTTGGCCAATATGAATATAAATGTGTTTTTAAATTATAATTTGGTTAGTTCAACCCGAATCATAAAGCTATGCGCTTACCTTATTTTTAAATTAAATGTTTAAATTGCATAAATTATACTTAAATATTTTAATAAAATTGGACTAAGCTTTACACCGTCTTTCTTATGAAAATATGAGTGTGACTTGATTAATTCCAACTAAAGGCATTTCTCTGAAATATATTTACAATACTTTTCTCAACTAAAATAAATAAAGCTTGTAGCTCTCATCTTTCTTTTATAATTTAAAATTATCGATAGCTTTATCTTTTCAACCATAGTTCCATTTTAAGCGTTCCTTACGTTCGTGTGACCTTAGATCGAGCCTTGTTGTTTAGTACGCTCTTTTCAAGCTTTCCTTTTGTTTTGGTGTATTGTTCTTAGTTATACTTGTTTGTTGCTTGCATGTTTGGGCCAATGTTTGCTCCGAGTAGAAGGATCGTTGATCGGAAGTTTGAAGAGTAAGAGCTTCAAGAGAGCAAGAGTCGAAAAGCAGTAAGAGTAACTTTCTGTTGGAGAAAGGCAAGTGTCCCTAACCATCCTTCTACCTATGCTTTGTTAATAATATCATGATTATGTTATCGGAACATGGAGAACCACGTAGGAAAATAGTGCTACCACAAGACTAAATGGCTCTGATCTTGGCTGAATAATTAGAAACTCTAGTATGGGGTAATCTTACCGAAAGGGCAAGAGGGGATGCGTTGATAGGGTATAGCACTCGCTCTCTTGGGAAGTGGGCTTTGCTAAGACATTGTACCCACTAGGGGACTGTTATGCTCTGCTTCGACCTGAAACATTAGCGGGTTACCACTTACTAGCGAATCTTTGTAAAGGCCTCGTAGCGTCCCTATGCAATCACACCTCGGAAGTGTGGTATGGTGCCTAGCTAGCACCGCATGGTTGGGTCCAAAGTTCTTTGAACTTTTACGCGACTTGTGGGTAAAGATGTGCAACCTCTGCAGATTGTAAAACTGATCGATCAGTCGTGCTCACGGTCAAGAGCGGCCTGGACCCTCACATGATTAATTAAACTTAAAGATGGACTTAAATCATAAATTTTGGTTATTTCTTGTGGCCTTACTGAGTACCTACCATAAGTGTACTCACCCTTGCTTAATGCTGCTCAGAAGAAGGTGTGTGAAGTATTCTGAAGATGATGCTAAGTTCTAGGCGTACGCAACCCCCAGTCGATTGCCTGTGAAGTTTGGAGCCTCCGTTTCCAGTATTTAAGCTGTGTATCTCTGATGGTTTCGTAAGTTTTTATTTGTATCTTTTTACGTGATACTGTTGCTGTTATTCACTTATGATGTCACTATATGTATGAAACTTGATCCTGGCATACATATAGGTAGCACTTGGTTTTGTCCTTAAAACCGGGTGTGACAACGTCCCTAGCTTCTATCTCCACAGAGCCTCGCCCTCTGGCCCAGCGACACGCTCGTGCGGCTGGTTTGCTGTGAGAGCTGGACGCCGGTGCTGGGCGCGGCGCGGCGCCATGTCTGCCATATTGGCGTGGCGCGGCGCGCGCACAAGTTTGTGCAATTTTTAATTTTCAGAGAAACAGTATGTGTGGATGTGAGCAAATATCCTTGGAAACTTGCCGCAGTCTGATTCAAATTCGTGGAAGAAAGAAATGACAAAGGTATGTTCTGTTTCAAGTTTCAGAGAAGTAGCATATGTTCTTATGAACAGACATCCTGGATTCCAAGATTACGATTCAGCGTACATTATACAGCGATGGCCATAAATACAACAAAGAACTGTACACGCTTGGAGAAAACGTATATGTGAAATCAATCGTTGCAGTAGCCTCCGCTACAACAAATTTTGTCTGAACCACGTTTCCTCTACCTTTTTCAACATCTCATGGTTCAGTTCTTGATCTCTGTTAATTCAACTGAAGGCCAGGCGCTCTTAAGACCCAAGAAGCAAAGAACTAGAAAGGCTAACAGGAACAGTAGACTGTCAAAGGAATGCAAAATAATTGACTGAATAATCCTGTGTGTGCAATTGTATATATGTTCAGAGAAGCAGCATGTGTCTTTGTGAACAAAAGAAAGCAATCAGGATACACTCAATCAGTACATTATACTGCACACAACGAAAATGCAACAGGACAAAAGAAGATTCAAAATTGTATCCATCCTAGTTACAAGCAGATTGATAGGATCGATAGCAGATCGAGTTCAGAAGTAATCTCTCAGCCGTATTCTCACCAACACACCGAATGATTGGATAGAGTTATAGACAAATGATGAACGGTGGATGCAGAGCCATACAAGCTAGGCAGTCCATTTGATGTACGCTGGTTTCTTTGGTGTCGGCAGTTCTTTCTCGCCATTGAGCATCAGAAGAACATCTGCCATGGTGGGCCGGTCTGCCGACTCATGCTGAGCGCACAGCAGGCCTATCTGTATGCACCTTTTTATCTCCACTAGCTGAGGCTCGGCAAACAGTGCCGGATCAAACTTCCGTCGACCTTCGAGAGCCTTCCAAGCCTGACAGTATTCCACATCAGGAAAAAAACAAGCATAATATAAGCACGGTTTCTCTCGATCGAGGGACAACATATCCGTGTTAATAATCCATAGATGTACCTCTAAAGTGTACACAAAATTCCACTAAAAATCATGGATAGATGGTGCATGCTAACATCTAAAGTTACGCAAAAATTGAACTTTAATTGGAAAGAATATACAAGAAGAAATAACTTTCTAGTGGAATTCTGCACAAGTTTTATTCCAACCTTTAATCTTGCATGACAGTAGATGATCTATATTAGCTATTTTTAGTGGAATTTTGCATGCACTCCCCATCGATCATGTTTGTGGAATTTTTTTTACACAGGCTCACCGAGGAACAATAACAGATCCATGTTCGTGGTGCGTGTCAGCACGTACCCATCGGTGTAGATGGAATTCTCTTGGTTGGTTATGTCGTCTTCGGATTCCACTTACAGTCTCAAGGAGGGTGACGCCAAAACCGTACACATCGTTCATCATTGACACAACACCGTCTGTCAGATATTCTGGAGCTATATATTGACTGAACAGTTAAAAATCAAAATTTACATCAGCAAAAGATAATAAATGAGGAAAAGAAGGAATTAACTAAACCTCCATGCAATGGAGATACCTAAGGGCTCCTTTGGGAACTCAGAATCCCGAGGGGATCCCGCTATTTTCCCTGGGTCGGAAGCCCACGTGGGCAACTCACCACCGGCCGAATCGCCTCCTCATTTGGGAGCCCATCGGACGGGGAGGCCAGACCACATCCGCGACTTTTCCCCGGGGCGAGCCGTCCTCACCTGTAGATTCCTCCTAGCATTTGCGCATTGTGCACATCTAGCAGCGTGGCCACACCATTTACTCGTTTTCGAAAAGACTAAATCATGAGTACTACAAGAAGCCCAGTGCAGTGGACGAAAGACGTGTTTTGATGCCTGATAGGGATGGTCAATATTATCATGCTTACTTGGGTCAAGTCTTCTCCAAGGCCTTTAATTGTTTGTGGGGACGGAGATGTGGCAAGTGGAGCTACAACTAGTAGCCGCCATCATCAATGGCATTGCGATCTTTTTAGCCCATTTTGATGTAATATTTCAGTAATAATATCTTCCGAACATATTTTTCAAGATATATACTCCTGTCAGCTATGGCATGAGCCTTGGTGTCCCTAATGGGGTATAGAAATTTAGTAAGAGAAAGGTTTTGTTAAAATATTATATTAAATGGGATATAATAGAATAGAATCAACTTCCTTCCACATCCATGGCGTCATGTGCTCTGTGAGTCTGTGTTACCTTGGTACAGCTCGCGAGCCAAAACGAGCTGGCTCGAGCTTTTAACGAGTCGAGCCGGCTCGTTATCTAAGCGAGCTGGAGCGAGCCGCATCCACCTCGTGTGGCTAGAAGAGTCCAGCACGAATGTATACAAACATAGCATGGGTACCTTGCGAAAAATCGAACAAAAAGTCCTGGAACTTTTGTAAAATGTATTCCATTTTACTAGTTAGCTGGAAGATCAGTGACAAATCCTCGATTAGACCCATCTGTGCCATCCAGGCTCGATCTGACAGCCCAGGGGTCCTCCTGCCGCGGCTTATGGGCGTGATCCTATGTGTGCAATTGTATATATGTTCAGAGAAGCAGCATGTGTCTTTGTGAACAAAAGAAAGCAACCAGGATACACTCAATCAGTACATTATGAGCATGATTGGTTGCAGTTCAAGGAGAGGTCCAGAATGGTGACGAGATTCAGACTCATCATGTCCAGCACAGAAACGTACATGCAGACTTGATTGGGTTGCGTATAGCCTGAGCCAGGATGGAGAGAGTTGTTGATTGGTTGGCTTCATGAAAGGCTGCTTTGTGTGGCTGCAAGTGGAGCCTATTGTCCTGCTTGTATCATCTCATCCTGGCTGGTGAGGGAAGGCCAAATTTTGCGTACAATGCTGGCCGGAATGGAAGGGGGAATCCAAACGAGGCCATGCAGCAAAAATATGCAGCTCTAGCAACCAATCAAAGCTAACCTGCACCGTGCGGACCGGGATGGTGCGAGCTGGGCTACCAATCACCCCCTATATGCACAAAACGAAAGCAAGAAGATTCAAAATTGTATCCATCCTAGTTACAAGCAGACTGATTGGATCGATAGCAGATCGAGTTCAGAAGTAATCTCTCAGCCGTATTCTCACCAACGCATCGAATGATTGGATAGAGTTATAGATGAATGATGCACGGTGGATGCAGAGCCATACAAGCTAGGCAGTCCATTTGATGTACGCTGGTTTCTCTGGTGTCGGCAGTTCTTTCTCGCCATTGAGCATCAGAAGAACATCTTCCATGGTGGGGCGGTCTGCCGACTCATGCTGAGCGCACAGCAGGCCTATCTGTATGCACCTTTTTATCTCCACTAGCTGAGGCTCGGCAAACAGTGCCGGATCAAACTTCCGTCGACCTTCGTGAGCCTTCCAAGCCTGACAGTATTCCACATCAGGAAAAAAAAGCATAATATAAGCACGATTTCTCTCGAGGGACAACATATCCGTGTTAATAATCCATAAATGTAAGTGCACACAAAATTCCACTAAAAATCATGGATAGATGGTGCATGCTAACATCTAATTTTACGCAAAAATTGAACTTGAATTGGAAACAATATAATATACAAGAAGAAATAACTTTCTAGTGGAATTCTGCACAAGTTTTCTTCCAACCTTAAATCTTGCATGACAGTAGATGATCTATATTAGCTATTTTTAGTGGAATTTAACATGCACTCCCCATCGATCATGTTTGTGGAATTTTTTTTACACAGGCTCACCGAGGAACAATAACAGATCCATGTTCATGGTGCGTGTCAGCACGTACCCATCGGTGTAGATGGAATTCTCTTGGTTGGTTATGTCGTCTTCGGATTCCACTTACAGTCTCGAGGAGGGTGACGCCAAACCCGTACACATCGTTCATCATTGACACAACACCGTCCGTAAGATATTCTGGAGCTATATATTGACTGAACAGTTAAAAATCAAAATTTACATCAGCAAAAGATAATAAATGAGAAAAAGAAGGAATTAACTAAACCTCCATGCAATGGAGATACCTAAAGGAATGAGATCTTACAATGTGCCTGCTGTGATGATCTCGCCCTTCAATTGATTACCATTCAATACTTTCGCTACTTCAAAATCAGTAATCTTAGGATTCATATGGGAATCCAAGACGATGTTTGTTGGTTTCAGGTCCAAATGGACAACACATTGCTCATGTAGGTACCTTACGCCCTGAGCTATGCCCTCAATTATCCGGATGAGGGAGGACCAATCAAGTCGGGGCTCTGCATAGTGTCACAATGAAGCAACAACTATGTATCAATCAGTTAGTTGAACCACACAAATAGTTAATTAAGAGATTAAAAGCTGTCGATATTTCAATGGAAACATGCCTTTGCAATGAATAATCTCGTGCAAGGTTCCCATTGGAACATATTCCTCGACCCAGATATATTCTCTGTCCTTAACAGCTCCATTCTCGTGGGAGTATCCCAGAACTTGCACTACATTCTTGTGCTGAAGCTTTGAAGCAAGAAGAAGTTGCTCGTAGGTGTGCGCCCAACCCAAGCGAGGTGCCCAACGGAATTTCTTGATGGCAATCACACTCTGGTCATCTAATACACCCTGGTACATGATGGATTCATGTTACTATAGCTAGTCTTTACTAAAATATGCAGGAATGGCACATCTTTATACAAAGAAGAAATTAAAATTTCTAATAATAATGACCTATACAATGTAACATGAATCTTTCATGACGCCTGAAACCAAGAAGATTAAACGAATCTACTTATACAGCCCTGCCGATTTGGCGCTTGACCAATCCAACCCTTGTCTAAAATGCTGAATTCATCTTTCTGGAATTCAAATTTGCTAGTGTGGAAGTCAGAGTATAATCAAAAAGCAGTTTGTTGTCCATAGGATAGATGTATCGCTGACGGTTTTTGTTAAAAAAATCACTTTTGATAATGGAGTTACCATAAAAAAACAATTTGTGATAAGTGGAGTTATCATATTAAAACGACGTATTACTAAGATGGTCCTAGTAGCCATTGGACATGCATTAGCACTTACATTAATTTGTACCCTGCCTACCGTACCAAGGATCAAATTCTAGGTTTGGCGTTACGTGTGTCTCATCCCTTTCTAGGAGATTCCAATATTGCAATACAAACTGAATAATCCAAAACAAAAGGCATATGAAGTACCTTGTAGACAGTAGCTATGCCACCTCGGCCGATGATATTGCTGTCTGAAAATCCATTGGTAGCGGCCTTCAACTCAGACAACCCAAACTCTCTTAAGGTTATTGCTGTGGAAACAACACATATATACCAAGTTTAGAATTTAGATTATGCAAACCTGAATGAACAGTGTATGCAGTCACAATATTTATCTTTTAGGAAAAATGGAAAATTCATATATAATATCTATTTTTTGATCGGGTGTTCTGCAGTTGGGTCTGCATAGTCAATAGCCAAACTACTACACCATGGCATGCGTTCCGAGTTGTTTGTGCCTATCAACCCAGTCGTCATAACAATAATGCTGGGAGCATCACTTGATGTAGATAGGTTATGTTACTTTGGTCGTACTACAAAAAAGGCTTTGGATTTAATTAGTAGCATGATCTAGTGGATGCACATAAATGAGGGGGAGACGTAATGCATCAACTGAAGCCTAAGGAATCCAGGTCTTAAAAAGTTTTTGAACTTTGAACTGGACGATTGCTCCACAGGACAAATTACAAAAATGGTGCATGACTTCATTTTTCAGAGCACCAGGAAGTCTAGTGGGTTCGGCAGAATATTTGGTAGGCATCCAATGATGTCTTCTGAGGGGAGCGACAGCATTGAACCATATAAAATGTGACTGTGCGATGGGCGCTGCTGGACCATACAATGCTGCACGTGGACTGTCTAGTGGTGTCTTTTTCTTCTTGCTCCATCTCGCTCTGCTTCTGAGCTTCTCCATTCCAACTCTGTGGCAATCAACAACCAAGATAGGCTTCCAGCATTCTCCCACCTTGCAATATAATGAAGGTCATGGTGGAAGCGTGGAGAGCCCATATCTTGGAACTTAGTGGTGGTGGCCAAGGAGTTCGGATTCGGTTGCAACGCGTACGGTGTCCATGGAGCTCAGCTTGATGTTGGCCTGAGAACTGGGGCGATGGCATCCATGGAGCCCACAACGATGGATTTTGAAAACTGCAGGGATGTCTTGTCTAGGCTCCTGGAGATCAATGTTGTGCTCCTGGAGATCACGTAAGTGGCTTAAATCTTGTCTAGGCTAGAGAAATCTTTTGGTCATGGTTGTAGCTGTCTGGTGTGAACGGAATAACGGATACGTTGTTTTTATGGTTGATCGATGCAGTCCAAGGGAAGAATTATTATTGTCATGATCTAATGATAAGATTATGTCATGGGACAAGGGAGGTAGGATTGGTAGCTACTTGAGAATTGAGACGGTGTCAAGTTCGGATGAACAATTGGAAGCTTTTGTGGGAAAAAATACTCCAACCATTTCGAATTATAGGTCGTTTTGACTTTTCTAGATTCATAGGTGTTTGTATGTATCTAGACATACACTATATTTAGATGCATACAAACACCTATAAACCTGCTAGAAAAGCCAAAACAACATATAATTTGGGACGGAGGGAGTAATTAACAAAATAAAGAATCCAATCTTACCTGCTAAGGGAGGAAGCAGGGCCTCAGATCCTCCTGGTACGCTATTTTCCTCACCGTTCTGTTCAGATCTGCCATTGCCGGCGTTATTCAACAAAAGCAACTTCCTCTTATGTTGGAGAAAAAACATAAAAAACCAGAGAGATATCTGAAATAATGCTCATTAACTTTGACATCATTTGAAAAAGCACTAGTAAGATGAAGTGCACAGCCCCTATCTTTTTAATTATATTTCATCAAGTTGCTAATGTATGTGGATATTTACATACAAGGTTTTAAACAGCTTAAATGAATTCGATGATGCAACTGCTATGTGCAGCGACATAATTTGTTAGTTTATTGAATTGTACAGTTAATTTTCAATTTACTCTGGATGGTAGTCGCAAATTTGATAAGACGTCCAATATACTTTATTTGCCTATCTTAGATCACACAGTGCCACGGCAAAGAGGGATACATTTGCATAATGGATATCTGACCTAATATCCTCAGATGAATGATTGTCATGGGATATCTCCATCAGACCACTTTCCTGAAAAAGCATGACGATTCACATCTTTATTTTAAATAATAAAACTGTGTGTATCCCTCGATGAATATATCCAACACAAATTATCCTATTAGGCAGTACTCCTATATATGTGCATTGGTGCAAATACTCTTCGTATGGCAGAATTATTCTAGGCCTTTTTTGTTATTCTCTGAACTAACCAAGAGGCAATTAAACTAGAAACTAATTTAGAAACATATGGGAGTAGGTTAGCATACTGTTCACAGCTCCATAAAATTTGAACCTGCAGGGTTAAAAACCTTGCTGATTCTTCGAAACTTGCTGAACGATGTTTCAGAAACTACTGATAGACCCTCTCTCCAAGCAATAATGCACCGTACCTCTGGTTGCCGTAGCGGATCAGGACGAATACCAGCATGAATGGTGAACAACATAATGGTGGTATTGGTGTTGATGGCGAAGGACGCCAGCATCACTTTGTTCAGGATGTCATCCTTCACTTCGCGCAGCTGCTTGGACAGGTCCCCGGCCGTGATGAAGCGGCGGATGGTGCTTCGTCTCTCCTGGCAGGACGTGACGAGCTCGAGGCCGCGTTCGAGCGTCTCCTCAAGATCCTCCAGGGGGCCACTCATGGCCGGGTTGTTGTTTAGCATCCCCGTCTGCTGCAACTGCGACAGGATGTCGCTGAACCTGAGCACCCGCTTCCTGATCTCTAGGCAAACCTCCTTGTTCTTGCGAACCGTGTCCACTGCCTGCTTGATCTTGAGCCCGATCTTGACGATCTTCTCAACGCTGGCCACCGGATCAGCCATCGATCTCTGCAATTACGTGGAATACACACGCGAGACTGAACTGAACTCAAGATCACATTATGGTCGATCGGTAAAGCTCTCTCAACCTGTCCGTGCAAGCAGCAGTCAAATGAATTGATCGATTCTTCGTTCTCACCTCTGCTAGCTTCCTGCACCCAGCAATCGAGATAGCTGTCGGTCTTGTGTTAGCCGGCTGCGGCAACTCCGCTCTACTCTGCTCCGAGCATGAGTTACACTCACTACCAATCACTACTCATTTCCCCCAGAAACTACTGTCCAATTGCAACACAAAGACAGAATACTCGTGCTCTGGCCACTATACTCTGGGTTTGCCATGTTGCTTCCTGGGCCTGGTGAGGTGATAGGCACGGCGATGGCGATGGCGATGGCGATGGCGATGCAGGGAAAAGGAATGCAAGTTCTACTCGTCAACAGGGAAGGAAAACCGTGTCGACTACTCGGGGTCAAGTCAACAGGGCCCAATTTTTTTCCGTTTTGCTGGTTAGCAGTGTCTACAGTCTAGTATCCTGTATGCCTCGACTATGGGGGTTTTGGCAGGGCTCCTGGCTCTCACAGCGACTTCTAGCGGAGTCTTACCTAAGCCTTCTTTGGTACGGCTTATTTTGGATTTGGCTTCATCTATTTCATGCAAATCGAGATACTGTAGCGTGAAGCTGTTTTGTAAGCCGGGACTAAAATGAACTAGAAGCCTTTTTGACTTCACTAGCTTTGGCTTCACCAGTGAAACTGTTTTGGGATGAGCCGTGTGCTAAAGAGGCTAATGCCCCACCGAGAAAACGGCTTCAGTGCCGAAGCCATCCCGGAACCGGTCTCAAGAATGAACTAGCGACACGGAGGAAAAAAAAAAGTAGCTCCCTCCGGCTCCTTCCTCTCCCCACAGGCACAAGAACGAAATTGCCCCGGCAATTCAGTAACTATTACAGATAAAATGTCACCGGCCTCCTCTCTCTCACCGTCGGCGTGGCTGCAAGCAGCCGGACGACCACCGGCGGCTGACCTGTAGGCGTTCCCCCGCCCCATTCCAGCCCCTATCGGCGTCAGCGGCAGCCGCGCATCCCGGCGGCCTGGCCTCGCCTTGCTGTAGCGGGTTCCTCGCGGCTCGCGCGGCTTGGGCAGCGGTGGCAGGGCAGCAGCGCCGAGGCGGGGTTGCAGCAGCACATGGTGAGGGAGGGGCACGGCTGGGGACAGAGCATGGCATGGAAAGATAAGAAGCAAGGACGGCGTGGAAAGTGAACAGACGGCGTGGAAAGTGAAGGAAGGGAAGGGAAAAATAAAAAATAAAGAAAAAATAAAGGACGGCTGGACTCTCTGGGCTGGGCTTGTGCTCGCCAACAGTCCAGGTGGCGCGCGGCAGCGTTGGTGAAGCGGGCTTTGCTGCAGAAGCTCGCAACATGTCAGGCAGGGATCGCACCACCGCCGGCGACGCCGAAGTGAGCAAGGCGCCGGTCGAGAGCCACCGCGCCGCGGCCACCGGCCAGCTGCCGCGCGCGCCTGGCGAGGCAGAGGCTGCTGGGATGCTCCGGATCTGTGCCGCCCAGGCTCGAGCGGACGGCTGGTGGGCGCCCAGGGGGTGGACGGTAAATTAAATACCGTCCACCCATTGGGTCCCGCCGGCGCGGCGCTGTCCCGATCTCCCGGCCCTTTCATCGAGAGCACCTCGGAGTCTCGCCTTCTTGCACCTGCTCCTCCTCGTGTGGTGCGATAGCCGGAGGCGAAGAGGCCGACGACCGCGACGGGGTGCTGGGCGTGGCGGGACGGCAACGGCATGCTCGCCGCCGACCTTTGCGCATGCGCGTGGAGACGCAATCGCAGAGCGAAGATTCACCGAGCGAAGAAGAATCGCAGAGCTCACCGGTGCCAGACTGTCATCAGGTTGAATCTGAATCTGAACACCTTGCATGGCATCTTAGTAGCCATATTGTTCTGAAAGTTGTATATATGCCATGTCATGTCCAATTATAGACATCCAAATCTTCACCATGAACTTGTCTGCACTGCTGTTGGAGCCCAGGCAGCCACAGTGAGGAGACCTCTTGCATACTCTCGTGCAGACCCAGCTGCTCCAAACTGTCCAACTTCTCAATACACAGCATGGAGAGCCCACCACACGCAGCTCTCTTGCTTGCGGTAGATTCGACACCCTCTCCAGGCTTTCACAAAACGCAAGTTGAAGATCAGCTGTACGAGTTTGATGCTTCAGTCAATGGTGCACTTGTTATCAAGGGTGTGTATGTCTTGAATTTTGCTTATATCTCAATACACTGAAAGGGTATATTCGCGTCTCGGTTGGGAAACCCGAGCACACTGATGCACAAATGAAGGGCCTGAATGCACGTACTTCAATTGTGAGCTTTTGCACACCATCACATTAATGTAAACAATGGAGTACTTAACGGATATATATCCGTCAGGTTGGATGCAGTCTATAAGAGGAGATTGCTGTCAAGCCCAAACAGACAAGGGTCAAGTGGGGTTCACTATCTTTTTGTTTGTTTGAGAAGTTGAAGTCTGGGTTTTTTTATTCAGCGACGGAACAACTATTCACAAGATCATTGCGTTCAGAACAAGTGTTGCAGTTTTTTTGAAGAAACAGGAGGGGGTCCCCTACTGAATTTATTAAAGAGTTAAACAACAAAAGGGTTCAAATACAAAACAAGGCCGAAAGATCAAAAAAATAGAAAAAACAGGAACCAAAACCAAAAGAAAAAAAAGAAAGGACTGGGAACAAGGTTTACAGGGAATCTACCCAATCTAACATAAGAGACTGGGTTTGGGTCTTGGCCCTATGGAGAGCTACCAGGCGAAATTCCGACAAGTGTTGCAGTTACAGGGAATACAACAAGTGTTGCAGTTGAATTCCTGGTGGGTGGTTTGTGATGTTGAGTTGCTTGTTTGGTTGTTGATGAGAGAACTGAAAATTCTGTAGCCTGTAGGTAAATAAAGGCCAACATATATAGCAATGCTGTTGTCTTAGTACTTTGTATCAAAGGTCATTGGACATTGCAAGCTTCAACCAAATAAAGGAAGGAAAGTTGGAAAATGGAACGAGTTTTCATCCATAACCGCCATGACGGCAATGTCATTTTACGTGACTTTTATTTGTGGTGATCGATCGACATATGTATAGTCTCGCAGAGGAGGCTGCGGCAGCAGCTGGCTTCGCACAATGCAGCTGCATCATCTTCATGTATGCTCACTGGTACTGGCCCGCGAGCTTGCCTTCCTTGACGATGTAATTCTGCACCGGGAAATCCTGGCCCTTGAAGTACCTCTCTAGCATGTCCTTCACCCCCGCCGCATACCTCAGCTGCACCAAATCATGGCATAAACATCTTCGTCGTCCTAGTCCTATGTAGTAGCTAGTGTTTACTGACCTGGCCATCAATGGTGGTGCCGGAGATGTGAGGGGTCATGGCGTTGTTCGGCATGTAGCGCCACGGGTGGTCCTTGGGCGCAGGCTGAGGGTGCCACACATCGCCGCCGTATCCTGATCATCAGACATACAAGAGTTTGAGACGTACGGATCAGTCTGGTGAGGATGCCACGGTGCTAATCAGCTGAAAATGAGCAGTAAATAAACAACAGCTAGTACATACCAGCGATGTGCCCGGTGGCGCAAGCGTCCGCCACGGCCTGCGTGTCCATGATCGCGCCTCGGGCGTTGTTCACGATGATCACGCCTTTCTTCATCCTCGCGATCCTCTCCTTGTCGAACATGCCTCTGGCCAAAGGAAGCAACAAGCGGTTAATGCATGAGAACCAAGCAGATGGCAGCAGTGCTCATATAATGAGAACCAAGCAGATGACCTTGTTTTCTCGGTGAGCGGCATGTTGAGCACGACGACGTCGCACTTGGGCAGCATGGCGTCGAGCTCCGCCTCGAACTGGGCGCCGGTCTCCGCCTCCAGCGCCGGGTCGATCCGGAGCCTGTCGTGGTAGAGCAGCCTGCAGTTGAACGGCCTGAGGCGCTGCAGCAGCAGGCGCCCGATCCGGCCGGCGCCGACGGTGCCCACCGTCTTCCCCTCCAGGTCGTGCGCGCGGTGCGCGACGCCGGCCACGTCCCACTCCCCGCTGATGGCCTGGTGGTGGCCCGGCAGGAAGTTGCGCACGAGGACGAGGACGCGCATGAGCTGGTCCTCGGCCACCGACACCGTGTTGCTGCCGGTGACCTCGGCGACGGTGAGCCCCGCGGCGGCGGCCGCCGGCAGGTCGACGTGGTCGGAGCCGATCCCCGCCGTGAGGAGCAGCTCCAGGTTCTTGGTGCGCGCGATGCGGTCCGCGGTCACGTACGCCGGGTGGAACGGCGTGGTGATGAGCACGTGCGCGTCCGCGATGTGCTTCTCCAGCTCTGCAGGCGCGACAGCGAGTTAGCACTGCTAGCACTACTGCTACTCAGTAGTGACGTGTGTGCACGAGCACAACACTGCACGCTTATATTACCGCAGTTGGGGCCGTCCTTGTCGTCGGTGACGATGTACTGGTGGCCCTGCGACTCTAGCCAGCCGCGGATGCCGAGGGCGTGCTCGGCGCAGCCGACGAAGTTGGGGTTCCGGTCGGCGTACTCGCCGCCCTTGTAGAACACGCCCACGATCTTCTTGCTGCTGCCGGCTGACGCCTGCTAGCGGTACGGGAAACAGAACGACGACACACAGGTAAGCGGTACGGGAAATAGATCATGGTAAAATGGAGTAACAAATTAAACGTGGCGCACATGAAGGCTCCTCGCAGCGGGCGCATTGCGCGGGACGTGCGGTCGTCCCATGGCGAACCGTGTCGCCTGCTGCGCCGCCCTCCTGATCATGGACATGGAGGTGCTGAAACGACTAGAGCTCGAGCTCAACTGGTGTACTCTGGATCGGTGGTGTTGCACTGAGATACTGCAGCGAGCGAGTGCGTGTGCGTGGAACAAAGCTTTGAACCGGCTGGCATTTTATAGCGCAGGAGACGTGCAGTGGCGAACCTTCTTAACCACGCAGCCGGGCAGGTGCATCTGGGCGGGAACAGTCAAGTCGATGAGGCTGCGCAAAGAGCACTCGGGTGGGAGCGGGGAAGGTGAACCTTGCGTTGTCCAACCTAGATTGGGTGGGTGCACGGGAGGTCGTTCTCACCTCTCGTGCCGGTGTCGCGTCTCTGTGCTATGGACCGAGCCGCTTGCTCGATGGCTTGTCCGAGCTCGACGGCGCAGCCGGCGCTTACTATTTCGTTTCCCACCTTTATCTCACTTCAGTATTTTTGAAAAGCTCACGATTCCTGGAAAACGCTCCAAAGGTTCGTGGAAATTTGCCTCTAGGGATAACTCACTGTAGGATACAGTATCTTTGCCGAGTGCCAGAGGTACTCGGCAAAAAAAACACTCGGCAAAGGTTTTGCCGAGTGTAACACTCGGCAAACAGCACACGGCGTATATTTTAATGGCAAACAGCTGTTTGTCGAGTGTCAATCATTGGGCACTCGGTAAAGTCTTTTGCCAAGCGTCAGTAAACACTCGGCAACAATAAACTCTCGGCAAAAAAAAGTTAACAGGATGGCACGGTGACGGTGCTTTTACCGAGTGCACGACGGAAAAACACTCGGCAAAGTTTAGAAACTTTGCCGAGTGTCAAGGCGAAAACACTCGGCAAAGGAGCGCGCAACAGCCAGATTTTAATGGTTACTTTGCCGAGTGTGAGTGAAAATACACTCGGCAAAAAAGGTTCGCAGAGTAACAGAAACTGGCCTCTTTGCCGAGTGTTCCGTTTTGACACTAGGCAAAGCCTAAAGTGACCAATATAGTCTTTTTTTTATGGTTCAAGGATGTATAACGGACCCCCACTCAAACAAAACATCACAGGCATAATCACGATAAGTATCACAGGCATGATTGACAATAAGCCACAAGTAAGTCACAAATCACACGTCACAAGCCACAAGTAAGTCACAAATCACACATCACAAGCCACAAGTAAGGCACAAATGCAAATGCAAGTCATAAGTAAGGCACAAATGCAAATGTATGTCAAAAGACACAACTAAGTCACAAGTAATCACTGCGGAGGCCCTCCCAACCACTGCGACAAATCCGGGTCTTGAGGCTGAGTATTTGATGACGCCGATTGATTCTGCACAAAGCAAAAGAGATTGCATGTGTGAGACAAGATTGATATTTCTATGTGATGCACTTAATATCTAAGGTTCCTAAATAAAAACTAATGTGGCCAAAAACTATTTTGAGCAAACATATCACCTTAAGCTAACATTTTAAGCTAACATATCATTTTGAGCTAACATATCATTTTGGCTAACATTTTGAGCTAACATATCATTTGAGCTTGAGCTAACATATCATTTTGTGCTAACATCTAAAATTCTCTGAGTCAAAGTATTCAATTTGCAGTATAAGGTGTCAAGTGACTCACAGGAGTAGTTGTGGATGGTTGAGGTGGAGGGAATAGCATCGGTGACGGTGGCAAAGGTTGACCCATACTCGATGCAAAACCCTGCATGTATTGGAACATCTAGTCCATCCTCATCCGATTTTCTTCCTCCATCACATCCTCGCCTCCATCTCCTCCCGTTACTTCGTTTTTGCTTCCACCCAGGCCTACAATATTTCATCCCCATATTACAACATTAGGAGGATCTTCTGTAAGTACTCGTAGTTTAGTCACTACAGTACATGTGAATGTTATAATGAGAATTGATCTGCATAGGGATCGATATCTCGCTTGAACGGATCCGAAAAGATTTCCCCTACTGGCCGATCCATTCTCTCCTCGATCGGATTCCCTGCCTCCCAGTGGCCGCCGGGGCGTGGCAGACGTCTGTGGGCGGCTGGTCGGCCCGGGTCCAGCCTGCAGGTCTTTTCATCGTCTAATCATCTCAGCACGTTCAACGCAGGCAACACACGGTTTCCTGCGATCACAGTTCACCTCTCGCGGTGCGCCGTAGCCGCTGTACCAATCCCGATCGAGCATGGTGCTGCTACGGGTAGTGTTCTTGAGTGATTCATGGAAAAAACTGAAACCTGATAAACATATAACATCACGACAAGCCGGCATTATTGGAATAGGAGTGGCAGACACAGGCTGCGACGCCCCGTGAGTTGACGCGGATAATGAGCTGGCGACACGGCGCTGACCCCAATGGAGCGGCAAGTGGCGGAGCAGAGCGCAGGAGCAGACGCGCAGTAGCAGTCCGTGAGCAGAGCACCTGCTTGAGGGCATGAAATTAAACCCTGATCTGGCAGGCGTTCGCACGCCATAAACCCGGCGCCGCTAAAGCGGCTCCCTCCCCGGCATGATGGCCAATGGCCAATGCCGATCGATCACGCATTTCCATCCGGCTTCGGGCGGCCGGGCCGATCTGGTGCTGCCTCCCTCGTCTGGCGAGGTGATCACAGCTTTGATGGTACATTAAACTTTGAGCTTGCTCCTTGGAATTAACCTTGGAATGATCGAATAACATAGTATCTCATTCTGATTTGTTCGCGCGTTAGCTTTAGGGTCTGTTTGGATGCGCCGTCATAAACTTGAGGACATGTCACATCGGATGTTTAGATACTAATTATAAGTATTAAATATAATCTAATTATAAAAGTAATTACACAGATGGAGTCTAATTTGCGAGACAAATCTATTAAGCCTAATTAGTCCATGATTTAACAATGTGGTGCTACAGTAACCATTTGCTAATGATGGATTAATTAGGCTTAATAGATTTGTCTCGCGAATTAGTATAGGGGTTCTGCAGTTAGTTTTATAATTAGCTCATATTTAATCCTTCTAATTAGCGTCCGAACATCTGATATGATCTCTCCTAAAGTTTAATACCTTTCTCAAACACCCCCCAGCTCTCAGGCTGTGTCAGGCACTACCAACCAACCAACAGTAGCGCTGAGTTCGATGCCACCACTGCCACTCCAGTAGTCCAGTGGAGTGGTACAAACGTCAACCATGACCCAGACACAGCGACACGCCCGGCCCGTGCGCGCAGCGGCCGTGCCCCATGCCCTCTCCCACCTGCCGCCGCCGCACGTATACCCGCTTCACTCTTCACATTCACCCAGCCACACACGCCCGTGCACGCGTACGCCGCACAGCATCCGCCCGGTCGGTGCGCCGTGCGCCCCTGCCCTCGCGCATCCGCCCGCGCACGTCCCTCTCGATCGTCGTCGTCGAGGAAGCGCGCTGGCGCGGCTGCGGGCGGCGTTCCTGGCGGTGATCACGCACAGGCGCCGCCGCCGGCAGCTGGGGTCGTGCGTGACAGGCACCATCTTCGGTCGGCGGCGCAGGCGCACGTCGCGCTGCAGACGGACCCGCGCTCCGCGCCCGTGCTGCTGGTGGACTCCACCGGCGCGCTCGTCATCAGGCTGGGAGATGTCCTCGGGCCTCGTGCACCTCACGCTCGAGTGCGAGAAGACGCAGCTCGCCGCCGGTACGTACACTGTGTCACACCGTACCGACTAACGTGGCACATAAACACAAAACATGCACGGCGCCAAATGATTTGACTCCACTTCTGCTTCTGCACCGGGAAGGGTTTATCAATGACACGCCCAAAAAATGCATGCAGGGGAGAAGCAGCGAGGCCAAGTGCGGGTTCGCGGTGCGCCGGGAGTGCGGCGCGGACGAGTGGAGGGTGCTCGGCGCGGTCGATCCGGTGTCCGTGGGCGCCGGCGTGCTCCCTAGCCGGCGCCGCGGTGGGCGACCTGATGTACATGCGGGGAAGGTTCGAGCGCGTGGTTGGGCTCCAGGAACTCGGAGGCGTTCTACATGATGAACCCTGACGGCAGCGGCGGCCCTGATATCGGTCGGCTGTGCTTCGAATAAGCCGCAGCCGGCTTTTTTTACTGTTTGAACAGTAGAGAAGTAAAAAAAAAGAACCGGCTGCGGTTTATTTCTGCAAAGTTCTAAGGGGGCTTCTGCAAATAACAAGTTTGTGCAATTTGTATTTTTAGTGATGCAGTATGTGTGGATGCGAACAGAATACCCTGAAAAATTGCCACGTTCTGATTCAAATTCGTGGGAGAGAGACTTGACAGCAGTATATGTGTATATATGTAGTTGATAACCAATGACCTTAATATGGGCAGTATATATGTAGTTTACAATGGGACGCCCAGGTATGTGATTGGGAATTGACTTAGAAATCTAGCATGGTAAAACTGCTTGGATTTCACGCAGAGTTGCATCAGCACCGAAGATTGGCACTTGGACAGGTTTGTCCACAGCCCAGAGGACTTGATCGTCGGGTGGTTGTAGGGGACCTTGCTCACTCGCCTTCCCGAACAACCTCTTGAGTACATCCATTACTAGGATGAACAACATTGGCGACAGAGGGTCGCCTTGGTAGAAAGGATCAGGGCAATTCAGCCTCATTAATTTTTATATGTCTACCAGATGCTATACAAGCTAGGTTTTAAGTTAATGCTCATCTGGGGCTCAACGATACATCTGACAAGGCAGACGGTGAATAAGGGATCCAATCAGACCATTCTGTCTCCATGTAGTCTGGTTTCTTTGGTGTCGGTAACTCTTTCAGACCACATAGCATCTGAACAACATCTTCCATGTTGGGGCGGTTTGCTGGATCTTCCTGAGCGCACAGCAGCCCTACCTCCACGCACCTCTTGATCTCCATTAGCTGAGACTCATCAAACAGCGCCGGATCAAATAACTCCTCAATCCCTCCACTTTCCCAAGCCCTCCAAGCCTGACAAATAAGATAAAAGCATTATCTATGCACATGAAAGGATCATCAATTGTATTCTGGGAGTTAAATCTGAAAGTACTTACCCATTCATCGAAAGGCTCAGGTGGTTTAAACCTGCGGATGCTACCAACAATCTGAACGAGGGTGATGCCAAAAGCGTAAACATCGTTCTTCTTTGACACAATACCTTCTGCAAGATATTCTGGAGCTACATATCCCCTGAATAGTTAAGTAAAAATGAAATGACTGATCAGGAGAGACGAAGAATGAAGAAAAACATGTGTGCTAGTCATGTAGGCATGTCAGTGAAATTAATTATGGAATAAAGTCTTACATGGTCCCTCTAAAATTCGTATAGGTGTCATCACTCCAACCATTGCGTAAAATAATATCCGACACATTTTCACGGGTGATCTGATTGTCATTCAACACTTCAGATATTCCAAAATCAATAATCTTAGGATTCATGTCAGAATCCAAGAGGACATTGCTTGGTTTCATGTCCATGTGGATAATGCCTTGTTCATGTAGGCAATGCATGCCCTGGGCTATACCTTCAATTATCCGGAAAAGAGAGGACCAATGAAATTGAGGCTCTGCAAAATATAAATCATGTCACATAGAAACTATTGCTTAATTATATACAGCAAATTAAGTTAATTCAGATGAAACTTTGCCAAGAGTTAAACAATGATAAATATTTCAGTGGAAACATGCCATCGATAATCTCGTCCAAGCTTCCATTCGGCATGTATTCTTCCACCCAAAAATATTCATTTTTTATGACTCTATGTTCTTTCCGTTTAAAAAACCACACCCCCGATGAAAAAGTTTGGACTTCTTCATGGGCGACGTATCCCAAAATTTTCACTATATTTTTGTTCTGAAGCTTTGAAACAAGCAGATGAATATCATAAGAGCGCGCCCAGCTCAAGTCAGGTGACTCCAAAAATGTCTTGATGGACACCTCATTTCCATCATTTAAGACACCCTGAAAATCATAAAACATAAAGTTAGATAATGAGTTCATGTTTCTAAAATAAAACAAGAACTATAGTCGTCCTGTCTGAGAATATATATATATATATATATATATGTATGTATATATATATGTATATATATATATATATATATAGACACAGAGGTCTGTGGTGCTATCCAACGATGACCAAGAGTGCTACGCAAATTCAACATGATCTCTACAGGTTGACAATGTACTGGACTAGCCACACAAGATATACATGACAAACAGCTATATCGCACCAACATGATGTATCATGTCAACAATAAGGGGTGGGCAATTAGTTCATACAGTTATTAACTTATTAAGGTTCATTTTTTTAAAAAAAAGTGGTATTTAGTGGAAGTATTATAGTTTGGTTTTTTTGTTATTCTTTTTAACCGAAATTATACATCTCAATAAAACCTGCTTTTTGAGAAAATTCATTGATATAAATGGGATTTTGTCATGTCATTTTATTTTATGGCTGTATTAAAAAATATTATAGTTTGGTTATATCAATGATCATATGAATAATCCAAAATAAAATAAGCACACCTTGTAGACAGTAGAATGACCACCGCGTCCAATGATGTTGTCGTAAGCAAAGTTGTTTGTAGCGGCCCTCAACTCAGATAACTCGTACTCTCTGAAGGCTGATAGTAGGCAAATAAATGTATTCAAATGTGAACTGTAGCCATAATATTCAATTGTCTGATGGAGAAAAGTGGTAAATACTGATAGATTTGAACAGAAGATGTGATGGACACTGATAATGACATGAAACTTACGTGGTAATAAGGGCACTCTGCTTCCTGCTAGTACGTTGTTCCTCCCACCATTCAATTCAGATGTGCCATGTCCATCAAAAACTCTAAAAGTAGAGGGATATTGTAAGGCTTCCATGTAAGTAATCAATCGAAATGAATAAAAGCTAGTAGAGCTGCAATTCAGAAATCTCTAGCCATTTAATTGCCTAGAGTTGTGGTTTAGTACTCAAAGCTCAATGACGTAAAAGCTCAGTTGAAGAACAAAAACTGATTCCCGTTACATAGAGTTGGATTCTTTCCAACCACCAACATGGACAAATAAGCACTAGTAGAGAATTGGACTTTAGTAAAAAAAAAATAAATCCCGAGCTCCCACGAGACCGCAAGTCACAAGTCACAAGTCACGCGATTTTTCGCGCGCGTGGTTCATTGGATTCGAACCCACAACCTCCAGCCTCGCGCGTAGCTTCCTTGCCATCCCACCTACACACCACATCTGAGTATGTAGGGGATGCTATCCTTTTGTATTAACTCGTGGGGGACCCTTTTATCCCGGTTGGAAACACCAACCGGGATAAAAGACCCCCTTTTATCCCGGTTGGTATTACAAACCGGGATAAAAGGGTTCGAGGATTTAATCCTCTTCCAGTCACCTCGTTGGGGACCCTTTTATCCCGGTTTGAAACACTAATCAGGATAAATGACCCCCTTTTATCCCGGTTGGTATTACAAACCGGGATAAAAGGGGGGTCTTTTATCTCGGTTGGTGTTTCAAACCGGGATAAAAGGCCTCTCAGAGTCTTTTTTTCCCACTAGCCTTTGCAACCGGGATAAAAGGTCCCGGTTGGTGAGCCCCCCACCAGTGATCGAGTTTTAGTCCCGGTTGGTGAACCTTTTGTCCCGGGCCAACTTTAAACCGGGACAAAAGGGGGCGCATGGAAAGCCAATTCTCTACTAGTGAAGCTACAGGTGACAATTTCTTAGTCGATGAATTGTAAAATAAAATTTTCAACTGGCACTGGACAATACTTACAATTTTAAAAGTTCCGGTATAATTCTGTATCTCATCAGATTATAGTGCCATAAACAAGATGGACAGAATGGCACCGTATATATCTGACCTGGCATAGTTAGTTGAATACCTGTTATGTGATGCCTCCGTCACTCCTGTAACCTGAAATAGGAAAAGATTCACTTTTTTATCCTAGTGAAGCTTGTATAAAAAAATATTTACTTTTTCTACATGGCACAATGTTCATGCTGGGGAAAGGTGCAACAACCACAAGACAATATGGGTTCATGCATGTCGACTCTCGTCATGGGAATGTAGCAAACAGTATCGGAGAACAAAGAATGAAAAAGGTGATTTGGATATGCTAAGAACTAACAAGATGTTTCTAATCGAATTCAAACTTAAATTATAATTATTACTTTTGGTAGTATATATTGAACCATCCACCTAGATATTTTACTAAAATATAAGGATAATTCATCATTGTAGAAAAAACTCACAAACAAAATGTACATTGCTAATAAAAAATAATAAATATATTCCTACTAAAAATGTATAAACCTTTATATTGGTTTAGTTTTTACCCCAAAATATTTTTTATGTGTAAGGTATTCCCTTTTCTCGTGAATTCACGTTTTAAAAAGATACGCCACAAAACATTATGATATCTTAATTTACAATGACATGACTAAACACGACTATTTGCATCCATTTATTTTAAAATAAAAATACCTAAAAAAGTTATAAAAAGCTAGCTACCCGTGCTATTTGCGCAAGTCATCTTGCTACTTCTATTCTTAAGAATAGAAAGGAGTCAAAGAAAACTCCTACAACCTTTATTCGGGCAAAAAATAGTTATAAAGAGGTTCGCCCAGGACTTGCGACCAAAATTAAAATTGAATCAGGGTCATATGCAATTACACCTGCTTGCATGGTAAGAGGGAGAAATGCATCGGATCGGACTATCTATACTAATGATGTAATTATTACCTCTTGCTGCCGGAGCAGAGGATGGCCACCAGCCTGGATAGTGAGCAACAAAATGGTGGTGTGGGCATTGATAGCGAAGGACGCCAGCATCACTTTGTTCAGGATGTCATCCTTCACCCGGCGCAGCTGCTTGGACAGCTCCCCTGCTGAGATGAGGCGGCGGACGGTGCTCCTCTCCTGGCAGGCCATGACGAGCTCGAGGGCGTGCTGGAGGCTCTCCTCCAGATCCTCCAGCGCGCCGCTCAGCGCCGGGCTATCATTCATCAAACCTGTTTGCTGCAGCTGCGACAGGATGGCGCTGAATCTGAGCACCCGCTTCCTGATCTCGCGGCACTCCTCCTCGTTGTGACGAACCGTGTCCACCGCCTCCTTGATCGCCAGCCCAAGCTTGATGATCTTCTCCACGCCGGCCACCGGATCAGCCATCTAAGCCCCTCCTGTCAGGACAAGGGGTACAAATCTGCAAGAACTTTGAATACACACAACTGAACTCAAGATCAAACTGAGATGAAGAAACTTTCTTGTCAAGTACAGCAATAGAGTCAGTGAAATCGATTGATTCTTCTCACCAATAGATTCCCCCCGTCTGGCATGTACCAGGCTATCGATCGCCGAGCATGACTACTCAATCACTCCCCAATTCCGAGTTGGTCGGATTGTTAGCTGGGTGAGAAGAAAGACCTGCAGACTCATGGCGAGGTCTTCGCAAGGAAACCAAACGCAAATGGATGGGCCCGTTTTCGATCATGTCCACAGGGAAGGAAGACGCGTTGGGGTGTCAATTCAAACCGTGTGGAAATGTCGGGCCCGATTCTTGTTTTTGGTCCATTTTATATTATCATGTGGCTAGCAGAGTCTAAGGGGGCGTTTGGATCGTGACTAAAATTTATGTCACATCGAATATTCGGAGGTTAATTATGAGAACTAAATATGAGCTAATTATAAAAGTAATTACACAGATGAGACTAATTCACGAGACGAATCTATTAAGTCTAATTAATTCATCATTAGCACATGTTTACTGTAGCATCACATTGTCAAATTATGGACTAATTAGACTTAATAGATTCGTCTCGCAAATTAGTCTCCATCTGTGCAATTAGTTTTGTAGTTAGTCTATGTTTAATACTCCTAATTAGTATCTAAACATTCGATGTAACAGGAATTTTAGGAGGTGCTAAAGAAACAAATACCCCCTAACACGAATGCATATACAAACACAGCATGGAAAGCAACTTGACAAGACCTTGTGAGGAATGAAATGATATGTTGTGGAACTTCTACAAAAAAATATCTTCCATTTTGGTTGTATATTTATATAAAGAAACCATGGGCTCAACTCTTTTTCCACAAATATGATCCTTCTGCACGGTGGCATCATCACTAATGCCCATCTAATATTTTCATGATTCATAAAGTCAATGTTTTTAGAGATCGACAGCTCAACGTTGTTAATAGTATATTAATTATGGATAAAAAACTTCATAATGTTAATATATAACCCTTTCCATTTTATGTACTATGTTTTGATAAATATTGCAAGTGAAATTATGATATCGGAGACCATATCGATTTCTTAATGTATATATATTATTTCCTATCAGATGATGCAGAAGGGAGGTTTTAATTGCATCTAGATAGGACAACAATAGAGGGTGTGTTTGGTTGCATGCACCACATGATACATACATGGATGATCCTGGATGGGATGATTCAACCAATTTATTTGTATCATATGGTTCACACTAATTAGTAAAAATGTACTAAGTGGGATGGTCTCATCCTGTATGAGTTGGTACAATTCACCAACCAAACATCATTTCATACATGAATCAAATGATACAACCAACCACACCCAGAGTGTGTGTTTGTCTCCAGGATACTATTAATTATTTTGCATTGGCTGCAGGACACCATGAATTTGTGGTTTTATTACCTACAGGACACTAGGAGGGGAAAATGGCCATGGCCAATTGGCCTTGATGCCAGCTAGTTCACAGCTCAAGAAACATGTTATAACTCTGCCCTGAAATTCTTTAGAATGACGCAATGCTATATCTCCCAAGTATGTCATTTTACACTTTTTACAGTGTTGGAGCTCGACAGGTTTGGGTAGATCTGATCAGACCTGTCTCCCAACCGGTGCAAATTTAGGATCAACACACAGAAATTTGTAACTGAAGAAAAATAGGACATAATGGTCTTTTGGCCCTCCTAGTGTCCTACACACAGAACAATGATTTCATAGTGATAAGCAGGATCAGGTGTCTCCTGTTGCCAAAATCCTTGCTCTCCAAGATCCAACAGCTGAACCATGGAATCGAGCCAAAATGATAGGTGAAAATACATTTTTTTAAGGACCAATGGGGCGGAGCACGCCCACCTCAACATTCATTCAAAGGCACAGGCAGAGTCAGAAAGGAGGGGGGAAGGAGAGCGATAGCGCACGCTGTAGTACACAAAGTTCAGAGCACCATGACTCGAGCGGAGAAGTGTCGAGGCGGCCTGGGCGATGCTGATAGGTGAAAGTACATGGTTGCCACCTAAATCACCACAGCACAGGTGTTTAAAGTCAGAACAGAATCCTGCAATCTTCAGGTGTTTTGGCCGGGCTCTGCTCCGCCCCGCGCCTCCTCCGGTGGAAACACTGCGGACACCGATCCCCTGCCTCTTCCCTCGCAGCGACAGGCAGCCATGGCGGCTTGATGTTGTTGGTCCGTACTCCGTAGTAAGCACGGCAGCGGACGACCAGCGGCCGATTTGCCCGAACAGGCATGAGAAGGAGCGAGACATGAGACAGAGAGCCGAGTAAAAGATGAGATGCCCAGTTGAAACATGTCAGGCAGGGATCGCACCACCGCCGGCCGCCGGCGACGCCGAAGTGAGCAAGGCGCCGGTCGAGAGCCACCGCGGCCACCAGCCAGCTGCCGCGCGCGCCTGGCGAGGCAGAGGCTGCTCGGATGCTCCCGATCTGTGCCGCCCAGGCTCGATCGGACGGCTGGTGGGCGCCCAGGGGGTGGACGGTAAATGAAATACCGTCCGCCCTCTGGGTCCCGCCGGCGCGGCGCTGTCCCTCGGAGCACCTCATCGAGAGCACCTCCCGGCCCCTTCATCGAGAGCACCTCGGAGCCTCGCCTTCTTGCACCTGCTCCTCCTGGTGTGGCACGATGCACCTCCTCTTTCTTCCTTTGACCGCCATTGCTGCAGAATGCTGAGTGCCGAGTAAAAGATGAGATGCACAGTTGAAAAGATGTAGGATTTCATTCATTTCAACACAGATGATCAATAATCACCATGTTATTTTCACCCTCAGCAACACCTGCTTCAGGTATCAATCCCAATCGCATAGGCGTACAAGCCAAAAATACGGTACTCAAGTCATGTCGGGCTTTGCTCTGCTTTGTCTGTTCAGTTGCTAAAAAGGGCTGATGTGCCATCATCCATCAGCTTCATATACACATCAGTCAGCTCTGCATTTGCCAGGTTACCAAAGTAGAAGATGGGAAATTGATGCTGCACCTGTCCATATTTTTTCATGTCTCTGTTGATTGGCTGAAAGAAACGTGAGACAGAATTATAACTTGCAGGCTCTGACAGATCCTGAATTGAACCCAGCATATTTCGGCCGGAGGATCTCTTGATCTCAGTATATTGACAGATCACGAGCAGCGCTCAATTTACTCGGCCATGGCGACGATTCACCGAGCGAAGAAGAATCGCAGACCTCACTGGTGCCAGACTGTAGTCAGGTTGAATCTGAATCTGAACACCTTGCATCTTAGTAGCCATATTCTTGTGAAAGTTGTATGCCATCTCATGTCCAATTATAGACATCCAAATCTTCACCATGAACTTGTCTGCACTGCTGTTGGAGCCCAGGCAACCACAGTGAGGAGACCTCTTCCATACTCTCGTCCAGACCCAGCAGCTGCAGGTTGTCCAACTTCTCAATACACGTCAAGCATGGAGAACCCCCCACAAGCAGCTCTCTTGCTTGCGGTAGATTCGACACCCTCTCCACGCTTCCACAATCCACAATTAAAAGTAAATCAGAGAGGAACATAAGGTCCTCCACAATCTAGCCATATTGTTTGTGGTTGTATAAATAAAAACTAAAAGAAATAAAGCAGGTAAACAACAGAACTACAAACACCTGATCACAGGGCATGTCATAACTCATGAGTACATCATAACAAAATTTAATGAACTTTGATAGGTATACGCATTGGAAAAAGAACATTTCCTTTTGCTGATCACCTCTTCCATTCCTCAAGGCTTTTCTGGCCTCTGTCTGTACTACAACAAAATGAATGAATGATTTACAGTGCACTACTACATAGCTGAAGATCCAGCAACCTTTCAAGAGGGCTGAAATATTCATCTGACCAATATCAATCCATCATTAAGTAGGACCAATTTGTTTATCTATCCCTGACGGTCAAGTTGGTCACAACAAAATCAGTTTTCACCTGGATTGATTACTTCTTGGCGCTCACTTTACCATTGGAAGTTCTCCTTCCTTCGACTCCACTCTTCTTGATTAGCATTGGAGAGGCTCCGTTCAACTTTTTCTGTAGTGGTGATGTCTTTTTTGCAGGATTTACACCTCTGAAGTAATTAAGAAGAACGCAAATCAGAAATGTTAGTTAATTTATAGGACAGTCCAACGATATTAATTAACTGAGCTTACCTAATGTCTGAACTTTTCGCACCCTTCGGTTGGGCCTTCCTTGCAGCTGAGATGCCACCATTGGCGAAACCTGAACCTTTTGGGGCGCTAGATGGTCGCAGGCAGTCTTGTTCTGATGAGCAAGTAGTTGCAACCTCAAAATCATCGGAATCCTCGGTTGCGACAGACCCAGACCAACTCCATTGTTGTTCAGGGCTGCTTCTTTGGTAGAAGGATAGATCTTGTGAACCATCAGGTCCCAACTCTGGCAGGGAATTGCTGCTCCCAAACTGTGAGTGGTCAGCCCAATCTCCCGATGCCGATTCCTTCTGTACACCATTGCAAGTATCAAGCCATGAAGATGGATTGTCCTCTAGGATGATGTTTGATAGTTCAAAAAATTGCCCTTTTCTGCCTTTGAAGTACCATTTCTTTGGGGTTTTTTTTCGAATTACAAGTGGAGTAAATTAGATTGATTCAACTGTATAATTTCTTTGGTGTCGTTTACATTACTTAGCTCATGCACCAAAACATATCTCGAAACTTACCTTTCTACATTTCAGTGCACTTTTCATGTATATATCTAACTTTACATGCTAACAGGGTGTGTGAATAGACAAAGATATTTACGAATGAATACACCAAACTTCATAAGAGAAATTCCGTTAATTGAATGGAAACCAATGATGCAGAATTATGTATATGGTTTATATTAAAAATTCTGGCAAAGAAAAAAATTATGATGAATTTTGGCTCAGATAAAAATGAATACCTCTGGAGTTCCATCTTCTGTTGGGTGCCTTGATGCAGGTGATGCATTACCCATTCTCATTCTATATATGTCTGGACTCGATTGAGTGCTTCTTATGCTCTCGTGGTCTCCATCTTTCCGAGCCAATGCTGCCTTGAGGCAAGCAATCTGCAAAGTGAAGAAATGAGAGCCACAATTGCACAGAAGATATCGATTGCTAGCCTAGCGAACTCAAGAAAGCCATAAAGTGGAGTTCATACACAAACCTGCTCTTTGAGCTCTCTGACTTCTCCTCCTTCCTTGTTTGACTTGGCTGCACCAAGCTCAACAGTAGCAACTCGCTCAGCAAACTTCAAAGTACTTATGGACTCGCTAACAGCATCTGGTTCTGGAGCTATGTGAATAAACATCAGCGTTTTCGCTTGTCCTCCTGAACATGGAAACAAAATACTTACTGCGCATACTTTCGAGCAGACAATGCAAGTTGCAAACCAAGGATATGGAGCTTTAGAGTTACCAAGAGAGTCTTGTAAAAGTTGAGTAAGTTTGCTATTTCGGTAAGGAACATGTGTATTTTTCTGGGCTAGGGACGCAATCACATCGCCCAGTGCAGCCAGTGACTTATTTATGTGTTGTGCCTCCTTGAGTCTATCTCCAACGACTTCAGATTTATCAACTCTTTCGCTGCCAGCTAAATCCACAAGATGCATGCAACCTCTTAGGACTGTTCCAGACGTTAAATCTCGTCCTTGAACATGAACAGTCAGACAACTGCAGTTGGTTTACTCAACCATGAGCAAAAAACACTAGTTCAACATCATGCTTGGAATAGAAGGTACTATTGAAAAAGAAAACTTACCTATGGGAGCGACTACTTCGGTCATTCATGGCAGTTGAGCAAACTGCACGATTCTTTTGGCCAAGATTCATTAAATCTATTACATCAGCGGTTGATGTAACTGGAACTACATTTGCATCTGGAACTGCAAGTCCTTTTTGAGAACTATTTCGAATTTCCAATGTTTCTTAGTGTTAAGGAGGTGCAATATATCATCGAATAGATATTCAATATATACAGAATAATAATTAAGATATTCAACATATACCGAATAGTAATTAAGATAGGTAAGAACAAGATTAATATAAGCTCAGTAGAAAAGGATATTTTTTGTTTCCACCATTCTGAAGGAGATCTCTCACTTGCTCATTGTAGATCTCAATCATCTGTACAGCAATTTCATAACAAATTGTATCCTTCCTCTGCTCCTGGATACTGAAGAGATCATTTAGTGCTCTGTAGTTGACACCGAGCCCTTCTTCCGTCAAAACTTTGGGACCACTCTACACCATCCACAAAACAATGTTTTCATATTGAAAAAAAATATCAGTACTCATGTAAAAAGTAACAATTGACAGGTCAAGTACCATTGTAAAGGTCTTCCCTGACCCAGTTTGACCATATGCAAAGATACAAACATTGAAGCCATCAAGAACAGAACGGACCAAAGGTTGCATGTCTGTAAAGACCTCCTCTGCACTAGTTGAAAGACTATGTGTCACTTAAGTACAAAAGGTCCGATTTCAAACAAATAATTCAGTGGACCAAGTTGTGACTTTAACCTTGTGTGGCCAAGGGCCCAAAGACCCTGTTGAAAGTAAAAGACTTCCGTGCATCTTTTCCATATTTTGATGGTACCATAACTGTGATGGTTCTATCTTCTATTCCAGCAACACTGCTTGAGGCACTTACTTTTCCAGGATGGAAAGGTCTCACTCGGCAATAAACTCTGATATTTCCTGGTGACAGAAAAAATAGTTTTTTTGCATGCTATATTTAATCATGAATGAGTATATAGTCCTCATGTTTTCAGTTCATAATACTATGAAGAGAAATTATACCTCTAAGGTCCTGTATTTGGTTGTACAGCTTACGGTTCTCCTCAAGAACCTTATGGTACCCAGAAGCCGCATGAGAAACAATACGTAAATGATCACCTAATACAACAAAAAATGATGATAAACACCAAAAGTTTGGAAGAAGAAAAGTTCAAGATTGCAGATGTCCAAAGTTTAGCACTCAATATACCAAGCTTCGTAAGGTCTTCAGTGTACAGCAATTTGAACTGCTCTATCCCAGACTTAATAGTGGAAATGTTACTTTTCAAATCCTACAGTAAGTCTCAGTCATAGAACGATTGTGGAAATGCATGCGAGAAAAATCACTGAAGAACACTAAGCAATAAAATTACCTGGATCTGCTTCTGTTCTTGCTCAAAATTTCTTACTGGCCTTGGAATAAATTTACCTACATTATCATCACTTAGAGGTGGAGGTACTACTGTGTTGACATCTTCCTTCACGGTCAAAGAATCCCAGTCATCTTCATCCATCTCGGTATTGTCAGTGGCCTAATGATAAATATTAGTGCATTGACCCATTTTAGGCAGATTGAACAAATTTAATAACTTTGACATGTCTAGATGAACAGCTAGACATTTCACTGCAGCAAATTAAGAACATACAATTATTGCTGTATTTACAGAAGGTGGATACCTTCTCCAGATCATTGGTGGAAGTAGACTCCATTTGTGGACAGTCCGTTCTTGATAACGACTTACTGCTATTGGTGGCCAATGGAGAATCTGTTCTCGATAATGACTTACTGTCATTGGTGTCTGTAGTGTCTTTCACCTGTTCAGAGTCGCTATTAGTTCAACCATGTATACTGTTGGTTTAGTTGTAGCTAATAGCATATCAGAAATTGTGAAGCTGGTAGCAAAAGTGAATATACCAATTCATTCTGGCTTGCAATACGACGCTCAAATTCATTAATAACTCTGCTCAAGAGTGATTCTACAACCTGCGAATTACCAGATTCGGTATTAACATTTATTCTCCCAACCACATCGCATAAATAGATAGCTACGCACAGTAGGCTCACCGATGGAATTTCTTCTGGTTTCTTATCTGAGAGAACCGTTTGAACAAGAATCCGGATGGAATCTGGAGTAGTCTACATCAAAGAAGATGAGTATCACCACAAATTAAAGAGAGTTAGCTAATGTGAAAGAAGAACTAGATGATGTATTCTTACTGTTTCAGTTGGTTCTAGAGAAAAATCAAGGCCTATTTGCTCCAGTGATATGCCATCCCGGAGTAATTCAGCTGAGTGACTCCTCATCATCGTCTTCATAAAAGGTTCATTATTCTTCCGAATGGCGTACTTTGCAGACAAAGGCTTTACAATGCCACCATATTTGAATGGAGATTGTTTTCCCACTTGCTTAGCATCACAAAATGACTTCAGAGCAAGAACACAGTCTACAACCCGAACACCTTGTCCACCCTGAGGTTGATGGCAGATGAAAAAATCAATTCAATGTATGTAGCTAGCATAAAGAACATTTAGCTACTTGATTTAAGCAGCAGCATTCCTTACAAATCAGGAGATAATCCACGAAATAGTACCAAAATTGTGATGTTACAAGAACTGGTCTGTCGTTGTAAAAACAAGTAAATCAAACAATATTGTCACCTTTTCCAGGTCTGATGCTTCAAATGTTGGAAGACCTAAATCTTGTAGGCCAATGACAAAATTTCTCACATTCTCAAAGTATTGATATGCACAGAGAGCTGCACCATCTGCAGGGACTGTAGAATCCGATGGTACCTCCACAACCTAAAAAATTCCATACTTAGCATACAAAATAACAAAGTAGAAAATGCAGCATTATACAGATCTGGAGGAGACAAAAATGCTACCTTGGGCACTGCACCAGGTTGAATCTTATTGAGTGCGTTGCAGAGAATAATGCCATTTCTCAGGCCAAGCCGGAATTCCTCCTCAGAAGGCTCTTCTGCTAGGTCCTTTGCACACACTACCCCAACTATCCTTCGCAACCAGTTGGCTGCTTCATACCTTCTTATTGCTGCATTTCTCGAATAAAAAGAAGCGCCAATTCAGATGATCTGATTATGCTAAGTTTCTAACAACCAAATTATAAGTGTTTACATCACAAGACAGTTATATGCTAGACAAAAATAGACCAAAACATATGATATCTTTGTTGAAAGAAGTACTATATCAATAAAGTGTAAACCTTTGATATAAGCCCAATGACAGTATGTAAAGAACTCAGTTTTAGATTGACATTGTTTAGAACCTAAGTGGATCAAATAGTGGACAAGCAGTAACCATACTTTTAAATAAACAGATGCAGATATTCAACGTACACAGGTTCATAAGACCATTTATTTTTCATGACAACCACGATCGAAGAACATAAAAAATAGCCACCTATAAAACTACAATTAGGTCCTGTTTGCCATTGCCCTTTTTTATATATTCAGGAGTGCCAAAGAATAAAGACACCTAGCCAAGAACTGGGAATCATTGCAGCTAACTCTAGACTGATGAATGCCTAAGAGGGAGCAATCGTAGAGCAAACAGCTAGTTATAAAAATGATTTCAGCATTTCTGTTAGAAAATGTATTGCAGGAAGTGTCTGGCAGGTGCACGGTTTCAAATAGTATACTGAGAACCTAATACTGATCAAACCAAAACGTAATTCCTCTCTATATTTCGTCATGTTTATTGTGCCAAGTCAGATTAGATTAAGAAGCATGCAGCTAAAAGAGCTAAATGTGTGATAAAGTTCAAACGGATGAAGAATTCAATCTAGCATCAATGAGACTAAAGAAAAATTTAAGCAATCTAAGTGCTGGATTGCAGCATTCATAACTGATAAATTAGAAATTTTCTAATTTTTTCAGTGTTCAATCAGAAATCATAATAATTTCCAATTAATCTGCCATTCGAGAGCAAAGGGGATAATTCCTTGGAAAATATTAACTTTTTTCGATAAAGCGGCAAATATTGAAGACACAACAAAATCGAGCAAATTCCATCCTAACATGTACACATCGCCTCGCTCAAAATGAACACTTGCCATTAAAAATGCATTTTTTTTCGACCAAGAAACTAAACCAACTCACCGGCTTCCTCCGCCTTGCGCCAGGCAATGTCGATGTTCCTCCAGGACCCCACCGTTTCCCCTCCTCCTACTCCACCTGCGCCGCCGCCGCATCCTCCACCGTGAAGCCGCATCACGTCCTCCACGACGGCCGCGGCCACCGCCTCCTCCTGCTCCTGCGCCGTCGCCATTGGAGCCCCGGACCCGGCGACCCGACCGCCGCTGGGACGCCCGGGAGGAGGCGCGATCGCCGGGAGGCCGGACGGGGAAGCCGGTGGAGAGGAGGAGCTCTTCCTGGAGCTCGCTTCCTTATTCTTGCGGACGGAACAATGGTGGTGGTGGCGCTCGCGGCGCGGAGAGAGGGCGGGTTGGCGTTTTTGAGGTGGGGGGTGGGGAAGGGAGTGGAAATGGGAGGACGTTAAGGGGGTGGAGTGCATATATTCCTTGGAGAAATTAGGGAGACTAAAAATGGGAAAAAAAATTTGGGCTATTTTTGCCTAGATTCTTGGGAGAACCGTGGTTGTGTTGTCACGCGTTATTTTGATTTTTGACAACTTGTTTTCCTTGCTTTTGAATAGGAAAATGAAGCGTGATTCATATCCGTTACCCTTTTGAGGTGTTATGTGTTCTGGCTCTTGCATGGTGACTTCAAAGTGCAAATCTACAAGCATAACAGGTTATATGGTGCTTTTTTTTTTCTTGATGACATGAGCTTCTGTACCTTATTTTTATTTTTATTTTTGCCAAGTGCATTTTTCTCAAACTATGAAAAATCATAACGGTAATATACACCATGTTTAGTTGCCAAATCATTTCCAGTAGTGTACAGCTAGTTTTTGACAGATTTTCAAGGAGGGCCACTTTTGGTGTATAGGGGTGCTAGGAGTTTAGCTCACTTGAAGGTAATTGCCAGTAGGATGCTCACTGATGGTTTGGTCGTGTTTGTTGTCCAGGAACGATGGTAAAACTCTAGCTGAGCGGACCATGTGTGTGTTTGCATGCTTTGGGTGTCGATTGTTTGGGTTTTCCTTCTTAACACAATGGTAAGCAACTCTCCTATGTATCCAAGTAAAAAAAAGCATTTGCAGTATCAACAGAATGTGTGAATACAAAAGATTAGTTGAAAAAGTGCATTGAAACGTACTCGAAAAAGTGAAAAAGGTTTTATATATATCTCGAAAACTACCTTTCGCTAGGAAATCTGCAGATATTATTGATTGCGTGTTTGTAGAGTTGGAGGAAGGGTGTGGGGGGTTTTCATTTGCCTTCAAGGTGTTGCAGCAAGTTGTGACCAAACAAATTATTTCAATAGTAATGTAATTAGTGTGATACATTTATAGCTCGACTAGTAATTAGATACAACTGTAGTGTCACTGGAATTGGATGTAGGAGTACGTAGAGATATAGAGTGTAATGACAATGAAATTTCTGCAAATGTAAAAAATGGATGTCCAATAAAAGTGGTATCAAAACGGTCAGATTTGACCAATTTGACAAAACTGAAGCCATCCAGTGCTGAAATAAGTGTGAAGGTGTATTTTCTAACGGTTGGTCCAATCATAACACTAAAATTGGTCCCTTGTGCTTTCTAAGTACTTAAGCAATGGTTGGGACGGTACCCATATATATGATCGTACACCACACGTCTCACTAATGTAGTTATTTCAATTAGTGGTAAGCAATGCGTTCATCGACGACGAACAACACACATGTCTAGCTCCCCATGGATATTACCCCATGTCTCGCTAACTTAGAGTCTTAGAGGGACGAAAGAAAAATGAAAATGAATATAATAGGAATAACAAACAATCAATGAAATGGAAAAGAAAAGACAATAAAAAAGAAAAAAATGGAATCAAGAAAAGAAATGTAAAAAGTGAAAGGAAAAGAAGAATGAAAATAAGAAAAAAGAGAAAGGATGGAAACAGTATAATAAAACGTAAGAAAAAAGAAAAATCAAATTAATGACGAGTAAAACTTAGTTTCTGACGAGTAAAATTAATGCAAATGCCATTGGTGCGCTACTGCCTAGGCCTATGCGCCTCAAAATATTTGGATGCCATGGAGATCGTAAATATTTCGTTTCTGACGTCGCTTTTGCACAAGGAAAAACTTAGTTCCGGAGGTGCTATTGCATTGCTTTCTCCGAATATTTTTTGTACCTTCTTACATGATGACGACATCCTCAACTTGTAAACACGTACGTACGTCATCTCTCTCCCTTTCGACGCTATATATGTTGCCAAACTTCTCCTCACTAGTAGTAACCACGTTCTTACTTAGCTTCTTACAACGTACCAATGGAGCCCAATTCACCAAGGAAGAATCTCTCTGCAGCCGCCGCCGCCGTCCTCTTACTCGTCATCCTGACCGCCGGTACGGCACACGCACAAGCTCGATTACTCTTTTCGCTGGTTAACCGGCGAGACGCTCTTGCATATGCATATAAGTTCATGTCTGGATCCATGCAGAGTCATCGGAAGGTTTCTGGGATGGTTGCAACGAGCACCTGAGCGGCGATTATAAAGGGGCGTGCTGGCCATTCATTAAGGATGACGAATGCGGCAGAATATGCATGAACGAAAACAGCGACAACATTGCCGGCACCTGTCATACCTTTCAGTGCTTTTGCTGGACCAAATGCGACTCTAAGGTTGTTGCTCCTGCTAGCACTCCAATCCGGCCATGATACAATGATCCCTGCCTGACGTTCCTTAAAATTAAAGAACAATAATGATCTGATCCTTCCCTGCCCTCATATAAGGCTAATCCCAATGAAGAGTTTCATTTTGATGTTTTCAAGATAGCCACATAAGCAACATGAAAATGAAATTGTGTTTGAAACTACCTCTACAATGCAAAATTTCATGATGTAGTTTCATATTCACTACATGCAAGACACAAACTGTGTTGGTAACTGTACATACATGGTTTCATCTAGATGAAACCCCTCTTACCTCTCTCCTCATTAACTCACTACCACATCTAATTAATGTGCATGAAACATCTATGAAACCTGCACTGGGATTAGTCTAATAGTATATAATATTGTAGGCATGTATGGTGTTATCTACCGGTAGCGTACTTGTGTTGTGACAAATAAAATTGTTGTTGTGGACTTAAGGATCGAAATAAATTTGTATTTTCTCGAGCACATATATGTACCAGCAAAAGTAAAAATCTACTCTTGCATCCGTAAATGCATGATGTGGATTTGGACGATGAAAACTTAAAAGGCCAAATATAACGTTTAAAACCATGAATAAATAAAACCATGGGACAGCAGTACAGCATCTATATGGCTTGAGCCATTGACGTGACACAAAATAACCATAAAACGGCGTCAACAGCAATGTATTAAAGTAACTATCACTAGCGGGAGAAACCACCTTTAATTTCGTGGATGGCGTTAAAACCAGCCGAACTTTGGGCTGGTACTACTTTAGTACAGGGTCTCTAGCACAGTGCCCCTCATATAGATGGCCATAGCCCGTGGCACGTGAGTTGGCCCACGGCACGGGATTTTAGCCCGGTCCAGGGCACGCCCCGATACGATCTTTGATGGGCCGGGCTGCTAGGCTTGGGCCGCTATGTCAGCTCGTGGGCTGACCTAGTCTGGCACGATTAACGGCCGGCCCGCCAAAGCACGATGGAAGCACGTTTAGTTGTAATTTGTATATGTGATTATATGTGTATTACCTCTGAATATATATGTATAAATATTTGTATGTACAATACCTCTAAATTTTTGCCTTCGAAAATTTAATTAGACGAATGATTTTTTTTAGCTAAGCCGGGCTAGAATGGCCACGATGGGCCTTCATGGGCCCGACGGGCCACTAGGCTGGCTCGACACGGCTAATAGCCCTTAGTGCCGGGCTTGGGCCGCTGCTTCGACCCGAGGGCTGGCCCGGCAAAGCACGGTTATTATGTAGGCCGAACCGTGCTGGGCTGGACCGCTTGTTTGGCCATTTATACCCGCGCAAGCCATTTAGTACTGGGTGAAATCCCACCCAGTACTAAATGGCATCACCAGGACTGGGGCCAATGGCTAGATTCCTTGGATGCACGTTAGTATCGGCTGGTGGTTACAACCGGTACTAAATAGATTTAGTTAGTAACGGTTGAAGGGACCAGCCTGTACTAATTGTGTTCAGACCATGTAGTATAGTTGGTGGCTACAACCGGTACTAAATGGTGGCATTTAGTACCGGGATCGTGCCAGGAACTGGTACTAATGTTCATCCTATATATCAGGCTTCTTCTTCCTCCCCGAGCCCGAGCCAGCACATTTGATGAAGAGCTCGGAGCTTCTTTCTTCCATGGTGACCTAGGCAAGGTGCTACCCATTTTTTCCATGATTTGTGCGAATTTCACTTCATCCTCTCTTCTTTCATGGTTTTTTTGCTAGTTTTTGTGCTCTAGAATTAGATGAATTTGTAAAAGTTTGTAAGGAGGGAGAATGAAGAGACATTTTATTTATAAATCCATTTGAGATATATAGAATCGATGAGTTGAATTTGAGATAAACTTTATTGGACAGCTTGTATGTGGAAAATAGAGTAAATTTTTTCAATTATTTCCAAGTGCCATGTCTATCATTATTGTAACATCCCTGCTTTTTTTAGAGCATTTAAAAATATGAACCTTTTAAATTTTTTCTTCAAATTAAATACAATCTCCTTTTTCCCAAATATTCAAAACACTTTTTACAAATAAATTCTGCATAAAATACTAGCATATGTGATGCATTTGATTGCCTTAGAAATCTACTCTAAATCCTTTCTTTCAACCCTAGAAATATTCCTTCAATGATACTTCTTTTTCCAAAACAATAGGAATCAAATATTAATCCCAATCAAACCCTATGTCAAACTCCCTTTGAATGTTATTCAAATATAATATTCAAATCCTTGATTCTATCACCTAACCCCTGAAGATCCTAGGAATAGTATTTCCATAAAATTCCTTTCCCAAAACTTCTGGACTTAATATTCAAACTCTAGTTAAATCTCTAGGAAATTACTATTCATTAGGTATATTCAAACACTTTCAAACCTAAAACCCTTCCAAAAGTTCCCTTTTATGGCCAACCCAAACCCGCACCTTGAACTTTATTCAAATTTGAAATATATTTCAAATCCATCTTTAAACTAATGAAAAATCAAACTAAAATCTCAACGGGCCGCCAACCTTCCGTTCCACGCATTCCTTCTTTCAGCCCGGCCCACCTTCCGCTCCTCGCGCGCGCCCACGCAATACGGGCCACATGCTGGCCCAGGTCGCGTCGGCCCTCCTCCCCGATCGGATGGATGGATGCGTGCAGCTGGCAGTGTAGTATCGGCCAGTACCATGTCTGATAACGTGTGAGTTTACACGCTGCAGGAGGAGATTAACAGAAGGGGCGGTTGCTATTTTAGCCTTGTTTAGTTAGCAAATTTGGGAGGTGCCAAATTACTGTTACAGCACTGTAGCACACTGTAGCGTTTCGTTTGTATTTGTGAATTATTATCCAAATATTGACTAATTAGGCTTAAAAGATTCGTCTCGCAAGGTACAACAAAACTGTGCAATTATTTTTTAATTTCGTCTACATTTAGTACTCCATGCATGTACCGCAAATTTGATGTGATGGGAATCTTCTTTTTGCATAGTGTCAAAGTTGGGAGTTGGGAGTGAAGTAAACAAGGGGTTAGCAAGTTAGGGATGTGAAAGGAGGATTCTCTAGTTTAGGCTCCGACAGGAACGATACTAATTAAAAGTATTAAATATAGGTTAATTACAAAAGCAATTGCATAAATGAAGGTTAATTCGTGAAATGAATCTATTAAGCCTAATTAGATCATGATTTGATCATGTGATGCTACAGTAAATATGTGCTAATCATGGAGTAATTAGGCTTAATAAATTCGTCTCGTAAATTAGGTTCAGCTTATGCAATTAGTTTTATAATTAATCCTTCTAATTCATATCAAACATCTGATGTGATTCAAACGACTAAAAAAATTAGTTCATGAATCAAACACGGTTAGTTTCTTGGGAAATCCCTCTCCAAATAGATTTTCCGTTAAACCAAAGGCAGCACTCCATGTCAAAAGAAAACGTTGAAACTTCTAGTGCCAAAACAACCACACGGAACGCTCCCTCTGCGGCCACTTGTCCTTATCTCCCTAGTCCCTATCGCGAGGCTCCTCCTTGCTACACATGTAAAGCTTTACATGTATATACAATTATACATGCACATCAAAGGCGTACTTGTGGCATCGGCAAGGACAGGTGAGGAGGTATTGCACTAGAACTTACTGTCATGACCGCCTATAGGTGAGGGAGAAAAACCGGAAGACTAGGGTTCTGCTGGAAGCAGATCAGGATCAGAGAGGCATCGGCGAGACGAGCACCATGAGGTTCTGCCGTGAATGGTAAGCCGATAATGATTCCATAATCACTTTGCGCAACAGGATGGTGATTCGATAGCAAAGCTCTGATCAGATTTTGGATGGGCAGCAACAACATCCTGTATCCGAAGGAAGACAGGCGGAACAGGGTCCTTTACTGTGCTTGCAGGAGCTGTGACGACCATCAGATACCTTCTTCATATGCACTTTTCCTTCATCGATCATATTACCCAAAAGATTTGAAATTTATTTCCGCAAACAATTCTGGTGTAGCTACAGAGCAACCGAATTGAAAGGCATGCAGTCGCCTGTTCTTAATTGTTCTTTTAGCTACAGAGCTAAAACAAAAGATTTCCCCCCCTTTTAGCTTTCTTATTATTACTCAGATGCGCGTGCTGGTGCCTGAAACTGCACTCTGCAGGAGGTGGCGGACAGCAGCTGCGTGTACCGGAACGTGGTGGACCACGCCGCCGGCGAGTTCACGCAGGTGCTCTTCGAGGACGTCGCCTCCGACCCCACCCTGCCGCGCACCAGGTCCGTCCTGCTAATGGAGCGGGTGGAAACGGGGATTTCAGGGAGGGGTCTGGGATGGGGCTTACTGGGATGGGTATGAATGGGTTGTAGTTGCTTGCGGGGCTGGGCTGGACGGGGCGGGTTTACTGCAAAGGTGGGTTAGGCACGGGTTAGATTAGTTTTTTTTCGGAGGAAAGCCGCATCTCTTTGCTCACGCAGCAAGACGGCCTGCCGCCGCCGCTGGCACCAGGCACTACCGCCGCCGCCGAACCCAGCCACTACCGTTGCCACCTCTCCCGCAAAAAAGGTTAGCCCCTCCACCGTCTCCTTCTCCGCATCATCCTCATGATGGGAGTGAACAAACACACCTGGGTTTGGTGGCTGAAGATGACATCGGCGATGGCCTGCCCGCCGGCCTAGTCAGGGTACCCCACCCAGAGGATGGCGGCGATCCTGGGGTCGTTCTGCGTGAAGGCGATGTTGATGGGGCCTCCTGACATGAGCACGAGGACGACGGGGCTCTTGGATGCCTTGGCCACGGTGGAGATGAGCTCCGCCTGCCGGCCGGGGAGGAGTAGGGTCGACCAGTCCAGCCCCTCGGCCTCCACCTTCCGGTCGCGCCCGGCGACAACGATGGTCGCGTCGGCGCGTCGCGTGGTGTCGACGGTGGTGGCGATGGGCTGCCGGCTCCCCGCGCACGCTACGTCGGTGCACCCGGCCGCGTGCACCGCCTGCCGCACGTACCCCGCCACGCCCTCCAGCGGCGTGGTGTACTGCACGGCTTGCCGGCGTAGTTCCCGATCATCGCCACCGTGGCCTCAGCGTGTGGTCCCACGACGGTGACGACCCGGTGCGCGGCGGCAAGACGCCGTCCCTGTGCTTGCTCCCCCACCGGTCGTTCCTGAGGAGCACGACGCCCTGGCGCACCGGCTCGAGCGCGAGGTCCTGGTGCGCCGGCGTGCACACGTCCTTGGGCCCGAGGTGCCCGAACGGGCCCGCGCTGGGGTCACCGTCGAACAGCCCAACCTCATCTGCACGACGACGATGTTGGCCTGCAGCCTGCTAAATGGGGCGGGGTGGGTTTGTAATTGACTCCCATAAATTTCGGGGTGGGGTGGATAAGGGGCGGGTAGCAGGCCCATTAGCATGCCTTCTTCCAGGTCAGGGCCACGGCCACCGTCACAGTTCACAACCCAAGATATCTCTTCACTTTTCACACTATCATAGATTAGACTTGACGATAACCGCCGCCTTCATCCGGGCTGCCGGCCTGATTTTTTTTATTTTCTAATACCTTTTAGTACATGATAAAAACCATGTCAGGCAGAGTATCTCATGTTCATGACCGATGCAGTACGCACAACACATGCGGCATTTTCTCTTTTTTTTTTTGTTTTTGCTGATGCACAACATAGGCAGTTGCACAACCGGTTGTGACGAGGGTCTCATCGTAGTCAGTTCACAAACCGACGGTGATGAGGAGGATCAACACCACCGCTGAATTACTGCCGTCCCCGAAAACCGTCTGTGTTGACCCCGTTAGAACCAGCTGTGACGAGGGTTTGTGTAGTAGTGTAGCCTCCATGAGATTTTTGACAATACTACTACAGTCACCCACCAACCTAAATTTCTAAATGAGTAGGTCGCTTGCAAGTGCTGATCCTTCCCTACACGCTAGTGCTTCCGCTGTATCGGCATCCGTTACCCCCTTCAAGACTACTGCTGACGCTCTAGGAAAAATTCCACCAGCATCCATGGCTACCCCAGCCATCGCTGCAGTGTTCGAGTTCTTTGACATGGTCGGATCAACATTAATTTTCACAAAACTAGATGGAGCAGGATCCACTTCAGAATCTGAACCTGACCCGGTTGTTATTCCATCTTTGGGATAGGCTTTAACATCTCCAAATCTGTAACCGTTCAATGAAATAGTGTGTTGATAACGGGATTTGGAATAGATTTTCATGAATTTCCTTCCAATGCGCATGCCAAATTGCCCATAGCCTCACGACCACCTAGGTTAGCTCATCATGGGACAAAATCCATGACCTCCTCCTCCAGCGTCTTGCTGCCTTCTTTGGCCGGATCCAAGCTGCAATCCCCCAACCTGCCCTGATTTCAAACATTGCCTCTCTTCCTCAGGGCAGCATCAATGTGACCAAAAAGGTAGCATTAGGCAATCAATGCTGCTACAGTTATTGACCCTCACCATTGTGGGAGCACACCACAAGTGCCATCCGGGAAAAACAAATGTTAAGCTTAAGGGCGCGTTTGGTAGGGCTCCAGCTCCGGCTCCGGTCACGGCTTCTGCTGGAGCCCTACCAAAGGGCAACGCACGAAATGGCTCTGCGAGTGAAGCACCCACGGAGCCGGAGTCCTTTTTGTACTGCCAGGGAGGAGCCAAAAATAGTGGCTCCTCCGGCTCCTCCTTGTTGTTGCCCACCGTTGCCCTCAGGGGAGGGTCCACAGGCAGACGGAGGCACCTCCGGGCAGGTGGGCGGCGGCCGACGGGAGAGCTCCGGCGGGCGGCGGCCGACGGCGACGGCAGGGGTGGAGACGGCGACGACGACTTTTGGGGCGGAGACGACCGGGAGGAGGCGGGGACGGAGACGGCGACGGCCGGGAGGAGGTGGGAGGCGGGGGAGGAGGTGGCCGGGGGATGGCCAACGGCGAGAGAGCTCCAGCGGGGGAGAGTGGATCGGCGGGGGAGAGCTCTGGCCGGTGTGGGAGGATAGGGAAGAGAAAGAAGAATGGGAGGCTGGCGTGGGAGGATAGGAAGGAGAGAAAGGAAATAGAAAAAGGAATGGGAGGAGAGAAAAGAAATAGGAAAAGGAAATAGGAAGAGAAAAGAAAGAAAATAAATAGGAAGAAAAGAAAAAAAAGAAAAGAAAAAATGAAAGGGTGTTATGGGTATTTCATCTTATCTAACCATTTTAAACTACACGGAAGAGCCGTTTTGCCAAACAATTTTCCAAAAGGAGGAGCCAGAGCCGAAGAAGCCACTCCACCAGCCAGAGCCGGAGCTGTTTTCGGAGGAACCGGAGCCATGCCAAACTGGCCCTAAGATGCGGCAACAAGATAATAAAATACAATACTACTGCTGTTTACACGAATAAAATATACATTTCAGTTTAACCGTTGCCCTCAAGTCGTTGCTCCCGCAATCAAGCCGTTGCTCTGCTCTGCTTACTGTTCCTCTGCCCAGGTAGCCGTTGGCTTCAGCTGCTTCACCTACAAAATAGAAGCAAGGTCAGTGAACAACACAACTCACAGTTCATTTGACCAAAAATGGACCACTTCAATAGAAATTTCGCCAACATGCCAAATCAAAGTTCCTCGAGCCAAGGAGCAGAGAGTGATAGCCCCCAAATCTCCCCTCGTTCAATTTCCCACAAATTTCTCCCAATACTTACACCAAATTATCTACAGAACTTCCATCCATTTGGTCCTCCGAGCAACTACCAGCCATATGGCCACCCACCTCCAACCTGTTGGAATTATGTGCCTAATGTACTGTTCTAATTTTATTTGGAGGAAAAACACATACATAAAAAATAATGCAAGCATATAACATACGTAAACATCCAACATACTGACTGGAACAAGATTGCGCAAGGAAATTACTCAATGATCCCGCGCAGAACGTAGTCGAACGTATTGAAGCAAATGTTGCAGAATCACCAAGCGGTCACGTGAGGACGCTGCCCAAAAACCTGATTGCCACCCCGTGTCGGAGATCCCGCTTTCCTTCAAGTCCGGTGCCCGTCGAATTCAAAGGGCGACAAGGCGTAGCAGCAAGATGTGCAGCGTAGTGAGTGGGGAGGCGAGCGTGTGACAATGTACCTATCAGCCAGGATGTCTCTTGGTGTTACAGGCCTTCATAGTGCATCAATACCCCTCATCAAGCAAACTCATCAGGAGTAGAAACTACCCATTTGAATGACAGAAACTGCTGCCATCAAATAGTAGAAACTGATGCACCTTATTGCTGTTTAAAACAGCAGTTTCAATCTCATTGTAGTGCCATTAGGCTCAGCATAAAAAAATAGAAACTGCACAAGTAATAGCTTGTTGTACACACAAGTCACAAGTCACGCGATTTTTCACGTGAAAATGCACGTGAGCTGTACGTGCGTGTAGCAACAGTCTCCTCTTTCATTTGCACCTATTTTGCATAGCGAGGAGACTCACATATTTAAGCAAGGCAATCTCTCTATGGAACTAAAAGTTGTGCATGCTTTGGAATTTTTAGATTGGACCACACATGAACCTAAATCCAACACAATATTTCAAGGTGCACACAACCATGGAAATTGGATGCAACCTATTCCAGGTTGCTGTCGTTCGCCGCAAATCCAACAACCGGAGGAGATGGGGGACTATGCGAGGAGGATGCTGCAGAGGCCTTGTTGCCCCGGGGCTGCATGGTAGAGGATCGCTGGGTCGGAGGGCGGGGCGATGCTGCAAGGACAGGGAGAGACCAGTTTGGTTGCCGTCGCCGCATCGGGTGCGGGATCGGGGTGGACTAGGTGACGTGACGGTGGCAGCAGTAGGTGCGGATGGGAATATCCCCCATCGTGGTTTGCAAGGAAATAACAACCGAGATATGATTTGGCCAAAACATTCTAACTATAACAGATATTGTCGCATTTTGTTACTACAAAATATACCTAAACAATCCTAGCCATAACAAGAACGTCTCGATTGTCAATTACATCGTCAAACACTGACCTCATCATTCTTTGCTTTCTTCTCCAAGCACTTGCATCAAACATGAATTTTCGTATCTCATGCGGAAAACATACCCCCTTATAACTTGGCCACAAGATAATGATTATATTTAACGGCTTAGATTTTTTTACTGTACATGATAACTTGTACTCCAAAGTATCCTTTTAGCCTTCAAATTTGATCACAAAAAGTGGTCTTTTAGCTTGTAGTGAACCTCATGTGATTAAAGCAACACTACGTTTACCGAGTGCCCAATAGAATACACTCGGCAATTGAAAAAATACTCAGCATATCTACCGTTTCTGGTAGTACAACACTCACAACAATTAAAATAAGCATGGAGAAGCGCGTCGAGCCAATCAAATAATTAGTTGATGCTATTTTTCTGGTGCATTTATTCAGGATCCAGAATACCAAATAAAGAGCAGAGGAGGTGGCTCTTTTGATGTTTGCTCTACTGCTATATACACTTCCCCCAATCACAAATAACTGACGGTTTAAGGTTTGGAGTCTAATATTTCAACTTCCCCTTCTTCTTGCCGCGGTGGCCGTCCTTGCCCCACTGTTGATGGGGCTCAGCTCACGCCCGCGCCACAGCACTAACAGCAGCCATCCGGCGCTCCTCCTCTACTTCCTCTTGGGGGTATCCGCGGTGTACATCGCACTTATGCCCTACGTCCTGTCCTTCTTGACCTCCTACCTGTCTTCCTTGAAAAACGAACATGACTGGACCTACTTCGTGCTTATAATGTTTTCTATAGTCCTCATCCAGTTCCTCAGGGCCAAGGCTGATGTGTGGCAGCTCTGGCCGTGGCTGCCATCACCTCGCCTGTGGCGGACGACGACATCGACGGCCTAAAGATCCGGCCATCCATGGTGAGCCTCGCCTACCCCTTCTGGGTGGCGGCGCTTGTCATCTACAGCATATATACTTCTCTACGTGAAAACGGCCACCAGCCGCGTCTACGTCATCGAGCAGTACGCCATTGTAATTGCGCCCCTCTGGTTCCTTGACGCCTGCAGGATGGTGCTCAGGTTCGTCGTATTCCAGAGCGCGGCCGGTTCCTTTGCTCTCGGCCGCAATGTGCAGCTCGTCAGCGGCCACATGGCGGATCTCCAGCAAACTGGCTGCTTCGGAGCTGAGTGGCAGCTCCCAGCGGCAGTGCCCTGTCTCATAGTCACGGGAGAAAGGAACCGGGACGTGGAAGAAAGCCCAACGGGATAGCGTGTCAAGCCTTCCGCTCTGGAAGATGAACGCAAGACGCTGATCACACTGGACCGAGTCTGGTCTGAGAGTGGCCATCTGCTGACCCCGGAGCTCAAGGATCTCTGCCTCTCCTTTGCCCTCTTCAAGTGCCTGCGTAGGAGGTTTGCGAGGCACCAGCTCGCCGAGGGGGGCTCTAGCTGGCGTTCCGTTTCGTCGTTGGCGACTGGATGCTCGGCCAGGAAGGCGACCACGAGAGAATCTTCCGGGTGATCGCCGACGAGCTTTCATTCGCAAGCGATTTCTACTACTCCTCGCTCCGATCCCCGTGGCTTCTCTGGGCACCCTGCCCGCGGCTCTCCATTTCTTCTTGTCCTTGCTGATCTCAAGCCTGATTATACGCCTAACACAGGTACCGTTTCCTAGGAAAGACCAAAAGAGAAGCAGAGACCGAAAGGCCAAGAGAAGCAGAGACCGGGCCGGCCGGCGGTGGCGAAGACGCTGTGTGGGAGCTAGCTCCTTGCGGAGTTCTGTGTAGGACTTTAAAATTTGTCTGCTTCGTTTGTTTCACCGCTGCTACTGTGGGCACTATCTAAAGTATTAATCCATCCTGCTCCTGCTAATTACAATTACCATCTACAGCAGACAATTTAAAGTGGTTATGAAATTTCTTCAAACTAACTTCTGAAGTAATACAAATAATTTCACACGATGTGCATGAAAACAAAATTAATTTTACCACACCATTTACATGAAAAGAAAAGGAAGCACACAGTTGCAAAGCGTTATCACTTTCATGAGAGCAATTCCCCCTATAATAAAGCAGGACCGTAGCCCGTAGGGTCTTTTGTCTAAAACTTGATAAAAAAAATGAAGAATGACGGAGCAGCTATAATAAGTTCAGCTCGAGGCCGATATTGGAACGACAAACATTACTCATAACTCATAAGAGTTTAGGAGAGTATTATTTTTCATATTCGGGAAAACAAATGTAATTATTCAGTAATTACACGCACCAACAAGTTAACCACAAGTAATTAAAGAATGATAGCCAGCAATTCAATTATGCTTCAGGTAAAACATAGGCACCAACAAGTTCAGCGCAAGTAAAGAAATGATAGCCAGCGATTCACTTATCCTTCAATAAAACCATAGGATATCAAAGTTGTTCAGACTACTGTACCAAACGAACGGCGGCCAAATTAAATGAATAATGATTCAATGCCAAAGGAAACAACTACGCATTAACAATCTATTTACCTAGAGTGTGTTTGGTTGCATGCACCAAATTGTTTGTACCATATAATCTAATTAGTAGAATAATATAGTAAGTGGGATGATCTCATCCTGAATGAGTTGGTACAATTCACCCAACCAAACAAAATGATCATTATTATTTTGAATCATTTCATACATAAATCAATTTAAATGATACAACCAACCACCTTATTATTTTGAATCATTTCATACATAAATCAATCCAAATGGTACAACCAACCAAATACACCTTACACCTGACACGCCTAGGCAATTTCACCATCGTCCAAGCAGGATCACAGCATTGCTTTGCCTAGCAGTCTTGATCAAGGATTGACGAAGATCTCGAGGTCCAGAATCTCAGGGGTGATCGTCTTCCACAGCACGTAGCCACGCGCCATCCTGAACTGCCCCGTGCCGCCGACCACCGAGAGCTCCCGCAGCGGCGTGCCGATGTCGTCGCGCCCCAGGACCGTAAGCGAGCTGCCGGCGTATGGCCCCGACGTGAGCACCACATTCATGTTCACCAAGAGCTCCAGGTTGGCCACCGACGCCACCATGTAATAGCCCTGCGCGCGGCCCACGGTGGCCGACGATTGCGATGTGCCCTCGGTCAGCTTGTCGTCGATGACCACCGTGTTGCCGAAGTAGCCACGCGGGCCGTTGACCACCCGCACAGCCGTCGGTGACGGCCCGCCCGTCACGTCGTGCATGTAAAAGTGCAGGTGTGCCGACGTCGCAGCCGCCACCGCCGGGCCGGCGGCGAGGACTGCGGCCAGCAACATGATGGAGAAGAGCTTGCAGCAAGCCATGAGGGGAGGCTGGGACAGAGTTGCGGTGCGCTAGCCAGGCAGTGTGTACGCATATAAAGATAGCAGAAGCAACAGCAGCGGGTCGGAGAGAATGAGTGGATGAAAAAAAAAAGGAACAAAATGGCACATCTGTGCCAGTGTGACTATAGTTGGCCATTTAGCCCGCGGCCCGTGGGTCGGCCTACACCACGGGTGAGGCCTGGGCTGCTGCCTCAGCTCGTGGGTCGGCCCAGGCACGGCACAACTAGCAGCCAGCCCACCAAGGCACGATGGAGGCATGTTTAGACACGCTTAGGCACGATTAAGCACATCTAATTGTAATTTGTATATGTATTGTACGTGCGTTACCTCAGAATATATGTGTTTATATGTACAATAGGCACGATGGGCCACCGGGTCAGCTCGGCACGGCTACCAGCCTTTAGTGCCGGGCCTTAGCCGCTACGTTGGCCCGTCGGCCAGTCCAGCCCGGCACGATAAACATACGGGCCTAACCAGGCTGGGTCTAAACAGGCCGGGCCAAACCGGGCCCGGGTCAGCCCGTTTGGCCATATATGAGTGTGACAGTGTATGTCCACCGACCGACCGTGGAAGCAGGTGGATGTGGATCCAGCCATACATGTTTTTCCATTGAATATTTGAACGACTTGCAGCGATAAAACCGGATCTATCCAGCTTGCAATTGTAAAGCTACCTAGACAAGCAAATAAAACAGCAGATTTGGACGTATATGCATGGATGCTGCGTGGTCCCGATCTTCATCCAGATCGTCGGTGCATATACAGCTAGATTTGGAGGGTTGAGCAGTGACAGATTTGTAGTGACGCACGACATCCTGGCAAGATCGACGACTGGTTGATAGATCTAGGTAGTACCAAAGCAGACAATACAAGGGTGACGTGCTACGTGCCTGAACTTGTAACTTCTTCAAACTAGCAGGAGCCGTTGGATATCAATCTAACGGTAAGACCTAATAAATAGCATATCCTGCGCTTTTGACATCTCTTCCCTCACTACGGGGAACAGTAAGTTTGCCGAGTGCCCCACTCGGCGAAGCCCAAAAACGGCACACAACACTCGACATGGGTTTTAACAGCACAAAGCTGTTTGCCGCGTGTCAATTATACGGCACTCAGCAAAGCCTTTTGCCGAGTGTCAATAAGCACTCAGCAAACTTAAACCCTCAGCAAAAAAAGGTTAACGGCCTGGCACGGAGATGGCGCTTTTGCCGAGTGTCAGACAGTTAAACACTCGACAAAGTTTAATAACTTTGCCGAGTGTCAAGAAGAAAACACTTGGCAAAGTTATTAAACTTTGCCGAGTGTCAAACCCAAGACACTCGGCAAAGAAGCACCAACGTCTAGATTTTTATGGCCACTTTGCCAAGTGTTAATGCCAATACACTCGGCAAAGTTAAAACACTCGGCAAACAAGGTCTAGAACAACATAATTTGGCCTCTTTGCCGAGCGTTAATGCTAAAACACTCGGCAAAGCCCCCCTTTGCCGAGTGTTATACTCGGCCAAGTGACCAAACCCACCCTATTTTAATTGTTTTGTTATGTATAAAGGACCCCTCTCAAACAAACATCACAACATACAAATAAGCATCACAGGTATATATTAAGCATCACAGGCACACAAATAACATTCACAACACACAAATAAGCATCACCATCACAAGATCCGTTCACAACCACAAGTAGATGCTTAAGACAAGTAATCCACAAGTATATATTCTAGTTTAACCACAAGACACAAGCCGTTGAAACAAGTCACTGAGGAGGCCGCGATGGCCACTGCGTCCAACCTGGGTCCGATGGTTGATTCGATCCCACCGATTGATTCTACACAAAGTTAAAGAGATTACATAAGTTACTTTTCTATTGTGTGTTCTGCAAGATATATACCATGATGTATCTAGTTTTTAGTTTGTTTCTAGTTTCAAGTTTCTAGTGTCTAGTTTAATTCTAGTTTCTAGTGTCCGGAATATTTCTAGTTTCTAGTTTAATTCTACATTGAATGTGCAAAAACTATAAACGGTGATTATAAGGTTGACAATTAGGTGACTCACAGGAGTAGTTGTAGAAGGTGGGGGTAAAGAGAATAGGTTCGGTAACATAGGTGGCGGAGCTTGACCCATCCTCTCAAAAACACTCTGCATATACAAAAACATCTGCTCCGTCCTCTATCATGCTGCCTGCTGATCTGCCTCCCATTCTGCCACGATCCTCACCTCTAGGTCCTCCTGTTGCTTCCTTTCTTGTTCTACCTGGGCCTACAATTTTTCATCCCTATGTTACAATGCAAAGCAAAACGTATGTACAAATCAACGAATGATGAATAAAATAGAAATAACCTGTAGAGCCTCCAACTGAAACTGTGCTGAGGTCGGCCGTGGGCGTATCGCCGAGCTTGAGCTCGTGCTCCTTGCTCGGATCTGGAAGAGAGTGGGAGTAGAGGCCGTGTCGATTATGCTATCACCAATCCAATACCGGCCATGCTTCTTGACTTCTCCCACCTCATCACGATTTCTCCATCAAGATCCTGGGAGCTCGGATCGAACTCTGACCCATTAATCTCCCTTGTCATCGATGTGTACTCGGTGATGCGGCTGTGGATGTTGGGATCGCTGTATGCCTCGGCGGATCCTCCATGTTGAAATCGATGTTGGCCGTCGCCTTACCTTTTTGGATAGAGCCCATGTCTTGAAATTGGTGCAAGGCTGGCCATCATGTGACGACGACTACGACAAAAATGCAAAATGATTAGAACTTGTGCAGAATTGAGCGTTAGAATAAAGAAATGAATTCGCGTACCCAATTTTCCCTGTGTTCGTCGAGGCTCAGGCTGCCTTGATGGTGTGATGCTGTGGCATCAGCAAACACCACTCCCAGCAAGCAAGGTGGTGCTCCAACCACTTGGACTGCAACCACACGTCCACCATTTTTTCCCAACACTGGGTCTGCTAGGCGCACCACCACGGAGGTACCTACGTCATCAAGTATATGACATATAAAAAAAATGAAATTAAGCGTAATTAATCTCAAAAAAATAAGTATCAACATTTTATATTTACCTTCAAGAATTCTTCTCGGGTCAGGTTCATTGTTCTTGCCTCTTCTTTTGTAACCTTCACCATCTATATTGAGCATAGTAGTCGATGATGGCCTGGACACGCGCCTTGTAGTGCATGTCCTTCACGAGCTTATTGGCAGCTTCTTCAGAGACGGAGGCCGCCTTGGCCTTGAATCCCTCCTGGCATCTGTAGAAGTCCTGCATATAGAATCGATGTATATAGCTATTATTTAAAATGATATGTGTAGTGAAGGTGATGTATTGAGTAATGTAGTGCGAGGAATACTTACCCACATCTCGGCCTTCACACGGAATGCCTTATTTTCGAATCTCCTGTTGTCACAATCAGCGACGTTGGGGGCGGGGACGTAGTGGTCCCACGTGTACGCTGGCTCCTGCTGTCCGGTGAACTCCACCAAGCTAGGGAAGTGTAGTCTGCACAAAAGGCTAAGGATACCGTTGACCTTGCGGTTGTGATCACCCCCACTAAGCTTAATCCAACCCCTGCACAAGTGATTATTATAAATTATTAGTTTCCATTGTAATTTTCAACATATCAAACGAAAAATTATTGAGAACATCTAAAGTTACTTACCATCTCCCAGTGGCTTGAATCAGTGAGCATCTATGAACAGGTATCGTTCACCTCGGGAGGGATGAAGGACCTCGCAACCAGATCTTGGACTGGGAACCCCCAGCCTCCTCCCCCTCCTGCTCCTACTCCTCCTGTACCTCCTCCTCGTCACCACAAGCATGCGCGGAAGGTAACTCTTCCTTAGATGACGAGGAAGCTACAGGCGACGGGGGCCTCGCCCCTTTACCCTTCCCTCGACCACTACGTCCACCCTAAACCTCTGCCACCTCCGTTCCCTCAACCCCTGCCTCGAACCCAGCTTCGATCCCTGCCCTACCCCTGCATCCACCTCTCCCTTGACCTCTCCCTGAAGATGAGCCTAAAGCTACAACTTTGATTTTTTTGTAAAACATCGAGACCTTCCTTGTACTGCCCACCATTATTCAATCACCTGCAATTAAAAAGAGTAAACCAATCAACATAGATGAACAAAAAATACTTAGAAAGATATGCAAAACAATGTAAACATTCTTCAAACATAACATGGTATGACAAATAATAATTAAATTAGTACAGATCATACATGTATTAGAAATAATCATCATGATCGGGATTAGCTGGATCATAAGTCTCATCATCACTATCACGCGTGTCGATATAATCATGTCTGTGCTCCGAAGGAGGAATGGCATCATCATTGTCATTGCCTAATTGTAATTACTGGAGTAATTCTAAGTCCTTCACATTTTGAACCTCGTCTCCAGCGTCCTCGTCAGCAACCCTTTCATTGTCTACTTCCATTCCGATCGCTTCGGTTAAGTCTACCTCAAAACTCCCTTCGGGACCATCCTCTTGGAAGAACTCTCCGTCATATGTGTTGGGATCTATGTTGTAATCTTCATTGTTTGGTACATGTAGTTTACCATGTGGCGATACTTTGTACACAACATCCCAACCATTAAGATGGTCATCGGTTTGGCACGGATATAACAGATAATAAACTTGTGTGGCCTGTTGAGCTACAATATAGACATCATCTCCTGTTAAGATGGATGATTGTCGAATTTCGACTAGCTCAAGATTAGGGACCTATCTCACGACTGATGGATCAAACCAATTGCATTTGAATATGACTGATGGAATACACTCAGCAAACAAAAAACACTCGACATATCTACAGTTTCCGATAGTGACTACGCCAAAAAAACAATTTTTACTGGTGGGCCAAATGGTTATGTGCTGGCGAGTATTGCACCTGGCAGCAACTTTGAGCCAGCACAAATGGCTCTCTGTGCTGGCGGGTGGTTATGTCACCCGGCATCACATTTGATTTTGCGAAAATAAAAAAAAGAGGCTCCCGCCGCCCGCCGGCCTCCTGCTGCACCAGCCGACATCGCTCGTCTTGCCCTCGCCGGCGTCGCTCCTCGCGCCGTGCCCATCTTCCACGCGGGGAGCACGGCGGCTCAGCTACGCTCCGCTCAGCTACAGCGACGCGGCCACTGCCGGTCGCCGGGGACTCCTGTCGCGGCCGCCAGCAGCACCGGGATGAGCGGCATGTCGTCGGTGCTCATGGCCTCCTCCACGCTAACCGGCTGCCCACCTGCACGCCGCTGGGCGGCTGCCACCGGGACTCTGGGAACGCGGCCTCCTGTAGTGCACCACCGCGGCCGTAGTGCAGCGGGTCCGTGTACACCACCGGGTCAGCCGTATTCGAAGTCCTCCTCGCGGCCGTAGTTGGCGTACACGGCCTCCGCGGAGATGAACCCGGACGCCGCGTACGCGTAGAACATCCGCGGTGAGCCTAAGCGAGAGCAAATTCATGCTGCAGCGCCCCTACGACATGCCGAGCGCACCCGCGCACCCGTCGCCGGCCACCCGCGCTGCCCTCGCACGCCCGCCCGCGCCCGGGAGAGTTAGCACCAGGAGGGAGGGAAAGTTGAGAAAGATCGGAGAGAGAGAGGAAGAGTTAGCACAGGGAGGAGGGAAGGAGATAAAGGTGGGAGCGAGAGAGGAGCTAGAGTGGATCCGGGGAGAGAAATTCGGCCAATGGGAGAGCTCCATTTTGGAAATACTGATTGATCGTGGTGGAACGTATGTGGGCATGCATGCACAGTGGGACATGCATGCACACAGTGCATGTGCATGGTGCTGCGCTCGCTTTTGTGCAGGAGCTGGGCACTGTGTTGGTGGGTCACATAAGCGCCCACCAGCACAAATTCATCCACATGTACCGGCGGATGCTTGTGTCACCCGCCAGCACAGGCAGGCGTTACCCCGCCAGCAGAAGAACCATCCGCTAGCATGGTAATTTCTCTGTGTCAGCAAAAATTATTTTTGGCATAGTGCTTCAACACTGATTGCGGCCTATGAATCTATGGATGTTGCAGCCTCACTTCCGAGTATACCCGCTGCCCACGTTGTAAGAAATGCAGCCTTGATCGAGATTTCTCATCCTTCTAATGAAATAAATCATAATAATAATAAATAAATGGAGGATAAAGTAGTTAAGCTTTACAATACTTTTGATAAGTGATATCTTCACAAAATTAAGGAAAAAAATACGTGCATTACCTCCCTAAGCTTCCTTTGTCACCATGGAAAAGGAGACCGAGCTCTCTATCAATGAGTGGCTCGGACGATCAGAGACACCATCCTTGTCCTGTTTCCATGAGACCGAGCTCTCGATCTACCAGTGTCTCTTCTCCCAGTAACGGAAGGCCAGATCAGAGACACCATCCTTGTCCTATTTCCATGCCACACTACTGGAAACAGGGAGTGCCCATGACACTTGGCGAAATCCCAAAAATATTTGGCAAAGGCTTTGCCGAGTGTAACACTCGGCAAACATCACACGGCATCATTTTGTCGGCAAACGTTTCTTTGCCGAGTATTTTTTGTCAGGCACTCGACAAAGACTTTGCCGAGTGCTAAACTGGCTCTCGGCAAAAAAAAAGGTACGGGACATGGAGAAGACGATGACGACGGCTATGCTGAGTGCCTAATGGCAAAAACACTCGGCAAAGCATGCCTCTTTGCCAAGTGCCAGAGGGGAAAAACAATCGGAAAAGCGTGCCTCTTTGCCGAGTACCAAGTAATTCAGCAAAATCGACTCTGACTCCAACCTATCACATAGGGGGCGGTGGTGCCGGGAGGCCATGCGCCGAAGGCGGGGCACCAGGCGCCGGGGGTCGTGCGCTAGGGGCCAGGAGGCCGGCCTTCGGGGGTGGGAGGACAAGTGCTTGGGGTTGGGAGGCCAGCTGCCGGGGGTGGGAGGGTGGGCGCCGAGGGGCAAATGCCGGCAGCAGCGAGGGAGGCCGGCGGCGTGGCGTGTGTGTGAGAGAGAGTTTGGGTGCGTGCGTGTGTGGAAGTGAGGGAGTGGTTTTACTGGTGATGACGTATGTTTGCCGAGTATTCTAGATCTGGTGCTCGGTAAAGCCGGGTATGCCGAGTGTCGGATCGTAACACTCGGCAAACCTCGTTTCTTTTTCATTTTCCTTCCTTCTTTTCCTTCTTTTCCGTAACATGTTTTTCTAAATTTGATTCGATGTACTTTAAAAATACCTTGTCAAATCAACAATATATGTTTGATTTTTCTACTAATATTATTCTATTATTTTATGCAGTTATAGCTCAAATTCTATTTATATCAATTAAAATTCTGTAATTGCACTTAATAAATTAAAATTGTCAAACGGTTTAAAAAATTACCAAAATTTCACATGAAATAATCTATGTTCTCTATTACCTATACAAAATGTTTTGAAGTCAAACTCCAATTCGACCATCACTTTGACTCCAAATCTTACCGAATCCTTCTCAATGCTATGATTCTTCTTCGTAGATGCTTCGATTTGTAAACTTCGTACGTGATAAATTATGCGAAACCTTCTCAATTTTTCACCACAGCCTCCACGTATGATATCATCACATCATGACAAATCTCATGATTTTCAGACTTCGTTTGCTTATTTTAGAATTTAAAAACCATTCGGCTATAAGTTCGTGATTTCTGAACAAGATGTTCGAAATTTCTTTTCATTTCCTGAGTAAGTTCAAATTTGACTTATACCAAAAAAATTCCTTGAAATGCAATAAATTAATTAAATATAGCAAACAGATACATAAATATACCAAATTTGTACATGGAGTACTACATGCTGTATGTGAAGAGTAGAAAAAGTTTCAAGATCAAAATTGTTTATTTGCCGAGTGTCGAGGGAAAACACTCGACAAACTTATCACTTCGTCGAGTGATGAGAGTATGATATACTCGTGAAAGGAGTAAAAAAGAACATATATTGTTAATACACTCGCCGGCTGCAGGAGCCGGCGAATCCTACGTTACGATGACCCAATATTTTCTTAATTCTCTGTCTTTGTTTACTCGTGTCAGGAAGTGGCTGCAGGCCCATGGATATAAACTAGAGGCACCTTGGAAGGAGATGGACGTGACAGCTTCCTAACCACATTTTTAACATTATTTCAACACTTCATGATCGCAGACTAACTCAAATGTTTGCTTGGAATGAAGCAGCCATGTCTGTTCCTCAAGGCTACTGCAAGTGATCACTGAGTGAGTAGTGACAGTCTGCAAAATCTGCATTGCACGCATACACTGAGCAAATAGCGCCATGGTGTTCGCGTTCGCCGCCGGTAATGGCGTGGCGGCGGAGGTGCTGACGGCGCGGTTTGCCCGGCAGGTCCTGTGGGGGCGTTGGTTCACGCTGTTTGCGTGCCTGCTGATCCTGTCGGCGTCGGGCGCGACGTACGCCTTCGGCATCTACTCCCGTGCGATCCGGATGTCGCTGGGCTACGACCAGCGCGCCGTCGCCACGCTCGCCTTCTTCAAGGACCTCGGCAGCAACGTCGGCGTCCCCGCGGGGCTCCTCAACGAGGTGGCCCAACCGTGGGCCGTGCTCGCCGTCGGCGCCGCCATGAACCTGGCGGGCTACCTCATGGTCTACCTCTCCCTCGCCGGCCGCGTCGCGCGGCCCCCCGTCTGGCTTATGTGCGCCTACGTCTGCGCCGGCGCTAACTCGCAGGCGTTCGCCGGCACGGGGGCGCTCGTTACCTGCGTCCGGAACTTCCCGGAGACACGCGGCGCCGTGCTCGGCCTGCTCAAGGGCTACGTGGGGCTCAGCAGCGCCATCCTCGCGCAGGTCTACCTCGCCCTATACGGCGGCGGCGACGCCAGGTCGCTCGTCCTGCTCATCGCCTGGCTCCCCGCTGCCGTCTCCGTCGTGTTCCTCGGCACCGTCCGCGTCCTGCCTCCGCGCCGGCCGAGGCAGAAGGGCGGTGGCGGAGGAGGCGACGGCGTGTTCCTCTGCTTGCTCTACATCTCCATCGCGCTCGCGGCGTACATCCTCATCATGATCGTCGTGCAGAGGCAGGCCACTTTCTCGCGCGACGCCTACGCCGCGTCGGCCGCCGGGCTCCTCCTCCTCCTCTTCCTCCCCTTCGCCGTCGTCGTCAGGCAGGAGTACCGTATCAAGAAGGAGCTCGAGGAGTCCCTACGAGCGGCGCCCACGACGGTGGTGACCGTCATTGATAAACCAGCCGCCTTGCCAGTGCCAGAGATGCCGGCGAGCACAACCGACACACCGCCATCGTCTTCCTGCCGCCGCTCCTTCCTGAGGCACACGTTCACCCCGCCGGCGCACGGCGAGGACTACTCCATCCTGAAGGCGCTGGTGAGCGTGGACATGCTGATCTTATTCGTGGCCATCGCCTGCGGCGCCGGCGGCACACTGACAGCGATCGACAACATGGGTCAGATCGGGCAGTCGCTGGGGTACCCTCCCAAGAGCGTCGACGCCTTCGTCTCCCTCATCAGCGTCTGGAACTACGCCGGCCGCGTCGCCGCCGGGTACGCCTCCGAGGCGCTCCTCTCCCGGTACCGGTTCCCGCGGCCGCTCGCGCTCACGGCGGTGCTCGTCGCCTCCTGCGCCGGCCACCTCCTCATCGCCGCCGGCGCGCCACGGGGCACGCTCTACGTGGCGTCGGTGCTCATCGGCTTCTGCTTCGGCGCGCAGTGGCCACTGCTTTACGCCGTCATCTCCGAGCTGTTCGGGCTCAAGCGCTACCCGACGCTCTACAACCTCGGCGCCGTCGCGAGCCCTGTCGGCGCCTACGTGCTTAACGTGCGCGTCGCCGGGAGGCTATACGACGCCGAGGCGGCGAGGCAGCACGGCGGGGCGCTGCCCGGCGGCGGTGGGGACAAGACGTGCGTCGGCGTGGAGTGCTTCAGGAGGTCGTTCCTGATCATCACGGCCGCCACGGCAGCCGGCGCCATCGTGTCGCTGGTGCTTGTGTGGAGGACGAGGGAGTTTTACAGGGGCGACATTTATGCCAAGTTCAGGGATAATGCGGCTGTAGGCGAGGAGTCACTGGGTGGTGGTGGCGTGGCGGCGGAGCAGCGTCCTGGTCGAGGAGGTGCTGGAGGTAGTGTCAACGGAGAGCAACGAGATGGCTAGCTAGGTGCCTGAGTTGATTTGGTCAAAATTCAGTACCATGCTCCGCCAAATCCAGTTGACTTGGGCAAGGAGGTAAGTTTGGTTTTATCGAGGTTGGCACACAGCTCATTTTTATAATGAACTTGTACGAGTTTTAAAGCAATAAAATAGGGTAAAAATAAACTGGCTAATTAGACCCATAATATTTTCGACGCAACCACACTTGCACCACAGCTTCCTTCTCTATCACACACACTTCTTCTATCACACCTATCTTCTCTCTCAAACACACGCTCATGGTCAGCACTTGCGTGCTCCTCCACCTCCCATCGCCGACATATTTTCTCGCCAGAACATTTCATGCACTCCAACACCTTGAGGTGCTCTAATACTCCACTATGAAAAAACACAACAAATAGTGTGTGAAAAATTCAGCAAAAATATGGATGAATAGAGGATGCAACGATCTATGTACATGCAAAGTTTGAGGATAAACAAAACTTTGTGCAAGGAGAAACAAAAAGGAGAAAATTCGTATGTAATCTGGTTGGGTGCACTGTTCATCTTGATCCGCAACCTGCATCTATTCATACACCGATTTCTCATTTTTATTTCTCTGTGCACAAAATTTTGTTCATCCTCAAACTTTACATGAACATAGATTGTCACATCCACTATTCATCCATATTTTTCGCTGAGTTTTTTCGCACTATTTGTTGTGTTTTTTATGGAGTACGGGAGCACCTCAAAAAATACTGATTATGAGTCCATGTCTCTACCTTCAATACTGATCCTTTATTCTCTCTCTCCCTTTATTCTTTCCTTGAGCTGTGCCTTGTCTCGCTGTTAGCAGTTGCTAATAGTGCACTGCTTTTAGTAAAGGGGAAAAAAAATACTGATTATGAGTCTATGTCTCTACCTTCAATACTAATCCTTTATTCTCTCTCTCCCTTTGTTCTTTCCTTGAGCTGTGCCTTGTCTCGCTGTTAGCAGTTGTCTCTACCTTCAAAAACTAATAGTGCACTGCTTTTAGTAAAGGGGAAAAATACTGATTCTGAGTCATGTCTCTACCTTCAATACTAATCCTTTATTCTCTCTCCCCCTTTTTTTTTCTTTCCTTGAGCTGTGCCTTGTCTCGCTGCGGACCACTGTTTTGGTTTCGAATTTTTCTTGGAGGGCACTGCAATTCGATTATGTTTATTAAAGCAATCCATGCAGCGTTTGAGGTTTTGGACAAAAGATTCTAATTATTGAGTTCAAATTTACACAAAATTTAAGTGGACATATTTAGAACTAATCCCTATTTGGATAAATCCAATATTAATTTGGAGCCAATTTTTCGTTTTAGGAATGGAAATCAAGCAATTCAAAACTAGGACCAAAATCTATTTGGTTGGTTTGTTTGACCACCTATGAGCACTACCCAAAGTGTTAGTCTATCCTACTCCTGCTAACTAGAAAAGCCACATAGAGTACACAACTGCGACCCGTAGCAGAAAAGGCCATTACACAATTTCTTCAAATTAAATTACTAAAATTTATTTCATCTGAAATAGTAAGAACTTCACACGATACAAAAACAAAACTAATTTTTTCCACACCATTTATATCAAAAGGGACTGTCTATATGTCACACGGGTGAAACAGAGGCTTCCCTAACTCAAAAGTATAATGTCCTCCATGCCGTAAAGAAGAAATGGTATATGTCCTCCATGTAAAAGGAAAGGTATACTATTCCTTCCTTCCTTGAGAATAATGTGGTTCTTCAGCGAATGGAACCTCTTTGCGTCCTTTGTTCTTTCCTTGTGGTATGCATCCTATAAGAACCGTTGCTGCACACGACGAGTTGCTAGTTCCTACCCGAGTAGCCTCACCATCATCGTCATCATCTTGTAATGGATTCTTCACTAATGAAGGCCTTCCTTCTTCTCGCCGCGGTCACCGTCCACGCCCCGCTGTTGATGGGGCTCAGCTCGCGGCGGCGCGGCAGCGGCCATCCGGTGCTCCGCTTCTTCCTCTGGGGTGTGTCCGCCGCGCACACCCCACTGATGTCCTATGTCCTCTGGTTCTTGACCTCGTCCCTTTCCTCCATGAAAGAAAGTGACGACCAAGACGAGGGGGGGCTGGGGACCGAGATCTTCATCATGTATATAATGCTTTCGGTTGTCCTCATCCAGTTCCTCAAGGCCAAGACTGACATGGCAGCTCTGGCCGTGGCCGCGGTCACCTCGCCCGTGGCCGGCGACGACATCGATAGCCTAAAGATCCGGCCATCCATGGAGGGCGTCATCAACGGGGTCTGGGTGGCAGGGCTCGTCATCTACAGCATCTTCCTCCACGCAAAGGGAGCCATCATCGGCACAGACTATGGATACATGATCATGCTAATTGTGCCACTATGGGCTCTTGGTGGTTGCAGGATGTTGCTCAGGTTCGCCGCCTACCGCACGGCGACGAGCTCCTTCGCTCTTGGACGCAGTGTGCAGCTCATCAGTGGCTACATGGCGTACCTCCAGCAAACCGGCTGCTTCGAAGCTGAAGGGCAGGTCCCCCGTCTGATCGTGACGGGAGAAAGGAACCGGGACGTGGAAGAAAGCCCAACAGGGCACCGTGTCAAGCTTTCTGTTCTGGATGATAAGCGTAGTAGGCTGGTCACACTGGACCGAGTGTGGTTAGAGAGAGACCTGAGGCCGGAGCTCAAGGACCTCTGCCTCTCCTTCGCTCTCTTCAAGTGCCTGCGCCGGCGGTTCGCCGGGCACCGCCTCGCCGAGGCCGGCTCTACCTGGGCGTACCATTTCTTCAGCGGCGGGCTGCTGGGCCGGCAGGACGACCACGAAAGGATTTTCCGGGTCATCGCCGGCGAGCTCTCATTCGCAAGGGATTTCTACTACTCCCCTCTCCCCATGGCCTCTTTGGGCACTGTCTTCGCGGCTCTCCACTTCTTTCTGTCCTTGCTGGTCTCCGCTTACCTTGTCTTCCTGCCTCTCCTGCTGATACTCTTGGGTTTGTTCCCAATCTTTGGACTGCTTGCCCTTGTTGTTGCTGCGGCCATAGTGGTCACCGAGATCTCAGAGATGGCCGCCGGCGTGCGCTCTAAGTGGACCAAGATAAGCATCATCAGCCACTACATGAGCTGCCGGAACCGTTGCGTCCGGAGAATCTTCTCCTGTCTGCTAAGACGCAATAAGTCCCCAAAGTATTGGAAGGATGAGATTGGGCAGGCCGAACTGCTAAAGCCAAGCCATTTCTGCGACCAGCCATGGGCTCGCCTCTTCAAAAACCTCTTCATCCGAAGGAAAACCCGTCACAAGCCCGTGATCAAGGTTCCTCCAGAGGTGAAGGCCGCCGTCCTCGCCTCCTTCAGGAGCTGCGGTGGCCGGCTGAGCGGCGGCACCGCCACGCTGCGGCGCCGGTGCATTGACGTTACCTGGGCGAGCCAAGGCGATGAGATCACAACGACCACCGACGTTCTCCTAGTGTGGCACATCGCCACGAGCTTCTTTGAGATCAGGTGGTCTGCTTCTTCTTCCTCCACACGCACAGCCAGCATGGTGGTCGCCCAAAGCTTGTCGCGCTACTGTGCATACCTGGTCGCAGAAGCTCCAGACCTGCTGCCAGACGACTCCGCTTGGACAAAGCGCCGCTACGAGGCGGTGAAGAAGGGCATAGAGGAGGCGTCCAAGTCTAGCAATGCTGTGCCAGAGTCAGGTGTGTATGGACACCTGATAGTTTCCTTCAGTGCTGAGAGTTGCCACGATGTCCTGAACAAAGGCTCGAGGCTGGGAAAGCAGCTGGTGGAGGAGGCCGAAAGGCAGAGATCAGGAGAAGGAGATGCAGAAGATGGAGCTGGTCATGAAGAAGACACGGTGTGGGAGCTCCTTGCAGAGTTCTGGTCGGAGATGGTGCTCTACCTTGCACCGTCCGACAACGTCAAGGTTCACATCGAGGCCTTGCAGCGCGGCGGCGAGCTCATGACGCTACTGTGGGCGCTGCTGGTGCACGCTGGCATCACCGGTAGGCCAGCTCGCTGCGTCCCTGAGCCTTGATAAACACGTGTATAGTATGTGCACTGCTATAATCTAGTCACCATTAAATATAGGCCTTGTTTAGTTGGCCAAATTGGGAGGTGCCAAATTACTGTGCTGGCACTGTAGCACACTGTAGCGTTTCGTTTGTATTTGTGAAATATTGTCCAAACATTGACTAATTAGGCTCAAAAGATTCATCTCGCAAAGTACAACAAAACTGTGCAATTAGTTTTTAATTTCATCTACATTTAGTACTCCATGCATGTACTGCAAGTTTGATGTGATGGGAAATCTTCTTTTTGCATAGTGCCAAAGTTGGGAGTTGGGGGTGAAGTAAACAAGGGCATAGTGTGTTGGTTTTCCTCCTTAATTAGCTAAGTTTTTTGTTTTATGCTTCAGCTCCACACTATTTTAATTTTTAAATTAGTTTGAATGCAAACTAATAATTGACTATCTATCTTAGCAATTGTCTGCGCTTGATTTTAAAAATATAGTGAGAAGCTTTTTCCTCCTGAGAGACGCCCCGAGGCGACCGATACCTCCTTCGATACGCCCGCTGATTCGACCCAATGGGTCCAAGTAAGTAACTTTAGATGTTATCACTAATTTTTCATTTGATATGTTCAAAATTACAACAGAAACTAATAATTTATCTTAATCACTTAGGCAGGGGTTGGAGGAAGGTTGGTGGGGGTGATCACGCACGCCATGTGAACGGCATCCTTGTTCTTTTGATTAGGCAAATGTTCCCTGGCCTGGTGCAGTTCGGCGGCACTATCGAGCCGGCCTACACGTGGGCCCACTACACCGCCATCCCCAGCGCCCTTGATCGAGATGGTAGGGTATTCGCCAACATGACGCAGCGTGTCAAGGCCGAGCTTTGGGTAAGTCTTTTCTCGCACTACATTGCTCAATACATCACATTGATTGGACATTCGTGAAATAATGACCGGATACATCGCATCTATATGCAGGACTTCTTTAGATGCGAGGAGGGATACGAGGCTAAAGCGGATGATGTGGCTGACAAAGCCGCCAAGAAACTCGTCAACAACATGCGGTACGAGGCGCGCGTCCAAGCCGTTGTCCAATACCACGCAGATATCCTTAGAGTGAGGGTCCCTAAAAGTGAGGCAAGAACCATGAAGCTAACCCTGGAACAATACATGCGGGTAAAAGTGAGGCACATGGTGGCGAGCCTTGCTCCCAGTTCAAGGCATATGCTTTGGCCCACAAGGGCAAGGCAACGACCGACATCGCCTACAACCCGAAGGACCCGCCCTCGGCGTACAGCAACGCGACTGTCCACAGCCGCCTCGATGGATACACATCGATGGCAAGGAAGGTCCATGGCCCAAAGTACCATCCGAGTGCCCATGACCTTGATGGAGAAGTGGTCATGAGGGCGGGAGGAGGCAAGAAGCATGGCCGGTTCTAGATTGGTGACGACACAATCGATACGGCCAGTACTCCCACTCTCTCCCAGCTTTGAGCATGGAGCATGAGTTCCAGCCCAGCGATATGCCCATGGCTGAACTCTACACGGTTCCAGATGGAGGCACTCTAGGTTATTTCCATTTTATTCATCGTTCATTGATTTTTACATACTTTTGTATTGCATTGTAACATTGGGATGAAATATTGTAGGCCTAGCTGGAAGAGGAAAGGAGGCTACGGGAGGAGCTAGCGGCAACGATGGAGGCAGAGCGGTAGAGGATGGATGCTGAGCGTCTCCAGATGTTTGAAATGGTGCGGGAGTGTTTACACTGCAATTGGTCAAACTCCGCCACCGATGCCAGTCCCTCCTCCTCAACCTGCTCCAAATACTGTTTCTGGCACTGTGAGTCACTTCACAACCTTATAATCACTAGCTAGTACTCTATTAGTAGTCTTGATAAAATGGGTTCTAGTTGTATTTGAGTTGAGTGATGACTAAGGTCCACACTACACTTGCTTCTGGCTTGATAAACAGAAACTAAATATGATTTTTATAAAGATGAAATAATATTTTCCAAATATATTTTGTAGTGGTTTTCCTGTTAAACAATTTTCAATATTCCTAGACCATTTCTTTCTTTCATAGTTTGTAACAAATTTAAATTTTGTAAGGGTATTTTTTATATGAATCTGGAACAACATTTTTAGTAATGGTTTGTCATGGACTTCTTACTGTCGCATGGACCCATGAGCCTAAAAGAGGTGACACAAACTATAAAATCCTGGTGGAGCATATAGTTGCAACTCATGGTAGAACCAAGCCATTACAAAATTTCAACTTAAAAATCATTTCATATGAAACAATACAAATTTCACACAATACAAAAAACACAAATTAATTTGGTCATACAAAGTATATATGAAAAAGGCAAAGAACTACAGAATTACAGGCAGTGTTGGTTGCAGGCGTGGAACAGCACAACGTTCTCGTCCTAGTAGCAGAAGATCACATCAGAGACACCATCTTTCTCCTGCTTCCACGTCACATCAACCATCAGCATCCCGCCATTTCCCCATTCAAATTCAGCCTCACAGCCATCCACCAAGCTCCTCCTTGGCTTCACATCAGAATGTACCAGCAGCCTCCCCGCCCCCTTCACCTTCATTCTCACCTCACCACCACTGCCATACTCCACATCGACGATGGCGCCGCCACAGTTCAGTAAGTTAACCAGCCCAATGGGCGCAAACCGCACTTTGGTGGCACCGCCGATGGTCGTGACCGGAGCAAATGTGAAGAGCTCAAAGGATGATGGCTGGAGGGTGAACTGGATGGGCTCTGAATGTGGCGTCATCAGTAGAAGTTCTTCGGTTTGGCATCGGTAGACTGCATACGATGAGGCGTTGGCCATGGAAGATGTGTCTTCCCTCTGGGTCCACTCAACGTCCGCAGGCCGGACTTCGCCGGAGACTGGCTTGTAGCAGTGCGAGTAGCCTCGGACACGGTGCTCCGCCGGATCCCAACCTGCGCCCTGGCAATTGAAGGCCCCAATGACCCCTCCAAACTGCAAAATTGGACAGGTTCAGGTTCAGACTTAAGATAGAACTACTTGTCAGGAACATTAATTCAAGAACTTAAGTTCCAAATCTGCAAATATCTTGAACTAATATGTTGCCAATGCAAAAGAGCAAAAACAAACTGCAAGAAACTGAGCCGCTGACCTTGTTCAGGTTCCAAATCTTGAGGACAGTTTGTTGATCGAAGAGTGGATTCTTGAAAAGGCAGTCTCTTGTCGGGAGAGCATAGTGCAGGCACCTGGGCACGGTGCCATCAGGGAAGACGAGCCTCCTTAGCAGCTCGAAGTCATGGCCGCCGAGGGAGTCGCTGACGTACACAGGGCCACCGCAGATGGCCCGTGACGCGGCGTGGAAGGCGGCGCAGGCGTGATCGGACTGGAACATGTCCCAGTCCGGGCGGATGAACTGGCCCATCCACAAGCTGTTGTAGGCGCAGTTCACCATGTGAGCTCCCTGCAGCCAGTAGACGCCCATGGGATCGCCATTGGGGTCCTCGAACCAGAAGTCGTCGCCGGCGCGGCCCATGGGAACCTGCCGCGTCCCGAGGAAGAAGAAGTCGTTGCACTGCTGCATGCTGGCGATGATGCCCGTGCCATTGAAGTTCTTGGCGATGGACTTGGAGAGGCCGTCGTAGTAGGCCTTGGCGAGCTCGACGCGCCCGCCGTGGTCCTCGCAGACGTACTCGAGGGTGTGCACGACGTCGACCTTGACGCCGGTGACGCCGGCGCCTGCGAGGTAGGAGTGCATGGACTCGTAGAGGTCACCAGCATGGTCGGGGCGCACGAGCCCGATCCCGCCCTCGACGATGCGGTCCACGGCGAGGTCGTCCATGGTGCCCGCCAGCCCCGGCGACGGCCGTGCCTTGACGACGCGCGCGTCCAGCGCCGTCGCGCCGGGTCGCACCCCGCCCCACCCGCCGCACAGCGCCTGCCACACGTACACATCGTCCAGCGCCGGGAACCGCCGCCGCATGTCCTTGAGGAACGCCTTTAGCCCCACCTCGCCGCCGTCGCCGGCGCCGGCAGCGCCGTCGTCGTCGCAGAGCTTCGAGAGAACGGCGTCCCGCTTCGCTAGCAGCTGGTCGAGCTCGCACCGGAGCTCCGCGATCTTGGAGTCGAAGCTCGACAAGTCGGCGGCGGCGCCACCGGCCTGCGCCGCCTTCTTCTTCGCCTTCCCGGCGTTCTCGATCTCAGCGGCCTTGCGCACGACGGCCTTGGGCATGCTCCTGTCGTAGAAGAGCTCCGGCGGGCGGCGTATCAGGGCGCCCTCCCTGTACGCGCGGAAGCGCGCGCACTCGTCGAAGCGGTAGAGGCGCGCGGTCATTTGGTCGCCGCCAAGCACGAGCCCCGGCGCGTCCTTGTGCGGCGGGTCCTCGTCGCGGTTTACGCTCTGCCATCCGTCGTCGATGATGAGGAAACGCGGCGGTAGGCCTGCGCCGGCGAGCTCCGACACGCCCTGCCACACGCCCGCCGGGTCGACGGTGAGGTAGAAGGCGTCCCACGTGCACCACCCGAACCGGTCCGCCATCGCCGGCAACGCCTTCTCCTGTATCAACCTGAACGTGCCGAGGTGCACCCTGGCGGCAAGGTAGGCTTCCTGCATGAGCTTGTAAGGGTCGTCGCCGGCGTGCACGTAGGCGATGCGGCGGAAGTCGGTGCCAGTCACGGCGGTAGACCCACTCTCGGCGCAGATGACGACGCCGTCGTCGTCGTCGTCGTCACCGGGGAAGATGGCGGACCGGAAGCTGCCCTGCACGAGCGGGAGCACGAGGACGTACCCGGCGCCGGCGTCGGCGAGCTCGGGCACCTCGAGGAGCACCCACTGCGTCTCCATCTGCAGGTCCCGGCCGCGGCGCCCCGCCCACGCCGTACTCCACCACGTCTTGAACCGGAACACGCTCAGGAACCTCCTCGGGCCCGGCAGACACCCCACGCGGCACGGCGCGCGGTCGGTGGCCGCCGGTGCCGTGAAGCCCAGGAACGCGCCGCGGCGGGCGTTCGCCGCGGCCTGCCTGACCAGCTCCGGCGGCGCGTCCGACGAATTGGGGTCGAAGGCCTCGGCGAACGGGGTGAGCGTGACGTTCCCCGGCACGCCCGTGAGGAGCGCGGCCTCCTGCTTGCCGCCACCGACTGTGAGCTCGCCGTCCTTCAGCGAGAAGAGGCACGGCGCGGACGACGCCGGGCCGGGCTTGGCCGCCACGGCGGCGACCTTGGGCGTGGGCTTCGGCTCGTTATTAGGCGGCGCCATTGGCAATAGAAGACTGTAATGTGTTCAGAGAAGAAGATTCAGGCTATGCCAAGAAGAAGGTAGTAGGCTGATGTGCTAGCTGACCAAGCTCCTGGAGGTGTCCGAGCCGATGAGGACAAGGTGAGCAAGCGTGCTCCATGGCGATATATAGGCACGGGACGCCGGAGGAAGAAGACGCCAGCAGCCTCCCTTTTAGGAAGGATCTGGAGCGTGATGACGTCGCGACAGGTGACAGGAGCTTCTGTTGTAGAGCACTTTTGCATTGCTTTTGCGTCTCTGGAAGAGAAGACGGCTCGCAACGGAATGGAATGTGACTGTACTATTTGATTGCACGAACGATTCAGCAGAAAAGTTTTTCAGATCAGGGAGAGGTTGAGACGGGCAAATGAGAGCTCGATGTGTGTTCGTCACCGTGTCGAGCTCATCAGGATGGACGGAGCAGCGTGGTCGGCGGCGGCGTCGGCGTGGACGGAAAGCGGCATGTCCTGTCAGCTGCTTCTCCCGTGTCCCTGCAGCATTGGTTGCAGATCTGTCTCGTTGCGAAGATGGCGACGAAGAGAAATGCTGTGTACGTGTGGACAAATCTGATGATGGAAACCTAGTAATTCTCGTCGTCCACAAGATTTCTGAATCCTCATCTTCGGACATCGGGTAAAATTTGAATTTCGCTGTGCTTTTGGTTCGCCGGATTCGTAGGCAACTCTGTTCTGAATTGACACCGGGATTTCGTTCTGATGCATGATGATGCATCTAGAGCCATCCTCTAGGGCGAAATATTCGAGCTGAAATAATGCATTTCATTTGCTGATGCTTGACCTGTCACAGGCATCTAGAACCTACAGTCCTGCACAGCATGGGCCCTCTACTCACAATGCGAGTGTGCACTGGCGTGTCATCCCTGGAACACATTTCGTGGACCCCCATTTCCATCTATCTTTCAACATTTTCTTGCCAACTTTTTGTCTCTGAACATTGACCTTGAGCAGTATTTGTTGCCGAATCACAGTGGAACCATGCACCATCTTGCTGCTGCGGATTCAGTGAGGGCCCAGGAATGCTGATCCAATAGTCGTGTGCGTCATTTTTATTTTTTAAGTGATCATGCTCATTTTCATTGTAACAAAGTTCTTTTCTACAAACGGACAAGTAGGAGATCGATCTACTACTACCTATTATATTGAAAAGGGCATTGTAACAAAGTATATTTTTGAACAAGTAGGAGATATATGATTCATGTATCTATTATGTTTAGGAAGAGTAGTTAAGCCTAGATGGCCATTGTAACGGTACTAATCTCTGCGTTACAAAAATGTAAGACGTTTTAACTTTTTTCCTAAGTGAAATTTAGAACTCTAATTTTAACGAAGTTTATATAAAGAGCATATTAACAACTACAAAGCTATGACTAGCATCGTTCCATTCCTGGTAAGGGGATGAAAACTCGAGAACCAACTAGATATCTTTTTCATAAAGAGCAAATCCAAGCTACCACTGCACTACTCGAGTTCTCATTTCGCAATGAAAAAGCCCTTTTAGAAGAAATTTAGAAAAAAAAAGTTCACCAGGGTATTTAATTAAGTGAACTTTGTAGTTGTGGTATGAAACAGCATAAACCAATAAAAACTTTCACCCAGTGCATCTACATCCATCTTACAGAGCTGAAGAATAATGGCTCTGAACCTCCACCATGAAATATTTAAATCCCAAATAATTTGGGATTTGCAGCTGCTCCTTTAGTAGTGAGTTGATCCTGTCATCATCAGGAGGAGGATCTAGAACGTACATGCACGCAGCATCAGCATGGGGCCTCTAAACTCTGCAATGTGCACTGCCGTCTCCTGCCTGCATACACACACCATCATGGACCCCAACTCACCTACAATTGCAACTTTTTTAGCCAACCTTTGCTGCTGAATTTCGTGATCCGTTTTCTGAAGGTAGGCCAGGCCATGGGTAGCAACTAACATTTGGGCTGCCTGAATTTTAAAAAAATTGATCGGTTGGTTGGTTGGTTACTGAACCACAGGGGAACCGCGCAGCATTTTAATGGTAGGATAATGCAGGAGGTCGAAGGAGCTGGAGCTGACAGTGACCACCCATTTGGCTCCCAGCTTCAGAAAATGCCAGTCCCTGAGACAAGCGGTTGCTCTGATTGGTGCAGAGATTTCACAAGTAACAAACAACTCTATGATTTGCATTCCCACAAAAGAGTGTAGTCTCAACAACATAATTACTCTATGAAAAGGTGAGATTAAGGGTGCAGTTTCTTAGTGCAGCTCGATCATATTCCTGAAGGCTCCAGACTTGTCTGCAAACTGCAAACCATGTTGCAGATAGTCTTGGCCATTATGTTCTACGTCAAACATCAAGCGAAAGACATTGAAGAAAAAGTGTGTTCTCGAAAGAACGTACATGGCGTGATTTGAAGTTAAATTTCTTTTAAGTGGGGCCATGCATCCACTGAGTACGAACTTAGGAGAAGGCTTAATGAACGCACTACCTGGATAGTAGCTTTGCTAATAAAGAAAGGCACTAAGTACTAACTGATCCCAGTTCTTGCGAGCTCGTTGGTATCCTCTTTTTGCAACTTTAATTTACTTTAGTGATGATCACTTTTATTTACAATTTTACAGTGGGAGGCAGACTCCAGATCCGACATACAATAGACTCTTCTAAAGTTCGAAAGCTTTATTCCATGCTTTCGAACCGGGTTTTTTCAGAAGAACCCCGTCGAAAACCCGCAAAAATTGTAAGTTTGTTTAGTAAGAGCTAAATCTTTTGTAATTCATGTTAGGTGCATCTTATCATATACTATTACTAATTTGAGTGGTGGCATATAAGGGACTTTCTTTGGTTTTATTTGTAGTCATGTGATAAAATTATTTGCACTCGATGGTATATGAGTGCGTATGCACGTTCTCCACTTGTACTAATAATTGAAGTAAAACGCATACTTGAGATTGAGAATGGAGACATCAAATCGTAAATACTTATGCAAAAGAAAAAAATAAAAATAAAAATTATACCTGAACTCATGGGCCGCGCCGACTGGACGCTGGTCTGTATCTCGGCTGACCATCAAGTGTCTTGCTGGGCTGGCAGGTCTGTTCTTCTTCCCGCCTACTCTCTTAAATTCGTTATAGGCCTGCTGGGCTGACAAGATCAATGGGCACGGATCAATGTGCCCGGCCCATTAGGTTTTTCTGAAACTCAAGTGCTAAATAAAAGCCCTATAGGTGCTACTGTGCTACCACTCATAATATGCACCTCTAAAAATGTACTTAAATTTCCAACAAAAATACGAATGGATTGAACTCGCAATCATCTAAATTTGAGCTTGCACGAAAATTTCTATGAGGGAAAAAAACAAATCAGCATATGAATAGTTGTGTGTTCTGTTTTTCATATTCCCACTTGCATTTTTATTTAGCCCTAATCCACAGGTTTTGATGGATTTACCGGGATTTCAAGATTTCGTAATGAAAGGAAGCACTACTCAAATTTAGATGATTTTTTGTTCATCCAACAAGCTTTTGCTTCCCAGACCGGAGAATATGATAGCACAAAAAATGAACTGGCCATCATCTTTTCAGGATGACAAAAACACATAACTTAAGTTCAATTTTACTTCTTTCTATCTTCTTGCAGGTTGTTGTTTGAGTTAGTCGCTTTGTAGGATGCTTGACGAGAGCATACGTACTCTGATCGTCTAATCGTAATAACAAAAAAGAAATATTCGTGACTATTTCACAATATTCTTTTTTTTCTGTACGAACAGGCACGAGAATGTGCCTTTTCACAATATTCTAAATCTTTAGAACATTGAGCCACTGTATATATGTATAGGCAAATCTACCATGGTGGTGACTTTTTGGAATATGCGCAGAAACAATCTACATAGCTTGAATAACAGCGGCAGTAATACATACTGCACATTGCGGTGCCGATGTTCACAAATGAGAGGCCGTGCCGATGTTCACAAATGAGAGGTTGTACAGCGCGTTACTTCAAGTATCCAAGCACTTCGTTGAAAAAGAAAGAGCAAAGTCATGAAACATTCTATACGCTGTCTTCATTTCCTTAAGGTAGGCTTTCTCTGTTGGCTGGCTTCTTATCATTCTTGCACACACGAACGTCTTTATTATACTATATAGTGTGTATATATATCCTCTTCGTTTTCTGAATCTTAGTGGTGCCTGTGGTGATGAAAACATTCACCGTAGGTTTCGCATCGCCATCACGTATTGTCTCCTTTGGCTTTCCCTTCACGTTGTGGTGGATCTCCTTCACCTTCTTATCATTCGCTGCACCACTACCATTTCTGTGCTTGTTGTCATACTTCAGATGCTTGTTGTCATACTTGGTATCACTCTTGTGCTCCTTCGTCAGATGCTTGCTGCCATACTTGGTATCACTCTTGTGGTCCTTCGTCAGATGCTTGTCACTGCTGGTACCGACCTGCTTGTTCGGCCTAGCGGCGGACCTTGCAGGACAAAGTTGGGGTTAGGTTGGAGCAGAAAACCTAGCTGGTAACGAAGCAAGCGACATAACAAAAAGCATAAACCATGCACCAACCAAAATTTAGAAAAGAGTAAATTTTATAAAACTATATATGATATGGCTCTAGGAGCTGTGTATTCACTGGTCGTACATCAGGATATCGATAAGCAAGGTCTATAAGGTGAAACTCTGACCAGCAATTTCTATGAAAAATATGATATTTTAACTGAAAGCAATAAAAGTAATAAAATGTTATGAAAAGATAGTCTTTCACCATGAATAGTGTAACAACAACAACCTTGTATTTTCAGTCCACGTGATTTTCATCAGTAGATGCCTGCTATTCGGCATCCTGAGCTAGCCATGATCAGTGGATAGCAAGCGGAGGAAGAGGAGGATGAGAAATGAAGCAAAGTATGTACCTGCCGCCGGTGTCTTTGTAACCGCCGGCACAGTCTGATTTCGAATATTGCAGCTATTAATATGCACTATCCGTCCTGCAGTCACGGACAGATTTCCAATATTGCAGCTATTAAGCGCTATCGTTAAGCTCTATTAGCCCCGTCAAGTTCATACTTTCGGTACCTTCGGCTCGCATCCCTGTAGTGTACCATGGCGTGATGACAATTGGACGAGTTTATCCATGGCAGTGGTGGAGGGAGGTGCCAGAGCTAGGGGAGGCGGTGGCAGCGGGGGAGTTGGCCGGAGTTGGAGACTCGGGCAGGGGCTGGGCGGAGGCGCTGGGACTAGCGCCGGAGCCGGGGGAGACTGGAGACATCAAATCGTAAATACGTGTGCAAAAAAAAAAGACAGGAAGAAAATTCGGTGAATCTTCATGGGCCGCGCCCGCCGACTGGAATGTGGGCTGACCAAGTGTCTGTCTGGGCTGGCAGGCCTCTTTTCCTTCCCCGCCCTCTCTCTTAAATTCGCTATAGGCCTGCTGGGCTGACCGGGTCAATGGGCACGGATCAATCTGCCGTCTTGCCGCCCGCCGACGCCCTCGCTCGCCGCACTGGAGCCACACATTCCACGAACCACGGAAAGGCGGCGGCGGAGCGGAGGTGCCGGCCAGTGGGGCTCTCCTCGGAATCGCCCGTCCTCTCGTCCGCGGAGCGAAGGCGCCGGCGTCGGCACGGCGCCGGCAGGATAGAGTGGGACTTGCTTGTCGCAATGCCTCGCCCAGTCAGGCGTTGACCTCTCACGCGGTGGTCCTCGTCGGAAACGGACAAGAGGGGCGAGCTTTTGTCGGGAGCTTCTGAACAATCTGGGATGGCGTTCGCCCGTTTCTGCGACGGGTGCAATACAAGGTCTTATCCAAATGTTTTTGTACTGCGTATATGCAGGCAAGGGCAAGGTGTTCGTGGAAATGTCACGCAGCACTGGTTCAGAAAGCCAATGTCACGAAGCAAGGACCATGGGCTAAAAGCTTCCGGTTCATGCAGAATCAGCTAGAGCTCCATCCAATATTCATGCGGAATCTCTCTCGTTAAGGTAAGAATCACGAATATGATGCAGTATCCCACTCTGATTCTGATCCCTTTTTCTTAGACCACTCTGATTCTGATCCCTTGTTTGTCATCGTTTAGTTTCTAATAACTACCAAAATGTCACCATCATAGTTGCAACTTGCAACAGTCTTAACCGCAGCGACTTCCAAGAGTGTATTATTAGCTGCTATCCCTTCCTTGTGTCTATGACAGGTGTATGTACACTTTCAGCCTTCATGGTTTGTTCCAGATGCAAACCAAATTCTCTCTCATCCTGCAGTTTTTTTGGTAGGTTCCGGTGGTTCGTGGCGGCGGTGGTGTTCATTTGCATGCGTGCAAGCAAGCGAATGTGTTCATGGAAATGACCCGATCCCTTGGTTTAGAATGGAAATATCGCGCAGCAAGGATCACGCTACAAAGGCTTCCTGTGCATGCAATCGGTGAGGCTCCATCCAACATGTAAGAGGCTCAAAGACACAGCCTTTCAACTGTCAAACATCTGCATTGCATTTCCCCCTTGCTTGTAAGAAAATCAGGTACACCATCACTTTTGATTAGTCAAAAAATAAAAGCGTACACTATCACTTTCAAGTGCAGTATCAGTCTCACTCCCACAATTAATATATATGTATATATATATATATATCCATGGTTTATATTAGTTCCAAAAAGGTCAACATCATAGACTTGGAAGTCTTCCGTATCTATGTAACTGTATTACTCCTTGTGAACAACTGCTACGCGTGTATGAGCGCTCCCCCTTGGCCATGACTAGTTTGTCTGTCAACATTGCTTCTCCGTCTTTTACAGGACTAGTCTGCCATCAGATGATGGGTGTTACAATCTACCTTGCTCTCTATGAGCTTGTTTCATCCGCTTAGCATGCTGAAGATAGCTTGTTTCACAAAGAGTGCTCTTGTTCTACTTGGGTGAAGGATCTGTAACAAAGCAGTCTGGTGTGGCCATAGTCCTGGAAGCAAGCAGCCCAGCAGACAGAAGATGGACATCACGAAGCTTGCAGGGGTTGATGCAATCAAGCTTGTCGTCATGATTGTGCAGGCATCTCAGACTGTTCGCCATAACAAGAAGACCTGCCAGCAGCTTGTTCAGCATGTGCAAATAATTGGTGACCTGCTGAAAAAGTTGCAGGCTTCAGAGATGATGCAACAACCAGAGATCAGGAACGGATTGAGTGAGCTCAAGCAGATCCTACGTGAAGCGTACATGCTTGTCACGTCCTGCCAAAACAACAACTATGTGTACCACCTTTTCATGGCTGCGAAGCAGGCAGATCAGTTCCGAGTTCTGCAGAATAGATTGAACTCTTGTCTCCAAGTTTTCCCACTCATCAGCCACATCGACACCACAGATCGCCTGGACCAAATTCTTGAAATCATACGGCCTCAGCATTCGCAGGTATGGTAATTGGTAGGCTATGAAGTATTTTTTTTTATAATTGGATCAATCATCATTAGTGACTGAAATAGACTGATTAGTTTGTTCCATGAAGGTTTTGTGTGTTGTGTCCACAACAAGGATGAAGCATCTTAAATTGCCATGAGTTAATAAAAAAGAAGCATCGTATACATGCCATGCGCTAGCATGGAGACAATAAAAGCTTCTTTAGGCCGTTCTTCGCCCAAACTATGCTTGAGAAATAATTGAAACTTGAATACCATGTATCTGATTGGCTCCATCCTTACTCTTCATCCCTAAAGAAAAAAACCTGATAGTCTTTATCATTCCTCTTCATCTCCTTTCATGCATACACACTTCTAGGAAACCAATGCACAACTCTGAGATATAAGAAAAGAGAGAATATGCGAAACAAAGTGCATGTGGGAGAATACAAATTTGTATAAAATGGCGTGAAATCACATTATTTACATGGTAATTAATTCTTTCTCATATATGTAAGCTTCCAATGATGCATCGTGCAATACTCTACAAGAACTTGACTTATCCATGTCAAAACTATTTACTTTGAGAAACATCTTTCCAGTTTATTAGTAACCAGACATCTATTTTTGTTATTTCAGGCTGTAAAAGAGGTGCCAAGACTGTTTACAGGTTGCTCATCCTGTGACACCAGGTTAGATAAGTGCAACACATTTAACTCTTACATATATCATACATCGATCGTATGAATGGAAAGTGCATTAATATAAATACATCAGTAAGCAGAGGCAGTGCAAAGGTACATAAACTACAAAAAATGAGTCAAAGTGGATTGTCCCGCACTAGCACTTCCACGTGATAATTCCACTAAAGGAGATCCAATTACCGGAATTGCTTCAGGTACACCTGTCACAATTTTGAATGCCCATTAACCAATTTGATCCCAAGGCAAAGAATGACCTTCCTTTTTCTGCATATTTCTATAAAAATGATGGAAGACTGGCTCACAACAAGATTTCTTGAATTCAGTTTCGAATTTTATTAATCAGCTTTCTACTTCAAGGAGATATTTTGGTGAATAGACCATGCAAACAATATAAAATTCCCAACTTTTTCCTAAATCAAAAGATTATTTTTTTCCTTACTTCAATGACAGGACTGAAGTATATGGTGAAGTTAAAAAGCGCCCTCTCCAATTGAATTGTGCTGGTATGTCCTGTTAAATAGTAATACAATTGTCAGCAACCAGAGCAGTATTTTGAAGGAAACAATAGTAGGGTTTAGGAGTGCCAAATATATTGATCTCGTTGGTCTCCAAAAAAAGGATTGACCTCGATATCTTTTCATTTCATAACAGAGCCACTCAAGTTCAGTTTAACCCAGTTGGTTGATGCTACAAACAAATTCTCCGATCAGAATCAAATTGGACAAGGTAGCTTTGGTTGTGTTTACAAGGTATTTCATCCCCCTCACCACCCCCAAGAAGATGACGCCATATATTGACCAAAGGTTGTCTAGAATATGTAATCTAAATTTATATAAATAGCATTAGTGTTTTTAAGAAGATTTTCTTTCATCTGCATGTTTTACAAGAGTGGTATATAAAAATCTAACAACACGGACTTTGAAAAGTAAAAAAAAAACCTTTAATCAATGGATATGCTTCCTCGCAAAGTTTGGCTTGACTTTGATACACCTTTCCCTCTGCTTTTCATGTGCTTTATGTAATCTTATATTCCATTTTATGCCGTGCCAATTAACAAGAAGATTGAGAAGTCTAGCTATCAAATAGCACTGTAATACTGGAAGATTAAAAACTCCATTGTCATGTTACTCATATAATCGAACTCTTTATTAGTACCCAAATTAGTTTGTTCAAATAAATTGATCTTCATTTGAATATTTGTTTGCATTCAGGGTCAACTGCATGATGGACTTGTGGTTGCTGTCAAAAGATGTTTTCATTTACCTTCTTCACCTAATCAACTGGATGTCCAAGATTTGGAGTTTCAAAATGAGATTTACTTTCTTACGAAGCTTCAGCATATCAATATAGTTAAGCTTCTTGGCAACTGTATGCAGGAAAGTCAGAGGATCTTGGTCTATGAGTATATGGCGAATGGAAGCCTCGATAACTTTATATCTGGCACGTGCTCACTATTTATTACTTCACCTCAGGTTTAGACAATATTTATGTTCTTATTTAGTTAGCCTATTAATTTTAGCATTCCTGCAGGTACTGGAACAGGAAGGTTGTTTCTGGACTGGCCTGCACGCTCTCGGATAATGAAAGGGGTAGCTGAGGGATTGCTTTACCTTCATAAGCATTGTGGACTGCATGTTATACATGGAGATTTAAAGCCAAGCAACATTCTCTTGGACTTGAACTTGCATCCCAAGATTTCTGATTTTGGCTTGGCGAGAACATATAGTCCAGGTGTAGAGGAAGAGTTTGCCGACCGCATAGTAGGATCAATGTAAGATAAGATCCTATCAGATTGATATCATGGTTGTGACACCACAGCAGGCTCTTTCTTCTTTCTAATTGCTTGAGCGCTTACATTTTGTTTGCATGTTTTAGTGGTTTCACCGCTCCAGAATGTAGGGAAAGACGTATTTTCTCAATCAAATCAGATGTGTATGGCTTCGGAGCATTGCTTCTCGAGATAGTAAGTGGACGCAGATGCTTTTCACTTGCAAGTGGAGAATCTGGAGATGATCATGGATTTCTGAATAGGAAGGTGAGTAGCACTTTCAAAACTGTCTCCATCTTTCGTAATAGACATCCAGTATGGACCTTTTAGTTAAACAATCTATGATGTTTTTTTCTTTGTTTTCTTCCCTCAGGCCTGGCGTTTATGGAGAGCAGGAAGATTGATCAAGCTTTTCCATTCACCCCTAGGCAATGAATCTGAGAGGACAGAGATACTAAGATGCATCCAGATAGCACTGCTGTGCGTCGAAGAGGACCCTGCAAACCGGCCTACCATGCAGGAGGTTGCTCTGATGCTCAGCTGCCACGATGTTGCACTGCCTATGCCTCAGCGACCAGCTTACCTAACGGTTGGAAAGGCGCGCGCCCACTAATAGGCAGACATCTGATGGGATAAATTCGCAAGTTTTTCAGTTTACCGAAGTGTATGCATAGCTTTGTTTCATGCTTATGAACATTTTGAAGACCCATGGAAATCCTCAAATTCTTTGTTCAATGAGAGATAAAGATTCAATCGATTACTTTAAGGTATCTTATTTAGGTGCAACCTTCGATCTGGAACAGACATCTCATATGGGATAATTTTGCAAGTTTTTCACGCGTTTGCCAAATAGATTATGGAAATGCTTAAATGTTTTATCTCAGCGCATACTAAAAGAGATAATTAGTGTACAAATGGATATCACATCCATTACACATTCAACGCTGAAGAACAAGAAGCAATATGAGAGACTAAAATTGAAGGCACTTAGCGAAAAAACTGAAGGATTGTGCAACAGAGTATGAAGCCAAAATGTAAAGCACCTTACGAAGAAGTACAACGTTATATATTGCAGAGACAGCAAACATCCTGGAGTTTGGACGCTAAGGAGCAAATCTTATATTACAGAGATAGCAATTCAACATTTCAGTATATGAATCATCTGCGGCCAAGTTATCACAAATAGACTTACAGGCTGAATTTGCCTTCCCTGCCTTTGAAGTGGATAAATCTGCTTGTACTTTCTTTGAAGCGAACGAATCTGTCTTTCTGAACAAAGGACGGTTTGTAGCGGCAGCAACTCTTTTATCATCACTCGAACTGTTTATCACCATTCCATTCGAGCTGCCATGAACTTTCACTCTTTGTCACCTCCATGTGTCGCCCCAGCCTTGTATTGCATAAGCCAATGAAGCCAGAAAATCTTCGCCGCAGTTATACTCCACAGTAAGACCATCTCCAGCAGATTCCTCGTATCCCGTTGCCAAACGTTGCCAAAATAGTTTCTCTCTCCCCTCCAATAGTTACTTTTGAGTTTTCGTTGATCACCGCTGCAGTACCAAAAATCAATCTCCAATACATCCCTAGCACGTGGGGTCCACAAGTCAGAGATTTTTTTAAATTTTTTCCCTCCGTCGCTCCTCCCCTTGTCTGCTCAATCCGCTGCCCCTTCCTTCCATCGGTGGCGGGCTCCCTCCCGACGGCGGCGCGCCCTCCCGACGATTGCGCGACCTCGCCTCACCACCACCTTTCTTCCTTCTCTTCCTTCGATCCTTCTGGCCGGACACGGGCGCGACGGTGTCGCCCGGCCAGATCTGCGCGGGCGGCGGCGGCGGCGGCGCCATGGCCACGGAGCACGCCGCCGCGCAGAAGGTCGAGGCCACTAAGGCTGCGGCTGCTGCGGCCGGGAACTGCTACGGGGAGTCGTCGGAGGCCGACCCCATGCCCCAGCCTCTGCCGTCGGTGCTCGAGCTCCTCCACTCGTGCCGCGGCGCCCCCGCGCCCGCGGCCGCCGAGCTGCCCGAGGATGACGACAACAGCAAGGCCGCACGTGAGGCTGTTCGGCGTCTCCATCGGGCGGAACGGGTGCGCGACGTGAGGCTGTTCGGCGTCTCCAACAACATAAGTTTCAGAAACAGAACCAACAACAGCAGAGTTACGCAGAATCGTAAATTAAACAAGAACCATGGAGAAGTCATCCGTGGAAATGCTCGGAAGTGACCAGCGTCGGCCAAGCTATAGCATTTTTGCCATGGACCGCCGAATCTGTTCCTGTCCAGAGGAGGTTCCTTCGCATGCGGTCAAGTTCTTTGATCACCCAGGGTGGCAGCTTATCTGACATGATCAGATCTGGGCATGCATGGTGGAGAGTGTCGACTTCACAAGGGTGAGACGACAACTCTTGTCCATCAATGGGCCCTGCCAAGTTGGTAATTTCGCGGCAACCTTCTCGATCAACGGTCGGTACTACGATTTCGGCAGAGCTTTGGTGGATAGAGCTTTGGCGATCACACTATACCCAATATATCTCATGGCGTCTATAGTGTGCTTAAGGACGCTGGAGTTAAGCATCTCCAATGTGAACCAAAATGTGCACCTCAAAAGCTAGAGAAGCCACCAGAATGAATACTCTTAGGGCAAACAGATAGAAAATGTTTGACCTTGCATATAGGAAAAAAACAAAAGGTGGATGGGGTGGGTGAAGGGGGGGAGGGGGCTGAAATCCACGACCGTAGCCATCAAGGACAGACACAAGAGAGCCAGCAGCCTCTTATTACACTGTCACACTGACTCAAACACAAAAGAGAGTTTGATACCAACAAAATCCAATGGTAGGGTTATCCAAACAATAGAAATAGAGTCGAAGATAATGCTGCCCAGAAACAGAGTCCATCCAGGCGACTCTTGAAACAATATTACGATTGACTGCCTACAGATTATGTCACTGAAGCAGCCACAAAACGAACATATGTAGCAACTGAAAGAAGGAACACTACGGGAAACAAGAAAATTGCCGAGTGTATTTTTTTTACCGAGTGTTTTTTTTCGAGCACTCGGCAAACAAGCTCTTCGCCGAGTGCCAAGCCAAAAATACGAGTGTCAAAAAAAACACTCGGCAAATCGGGGCTTTGCCGAGTGTCAAATAAAAAACACTCGGCAAAGCCCCCTCTTTGCCGAGTGTCAAAAAAAACACTCGGCAAACAGGGGGGTTTGCCAAGTGTTTTTTTTTGACACTAGGCAAAAAAATAATTTTTTTCCTCTTTTCACCATGAAATTTTTTCTACTCCCCACATACAACATGTGGTACTCCATGTTAAAATTTGGTATATTTTTGGATTTATTTGCTATATTTATTTAATTAATTGCATTTCAAGGGAATTTTTTGTATAAGTCAAATTTGAACTGCAAGTGATTCAAATTATGGAAGAAAATGAGTAGAAAAATGATATTCATGTTTTTCGGCCCAATTTGAGACCTGACCCATGAAATGACAAGAAATTTCGAACATCTTGTTCAGGAAACACGACCACGAACGTGTGATAGTGGTATTTTTAAATTATAAAAAAAATAAGCAAAGTCTGAAAATTATGAGATTTGTCATGATGTGATGATATCATAGGTGGAGGCTGTGGAAAAAAATTGAGAATGTTTTGCACATTTCATCACGTACGATGTTTACAAACCGAAGTATTTCCGAAGAAAAATAGTAACGTTGAGAAGGATTGCATAAGATTTGGAGTCAAAATGACGGTCGAGTTTTGATTTGACTACAAGACTTTTTTACAGTCAATAGAGAATATATATTATTTCATGTAAATTTTTGACAATTTTTTGAAACTGTTGGATATTTTTTAATTTTTTTTAAAATAGCTTTGCCGAGTGTCCTAGGGTAGACACTCGGCAAAGAACCCTTCACCGAGTGTCACCCCTAGGACACTCGACGACTTAAGTGCCCGGCCGCCCAAGGACTTAAGTGCCCGGCCCTCTCACTACTCCCCCCGTCACTCCCACCCATCACTACTCCCTCCTCTCTCCCTCCCGCCGTCGCCCGGCGCCCCCGGCCCCGCCGCCCGGCGCCCCCCGCCCCGCCGCAAAACGAACATATGTAGCTGGAATCCAAACTGAAGCGATTCAATAGCTATCTTCCAATGGCGTCCTCCTCGTCCTCCTCTTGATCTTTTTTTTGAGTAAAATCCTCCTCTTGATCTAATCTTTGTTGAGTGACATCTTCATTGCCCATAGATAAAACCTCATCGTCATCGTTCTCCTCCTCGTCTTCTTCTTCTTATTTCTTCTTTGTCACACCTAATTTTAAGGACAAACCGAGTGCTTTCAATACATATGCACCAGGATCAAGTTCTACACATGTATGACATAAGTGAATAACAAAGACTGTGCTAAATCGAATAGAGGGAGTATTAAATATTATTACATGACCGAAAGTCTCAATAAAACACAAGCCTAAATTATTACGTAGCGGACTCCGAAAACGACAACGTCACCACAGGCAGCTGACTGAAGAACCGTACACCTAGAACTCCTCAAAGTCGTCAAAGTACTCCACCGGATTATCTTGGTCTTAACAGCGGTTTTTCAAGGGTGAGTACACTTATGGTTGGTACTCAACAAGTTGTGGGGAATAGTGTAGTGTAAGGCCAATCAAGGTATGGCTAAGGTTTAATCAACATCAACTTTTAATTAAGTTGATCAATTTTTATTAGCAATTAACTAAGTACAAGTTCATACCATCCAAAATTAAACAAGAGCATAAAGTAAACAACATATGCATAAAATGACAACAATTTAAGTCCATTTTTCGATAGTATTATCATGTGAGGGTCCAAGCCGCTCTTAACCGTGAGCACGGCTGATCGATCAGTTTTACACTCTGCAGAGGTTGCACATCTTCACCCACAAGTCGCGTAAAAAGTTCAAAAGAACTTTGGACCCAACCATGCGGTGTTTGCAATGCACCATACCACACTTTCGAGGTGTGATTGCATAGGTACGCAACAAGACCTTTACAAAGATTCGCTAATAAGTGGTAACCCGCTAAGATTTCCGGATTAGTAGCAGAGCATAACAGTCCCCTAGTGGATACAGTGTCTTAGCAAAGCCCACGTCCCAAGAGAGTGAGTGCTATACCCCATCTGCCGCCACCCCTCTTGCCCTTTCGGTAAGATTACCCCAGACTAGTGTTTCTAATTATTCAGCCAAGACCAGAGCCATTTAGTCTTGTGGTAGCACTATTTTCCTGAGTGGTTCTCCATGTTCCGATTAAAGACTTGTGATCTTGTATTAATGAAAGGTATAACAAAAGTAAAGCAAGATTAAACATTGGGTTCAGTTAAACCACCATATACCAAGTAAGCACTAAGCATGAGCTACCCAACATAAAAGTAAACCCGGTTGGTCAAGGCAAAGGTAATTTGAACCTAGGCGAACCTTAATTAGGACCCATCAATTTAATCTTAACATGTGCATAGCATAATTGTTGAGTACGAGAAAGTAAAGGTGTATAGGACTGAAAAGTAGTGATCAAGGACACGACTTGCCTTCTTGGCCTTGCTCTTGCTGTTCGTACTCCTTGACGACTTGAAGGCTTAAAGGTGTATAGGATCGAAAAACCCGTCGAAATCTTGCACGTCTACACGCATCACACGAGCACATACAAGCAAACAAGGGCAAAAAGTAAGAAAATAGTACACCAATCACAATTAAACAGAAAAAACAAGCTTGAAAGATTAATCTATGCTTTAAAATGAACACGTGGATATAAAGAACGCGAAAAACGGAGTTAAGATGCAAAAGATATGATTAAAACAAGATCCAGGGGCTTTTTTGCGAGAAAAATAAAACTTTAGGGTCAAACTGCGAAAAACCGAGGACTTATATGTAATTACGTGTATAAACCGAAGGTTTAACGTGCAAAAACTCCAAAATGGATGGCGGGTTGATTTTAGAGAAACTCAGGGTCCAAACTGAAAGAAAATAGGACCAAAACACAAATACTTTTGAACTAGATTGGACTGCGAGTTGATTTGCGGAAAAGGTAAGGGCTTAAGTGCAAAAGCGACACGGCGCGGCGCGATTGACCGGTATGCGATCCGGTTGACTCGCTGCGGGCCGTCGGATCTGGATCCGACGGTTGCGCTCATCGGTGGTAGCGCGGCGGAGGCGGAAAAGGCGGCAGGCGGTGGCGAGCGGTGGCGGGGTCGCCGGAGTTGGCCGAAAAGGTGCTCTAGGGCTCGGTTTCGTGCGCGGATTGCACGGAAAGAAATCGGGGGACACGGCGAACTCATTTGAGCCCTCGGGGTGAGCCAAAAGGCGGCGGGGCTCACCTTATGGCGGCAGGCTTGCGGAGCTTGGGTGGCGGCGCTAGAGCTCGCGGCTAGGGTTTCGGGTGTTGGTGCGGGGTGCTCGAGGTCGGGGGTGTGGTGGCTTAAATAGGGGCGGATGGCGGCGGGATAAGGGTAGGTGGCGGATTCCGCGCGGGGAACTCGCGCGGCGGTTGCGGGAGGCGGGCGGAGTCTGGCGCGGTCGAGGGAAGAGTCCCGGCCGGATACGGCCGGAGGACGGGGATGACGGGTGGGCCCCACCCGTCAGATCAGCGGAAGGGAGCGGGCCGGTGCTGCTTCGCGGGCCGCGGAGGAAGGAGAGGTGGGCCGAGCAGGGAGGGAAGCTGGGCCGGCGGAAAAAGAAATGGAGCGACCGGTAGAGCTGCTGGCGTTGGGCCGCGAGGGAAGGTAGAGCTGGGGCGGGAAGAAAAGGAGAAGGATGCAGCCCTAGAGAAGAAAGAAAAAGAAAAAGAAAAAAAGAAAAAGGAAAGGTTTTGAAAATTAGACATTAAATTTGAATTTCAAATTTGATTCAAACACAATCAATCAAAACAAATGCACCAGCATGCAATGCACAAATAACTCCTATGATGAATTAATTTAATTTAGAGAAAAATAAAATTAAATGCCTAGAAATTTAAATGACATCCTAATCGAGCAAATTTTAGTGAATTTAAATTCTTTAAAAATTTGGGTGTTACATTCTTCTTTGGTTAAATCATCACTGTCTGATTCGCTGGAATTCAAAATTTAGTTAGAACATATCATGAGATCAATTGAAGATTAGATGGAAATTACGAGGAGTCCATGTGAGCAGGTACGCACCTGTTCACCAAAAGCCGTCCACGTTTAATTTCGAGTGTGGGCCGGTTGGGATGGGCTTGGATTGTGCGCCTCACTGCAGCCTCCACTTTGCGATGGGCTTGAATTGTGCGCCTCACTGCAGCCTCCACATTCTCGGCCACATCACAAGGCAAATCCCAATCGTTGAAAACTACTGTTAGTTTCTGAAGCGAAGGGAGGCACTCCAAGCCCAGATTGTCAAAGCTACCATTCTTGCAGTCGTTGATGCGAAAGCAGAGCACTTCCAGGTTTGGCATAAGGGCCCCTGCTACTCTGCAGTTGTCCGGTTTCTTTTTAAAACCCAATCTAGAAGACACCGTGATTGTGAATGAAACACTCGAGTCCTCCTCGTTGACCACAAACTGGATCGTTGACAAAGGGAACGAGCAGGATCTCAACTTCTGGAAGTAGCCATGAGCGGCAGTACCAGTTATCGTTGCCGTGCTGCTACATCTCGGGGACAGCGTGAGCTTGAGGTAATGGAGCTCTGGCAACTCTCCCAAGATTTTCAGACCCTGGTCACCCATCTCATGGACAGTCAGGGTCAAGTGGGAGAGGTTGGGGTGACGCGTTGGATCAATGCATGGCGGCAATTCAGGGACCATGCCCAGAACCAAATGGCAGAGTCCTCGCGGGAGCGGGAGCAGGAGCTGCCATTTGTTCCATTTGTTCTCCTCCCGTCCTCCTTCTCCATCTTCAACAGTTACACTCTCACCGAACAGCTGCAGACGTTGCAGCTTGTGGAGATTTCCTAGTGAATTCACGAAGTCCGATTGCATTCTCTTGTCCTTGACTTGGCCAGTATAAGTCCCGAGTGCCCTGAGTTCGTGTAGGTTGCCCAGATCTTTCACGAACTGGCCGATTGACTTGTCATCGCCCCTCGTGCTAGGAAGTATGTGCAACTCCTGCAGGGACGTCAGGTTCTTGATTCCCCCACACGGCAGGCTATGATTCCCAGCACGTAGGCATACCAATTGTGTTAGCATGCCCACGCTCGATGGTAATAATTCCGTTGCAAATAACCTGTCGTCCTCCAAATACAACACCCGAAGAAACTTGAAAGCTGCTTCTTTCGGAAGCTCCAAACCATCTAACTTGATTGTCCCGAGGTACCTCAAATGAAGTAAATCTCCAATAATATCCTCATAGAAGGGAAAACCATAAAAGCCCTCCAAATATAGCACACGTAAGAGTTTAAAGCTCCGAAGCTGGACCCTTGGAACGCAATAGCCCGTAAAAGCAAACAGAGACCTTGCTCGTGCTGTGTCCGTATGATTGTTCAGAGGAGAATCATTGTGGAGAGCTAACCTACGTGCATTGCTTCCTAACAATGTGTCTTCAGTACTGTTGTCGAATACCATGGCAAACTTTGCTTCACGGGACAAGGAACGGATGAGATCAAGAATCATATCATGGATACGGCATCCATTTATGATTCTGGTTTCTTCATCCTCCACTGGCTGGATCAAACTTCTGTTAACTAGGTTGTTGAAGTATCCCTCCCCAATCTCATACAAGCTGATTCCTGGTTTCTCATTGACAAAACCTTCAGCTACCCACATCCATATCAAAGCATCCTTTTTAATCAAATAATCTTCTGGAAATAAGCTTAGATACAGTAAGCAAGTCTTCAGGTGAGAAGGGAGATCATAGTAGCTAAGAGACACTATCCACAGAGTATCATCTACTTGCTCTTTATCTTTATCACGAAAACCAATAGAGTTGCACACCTCATACCATTCTTGCATTGATTTTCCTACCAGTAAGCTAGCCATTGTGATGATAGCTAAGGGTACACCACCACATTTCTTCAGAATTTTATGAGCTACTTCGGATACCTTCTTGCGTTGATTATCAGGACATTTACCTTCACCACCAAATATCCTTGCATAAAATAACTCTTTTGAGTTATCATCCGAAAGTGGTTGTAGCTTGTATTTGTATACCTCATCACCAGTGGCAACTTCTGAATTACGAGTGGTTATTATTATTCCGCTTCCTTTATTATTCTGAGTACTCAAAACATCATCTATGATTCTCTTCTTAGATTGTTTCTCCCATACGTCATCAATGACAATTAGGTACCTACCCACATGACAATAGTGCAATAAGAGCTGGCAGAGTCAGTACAAGTATCCAAGACATCTATCTATATAACAAGAACCGTGAATGAATATAGAGAACAAATAGAAAACTAGTCGTCATGTTATAACACTAATGAAACTAATGATTCTGAATCTTTACTGACTGGTTGGCAATCAGCTGCAAGTGACTGCCTCCAACGGTGAAGTCAACTTATTGATAGCTATAAGATTGACCATTTCACCATAATGGATAATATATTCATTGAACTAATATAGCACATTCTTCAAAACTATAGAGATGTTAAATACATATTGCATATGTAAGGAAATGCACTATAGACTACTCCCTCCGTCCTGCAAAGGGTCTCCTTTTAGACTCTAAAATTTATCCAACAAAGAGTGTTCTTTTACCTCCTAGTAAACATCATCTAATTAAAACAACACTCACACCAATAAAGAAAAATATATGGAGAAGCGTGTAGAGCCAATCAAATGATCAATTGATGTTTTTTCTCTAGTTCCAATGGACATGCGTTTATTTAGGATACGGGAAACTAAACGGATAGCACGAGTTTCAATTACAATTAGTATTAGTTATTAGGGGCAACATAGACATTTGTCATCACTACTAATGTGTCTGAAATTTTCTAAACGGACACACTTGGCCACACAGAGGGAGTACCTATTAACTAGTAGCTAGTTTTCTCTCTGTTCATTTGTTCATTGTGCCAAGCATATAGAACGAGTCTGATGTTGGCACATATAGCTAGCTGAGTTGTCAATAATGGAGACACCTTATAATATAGGAGTAAGATAGTTAAGGGCTCATAATTAGTGACTAAGAAACTACTCCCTCTGTATATAATGGATTTTGAGTTTATCTTAAGTCAAAGTATCGTGAGTTTGATCAAAGTTTATAAATAAAAAATTTAATATCCAATGTACCAAAGAAGTAAACTATGAAAATACATTTCGTAAACGATCTATTGATGCTCATTTGATATCATATATATTATTTGTCGCTGTCAAGATCAGCGGATCAAGACTTAGACTAGTAAATTTCTTTTATGCGCGTGAGCCTCAGATGGTTGCACGGGAGACACGGATTAGACTGGTTCGGGCAAAGGAAGCCCTACGTCCAGTATCGAGGATGCTCGTGTTACCCGTGCGGGGGTTCTGTAGTAGGGGGTTACAGATTGGCGAGAGAGGGACTGGTCCCAAGTCTCTTCGGTTTTTGTGCTCTTAGGAAGAGTGGTGGTGTACTATGGTGTACGGGAGAAGGAGCTGATTCCCTCCATCCCCTCCCCCCGGCTCTGGGTTCCTCCTTTTATATCGCAAGGGGACGGCCGGAGTTACAATTGGGATCGGGTAGAAAGGCCCGTAAAGAGTAAAGAGTAAGATGGTAAAAAGTAAGGCAGGAAGGAGGGGAGAGATCCCAGGCGCCCTGATATCCTGCCGACCCTGAACGCGTGCCGCCGTGCATGCCGGAGGGGGAGGTCGCCGGATGCCAAGTGTTGTTATTCCCCGTAGGTAGCTATTTCGATGTTCGTAGGTACCAGGTTAGATCATGATGAGGCGGCTTCGTTGTTACCCCGGCGTCCGTTAGGGAGAACGGTGGATACCGCTGCTCCGGCGATGGCTGCTGAGAGGGAGGGCGTCATGTCCGCACTGTTGGGTGCGCGGGACTCGAGGGTGTGCGGGACCCGAGGACAGGCCTCTCTCTCCTTTGCTCCGGTCGGCGCAGGTCATGAGTGCTCCGTGGCGAATGAGAATCGGCCGCCGGCACTGTAGCCTGCACAGGACGGTCATGCACGGGTACTTGCGCCAGGTTGCGTGAGGGGCTCGGTCGCCCTGCCCTCTGCCAACTCTGTGGTGCATTTATGGCGAGGCCGACGGGGGGACCCACAGGATTTGTCTTGTCTATGCGGACCGCATCCGAGGGTGTTCCCGGGCTTGTGGGCCCTGGTGCGCCCGACCCCTCCGCTTAGGGTCGGGCGAGGCGGAGAACTCCGCGGCATGGGGTCGGGTGCTCCCGACCCTGGGATCGCAGTCGGGCGAGGCGGAGATTTTGCGGAGGGGGGTCGGGCGCTCCCGATCCTGGCGCCGGGGTCAGGCGTGGCGGAGATTTGATCATGCTTTGGTGGGCCTGGGCCTTCATGTTTGCTTCTTTAAGCAGTCTGTTAGGGGGTCATTAATATTTCCCCCCAACAGTAGCCCCCGAGCCTGTGGTGGAGCAGGAGTGCTCCTCCGGAGGCTCCTTTCGCTTTTCGCCGCCGGTTTCTGTATAATGGCGCGCTTGTTCTATCTCCGCCGTGCTCGAGAGAACCTGCCAGTTTGTGACCACACGCATGGTAGTTGTTTGCGAGGCTAGCCCCCGAGCTCCTGCTCGTTGCAGGAAACCGATCGGGAGGCCAGGTCGACTTTTTTGATCGTTGCCCCTCAAGCGTCCGTTCGCTAGGACGGAGGGGTTGAGCCGGGCCACGTTATCCGAGTTGGACGAACCGTGGTGCTCGTTTGAGCTGCAAACGGGTAAGTTCGAGTGGAGTCCCGGTCCCCGTTCGGGGGGGTCCGGCTCGGGCCAAGCTGGTGGCGTACTCCAATTTCCCGTCGGTCAGTTCATATAGTTCTCGGATCCGTTCGACCGGATCTGAGGGCTCGTTGCCTTTCCCCGTGGAAAAACCATGGACTTTACACTGAGCGGGACTCGAACGTGAGGTTGGGGCGCCCTTGGCGTTCGCTCGCCTGGGTGTTGGCCGCTAGCGGGCCCGTCCCTTCTCACCCCTTGCTCGGGGATGTCCTGAGGAAGCTGTCGAACCCGTGTTGGGCCAGCTTTCGAACCCCTGGACCGTATTGGGCCGTAGGGGCGTTTTCAGCCCCGTATCCCTTTCTTACCTCCCTGCGGGCCTTGGACCGGAGCGGTTGGCATGCCTGGGCCGATCGTGGGGAGCGTCGTGGGCGCGATACCCGGGGAGTGGAGTTATGGTAGCGTCGTCCCGCGAATCGAGGAAGATAGGATGTTTTTCGCGGCCGATCGTGCGCGCGGTTTACGAAAAGGAAACGGGCGCGGCGGGGGCGTACCTGGCGCCGCATTTATGGCGGCCGTGGCGTCGGTTTGGCTTCCCCGGTACCTTTCCTATAAAAGCAGGAGTACGCCGCGCCTGTTCCTCTCCTTTCGCGCTCGAGCCTCCTTGCCTTCCTCCTAGTTCACTTGCGCTTGCCTCGCTCGCCTTGTTCCCGTCGCCTCAAGCCGCGTGCTTTCGTCTCTGCCTCCGTCGATCCACTCCCTTTCTTGGCGATGGCTTCCTGGGGAGTCTCCCACTTCACTTCCAACCGCGCCGAGGGCCTGGTGCGGAAGGGGCTCCTTTGCGAGAAGACGGCGGCGGACGAGTGGCTGCTGCCGGGGCCGGAGCAGGTTCCGTCGCCTCCCGCCGGCTACGTCGTCTCCTTCGCCCACTTCCACGAGCGGGGATTCGCCTCCCCTCCAAGCCGCTTCTTCCGCGGGCTTCTTTACTACTACGGGCTCGAGCTCCAGCACCTCAACCCCAATGGGATCCAGCACATCGCGGCATTCGTCGCGCTGTGTGAGGGATTCCTGGGGATTGAGCCCCACTTCGAGCTGTGAAAGTATTTCTTCACGGTGAGCCTGTATCAGAAGGCGGGGAAGGCCGGGAGCCAGCAGCGGTCGCCTCCGGTGCCGATTGGGTGCGCCGGGATTCATCTCCGTCATACTCGCTCCAAGGAGTACATGACGGTGAAGACCTCGGTGTCCCACAAGGGGTGGCATAATCAGTGGTTCTACGTGAAGAACTACCCGAACTCCCCCCTGCCGGCGTTCACCGGCTGCACCATCGATGCGGCGCCCGACGTATGGGCGTACGGGCCGGTGGAGAAGGAGAAGAGGAAGATCTCCGACCTGTTGCAGGCCATTGGGCAGCTGAAGTGGGAGGGGCTCACCGGCGCCGGGGTCATCGGCGCGTACCACGCCCGGCGGGTGGCGCCGCTGATGCTCCGAGTGCGGCCGCTTGGCATCATGTCCCCCGACATGCCGACCGAGGGCACCGTCCTGGCGACAGGCGCGCTCGCTGCCTCCGAGATCCGGCAACGACTCCGGGAGGCGCTGGAGGACAAGGACGTCGACTACCCGATCCCCGGGCATCCGCCGATGCGCCCGAAGCCGGGCTTCGTAGACCTGGTAAGATGTTTGGGTCACCGCTTCTCCCTCCTGATGTTCCGTTGTTTTGTTGTTCTGATGCGGATCCTCCTTCACGTTTTGCAGGGCATGCTGACCCAGGTTGCGGACTCCCTCCTGCCGGTGCCGGAGGGTGCCGAGCGGAGGGCTCGCAATCGTCTCCGGGCCGAGGAACAGAAGCGCCGTAAGGACAAGGAGACGGAGAAGCGGTGGAAGAAGGCCGCCAAGGAGCTCCTACGGCGGCGGAGAGGGGCGGTCGTGTCTGACGATGACGACGACGACGAGGAAGAAGAAGAAGAAGAAGAAGAAGAAGAAGAAGAAGAAGAAGAGGAAGAGGAGGATGAGGAAGAGCTGTTTGCCCCCCGTTCGAGGGCTTTGGTGATTCGTGACGCACCCCCGCAGACGACTGTAGGGGGTGCAGCGGCGGGAGCGTCCTCCCGGGATCCGGCTCCCCAGGGTCCTGGGGCTGTGCCCCAGGGGCCAGCGCAGCCCGTGCTCCAGGAGCCGGCGCGGACCGCCCCTCAGGGGTCGGCTCAGCGCACGTCTCAGGAGCTAGTGCGGACTGCTCCTCAGGGGGCGGCGCAGGGCCTACCCCAGGAAGGGGCGCGGGGCGCCCCCTTGGGGTCGTCCCAGGGCGTCCCCCAGGAACGGGTGCGGGCCGCTCCCCTGGGGTCGGCTCGAGGCGCCGCCCTGGTGTCGACACGGAGCGCCCCTCAGGGGCCTTCAGAGTCCGCCCCTGCCGCCGCCTTGGGTCCGGCGCGGGGCGCTCCCCAGGAGTCCGCTCGGGGGGCTCCTTGGGGATCCGTGGGGACCGCCTCCGCCGCCGCGCCTGTTGGCGGAGGGCAACGGGGCGGCGACAAGCGGCCACTGCCAGACGCCCCGGGGTCGGCGTCCGGCTCCGAGTCGAAGCGCGCGCGTCGCCCCTGCGCTTCGAGGGCGTAAGTTAACTCTTCCTATGTGTCATCCTTCTTTTCTTTTTCCGTTCGTTTCTGCTGACGCCCGACCGTCGACGCGCAGTACTTCTCCCCCGCGGCGTCAGCCTGCGGCTGGCGCCCAAGAAGGCGCTGCTGACATCATCCTCCTCCGGGGGGCGGGCCGCAGCCCCGCCGGTGGCGATTGGCGGGGTTCCTGGTGTGGCCACAGGTCCCCCCGCGGGGGTGGCTGCTGCGGAGTCGGTTGGCGGGACGGCGGCGGAGACAGCCGCAGGAGGGAGAGCGGACTCCACTCCGTCTGCGGCTCCACCGATCGCCCCTCCGGCTCAGGTCATGATCCCCCCTTGCCCTCAGGCCGGGGAGGTGATCGACCTTGACGCCGACGAGGCGGAGGAGGCGGAGACGACGGAGGGCAGGGTGGATGCCCCCGCTGCCATGGCGGGGTCGGAGGCAGAGGGGGCACTTGCTCCCGAGGACGCGGCGGCGGCGAAGGCAGCGGCGCCGGAGGCCGGGGTCTCCGTCCCGGTCGCTCCCGCGGGGGTGACTCTGGCGGCCGAGACGGAGGTGCCCACAGGGGTGCCGTTAGCGGCTGCGGTGGTGACGGGTGCGCAGGCGCCGGAGTCGTCGGCGGATCCAGGGGTTTCTGGCGTCGTGATGTCGTCATCGACGGTGATGTCAGAGTCGACCCTTGTTCCGCCCTCGGCTTCCTCTGTCCCTGGGGCGTGGAGAGGGCCCGTCCTCCGCTGGACATCCCGCGACGACCCGCCGAGGTGCCGCTACGCACTGGATGATGCCGCCGAGTGGCATAGGTGGCAGGCGGTGCATGGCGGCGGCGCCCAGGTTCAGGCGGCTCTGACCTCGGCGTTGGGAGTTTTGGCCAACACCGTGGTCCCTGGCAGCCAGGTATGTTGTTCCTGCCGCTCGGCGATGAGTCCCTTCTCTTTGCTTTTTTGCTTTAACGGCATGCCGCTTTGCAGGCTCTCCAAGAGGGCAGCCGGGAGAAGTCTGACTTCCTCCAGCGGCAGCGGAACCTCTGGGAGCACTATAACACCGAGAGGGAGCGCTCCAGGAATCTGACCCTGCAGCTTGGCGCCGCCCAGGGGGCCGTTCGCGACCTGGAGGGGCGTGAGCAGGTGGCGCTAGAGGGGGCGCGGCGTGCCGAGGCCAAGCTCCAGGCCGTCGCGGAGAAGGCCCGCCTCGACCTTGAGGAGTTCCAGGCCGCCATGGACAGGGCCCGCCGCGATGCAGAGGGGCTAAAAGCCGCTGCTGCTGAGCGGGCCCGCCGAGACGCCGAGGAGCTGGCGCGGCTGAGGGGGGAGAGTGCGGCCCTCCGCGCGGGGCACGAGCAACTCCGTTTGCAGGTGCAGGGGCTCCAGTCCGCCTTGTCCCGCAGCGTCGACAGGGAGCGCGAGCTGAAGGCCGAGGCCGACGGTGAGGCTCTTTCTGCTCCCGCGTTTTTATGTCGTTGGTGTTTTGCTTCTTCTGACTTGGTGGGATTTCTCGAGTGGCTCCTGCAGGTGACCTCGCCAGATTGCGGACTCTGCTCGACGAGGAGCGTGGTGAGCATGGCACCCTGCGGGATGCGGTTCGCGTCATCTGCGAGGACTTCGGCGTTGCTCCGGAGGAGGGGTCGAGCTCGCTGCCGGCTCATGTCCTCGAGGTGCGCCGTCGTCGTCGCGAGATCACCGTGGACGCGCTTCGCCTTGGCGTGCGGCGCGCCTTCGGGGTCTTCGGCTCTCACTATGCCGACATTAATTTTGTCGGGATGAGTGAGGGGTACTGCGCCGGCTACACCGACGCCGAGCTGGATGAGATCGACGCCGCGGTGACCGCGCTGGCGGAGGCCCTCGCGAAGCTCCTGGAGGATGAAGCCGTCCCCCCTGCCGATCCTGAGGCCGCTCCTGCCGACCCTGAGGCCGCCGCCGTCGCCGACCCTGAAGCCGCCGCCGTCGCCGACCCTGAAACCGCCGCTCTTGTTGACCCCGAGACCACTGCTCCAGCCGACCCTCCTGTCAATTAACTGTGCCGGGCTTGCGCCCGAAAAAAGTTTGTACTTAAGTCAGTCGTTTTGAACTCGTTTGTGCTGGCCATACGGGCCTGTTCTTATGACTTTTTATTTTGCGCTAAGGAAACCGTTTCCCTTTGTTATTCCTTTGGTCTTTGAAAGCTTTAGGATGTGTTGCCGGGTGCGTCAGTAAGTTTTTGATGAGCGAAGGTACCGTAGCCGCTGGGGCGTAGGCTTTTTCGCAGTCCGATCGCAACTTGGCTGAGCACCGTTCGCGCATCCTTATCTTTTTGCATCCAAAGGTTTTCGAAAGGGAGTGTTCGGTTTTTGAAAAAAGAAAAAACGTTTTCTTTTTAGCGGTGCCCAGCGGCTGGGGTCGGGACCCCTGATAGCCCCCGAGGGGTGTGCGATCCTGGAGCCAGGCCAGGGTCGGATACCCCTGAGTTTAAAAGAAAAGGCCTTCTTTTTTCGTGGAAGATCAAAACTGGTAGCCCCCGAGGGGTATGCGACCCTTGAGCGAGGCCAGGGTCGGATACCCCTGAGCTTAAACGAAAGGGTCTGAGCCAAAGTGGCTCAGGGTTTCTTTTTTCGCAGAAGAACAAAACTGGTAGCCCCCGAGGGGTATGCGACCCTTGAGCGAGGCCAGGGTCGGATACCCCTGAGCTTAAACGAAAGGGTCTGAGCCAAAGTGGCTCAGGGTTTCTTTTTTCGCAGAAGAACAAAACTGGTAGCCCCCGAGGGGTATGCGACCCTGGAGTGAGGCCAGGGTCAGATACCCCTGAGCTTAACCGAAAGAACGGAAAAGATGGCAAGACCATGCATAACTTGAAAATGAGAGCTAGGGGTAGAAGCGCCTTAGCTGTTCTATGTTCCAGGCGTTGCTGAAGATTTGCCCGTCGGGAGTTGCCAGTTTGTAGGTGCCTGGCCGCAGCACTTGTGCGACGATGAACGGGCCTTCCCATGGGGGAGTCAACTTGTGCCGACCCCTGTTGTCTTGGACGAGGCGGAGCACTAGATCTCCGACGTTGAAGGCGCGGCCTTGTATTCTGCGGCTGTGGTAACGCCGTAGGGCCTGCTAGTACTTAGCTGAGTGTAGCAGGGCTACATCTCGCGCCTCGTCGAGTTGGTCTTGTGCGTCCTCGAGTGACGTCTGGTTTCCCTGTTCGTCGTATGCTTTGACCCTCGGTGACCCATACTCCAAGTCGGTGGGCAAGATGGCCTCTGACCCGTAGACCATGAAGAATGGGGTGAACCCTGTCGCCCGGCTGGGGGTCGTCCTCAGGCTCCAGAGGACTGCTGGGAGCTCCGCAACCCATCGTCCGCCGAATTTTTTGAGGCGGTCGAAGATCCGTGGCTTGAGACCCTGAAGTATCATGCCATTGGCTCGCTCGACTTGCCCGTTCGTGCGGGGGTGCGCAACTGCCGCCCAATCCACTCGAATGTGGTGGTCGTCGCAGAACTGGAGGAATCTCTTTCCGGTGAACTGCGTACCGTTGTCGGTTATGATGGAGTTCGGGATCCCGAAGCGGTGGATGATGTCGGTGAAGAACTGTACCGCCTGCTTGGACCTGATTTGCGCCACTGGCCTTGCTTCGATCCATTTGGAAAACTTGTCGACAGCGACAAGTAGATGGGTGAAGCCCCCGGGCGCCCTTTTGAAGGGTCCGACGAGATCCAGCCCCCAGACCGCGAACGGCCACGTGATGGGGATGGTTTGTAACGCCTGCGCGGGCAGGTGGGTTTGGCGGGCAAAGAACTGGCATCCCTCGCAAGTGCGGACCACCTGTGTAGCATCCGCGACCGCGGTCGGCCAGTAGAAACCTTGTCGGAAGGCATTGCCCACAAGCGTCCTTGGCGCAGCGTGGTGACCACAAGCCCCAGCGTGGATGTCCTGGATCAGCGCCTTTCCCTATTCGATCGGGATGCAGCGCTGGAGGATCCCAGTGTGACTTCGCTTGTAAAGCTCCTGGTCGATGATGGTGAAGGTTTTCGCACGGCGCGTGATCCTGCGGGCTTCGGTCTTGTCGGTCGGGAGCGCGTCGCGGATAAGGTAGTCGAGGTACGGGGCTCTCCAATCGGTCGAGGGGTCGGCCCCCGCCGCGGGGCCCGCCTCGATTTCCATAACCGCGGGGTCGGAAGGCTTGGCTTCCGGGGCCGGGTCGGGTGGGGCAGCGTTGGTTCCCTTGGGATCGGTGCTCGGGTCCAGGACAGGTGGCGTGCTGCCGACCTTCCCTGGCTCGGATCCCACCCCCAAAGCTGGGCATGCCCCGCCGACCTCTGCTGGCTCCGGGTAACGGATCGAAGGCTTCAGCTGGTCGCTAACGAAGACGCCGTCGGGGACGGGCATCCGGCCGGACGCCGCCTTTGCGAGCTCGTCGGCGGCTTCATTGAAGCGCCTTGCGACGTGGTTGAGCTCCAACCCGTCGAACTTGTCCTCGAGCTTACGTACCTCGTTGCAGTAGGCGGCCATTTTAGGGTCATGGCAGCTCCATTCTTTCATGACTTGTTCGACGACCAACTGGGAATCGCCTCGGACGTCTAGTCGACAAATGCCCAGCTCGATGGCGATGCGGAGCCCGTTGAGCAGGGCTTCATACTCAGCGACATTGTTGGATGCAGGAAAATGGAGGCGGATCATGTACCTGATGCGTACGCCCAACGGAGAGACGAAGACGAGGCCTGCTCCGGCGCGGGCCCTCATCAGCGACCCGTCGAAGTACATCATCCAGTACTCCTGCTCCTCTGTTGCCGTTGGTGCTTGTACCTCTGTCCACTCGGCCACGAAATCGGCAAGTACCTGGGACTTAATGGCGGTGCGGGGGACGTAGGTGATACCCTGATCCATAAGCTCAAGCGCCCACTTCGCGATCCTTCCTGTTGCATTTGGGTTCCGGATTACTTCACCAAGCGGGAATGAAGAGACGACCGTTACCGGATGGGAGGTGAAGTAGTGACGCAGCTTCCTCTTCGTGATGAGGATGGCGTAGACGAGCTTCTGGATCTGCGGGTATCGTGACTTGGACTCGAACAATACTTCGCTGATGAAGTACACCGGGCGTTGCACCTTAAGAGCGTGTCCCTCCTCCTCCCGCTCCACTACCAGGGCCGCGCTGACCACCTGGGTGGTCGCCGCGACGTAGAGTAGAAGGGTCTCGCCGTCGGCCGGCGGAACTAGAATTGGGGCTTTTGTCAGGAGATCCTTGAGCCTCTCAAGTGCTTCCTGCGCCTCGCTGGTCCACTCAAAGCGGTCGGATTTTTTCAGGAGCCGATAGAGAGGAAGTCCTCGCTCGCCGAGGCGCGAGATGAAGCGGCTAAGGGATGCTAAGCATCCCATGACGCGCTGCACTCCCTTCATGTTCCGGATCGGCCCTATGTCGTTGATGGCCGCTATCTTCTCCGGGTTCGCCTCGATGCCGCGCACGGAGACGATGAAGCCTAGCAGCATGCCCCTTGGGACACCAAACACGCATTTCTCAGGGTTAAGCTTGATACGCTTATCCCTTAGCCTTTCGAAGGCTAGCTCCAGGTCGGGAACGAGCTGATCGCCCTTCCTGGATTTGACTACGATGTCGTCGACGTAGGCCTCAACGGTCTGCCCGATGAGATCTCCGAAGCACTTAAGCATACATCGCTGGAAGGTAGCCCCCGCGTTTTTGAGGCCGAACGGCATCTTAACGTAGCAGTAGGGGCCAAAGGGGGTGATGAAGGAGGTAGCGAGCTGGTCGGCCTCTTTCATCGTGATCTGGTGATAGCCGGAGTACGCATCAAGGAAGCTGAGTGTTTCGCACCCAGCGGTTGAGTCGACTATTTGATCTATGCGTGGCAAAGGGAACGGATCCTTTGGACACGCTTTGTTGAGGCTGGTATAATCGACACACATCCTCCATTTCCCGTTCTTTTTTGGTACAAGAACAGGATTGGCCAACCACTCGGGGTGGTGTACTTCCTTGATGAACCCGGCCGCCAGGAGCTTCTGGAGCTCTTCACCAATGGCCCTGCGCCTTTCTTCGTCGAAACGGCGCAAGCCTTGCTTCACTGGTTTAGAGCCGGCCCTGATGTTCAAGGAATGCTCGGCGACTTCTCTCGGGATGCCTGGCATATCCGAGGGCTTCCACGCAAAGATGTCGCTGTTCGCGCGGAGGAAGTCGACGAGCGCGCTTTCCTATTTGGGGGATAGGGCTGCGCTGATCCGCACGACCCCGCCACCGGAACTGCCGGGGTCGAGAGGGACTTCCTTGATGCCTTCAGTGGGCTCAAAGGAGGTACCTGACTGCTTGGCGTCGGGCTGGTCCTCGATCGTCTCCTCAAGCTGGGCTACCATGTCGCCCGAGACGGTGATGGCCGCGGCGTACTCGGAGCACTCGACGTCGCACTCGTATGCCTTCTGGAAGGTTGTGCCGACGGTGATGACCCCATTAGGCCCTGGCAGCTTGAGCTTGAGGTAGGTGTAGTTGGGGATTGCCATGAACTTCGCGTAGCATGGCCGTCCCAAGATGGCGTGGTAGGTTCCGCGAAACCCTACCACCTCGAAGGTGAGGACCTCCTTCCTATAGTTAGAAGGGGTCCCGAACGTGACGGGCAGGTCGATCTGCCCGAGAGGCGTTGCCTGCTTTCCTGGCACAACGCCATGGAAGGGAGCCTTGCTAGGACGGAGACGGGAGCGATCGATTCCCATGGCGTCGAGGGTCTCGGCGTAGAGGAGGTTGAGGCCGCTGCCCCCATCCATGAGTACCTTGGTGAGGCGTGTCGTGCCGACGATGGGATCGACGACGAGAGGGTAACGCCCCGGATGCCGGACGCGTCCCGGGTGGTCGGACCTATCAAAGGTGATGGCCGGTCCGGACCAATCGAGGAAAGCCGGGGTCGCAGGCTCGGCCGCGTAGATCTCCCGGCGCTCTAGCTTTTGCTGGCGCCTGGTGTCGTATGCTGCGGAGCCTCCGAAGATCATGAAGCAGCCGTCAACTTTAGGAAAGCCGTCTTCCTTTTCCTCGTCACCCTTCCTTTCCTCGTCGGGTTTCCGCTTCCGGTCACCTTTCGCCGGGTTGCCCACAAAGAACCTCTTCATGAGGTTACAATCTTTGTAGGCGTGCTTGACGGGGAACTCGTGGTTCGGGCACGGCCCCTCAAGCAGCTTGTCGAAGAAGCCAGGAGCGCCGTCGGGGGGCGGTTGCTCCCGCTTGCGCTCGGCTGCGGCTACGAGTGGAGCCTCGCGTCGCTGCTTGCCCTTCTTCTTCTGCTGCTGGCGGTTGGAGGTGCCTTCGTCGGCGTCCTCCTCCCGCTTCGCCTTGCCTTTGGAACGATCAAAGATCGCTCCGACAGCCTCTTCACCAGAAGCGTAGCTAGTGGCGATGTTGAGGAGCTCTTCCATGGTTCGCGTGCCTCGGCACCCTAGCTCGTGGACGAGGGGTCGGCAAGAGGTCCCTGCTAGGAAGGCCCCTATAACGTCGGCGTCGGCGACGTTGGAGAGCTCGGTGCGCTTTCTGGAGAAGCGCCGAATGTAATCCCGAAGGGACTCGTCCGCCCCCTGGCGGCAGCTCCGAAGATCCCAGGAGTTGCCAGGGCGTGTGTACGTCCCTTGGAAGTTTCCTACGAAAACCTCCTTCAGGTCGTTCCAGTTGCGAATGCGTCCTGAAGGGATATGTTCTAGCCAGGCTCTCGTAGAGTCTGCCAGAAACAGGGGTAAGTTGCGGATGATGAACAGGTCATCGTCCGCCCCGCCGGCTTGACACGCAAGCCGGTAATCGCTGAGCCATACTCCAGGGTTGGTCTCCCTCGAGTATTTGGCCACGCTCGTGGGCTGCCTGAAGCGCGGCGGAAAGGGCGCATTTAGGATGCGCGTGGAGAAGGCCCGAGGTCCGGCCGCTCCGGGGCTCGGACTGCGGTCCTCCCCGCTGTCGTAGCGCCCGCCGCGATGGACGTGGTAGCCACGATCCGCCCCGTCCCCCCTGTCCGCGCGGGAGCGTCTCCGCGTGTTCAGCGTGTCGCGGGCGTCGCGGACGAGGCCGACGCGCTGGTGGACGGATCGGGCCTCGCCTATCGCGGGTGGCGGTGCTCGTTGGGCGGTTGCAGCCGGATTCACCTCCGGAGGGGGTTGATGAACAGATTCCCCCCACCGTTCCGGGGGCGCGCCCTGCGTCGCCCGACTGGCGTTCTGGCCGCGTCGTCGAGACGCTGAACTTTCCGCCTGCTGGACGGCGGCGCACTCGAGCAGGTTACGCATCTCTTGGCGCGCCCGTCGCTCCTCGGGCGTTGCTGGCTCGGGGAGCTGTCGGAGTAACACCGCCGCGGCGGCGACGTTCTGGCTAGCGCGGGCAAAGAGCGGCGGGCGTTCTCCATCCGCACAGATGCGTTCCTGGACGTCGCGCGCCCGTTGCCACGCTCCCCCCTCGTGATGGGGGTGCTCTACTCCCTGGCGAGCGCCCACGTGCGCTTCCAGTTGCTGGGAGCATTCTGGGGCCCTGGGTAAGGCTCCCGTTGTAGCTGCGGCGTCCGAGGGGGGAGCCCGTTGCCTCCCCTCGGCACCATCGCCATTGGACCCCTCGGAGTGCGCATCAGCCATGAAGCACTCGCGCGAGGGCCGGGGATTCTCGTTACTAGAGCCAGTGTCGGAGATTGTCCTTGCCACGCCCACGAGCTCGTTGCTCGTAGGTGACGTGGCGAGGGACCGCGCTAGGAGGCGACCGTGAGCCCCCGTGGCGTTGCGTAGCCCGAAGAGCCATCCTTCTGGTGAGGCCCTTCCGGCTGGCGTCCGGCCGCTCGTCGCCGTCTTGGCTGTGGTGCCGAGGGCAGCGGGATGAGCGGGCAGGACGTGGACAGGGATCAGCTCGATCCCTTTCCCGGTGGCCAGGAAGTCCAGGCTGCCGAAACGGATTAGGGAGCCTGGAGCAAAGCTGCTATCGCGATTGGCCATCTGAGACTTGGAGATGTACGCGCAAAGGTCCCCTACCTGGCGCGCCAACTGTCGTTGTCAAGATCAGCGGATCAAGACTTAGACTAGTAAATTTCTTTTATGCGCGTGAGCCTCAGATGGTTGCACGGGAGACACGGATTAGACTGGTTCGGGCAAAGGAAGCCCTACGTCCAGTATCGAGGATGCTCGTGTTACCCGTGCGGGGGTTCTGTAGTAGGGGGTTATAGATTGGCGAGAGAGGGACTGGTCCCAAGTCTCTTCGGTTTTTGTGCTCTTAGGAAGAGTGGTGGTCTACTATGGTGTACGGGAGAAGGAGCTGATTCCCTCCATCCCCTCCCCCCGGCTCTGGGTTCCTCCTTTTATATCACAAGGGGACGGCTGGAGTTACAATTGGGATCGGGTAGAAAGGCCCGTAAAGAGTAAAGAGTAAGATGGTAAAAAGTAAGGCAGGAAGGAGGGGAGAGATCCCAGGCGCCCTGATATCCTGCCGACCCTGAACGCGTGCCGCCGTGCATGCCGGAGGGGGAGGTCGCCGGATGCCAAGTGTTGTTATTCCCCGTAGGTAGCTACTTCGATGTTCGTAGGTACCAGGTTAGATCATGATGAGGCGGCTTCGTCGTTACCCCGGCGTCCGTTAGGGAGAACGGTGGATACCGCTGCTCCGGCGATGGCTGCTGAGAGGGAGGGCGTCACGTCCGCACTGTTGGGTGCGCGGGACTCGAGGGTGTGCGGGACCCAAGGACAGGCCTCTCTCTCCTTTGCTCCGGTCGGCGCAGGTCATGAGTGCTCCGTGGCGAATGAGAACTGGCCGCCGGCACTGTAGCCTGCACAAGACGGTCATGCACGGGTACTTGCGCCAGGTTGCGTGAGGGGCTCGGTCGCCCTGCCCTCTGCCAACTCTGTGGTGCATTTATGGCGAGGCCGACGGGGGGACCCACAGGATTTGTCTTGTCTATGCGGACCGCATCCGAGGGGGTTCCCGGGCTTGTGGGCCCCGGTGCGCCCGACCCCTTTGCTTAGGGTCGGGCGAGGCGGAGAACTCCGCGGCGTGGGGTCGGGTGCTCCCGACCCTGGGATCGCAGTCGGGCGAGGCGGAGATTTTGCGGAGGGGGGTCGGGCGCTCCCGATCCTGGTGCCGGGGTCAGGCGTGGCGGAGATTTGATCATGCTTTGGTGGGCCTGGGCCTTCATGTTTGCTTCTTTAAGCAGTCTGTTAGGGGGTCATTAATATTTCCCCCCAACATTATTGTTATTTTATATAAACTTAGTCAAAAATAGGATTGTTTGACTTAGAACAAACTCAAAGTCACTTATATTTCATTATTGAGGGAGCATCATGTTAGCTCAATTAAGAAAAAGGAAAAATATAAACTTACACTAAAAGTATAAAGTCACATATCTGGACTAATCTATAATAGTACACTTCAAAGTGCATCTCTAATGTTCTTTTATTTCATACAGACATGCAAACCGGAATTTTGTGCGTATATGAGTTCAATTCATAAGAAAGCGGATAAATAAACTTGGAACAGTAGGGTACTATCTTGCTATTACTCACGAGATATGCTATTAAAAATAAGATACATTCTAAAAATTCTTATGAAAACTAGAACATCCAACTATCAGTGGGTAGAATCTAATCATCAGAGCCAGATCTACTATATTTTCTAAAAAATTACCACATCTATCATTATGAAAATAGTCCAAACCCTCTATATCTATATCTAAATTATCCACCTTTTGCATCATGAAAAATAACAAAAAGTAACTCTATTTTCATCCAAATTAGTTATCTAGTTCTCTAAATTTGTATTTTAATTACCCACATCTGCTATTACTAAAAATAATCACTAAATCCAAATCTAAATTTCTTAAATATACCATTATGAATAAATATCCCAAAGTACACTAATATATAATTCTAAAAATATTGTTATTATTAATATAAAAATACTAACTTAATGTGTATACATGCATGATACAACATGTAGACCAACTGCACATCTATGGAAGAAGCAATGAAAATACCAATTTTCATGATGAATACATTGCTCGGACTAAGGGTGCAATTACTAACTATGAATATGGATGAAAAAATATACAAAGTAGTTACTAACTAAAATCTATCATAAATGAATAAAGATAAAAATATACAAAGCCGTGCGAAAGTATAGGTTGACGGACTAGCATATGCTAGAATTATTTTTAAAAAAAAACATATACTAGAATTACGACTACTTGTAGCACTAACAGCTAGCGTAGAGTTTGGGTGGCTACGGGAGTCTGTACCTCTTGTCTCGTAGGAAGTCTAGGAGTTGGCGGATGAGCAAATCTGCACCTTTTTGTGTAGAGTGAATGTCCCCAGAGTTATGTTTGTCAAGATCGTAGAGAATATCCTTAAAAACTTTCACCAAGTCCGGATTCCGGCCAACGGAAACAAAAGCCCCACACTCATAGTTTTGTTTAAGCTGGTCATATGTTGCCTTGGCAAGAGTGGTCTTGCCAAGTCCTCCAAATCCAAGAACAAAGACAACCCTTGTCTTCATGTCATCGTGGGATAACATCTGTATGACTGCTTCCTTGGACTCATCGATGCCAATGAGCATGGACGCGCTGGTGCTGTAAACCGGCGCGATGCGCGGATCAATACACGAGGATGGTGTGGCAGGACTAGCCACCCAATCGTCGATCTTGTACCTCTGACGCCGCTCGGCGATCTCTTTGAGCTTCTTTTTGACCTCCTCGATCGCGTTGGCAATGTCATGGAGAGCTACGGTCTTGCTAAACAAGGTGCCGATCTTCTCCTTCAGCCGCTTGAGCTTGTTCTTGTTCTTGTTGACGGGCTCGGGATCCTTGGCGTGGATGAGGAAGGTGTCGACGACGTCCTCCATGTCGTAGGATGCCTCCCTGACCTCGCAGGCCCAGATCTTGACCTGCTTGTTGAGCTGGTCCGGGGGCACCTTGTCGATCTCTTGGAGGAAGGCGTGTGCGCTCTCGAGCTCCCTTGTGAGAGACTGGATCCGCTGCTTCACGCCCGCCTGCAGCTTGTACTCCGCCGCGAGGAGCTCGGCCAGCTTGGAGATGATGCTGCCGATGGCCCCCGTCACGAGATCCATGCTCGCGCGAGGAGCTCCCAATGGAAGCTCGAGTAATGTTGGGTTTGGCGGAGGGCTCTCAGGAACAACAATGGTTGATGTCCGTGTGTGAGGAGAGGAGAGTAGACAACCATGTTCCGTGAGTCAAGTCTAGCGGGCCAAGCTGCCATTACTTCCGTGTCCATCCATCACGTGCTAGTGAAGGTGACGGAAAGATTCTGCTATTTAAATTGCTCTGAAGAAAAACGAGCCCCCAGAAACTTCTTCGTAATTCACAGTTTGAATTTGCGTACACCACCCCCACGCACGCACTGACGCATTACAGTCACACGCACATCACACACATCTCGTTTGCACTGTCACGACGCTTATTTCCATCTTGTACTTCTTGCTGCATATATTTTACGAGTACTGCCGCCTGAAGTAGTTTTTGAAGGGGGAAACCATTTATTACTTTGATATTTACAGCTTGTGGTGTACAAGTAGGTGGGACCTGGATCTATCATTTTTCTTCGGGTCGCTACTCTACGCAAAGAAGCTAGAAGTTGTGAGTGTGTGTATTATGGTCCTTTCGAAGATAATGATCTACATGATGTGGTACTTTTGGAAGCAACGAAACCAAACCTACACCTAGGATTGGCCTTAGGACGTGACGTGCTAGCCTGTCCGTCACGGCAAGGGCGCAGAAACACGAAGGCACCGTTGGCCGTATCTGCTTGGAGAGATGCTAGTACTGTTGATCCCTCTCTTGCCCACCGAGCAACCGTGTCGGCACAGCTCGCACGCCAGCGTACCGTGTGTCTTTGTCGACCCGAGCATGGAGTCATCGCCACTTCGCCAGGGCATGGCCACATGACCACATCTGTCGCCGGAAGGCAGCAAGGGACACGATGGAGGATGGATTATTGCCAGTTGCAAGCATTAAGTCATGCAAGAGACCAAAGGGTCACACCACCATCGTAGCCTCTGCATGGCTTCAACTTTGTTACACACACTCACGCACATACATTTCCACAGTTACTTCTGCTGGTCAAGAAATGCGCAAAGCTTTAAACTTTTGTTACACGATTCTATCAATACAATCCAGCTTGACCGACATATTGGACCCCCAAGTGTAATGCTATTAAGGCAAAACTACCTTCCACATGAGGCTTTACATCTTTGATTTCAGCACGTACTTGAAAATAATGAGTGTACAAGCATGGATATCACATCCATTAGACAAATATACAACGACGACCATAAGAAAGAACTCAAAGGAGCCTCGGACACAGTTAGACACTGATCTCAAATCTTACTATTACTAATTGAAGGTATCATTTGAAGCTTCCACATGAAGCCACCTATTAATATAATCCTAGGTGGACACTTTAGAAAAAGATATAAATCCTAGAAATTCTCTTAAAAGGGAAAAATATCTGGGCATTAACTCGGTAGGCTCAAATCACAAAAGTTATTGGATCTATTATATTTTTTAAAAAATTACCTATCTATACCATTATGAAAATAGCCTAAAGTAACTTCCTAAATTTATACATACAAAATTATACACAGAGGTACACAAATTTATGGATTTAAATGTCTATTTCTTACACTGTGGTGTATGATACATCACCATTTATAAATATATAGAGGAAGTGACCAGAATATAGATTTTTATGTTAAAATATAGCTCAAACTTAGCGTCCATTAAATAAATTCAAGCGCATATGTGCATCGCAAAGTGAAAAAAATAAAGATTATAAATATGGATGAAAATATAATAAACTAATTACTAACTAAAGTCTATCATAATCAATTGAAGATAGTAATTTATATCTATATAAGTATTGTGTTAGCAAATTTAATAAATGAGAGAGCTCAAGGTAGTAACTTTGATTGTTAGCAATGTTCTCTTATTTTTTAATTGGAGACTGCACATTAATCTTCACAAGGTGCAATAGGAAAAAAGATAAACATTATAAATTCTTATAAAAATAAAACATTTGGGCATCAATCATGTAGACTATAATAATCATTGCAATTGGTGTATTATATTTTTTAATAAAATATCCACCACTTTTATTATAAAAATATTTTGAATAAAACCCCTAAACTGATATATAAATTACCCACCTTTACATTATAAACAATAATTTAAAGTAACAATATTATCTTCATCTAAATTATTCATAAATGTTATTATAATAAATAACTTAAAATGCCCTTCTGAATTTGTATCTAAATTATGCACGTATGTCATTATTCAAAATAACCTATATATATAAGGAAACATTTAAATCTTAATCTAACTATTTGCATGTTAATTATATAGAAATGTCCAAAAGTAAACAAAAATATGATTCTAAATAAGCTATTTCTATCATTGTTAATATAGAAATACTAAGTTAAGGTATATATACATAACGTGTGTCACCATGTGTAGACCATTTATAAATGTATTGAAGGAAGCGATGAAAAAAACTAATTTTCATGCTAAACACAATGTATGGAGGTGCATTGTAAAGTGAAAAGGTATGAGTGTAGATAAAAAAGTGTATAGGGTAATTACTAAATAAAGTCAATCACAACAGGAGTATCATGTTAGAATATTAAATAAATGAGAGAGTAGTAGATAAATAATTTTTTTATTAGCTAGAGGATCTAATTTTTAAATGAAACAATATGTCAGAAGGCTTATCAAAAACATTGAAGATGCTAAAGATGGGAAGTTGAAGGTGGATAGAGAGAACGATGAGCTCACATTGGCCCTTGGGAATCCAGAACACCCAGGTTATGGGTTTGTTCCGTAGAAGTTCGCTTTCCGTAGGGACATCGCTTCATACAGAAGCCTTAAACGAAGAAAGCAACAACAAGAGGAGAGCTGGCGGCGCATGTTAGAAGTCAAAGTGCATTCACAAGAAGTAAGAATGCAAGAAGAAATTAAGCGTCGAGTGGCTCTGGCAGTTATTGAGATGGCCCAATGTGGAGCACTGCCGGATCCCAACGTTGTCAGCCCTTCTCAACACCAAAGCAGCTATGCTTCCACAGGGGTCCCCGGTGAGCACATGCCAAGATTACCCCATGGACAACCAACGGTACCCTATGGATGACATCACTCAGCGCACCTCATGTGAGCTGCATAGACCATTCAACAACATCACTGTTAAGGTATACATATATATAATTTATGCAATCTTCTCAATTGATCCACACCTTGGGAGTTTAATAACTTCTTTATTTCTCCTATATATGTACAGGTGGTGTACAGGAGTGCTTTACGAATCCTGCCAGGGCAGACAAGCCATGACTTGGAGATTCCACTTGGCTACTCCAGCGTTGGCCTAGAGCAGATTGTTGATAGTCCATATGAAGACCTAGAGCTCGACATCCCTAGAGGTGACGGGGAAAGGACACTAGGATATGCACTTCACAGGATCATTATATGGCGCAAACACTACATCATCATCCCCAGCAAGATGGAATCATTGCTCCCCGTAGATCCCCCGCAGCGGCCATCTCCTCAAAACTCACGATCGACATCTCTAGCAAATCCACCTCGGACCGTCATCACCATCGGGACCGTCGCATCCTGCTCGATCACCATCTCCATCTCCATCGAATCCTGGTGGTGCGAGCGACAACGAACACAACACCCCTCCCTGATCACCGTCGTCGGGACTAAGACCCGCAGCGAGCAAGTAACCTCCAGCAAGTCTGAAGAAGCCGTGACCACCGCCTTCCAAGCTAAGGCATCCAAAGAAAACAAGAACGTATGAACCCATTCAGAAACTATCAGCTGATATGACTACTGAGGAATTACAGGAGCTATCCCAAGCAACGGTGAAGGAGTTCTTCAAAAAATCCGCTAAACAAAGAAAAACAAAGGAGATGGAGCCAAAGCTAGTAGGTCTAGCAAAATTAAAATTTTTTATTGGAATGTCAAAAGAACCAAAGAGGACTGTACTATCGAATTAAGAGCGTTTGTTAGTTAAGTCTGATGAGAAGAAACAATGGCGAGGAACATCATCTTCCAATCGTACTATCCCCCAGCTTAGGGATCTACCAGATAAAGACGCTCAAACTATACAAGCAATGCCCTTAGAACAATGAATCAGAGTCATTGGATTTATGCAAGATACAGGTATGTCTTTTGCTAATGTTCCAGAGCCAATTGTACCTAAATGACCCTTTGAGGTAGGCAAGCCTCTAGTAAGGCCTAAATTGGTACGGAATCTCTCCACAAAGATGTAAGAATTCCATGAATGGTACATGGAGTAGTCTGCTAACGATAGGTTCATGTTCGCTCTTCGAGTTAAACCAATTGATTTTTTTGGTGAAGGTGAGAAACTCCTATGGATGGAATTCAAGGTTATATATGAAGTGTACCATCAAGATGTCCTTGATGTCTCTCTCATCAGCGCCTGGGTTCTGTAAGTGTCTGTTTATTAATATGTAAATTTTAGCTTAGATCATTATTTTTTATGTGTGCGTCGCTCTACTAACTTTGTCTTCCATTTTATGTAGGATGCTAATTCAGAGGTGCCGCAGAAAATCATACTTCAATATTAGTTTCATGGATCCATCGCTCGTTAACCAAGCTCAGATACGGGATCAGCTAAAAAAAATTAGAGGCAGTATACAATTTCTTGGACAAACAAAATTACAAGGAATACATACTATTGCTGTACAACTTTAAGTAAGTGCAGGTACCGTCTATTTTTGTTTCTTTTTCCTTACCTAATTAATGTTAGTTATCTTTAATATGAACATTTATGTATGCAGTTTCCATTGGATTCTCATAATAATTATGATTGATAAAAGCCACATTGTTGTTGTGTTCGATTCATTGAGGAAACCACCAGCGGAGTATCAAGATATTCAAGACATGCTAAACTCATAATAATTCAGGACTTTTATCTCTATGTAAAAGTTTGTTTCCTAAATTTTCACCTAACATTCTATCATTCATTATTTTAATCCGCGGTGCATGGAAACAATTCCTCAAGACTCACCATGGTCCATTCAAAGAAAAACTTACATTCAATACAAAGTTCCCGATACGTATGAAGTTTGCACATTTCATACATTTTATAATACGAATATTTCATAACTTGTTTTTTCCCACTAAAGTGCTTGTGATGGGAACAAGGCAATAATTTATGTGGATAGAGCACATGAACAATTTGTGCATCACAAGGTGTTGTCATTGCATGATATAAATGTACATAAAATAAAACTATTAATAATTAATTATATTCTCATTCCTTATATTTAATTATTCGTGTAACATTCACATATTTCCAAATTATATATGTTTAATATTCAACAAAAACTCATGGAGAAGGAGAGGATTTTCGCAATATGTGAAGGTCTCAGAGAATTCCGGGTGGACGAGGTGATAAATCCCGCGGGAGAATTTTATTACGACAAACGTTCAGTAGCCGCACTGAGCAACACCATGGCGGGAGGATCCTAGGAATGAAGAGGATAAATTATTGTATATATAGTATATGTATAAATACTAATATACTAAGAATTGTGTATATATATTACTGTCATGAAATATATATGCTACTTGCATACAATATTAATATGGAAAAGAATTTTTTAAAAAAAATTTAAGTACTCAAGGGGTACGTGCATGCGCCATGCACGCATGCACGTATGCACGTAGCTCCTTTAGTCCCGGTTGGTTTGCGTGGCGGTCGGGACTAAAGGGGTCTTTAGTCCCGGGCGAATGACCTAGGACTAAAGAACCCCCATTCGTCTTGAAAATTTAGTCCCATTGGATTTTTGGGATCTATGGCCCTATCCAACCGGAACTAAAGCCGTATTTTCCACCAGTGATATTTACCATATGCTGTCCATCGCCATCGAAGGGCGTCTTCCCGGCCTTCCTGCAGCTGCTCATCAGAGGCATTGAAGAAGGCTTTCACCTCTGGCTCGACATGGATTTGCAATGCGGACCACAACCTATCACTGCCAGTCCTCTGTAGCCACAGCCTGCGCGTCCGAAGAGCAAATCCGGCGAGCTTGAAGTCAATCACCCCCAGTCCGCAAAAGTTTGTCGGACGGCAAACAGTTGGCCAAGCTATAACATTTTTGCCATGGACGGCGAATCTGTTCCAGTCCAGAGGAAGTTCCTTCGGATGCGGTCAAGTTCTTTGATCACCCAGGGTGGCAGCTTATCTGACATGATCACATAGATGGGCATGGTGGAGAGCGTCGACTTCACAAGGGTGAGACGCCCACTCTTGTTCATCAACGGGCCCTGCCAAGTTGGTAATTTCACGGCAACCTTCTCGATCAACGGTCGGTACTACGATTTCGGCAGAGCTTTGGTGGATAGAGCTTTGGCGATCACACTATACCCAATATATCTCATGGCGTCTATAGTGTGCTTAAGGATGTTGGAGTTAATTAAGCATCTCCAATGTGAACCAAAATGTGCACCTCAAAAGCTAGAGAAGCCACCAGAATGAATGCTCTTAGGGAAAAAAGATAGAAAAGGATTATGCGGTTAAATCGATTCAAACTATGATGTTGTTCAGAAACAATTCAACCAAATAGAGTCCAAAATGAATATAAAATATTGAATATGCATCTTTAAATTCTAAGTTATGTTCGGAGAAATGTTGGATGAATTGTATTAATTGTTTTATGCGCACAGAATACACAAAAATCATAAATTTATGCAAAAGTGAACTAGTTGTAAAGGTTTAGAAGAAAGAATAAATGAATGAAAGAAAAAGCTTACCTGGACTCATGGAGTCATGGACAGCTCCCAGCCTCCCACTGCCACTGGACGCTGGGCTTCCTGGGCTGACTGATTTCACATTTCCGCCCAACAATGTTGCATATGTTGCTATGCTACTCTAATTAACATGTAGATTTTCCCCATATTTGTCATAATTTATGAAATATAAATTAAATAAATAAATATAACAACTATATTCATGGAGGTAATAGGTCTTCTTATCCATTCGAATTTACTAAATAGATGGTCTACAGTCATGCTTAGAATACTATAGCATTGCTCATGGGTCAAAAACAGAACCAAACAAGGATGAGTTCACAGTATTTAAAGAACCTTACAACACGAACAACTTGGCATTAAAAAAAGTGTTTACAATGATCTACTTACGAAGGACAAGGTAATTATATAACGTACTGACAAATGTTTGACCTTGCATATAGGAAAAAAAGAAAAGGTGGATGGGGTGGGTGAAGGGGGGAGGGGGACTGAAATCCACGACCTCAGCCATCAAGGACAGACACAAGAGAGACATCAGCCTCTTATTACACTCTCACACTAACTCAGACACAAAAGGGAGTTTGATACCAACAGAATCCAATGGTAGGGTTATCCAAACAATAGAAATAGAGTCGAAGATAATGCTACGGAGAAACGGAGTCCATCCAGGCGAATCTTGAAATAGTATTGAACAGCGATTGACTGCCTATAGATTATGTCACTGAAGCAGCCACAAAACGAACATATGTAGCAACTGAAAGAAGGAAGAAGAACTCGAAGCAGCAGCTAAAGAAAACACGTAGGTGCATGCAGGGTGGTTTGGTGGAATCGAACTGAAGCGATTCAATAGCTATCTTCCAATGGTGTCGCCTCCTCATCCTCCTCTTGATCTTGTTCTTCTTCTTCTTCTTCCTCTTGATTCAATAACTATCATCATTGTCTGATTCGCTGGAATTCCAAATTTAGTTAGAACTGATTATGAGATCAACAGAAGATTAGATGGAAATTACGAGGAGTCCATGTGAGCAGGTACGCACCTAGAATTGTAGCAATAATCATAGCGGTCAATTTCGAGTGTGGGCCGGTTGGGATGGGCTTGGATTGTGTGCCTCAGTGCAGCCTCCACTCTGCCGGTCAGATTATTGGCCACATCATCAGGCAGCCCCCAACCGGTGAGAAGAACTACTGTTAGTTTCTGAAGCGAAGGGAGGCACTCCAAGCCCAGATTGCAGTCGGTTAATTCTTCCACGTCGTTGCGAAAGCTGAGCACTTCCAGGTTTGGCATAAGGGCACCTGCTACTCTGCAGTTGTCCTGTTTCTTTTTAAAACGAAATTGTGAATGATGAAACACTCGAGTCGAGATTGTGAATGAAACACTCGAGTCCTCGTTGACCACAAACTGGACCGTTGAAAAAGGCAACTCGCAGGATCTCAACTTCTGAAAGTAGCCATGAGCGGCAGTACCAGTTATCGTTGCCTTGCTGCGGCATCTCGTGGACAGCGTGAGCTTGAGGTAATGGAGCTCTGGCAACTCTCCCAAGATTTTCAGACCCTGGTCACCCATCTCATCGACAGTCAGGGTCAAGTGGGAGAGGTTGGGGAGACGCGTTGGATCAATGCATGGCGGCAATTCAGGGACCGTGTCCAGAACCAAATGGCAGAGTCCTCGCGGGAGCGGGAGCGGGAGCTGCCATTTGTTCTCCCGTGCTCCTTCTCCATCTTCAATAGTTACACTCGCACCGAACAGTTGCAGACGTTGCAGGTTGTGGAGATTTCCTAGTGAATTCACGAAGTCCGATTGCATTCTCTTGTCCTTGAAATGGCCAGTAAAAATCCTGAGCGCCCTGAGTTCACGTAGGTTGCCCAGATCTTTCACAAACTGGCCGATTGACTTTTCATCGCCCCACGTGCCAGGACGTATGTGCAACTCCTGCAGGGACGTCAGGTTCTTGATTTCCTCACCCGGCAGGCTATAATCCACAGCACGTAGGCATACCAATTGTGTTAGCATGCCCACGCTCGATGGTAATAATTCCCTTGGATGCTCACTTGCACTTAGGATGTTGTCATCCAAATACAACACCCGAAGAAACTTGAAAGCTGCTTCTTTCGGAAGCTCCAAATCCTCATAGGAGGACCGGCTTGTCCCGAGGTACCTCAAATGAAGTAAATCTCCAATATGCTCATAGAAGGGTAAACGATGAAAGCTGCCATCCAAATATAGCACGCGTAAGAGTTTAAAGCTCCGAAACTGGACCATTGGAACAGAATGGCGCATAAAAGCAAAGAAAGACCTTGCTCGTGCTGTGTCCGTATGATTGTTCAGAGGAGCATCATTGTGGAGAGCTAACCTACGTGCATTGCTTCCTAACAATGTGTCTTCAGTACGGTTGTCGAATACCATGGCAAAGTTTGCTTCACGGGACAAGGAACGGATGAGATCAAGAATCATATCATGGATACGGCATCCATTTATGATTCTGGTTTCTTCATCCTCCACTGGCTGGATCAAACTTCTGTTAACTAGGTTGTTGAAGTATCCCTCCCCAATCTCATACAAGCCGATTCCTGGTTTCTCATTGACAAAACCTTCAGCTACCCACATCCATATCAAAGCATCCTTTTTAATCAAATAATCTTCTGGAAATAAGCTTAGATACAGTAAGCAAGTCTTCAGGTGAGAAGGGAGATCATAGTAGCTAAGAGACAGTATCCACAGAGTATCATCTACTTGCTCTTTATCTTTATCACGAAAACCAATAGAGTTGCACACCTCAAACCATTCTTGCATTGATTTTCCCACCAGTAAGCTAGCCATTGTGATGATAGCTAAAGGTACACCACCACATTTTTTCAGAATTTTATCAACTACTTCAGATACCTTCGGTCGTTGATTATCAGGACATTTATCTTCAGGGATCCTTGCATAAAATAACTCTTTTGAGTTATCATCCGAAAGCGGTTGTAGCTTGTATTTGTATACCTCATCACCAGTGGCAACTTCTGAATTACGAGTGGTTATTATTATTCTGCTTCCTTTATTATTCTGAGTACTCAAAACCTGATCTATGATTCTCTTCTTAGATTGTGTCTCCCATACGTCGTCAATGACAATTAGGTACCTACCCACATGACAATAGTCAGTAAAAGTATCCAAGACATCTATCTATATAACAAAGAACCGTGAATGAATATATAGAACAAATAGAAAACTACTCGTCATGTTATAACACTAATGAAACTAATGATTCTGAATCTTTGCTGACTGGTTGGCAATCAGCTGCAAGTGAGTGTCTCCAACGGTGAAGTCAACTTGATAGACCATTTCACCAACTACCTATAGCACATTCTTCAAAACTAATGTGGGTCCACACATAATAGAGATGTTAAATACATATTGCATATGTAAGGAAATGCACTATAGACTCTAAAATTTATCCCACAAAGAGTGTCCTTTTACCTCCTAGTAAATATCATCTAATTAAAACAACATTCACACCAATAAAGAAAAACATATGGAGAAGCACGTAGAGCGAATCAAATGATCAAATGATGTTATTTCTCTGGTTCCAATGCACATGCATTTATTTAGGATCTAGAAAACTAAACGGACAGCATGAGTTTCAATCACAATTAGTATTAGTTATTAGGGGCAACATAGATATTTTCTCATCACTACTAATGTGTCTGAAATTTTCTAAATGGACACTCATTGCCGGACAGAGGGAGTACCTATTAACTAGTAGCTAGTTTTCTCTGTTCATTTGTTCATTGTGCCATGCATATAGAACGAGTCTATGTTGGCACTTATAGCTAGCTGAGTTGTCAAAAATGGAGACACCTTATAATGTAGGAGTAAGATAGTTGAGGGCTCATAATTAGTGATTAAGAAACTACTCCCTCTGTATAGAAATATAATGGATTTTGAGTTTATCTTAAGTCAAACTATCATGAGTTTGACCAACTTTATAAATAAAAATTTAATATCTAATGTATCAAAGAAGTAAACTATGAAAATACATTTCATAAACAATCTATTGATACTCATTTGATATCATAAATATTATTGTTATTTCTTATAAACTTAGTGAAACATAGGATTGTTTGACTTATAACAAACTCAAAGTCACTTATATTTCATTATGGAGGGAGTATCATGTTAGCTCAATTAAGAAAAAGGAAAAATATAAACTTACACTAAAAGTATAAAGTCACATATCTAGACTAATCTATAATAGTACACTTCAAAGTGCATCTCTAATGTTCTTTTATTTCATACCGACATGCAAACCAGGAATTTTGTGCGTATATGAGTTCAATTCATAAGAAAGCGGATAAATAAACTTTGAACAGTAGGGTACTATCTTGCTATTACTCATGAGATGTGCTATTAAAATAAGATCAATTCTAAAATTCTTATGAAAATTAGAACATCCAACTATCAATGCAGTAGAATCTAATCATTAGAGCCAGATCTACTATATTTTCTAAAAAAATTACCACATCTACCATTATGAAAATAGTCCAAAGTAATCCCTCTATATCTATATCTAAATTATCCACCTTTGCCACCATGAAATATAACAAAAATTAACTCTCTTTTTTCATCCAAATTAGTTATCTAATTATCTAAATTTGTATTTTAATTACCCACATCTTCTATTACTAAAAATAATCACTAAATCCAAATCAAAATTTCTTACATATACCATTATGAATAAATATCCCAAAGTACACCAATATATAATTCTAAAAATATTGTTATTATTAATATAAAAATACTAACTTAATGTGTATACATGCATGATGCAACATGTAGACCACGTGCTCATATATGGAAGAAGCAATGAAATTACCAATTTTCATGATACATATATTGCTCGGACTAAGGGTGCAATTACTAACTATGAATATGGATGAAAAAATATGCAAAGTAGTTACTAACTAAAATCTATCATAAATGAATAAAGATAAGTACTCCCTCCGTTCCAAATTGTAGATCGTTTTGGGTTTTTTAGGGGCATAGTTTTTACTATGCATCTAGATAGTGTATGTCTAGATGCATAATAATATCTATGAACCTAGAAAAGTCAAAATGACCTAAAATTTAAAATGGAGGATGTATCTATACGAGAGAATAGTAAATATGTTTAATCATTAGTTATGGACTCTAATTCATTTGTCAATTTCTACATGTTGTTCCGCTCACAATTATTAGCAGTGCGAAAGTATAGGTTGACGGACTAACAGCTAGCTAGCTAGCGTAGAGTTTGGGTGGCTACGGGAGTATGTACCTCTTGTCTCGTAGGAAGTCTAGGAGTTCGCGGATGAGCAAATCTGCACCTTTTTGTGTAGAGTGAATGTCCCTAAAAACTTTGTCAAGATCATAGAGAATGTCCTTAAAAACTTTCACCAAGTCCGGATTCCGGCCAACGGAAACAAAAGCCCCACACTCATAGTTTTGTTTAAGCTGGTCATATGTTGCCTTGGCAAGAGTGGTCTTGCCAAGTCCTCCAAATCCAAGAACAGAGACAACCCTTGTCTTCATGTCATCGTGGGACAACATCCTTATGACTGCTTCCTTGGACTCATCGATGCCAATGAGCATGGACGCGCTGGTACTGTAAAGCGGCGCGATGCGCGGATCAATACACGAGGACGGTGTGGCAGGACTAGCCACGCAATCGTTGATCTTGTACCTCTGACGCCGCTCGGCGATCTCTTTGAGCTTCTTGTTGACCTCCTCGATCGCGTTGGCAATGTCATGGCGAGCCATGGTCTTGCTAAACAAGGTATCGATCTTCTCCTTCAGCCGCTTGAGCATGTTCTTGTTCTTGTTGACGGGCTTGGGATCCTTGGCGTGGATGAGGAAGGTGTCGAGGACGTCCTCCATGTCGTAGGATGCTTCCCTGACCTCGCAGGCCCAGATCTTGACCTGCTTGTTGAGCTGGTCCGGGGGCACCTTGTCGATCTCTTGGAGGAAGGCGTGTGCGCTCTCGAGCTCCCTTGTGAGAGACTGGATCCGCTGCTTCACGCCCGCCTGCAGCTTGTACTCCGCCGCGAGGAGCTCGGCCAGCTTGGAGATGATGCTGCCGATGGCCCCCGTCACGAGATCCATGCTCGCGCGAGGAGCTCCCACTGCAAGCTCAAGTAATGTTGGGTGTGGCGGAGGGCTCTCAGGAACAATGGTACGTTGATGTCGGTGTGTGAGGAGAGGTCAGGAGAGTACACACGTATAAACATCGGGAGCATCTCTCCTGTGACTGCATTTCCATACCATGTGAATTATTGGGTGTGACGAGGCGTCATCAATGGATATGGTGGACGGTTGGTGAGTGCCTGGCCAGGCAGCCTGGTAACGGAGTTCGAGGACGAGGACGTGAGTCAAGTCTAGCGGGCCAGCAGCCATTACTTCCTTGTCCATCCATCACGTGCTAGCTTAGTGAACGTGACGGAAAGATTCCGCTATTTAATTCGCTCTGAGGAAAAACGAGCCCCCAGAAACTTCTTGGTAATTCACAGTTTGAATTTGCGTACATCAGGATAGGTACACCACCCCACGCACTACAGTCACACGCACATCACACCCCTCTCGTTTGCACTGTCACGATGCTTATTTTCCATCTTGTACTTCTTGCTGCATATATTTTACGAGTACTGCCGCCTGAAGTAGCTTTTGAAAGGGGGAAAACCATTTACTTTGATATTTACAGCTTGTGGTGTACAAGTATCTTGGACCTGGATCTATTATTTTTCTTCGGGTCGCTACTCTACGCAAAGAAGATGCACTGCCACTAGAAGTTCTCAGTGTGTGTATTATGGTCCTTTCGAAGATTATGATCTACGTGACGTGCTATTGTATCGAACATGATCTCAATAAACTATAGTTTGTAATTTTAATTAAACTATAGTTTGTGATTTTAATGATTGAGTGCCAATATAGTCATTGGTACTAATGTTGTACACACATGTACAGGGAGCTTAACTTGTATCATGCTAGTTTCATGAATTCTGGATCCATCCTAATCTTCTTTTTACCTGGTATCTTTATTGGTACCATCACATGTGGATCATGGTTCATGAAGCTATCTCCCTAGGTTACTAATGTTTTCACTTAAGCATGTTTGCAAGGTCTTGTAGGCTCACAAATGGAAGATATTGCTCTTTTTTAATGACTTGATTCCAAAGGGGGAGAAATGTGAAATCAAAGTAAGAGCCGGTGCAAGAACCTTTGTGTGAATATTCATAGGGAGAGAAATACAAGAAAAAGGGAGAAGTGCACCAAGGGGGAGTCATATGAAGATGGACAAAAGGGGAGGTTGGATGATGGCAAGCATCCAAGCAGGTGTAAGTAGTTCAATTGATCAATTTTTGCAAAATTATGCTTGCTTTGATTGTGTTGTCATAAATCACAAAAACGGGGAGATTGTAGCGAAGATGGCCTCATTAAACCATAGTTTGTGATTTTAAAAACTAAGTACCAACATAGTCATTGGTACTAATGCTTTGTCTAGCATATACCTTGTAGGTTTTTTTAGGTCCCAAGAATGTAAACTAAATCATGGTAAGATCCAAATGATGGTATTCTAGACATCCAAATCATGATATTCGAGTATCCAAGCTATAGTATTTAAATGACCAAATCATAGTATTTAGGATTAGTCTATGGTTTTGAAGTATCAAATGATAGAGAAAATCCAGATTTCGAATATTGCAGCTATTAATATGCACTATTCGTCCTGTCACGGACAGATTTCCAATATTGCAACTACTAATTAAGCACTATTTGCCCTGTGACGATCAGATTTTTAATATTGCAGCTATTAAGCTCTATTGGCCCCGTCAAATTCATATTTTCAATATTGCAGCTATTAAACACTACTGGCCCCATCCTCTTCCTTTGGCTCCCATCCATGCCGTGATGACAACTGGACGAGTTTATCTATGGCAGTGGTGGAGGGAGGTGCCAGAGCTAGGGGAGGCGGTGGCAGCGGGGGAGGTTGGCCGGAGTTGGAGACAGGGGCTGGGACTAGCGGCGGCGGAGGCGCTGGGACTATCACCGGAGCCGAGGGAGGTGATGGGGGGCTTGGGAACTGGGCCGGCCTGCTCCTCGATTAGCGTCCTGATGAGGGAGCTGCCGAGAAGTTGGGATTGCAGCCATCGAAGGAGAGGGTGACATAAAGGTGAAGGTGACAGAAAGATTCCGCTATTTGCTCTGAAAAAACGAGCCCCAGAAACTTCTTCGTAATTCACAGTTTGAATCTGCGTACACCAAGCGCACTGACGCACACTACAGTCACACTCTCGTTTGCACTGTCACGACGCTTATTTTCCATCTTGTACGTGATTGCTCTCCATGATTACCTTTTTGACAGAAATGATAGAATCACATTAGTCCACACTTTCACATTCATGGGAAATTCATCTATTTTGTCACCGTCCATTTTTGCTGCATATATTTTGTCACAGTAATGCCGCCTGAAGTAGCTTTTGAAGGGGGGGGAGGAACCATTTACTTTGATATTTACAGCTTGTGGTGTACAGGTAGATGGGACCTGGATCTATCATTTTTCTTCGGGTCGCTACTCTACGCAAAAAAGATGCACTGCCACTAGAAGTTGTGACTGTGTGTATTATGGTCCTTTCGAAGATATAATGATCTTCATGATGTGGTACCGTTGGCCGTATCTGCTTGGAGAGATGCTAACTGTTGATCCCTCTCTTGCCCACCGAGCAACCGTGTCGACATGGCTCGCACGCCAGCGTAGCGTGTCTTTGTCGACCCGAGCATGGAGTGATCGCCACTTCGCCACGCATGGCCACATGACCACATCTGTCGCCGGAAGGCAGCAAGGGACACGATGGAGGATGGATTATTGCAAGTTGCAAGCATTAAGTCATGCTAGAGACCAAAGGGCCACACCACACCACTCTCACGCACACAGATTTCCAGTTACTTCTGCTGGTCATTCCAGTTACTTCTGCTGGTCAAGAAATGCGCAAAGCTTTAAACTTTGTTACACGATTCTATCAATACAATCCAGCTTGACCGACATATTGGACCCCCAAGTGTAATGCTATTAAGGCAAACCTACCTTCCACATGAGGCTTTACATCTTTGATTTCAGCACGTACTTGAAAATAATCAGTGTACAAGCATGGAAATCACATCCATTAGACAAATATACAACGACGACCATAAGAAAGAACTCAAAGGAGCCTCGGACACAGTCAAACACTGATCGCAAATCTTCCAAATGTTTTCTAAAAAATTACCCATCTATGCCATTATGAAAATAGCCTAAAGTAACTTCCTAAATTTATACATACAAAATTATACACAGAGGTACACCAATTTATGAATTTAAATGTCTATTTCTTACACTGTTGGTGTAGAAAATAATAATTAATGTGTATACATATGATATGTCACCATTTATAAATATATAGAGGAAGTGATCAGAATATAGATTTTCATGTTAAAATATAGCTCAAACTTAGCGTCCATTAATAAATTCAAGCGCATACGTGCATCGCAAAGTGAACAAAATAAAGATTATAAATATGGATGAAAATATAATAAAGTAATTACTAACTAAAGTCTATCACAATCGATTGAAGATAATAATTTATATCTATATAAGTATTGTGTTAGCAAATTTAACAAATAAGAGAGCTCAAGATAGTAACTTTGATTGTTAACTATGTTCTGTTATTTTTGTAATTGGAGACTGCACATTAATCTTCACAAGGTGCGATAGGAAAAAATATAAACACTATAAATTCATATAAAAATAAAACATCTGGGCATCAATCCTGTAGACTATAATAATCATTGCAATTGGTCTATTATATTTTTTAATAAAATATCCACCACTTTTATTATAAAAATATTTTAAATTAAACCCCTAAACTGATATATAAATTACCTACCTTTACATTATAAAAATTAATTTAAAGTAACCATATAATCTTCATCTAAATTATGCACGTATGTCATTATTAAAAACAACCTATATATATATAAGGAAACATTTAAATCTTAATCTAACTATTTGCATGTTAATTATATAGAAATGTCCAAAAGTAAACAAATATATGATTCTAAATAAGCTATTTCTATCATTGTTAATATAGAAATACTAAGGTAAGGTATATATACATAATGTGTGTCACCATGTAGACCATTTATAAATGTATGGAAGGAAGCGATGAAAAAAAACTAATTTTCATGCTAAACACAATGTATGGAGGTGCATTGTAAAGTGAAAAAGTATGAATGTAGATAAAAAAAGTGTATAGGGTAATTACTAACTAAAAGTCAATCACAACGGAAGTATCATGTTAGAATATTAAATAAATGAGAGAGTAGTAGATAAATAATTTTGGTTATTAGCTAAGGGATCTAATTTTTAAATGAAACAATACGTTGAAGATAAAACAATACGTTAGAAGGCCAAAAGGCTTATCAAAGACATTGAAGATGCTAAAGCTGGGAAGTTGAAGGTGGATAGAGAGAATGATGAGCTCACATTGACCCTCAGGAATCTAGAACACCCAGGACGTTGCCGAGGCTATGGGGTCGTTCTGTGGAAGTTCGCTTTCCGTAGGGACATTGACTCGTACAAAAGCCTCAAGCGAAGAAAGGAACAGCAACAGGAGAGCTGGCGGCGCATGTTAGAAGCCAAAGTGCATTCACAACAAGTAAGAATGCAGGAAGAAGTTATGTGTCGAGTGGCCCGGCAGTTACTGAGATGGCCCAATCTGCCGTCGGATCCAAACGTTGTCAGCTCTTCTCAACGCCGAAGCAGCTGTACTTCCACAGGGGTCCTCAGTGAGCACATGCCAAGATTACCCCATGGACAACCAATGGTACCCTGTGGATGACATCACTTAGCGCACCTCATGTGAACTGCATAGACCATTCAACAACTTAAGGTATACATATATATAATTATGTAATCTTCTCAATTGATCCACACCTCGGGAGTTTAATAACTTCTTTATTTTGCCTATATATGCACAGGTGGCGTACGGGAGTGCTTTACCAATCTTGCCAAGGCAGACAAGTCATGGATTGGAGATTCCACATGGCTACTCCAGCGTTGGCCTAGAGCAGATTGTTGATAATCAATATGAAGGCATAGAGCTCAACTTTCCGGGAGGTGACGGAGAAAGGACACTAGGAGATGCACTTCACGGGATCATTATATGGCGCAAATGCTACATCATCATCCCCAGCAAGATGGCATCATTGTTCCCCGTGCCCCACAGCGACCATCTCATCAAAACTCAAGATCGTCATCTCCTGCCCATCCACCTCGGACCGTCGACACCACTAGGGCCATCGCATCCTGCTCGATCACCATCTCCATCGCCATCGAATCCTAGTGGTGCGAGCGACGATGACCACAACACCCCTCCCCGATCACTATCACCAAGACTAAGACCTGCAGTGAGCAACTAACCTGCAGCACCTCTGAAGAAGCCGCGACCACCGCCTTCCAAGCTAAGGCAACCAAGGAAAACAAGGAAGTTTGAGACCATTCAGAAACTATCGGCTGATATGACTATTGAGGAATTGCGGAAGCTATCCCAAGCAATGGTGAAGGAGCTCTTCAAAAAATGCGGTAAACAAAGAAAAGCAAAGGAGATGGAGCCAAAGCCAGCAGGTCCAGCAAAATTAAAAATTTTTATTGGAATGTCAAAAGAACCAAAGAGGACTGTACTATCGAACTAAGAGTGTAATATAAATATTTTGCTGCTCGTGGCAACGCACGGGCACGATCCTAGTGAATATAAAAAAGCTAAAATGACCTATAATTTGGAACGGAGGAAGTACTGCTTAGACTGAAACTGATACACTACGTACTATCTTGATCGTATTCACTTTATTGTATATAGATTCAACATGTCTAAAAATGATATAATATTAAGTCATGTGTAGAACGAAGCACTATATATAGATAATAGACAACACCTAGTTTTTTATCAAACATTGTGACGGGCTAGATTTAGCTTCATCTCACAAGCAACACTAGTAGCAAATTAAAACACGCTGTCACGTCAACAGGTACACATATGAAGATAGTCACACTTGGGTGTGGAAAATGAAACTTCTTTTAGTATATGTCGTCATCACAAGCTAATTATCATTACACATATCCTCCTTGCAAAAGGGCAAACAAAGGGGGGAAAACTAAAAAACAAATTGAAAACATTGAAAATAAAGTGAGTATACACACGCATGTCTTTCTATCCTTTCTCTGTACATGTTTAGAAGTGGGTATAGTCAAACAGCCTTTTAATTTGTCCTATCAACAACAAACGAGCTTCATTCACATCTTCGAAGAAGTGTGCAACAACCAATAATCCAAACAAGAAACTGTCTCTCCAATGATCCATCGATCCTTTTTTAACTTCATCTCATCCTAAATTTGAAAGATATATGTGTCATTATTTAATTTCTTCATTATCACAGCTGCTGCTCATTCGGGTTGTTCAACCATGACATTTGCCTGCATATATGCACCAAAATTCAAGAAAAAATGGTTGGTTAATTATATCAAATTACAGGCAAATAAACAGCATATTAGGAGTATTGGTTTAGGGAAAAAATAAAGTAGCTAAAATTAGGAAAAGGAAAAAAAAGAACATAACGGTGATAGGATACGAGAGGTGCTGTGTACTCACTCTAGCAAGTCTCTGCAGCTGCTGTCGCTGTTGAATTCATCGTCGAGGTTGAGGTTCCCCAGCCCCTCGAACGGGCTCGACGCCGGCGTCTTCTCGCCGCAAGGCGTCGAGATGTCCCAGGTGGTCTGCGCGGCGGCGGCGAGGTTTGGGATCCCGGCGGCGAGCAGGTTGGGGATGCCGGCGAGGAGGTTGGGCGGGCGGTGCGTGACGGGGTCGATGCCCCTGCTCAGGAGCTTCTTGCGCAGGTGCGTGTACCAGTAGTTCTTGATCTCGTTGTCCGTCCTGCCGGGGAGCTTGGGGGCGATGGACGACCACCTACATATACACACATACATGTACGTATCAGATGATCGGCGATCGAGCTCATCGGCGGCGATCGACATGCATGGCAACATGGTTAGTAAAAAGGAAGGAGAAGAAGCAAGCAAGCTAATGGATCGTGCACGCGTACGTACTTGTTGCCTAGGATGGAGAGGAGGTGGATGATGAGCTTCTCCTCCTCGTCGGTGAAGTGGTCGCGCTTGATGTCCGGGCGGAGGTAGTTTGTCCAGCGGAGGCGGCAGCTCTTGCCGCAGCGGTTGAGGCCAGCGAGCTTGGGGAGGCGGCGCCAGCTCCCATGGCCGTTCTCCTTGATGTAGTCGACCAGAAGCTTGTCCTCCTCGGGCGTCCAGGGGCCCTTCTTCACGCTGGCGTCCTGGTCGCAGCACAGTGACCTCCCCATTGTTAGGAATTGAAGAAGCTCTTGCTATACCTCTCTCTAAGCTTGGACCCACCTTAAGCACATTCCTTTACGATAATTATGATTAACTATGTGCATCAAAACCTAGTGTCATGATATAGTTAGGGGTTGTGTGCCCTACATGTAAACTGTGGCCTAGTTTTTCAATTACTTACACTAGTTGATGGTTCTGTAGAAAGCATATTACTTCCTGGAAATGGAAGCTGTGATCGTCCCCAAATTATATCCAATCCTGAAAATGAGGAGGAAATATAATGATTTCAATCATTCAGAATACATGCACAAAAGGAGGAGGCTGGTTTACTGCCAAGCTGCTAAGGCCTAAGGGTGTGGGCATGCACCTTTTGTACTAGGGCTCAAGCAATATACTAATTGTTAATGTTCACTAATTTTGATATATAAATATGCAGGTAGAACATGCATCTCCTTGCATTCTCTTAAAAAAGAGCAAAAAGAAAAGAACTTCAAGCCTTACTGTTTCCCGCATTTATTTGTGACCGGTATGGCAGGTTAGGCATTGGGTTATTTTGTTCTTGATAATCATTGTCGACCAGAGCTTTCCCTACAAAAATGTAAAACTTTCATCCAAAGAAACCAAAACTGAGAGCATCAAACTAAAACAATAGTATTAATATAGTCAAAATGTCTGGTAATGTGCCTAATCTAGTTGGAGCGAGATTCTTTCTCAATAATATTAATTTAAATAAATTAAGAAAGTTCTTTTCTATTTTATTTTATGCTAAAGAATATGTTTCATTATATACTCCCAAGTTTTGAACAATAGTGATTAAATGAACTATATATGTGCATATAATTTTTTAAACTATATAATTTTATTTTATTTAGTCACTAAATCAGCTATTGCTGCTTGCACCACCAAAGGATGGTTAATTCTAGCAGTGTCATCCTCCGGCCATATGCCAGTGACACGCTCAAACTCTCCTGCATGCAACCATCAGAGTAACTAGCTAATTAGTGTCACCACATGGCAAGAGGCGACTCCATTTGTATTCTGATGGAAAAAATATAGACAAACGAAAAAAAAACAGATGGATGGACCCAGATCAACATACAGAAACTAATCATAAAATGTTAATGTGTAAAAAATAGTAGATTCTTAATTAATAGAATTTTTTTGTTAATAGATTTCATTTGTCTGGCTTCAGTTCTTACTTATCTTTTTGCATGAAGGTACAGCTTTCACATGTTTGCAATTTTTATATAGATTGAACAAGATTTTTCTAAAAAAATATCAAATGTATATTTATTGCATTTACTACTAGTATGCTCTCACTAACGTTTGATAGGTTTCCAGCCATTTCTCTAGCATACCATAAAATTGTAAAATGTTGTTTGCTAAAAATATATCAAATTTTTAAATCTTTTTGTGAAATTGTGTGAATGCATGTACTTGTAGGTCAAATACAAATCAAACATCCATTTCTCATCCCAAATTCAATATTGGCAAATTAATTTGAGTATCTAAAATAGTTCAAGCTTACATGTACCTGCAAAATGACGATACTTCACCCAGAATTGTTCTGATACTCCTTCTTGAATTCTCTCTTCTTGGGCGCTAGCTAGCCTTATGCCCATCTTGAACTTTGCAGTTCTAGCACAATAGGATGTCATTTGAAAAAAGGCATCACCAAGACATGCCTCTCCATCAGCTAGAACTAAGATGCAATTACCTCCTAGGACTACCTCTCCAGACCGTGGACACACTTCGTAGCGACTGAACTCCTCTGAAGTCCAGTAATCCTGACCGTGGTCATTGAAGTCACCATGGAGAACTACGATCTGAACAGAAGCTGAAGACAGGGGACCATATGTGATCTTTATGTTGTTCTCATCGAACAAAGCAACTTTGAGAGGGCTCCCATCATCTGCTTTTATTGGGTCCCTTGTGTGATAGGCCCCGCACACCTTATTCACAAATCGCAATTTGTATTTACTGCGCATCTTCCTCTTCAGTTGTCGCCTGAAAAATGTTAGATAAATGAATAAAAGTTAGCAAGATGGTTATTGATAGTGACATAAAGTACACAGAACAATTTTGACAGTTGTATGTACTGAGGATGAATTGAGGAACGCACTCTTCATCTGAATCATCAGGCTCAAGTGGCTCAATGATAACACCTCTGTTCCGACGAATCTGCATGACTTCCTTTGATATGATGGTCAGTGAGTCTAAGTGCTCTTGCATGAGGCGCGTAGTAGGTAAACCACAATTATTAAATTTTGGCAGCGGCATGAGCTGATCAAGAAGGTTCCAGTGACGCTTGCTCAGCTCCACATTAGGCCTATCCCATACAAGTTGCACTGCAAGTGTTGTTGGGTTTGTAGTGAATCGCTTATCTGCAGAATAAAACTATAAATCAAATCATCTGTTTAATTAGTAGTAGTAGCAGGAGTGCTCAATTAATAAAAGATTATTAAGTCAACCTGAACATATGGTTGTAAGTATGATGGTCTGCAGATGGAATTTTATTTACCGCTCAAATTTTACCTTGGACATGGTTCGATTTCCTTTTTTTCTCTAGAGTATGGGTAAATGGCTAAGATATTATGTTTAAGTGGCCAAAATGAGGTCACACGATGACATGTCAAAAATATAGAAAAAATCCACATAAATAACCAGCTTAACCCACCAGTTGTGTGAATCAGAACATGGGCATTGCCCATAAAACTTGGGTCCCTGAAAGAATCATCCACTACCAATGACGATTCATCAACTGAATAGTTATTAGAAAGATGAAAGAAAGAAAATTAATATATTCAAAATTAATACAACTAGGTGAACTCGACATTGACGTGGATCAATGTAAAAGAAACAAGTGTATTCACAAATAAGGTGAATCATCTGCAGGTTTCCGTGGATATTATCGATATTTCTCTTAGGCTTGCTCACTATTATAAAAATGTTTGGTAATAAGCCTGTAATGCTAAATTAACTTACAAATTCCTTAATTACATAAAATGTGTAAAACTGGCCTAATTAATTTGCCATGCCAGTGTGAGGCTACATTCTAATGCAGGTTTCCATTTTGAACATAACCTATTGTGTTTGCTGCTAAAAATACGATTGCACCTCTTTCACAATACTTTTATATCAATCTATACTGTTACGTACACTTGTATTAATGGGATGAATTCTAGGCGTTGACAGTAAAGATATTAGATCCTGTAATCTTAATAATCTACACCATTAATTCAGAAGCTATCTATGACAAGAGAGGTTCTAAACCATTTGTGATGATGTATGTAACAACAGACGAAATGGAAAGGGCAGTCGATGCGTTTGAGAGGATGGTAATGGTGAACTCTCCTTGGAAAAAGTCTATGTGATGATAGATATATATGGATGATGTATTTCGAGGATATCTTTAGAAGTTGTCATCATCTACGCATATTTCTATGGATATGGTTTATGAAGATGGGCAGTTTTTCTCATAGATAGAAATAATAGATCTAATTAAACTGCAGAAACCAGAACAACAAAATTAACATGTTCTTTTAAGAATTAGATTAGAAAATGTGATTCAACAGTAACACACCGTACGATAAAAAGAAAAATAATAAATATTAGAAATCAGAGAACATGAAATTAACATTTAGTTTATCAGACATGGCTAGCTTATGAGAGCGATCATGATGAAACCTTTTTGGCCTTGTCTATAGCTGTTAGAATGTGTATGTGTGCTGCATGTATTGCGTGAGTGGGCCTGTCTCGTGAGTCACAGCAAGGCCCAGGCCGACCCATGTGGGCGCCGGCCCCTAGGTGATTAGGGTTAGGCGCCACCCCCCAGGCTGGCGCCTATATATTTGTAACCCTTGGTTCTTCCCTAATCAATCTATTATTCCACGCATATTGCTTTCCTACATGGTATCACGAGTCCGGACTTTTCCCGATTCGCTCACTTCCGCTTCCTAGGCTGCGTGATCTTCACGCGCCTCCCTTTCACGCGCGCCCCATGCGCCGCGCCCAGCGCCACCGCCGCCGCGCAGCACTGCGTGAATGCCGCACGCCCCTCCTCTCCCATGGCTGGCTCTGCTCCAGCCGCTGGGGCCCCCTCCGCCGCCGCGAATGTTGAGGCCCTGCGCCTTGTTGACAAGGCCACACGCCTGGCTGACGCCCGCGCTGTCCGCAAGAAAGTGCAGGCAGATGCCCTTGCCCGCGCCGCCACCGCCGAGGAAGAGGCGGCCGCTGCCCAGCGCGAGTGCGACGCCGTCGATGCTCGCATCCGCGAGTCTCCCGCCCGCGCCGCTGCAGCATGCAAGGCGGCCCTTGCCGACTCCGATGAGGACCCGATCGACGACGCCTCCGATGTCGAGGATGATGCTCCAGCCGGCGCCGTCTGCCAGGCTCTCCTCATGCACGAGGCCGCGGCTCTCCTGCAGCTCCATGCCCAGGCTGTGGCCATCCAGAACATCCGTAGCCTGGTCCCTGTCGTCCTCGATGTCGCTGCTGGCAACTATGCTCGTTGGCGCGAACAGTTCCTTCCCTGCAGGACCACGTCCTCCGCACTCCACCGGCTGTCCCTCATGCGAATTGGATCCGTATGGACTCCGTCGTCCGTTCATGGTTCTACGGCACCATCACCACAGACCTCGTTGACATCGTCAAGGCCCGCGGTGATCAGGGCGCCACGGCTCATGCGACGTGGCTCGCCATCGAGACCCAATTCCTTGGGAACAAGGAGACGCGCGCCATCATCCTTGATGCCCAATTGCGCAACTTCAAGCAGGGTGATCTCAACGTCACGGATTACTGCAAATGCCTGAAGGGCACGGCCAATGACCTCGCCGATCTCATCACGCTCGTCCCCAACCGGCTGCTCGTCCTCACCCTCGTTGGTGGCCTCAATGAGAAGTTCGCCGCCGTCAGCCACGACATCCGTCGCAACCGGCCCCTGCGCTCCTTCCTGGAGGCCCCCAACGTCATCATCGTCCACTGCCCTCGTCACCGGCGTTGCCTCTGACTCCACCTCCTGACCCTCTGTGCCAGCCCCTCAGGGCGGCGGCCGCTTCAACAGCGGGAAAGGGGGGGATGGCCGACCAGGTGGCCAAGGGGGCGGCACCAGCTGCTCCAAGGGACGTGACCACGGTCGCCACAACGGCCAAGGCCACAACAGCAAGGTCGGAGGCGGCCCAGGCGGCAGCAATGGCCAAGGCGCCCAGAACCCGACCAGCGACACCCGTCCTTGTGCCTAGCCCTCGTGATGTACCCTAGCCTAGGTCCTTTTCGGAACGCTGTCTTGCATCCCACACCACCCCCGGCGGGCGGCCCTCACGCGGCGTCCCAGCAGCAGCACCAGGCCTTCCTCACCCAGCAGCAGGCTGCCCTGTATGCCCAGCAGCAGCAACAGGTGCAACTTTAGCTTCTCCAGGCACAGCAGCAGGCGCCCTACACCGTGCAGTCATACCAGGCTCGCCAGGCGCCCCCTGGATTCTGCACCGCGCCGACTGGACTGCCATCTTCTTGGGACCAACAATCGCTTGTGTCAACCTTTAGCACCATGACGCTCAACCAGCCTCAGACGAATGACTGGTACTTCGACTCAGGTGCCACCTTGCGCATGACCGCTGACATCGATACTCTTTTTGAATTTTTTCATCCGTGGTATCCCTATCCTACATCAATTATCGTCAGTGATGGATCCTTGCTTCCCGTCACAGGCACTGGCACTGCACATTTTCCGGGGGCCTTATCTCTTAATAATGTTTTAGTCTCACCGAAACTTATTAAGAATTTGATCTCTGTTCGTGAGTTTACTTCTAACAATAATTGTTCTATTGAATTTGATCCTGCCGGCTGTTCTATGAAGGATCTGGTGTCTCAAAAGGTGATCGTCAGGTGCAATAGTTCCGGTCCTCTCTACCCGCTGCACTTCCCGGCGGTGCACAACCTGGCTGCCGTCTCCTCGCCTTCTATGGCATCGTTGTCTCGGTCATCCTGGTCATGGCGTTTTCTCTCGAGTCGCTTCAGCTGTTCCCTTTTGTAATAAAAATGCTGATAACATTTGTCATGCTTGTTAGTTAGGGCGTCACACTCATCTACCTTTTCAATCATCCACTTCTAGAGCGTCCAGTAATTTTGATCTTATTCATTGTGATTTATGGACATCTCCCATTCCCAGTATCTCTAGCTATAAGTATTTTTTGCTTATTCTCGATGACTGCTCTCATTACCTGTGGACGTTCCCACTTCTCCTTAAGTCTGACACCTTTGCGACTCAGACGGACTTTTTCTCTTATGTGCGCACCCTGTTCGGTGTCCCAGTGAAAGCTGTCTAGTGCGACAATGGTGAGAGTTTGACAACACCAGCTCCCGCACATTCTTCCTCTCTAAGGGGATTCACCTGCGGATGTCTTGCCCCTACACGTCCCCACAGAACAGCCGAGCCAAGCGCATGATCCGGAGTGTCAACAACGTTGTCCGCTCCCTCCTCATTCAAGCATGTATGCCGCCTGCATATTGGGTTTAGTCACTGCACACTGCCACCCACCTCATCATTATCCTGCCTACCAAAACCCTGCAGACCTCGACTCCTCACCAGGCGTTGTTCGGGGCGGCACCCTCCTATGACCACCTACGGGTCTTCGGGTGCGTTTGTTATCCAAATCTTTCAGCTGTAGCACCCCATAAACTTGCCCCACGCTCCACCTGGTGTCTTTTTGGGATACTCTGCTCATCATAAGGGATACCGCTATCTTGACATCTCCACCAATCGTGTCATCATCTCTTAGCACGTTGTGTTCAATGAGACCCAGTTTCCCTTCTCACAGCTATTGCCATCTCCCACTAACGAGGATTTTGAGTTTTTGTTGGAGGACGATGTACCTCCCATGGTACCTCCTCTTCTCTCTGCAGGACCCTCTCATGGCACGCCTCCACCACCGTGTGCTATTACCAGCACCCCGCCCAGCTCCGCCGATGGAAGGGGGCTCGCTACTCCCACCCCCGCACAGCCGTGTGCGGCTCTATCCCCGGCGGCTTCCCTCGCACAGCCACGTGTGGCTGCGTCCCCAGCACTCTCCGTACGGCCACATGCGGCCACCCCTGCAGGTGCGACATCCCTTGCTGGTTCGGTGCCCCGGGGCCCCTCTGCTGCCCCAGGCGCGGCTGTGGCAGCCCCTAGCGCAGCTGCTGCACTAGCTGGCAGTGGCACCCCGCTTCTCTACTACAGCCGTCGACCCCAACCGCCGCCGCAGATCCTAGCGCAGCCACCAGCGCCGATCCTGCCCCTCGGCGCTGTTCTAGTTCCTCCTGTCGCCAACAGCACGCCATGACAACTCGTGGGAAGCTGGGCTTCTGGCAGCCAGCTCTTTTCCACACCGCTCCGCTGTCACCGGTTCCACGCACGTATCGTGCGGCTCTGGCGGATCCCCACTGGCGCCAGGCCATGCAGGAGGAGTATGATGCCCTGCTCGCCAACAATACTTGGGATCTCATACCACGACCAGCCGGCACCAACATTGTTACTAGCAAGTGGGTTTTCAAGCACAAGTTCAAAGCAGATGGGTCTCTTGAGCGCTACAAGGCACGATGGGTACTACGTGGTTTCACGCAGCACCCCAGCATCGACTTCTCAGAGACCTTCAGCCCCGTTGTGAAGCCAGCCACCATCCGTACCGTTTTGTCCTTGGCCCTCTCTCGTCGTTGGCCGATCTATCAGCTGGACATGAAGAACGCATTCCTTCACGGGACACTCTCCGAGATAGTTTACTGCGCCCAGCCTACTGGTTTCGAGGATCCCACTGTCCCTGGTCACATCTGCAAGCTGAATCGGTCTCTCTACGGGTCGAAGCAGGCTTCCCACGCTTGGTACAGTCGCTTTGCTACCGATCTGCAGCAGCTTGGGTTCGTTGAGGCCAAGACTTATACGTCCCTGTTCATCTTCCATCATGGTGCTGATACAGTTTACCTGCTCCTTTATGTGGATGACATTGTTCTCATAGCCTCCTCATCACAGCTCTTGCGCCGTACCATTGAGGCTCTTCAGCGGGAATTCTCCATGAAGGATCTCGGCACCCTACATCATTTCTTGGGGATGCACGTGCAGCAGTCAGGTGATGACCTCCTGCTCTCCCAGCACCAATTTATGCTTGAGATCCTGGACCGTGCCGGTATGACTGACTGCAAGTCCTGTGCCACCCCCGTTGACACGAACCCAAAGCTCTCCGCCACTGAAGGTGTCCCTCTCACTGCCGCTATCGCATCAGATTATTGGAGTCTTGCTGGCGCCCTGCAGTATCTCACCTTCACCAGGCCCAACATCGCCTACGCAGTTCAGCAAGTTTGCCTGCACATGCATGCTCCACGGGACATTCACCTTGCTGCTCTAAAACGCATCCTTCGGTATGTCCGTGGCACCGTTCACCTGGAATTATGGATTTGGCCCTCTGCACAGTCTGACCTGATTGCTTACTCCGATGCGGACTGGGCTGGATGTCCCGACACTCGTAAGTCCACCTCCGACTATGCAGTTTTCCTAGGTGACAATTTGGTCTCGTGGTCCTCCAAGCGGCAGAATGTAGTCTCCCGCTCCACTGCCGAGGCCGAATACAGAACTATCGCTAATACAGTTGTTGAGGTCGCTTGGCTATGCCAGCTTCTCCTCAAGCTCCGCGTCCCTCTGTGCCGCACTGCTATCATCTACTGCGACAACGTCAGCACCATCTACATGTCTTCGAACCCTGTTCAGCATCAGCACACCAAACATATAGAGATTGATCTCCACTTTGTTAGGGAGCGCGTTGCCACTGGTGATGTCCGTGTTCTTCATGTTCCGACGACTTCTCAGTATGCGGACATCTTCACCAAGGGCCTGCCTTCTTCTATCTTCACGGAGTTCAGGTCCAATCTGAACGTCCAGGATACCGGCGCTCACACTGCGGGGTGTTAGAATGTGTATGTGTGCTGCCTATATTGCGTGAGTGGGCCTGTCTCGTGAGTCACAGCCAGACCTAGGCCGACCCATGTGGGCGTCGGCCCCTAGATGATTAGGGTTAGGCGCCACCCCCCCAGGCTGGCGCCTATATATTTGTAACCCTTGGTTCTTCCCTAATCAATCTATTATTCCACGCATATTGCTTTCCTACAATAGCAATATAGGTAAATAAAAGGACCAAAATTTGCAAGTTATGTTTTATCTGTTCAAATCATATAAAATTATGGGAGATAACCCCCATAGTTATCCACTTAACCCATCACTTGTAGGAATCAAAACAGGATCACCATCCAATGAACAGAAGTGTCATACCATTTTGTCTCACCATCCACTGAATGAAATCAGGATTAAGGTATGGTGATATCAAAGCCTGTAGTTGGACAAAATAACAAACATGTGACAAATAAAATTAGCGTGTGCAGCATTATGGACTGGAAGTAAAATAAAGCCCTGGACCCACCTTAAGCACGCTCCTTTACGATTATTATGATTAACTATGTGTATCAAAACCTGGTGTCATGATATAGTCAGGGTTGTGTGCCCTACATATAAACTGTGGCCTAGTTTTTCAATTACTTACATTGGTAGATGGTTCTGTAGAAAGCGTATTAGTTCCTGGAAATGGAGGTTGTGATTGTCCCCCAATTATATCCAAGCCTGAAATGAGGAGAAAACAGAATGATTTGAATCATTCAGAATACAAGCACAAAAGCAGGAGGCTGGTTTACAGCCAGGCTGCTAAGGCCTAAGGGTGCAGGCATGCACCTTTCATACCAGGGCTCTAGTAATATACTAATTGTTAATGTTCACTGATTTTGATGTATAAATATGCAGGTAGAACATGCATCTCCTTGCATTCTCTTAAAAAAGGAACAAAAAGAAAAGAACTTCAAGCCTTACTGTTTCCCCTAGTTTGAGTTGAACTTATCCGTGACTGGTGTGGCAGGTTAGGTATTGGGCTATTTTGTTCTTGATAATCAATGCCAACCAGAGCTTGCCCTACAAAAGTGTTAAACTTTCATCCAAAGAAACCAAAACTAAGAGCATCAAACTAAAACAGTAGTATTAATATAGTCAAAATGCCTGGTAATGTGCATAATCAAGTTGGAGCAAAATTCTTTCTCAATAATATTAATTTAAAGAAATTAAGAAAGTTCTTTTCTATTTTATTCTATGCTAAAGAATATGTCTCATTATATACTCCCCAAGTTTTGAACAATAGTATGATTAATTTAACTATATAAATGTGTATATTGTTAGATGTATCTGTAGTTATGTACTATTGGTATTTTACCTTTTCTATTAGGGGTTTTGTGTATATTTCCCCCTCCCTGTACCTATATATATATGGGCCTAGTGCCCCTGTTATGAATACAATTGCTATTCCTAACATGGTACAGAGCCAAGCTAGGGTTAGGTTTCTTCTCGATCTACCCTAGGGTTCTTTTTTTCCCTTCGCACGTTGCACTTGCGTGCTCTTTCTCCTGCCCACCACCAGTATTTGGCCGTCACCGCCATCCTTCCGCTCGCCTCGCTTGCGGCTCACCGTCTGCTGGTCTGCTGCCTCCCGTACGCCTCTCCACCCACGCACGCCCGCCGGATCTCTTGCGTGCGGCTTGTAGCCCGCTGGTCCACTGCCACTCGTGCACCTCTCCGCCCGCGCACGCTTGCCGCCGGTGCACGCCTGCTGGATCTGTCACCTGCGGCTCGTTGTTCGTAGGTTCACTACCGCCCATGTGTCTCCCCACCATCGACGCCCGCTGGACCGCCCGTCACCTCCTCACTGCCGACGCCTGTGCGTCCGCTCGCTGCCGATGCCCGTGCATCCGTCCGTGGCTAAGGCACGCTCATGCGTTTGAGGATAAGGACCGTCTGCTTGGGCTCGTGTTGATAAGGGATCTGTAAAAACAAATCCGCTGCTCTCTACTCTATGTTGTGTGCTGCTTTGTTTCTGCAGCGCTTGAGTTTCAGTAGTGCGGAAGGAAAAAAAAACCCGCTTGCACCGCTATTCCTCTGCGCTCTCGCTGTCACTTGCCGCTTTTCTTTTGCGCTCTCGCCGTCGCCATGGCTCCTTCGGCTCCTTCATCTGGTGGTGTCCCAGTGTTACGTTGTCCTGTGCTGTTCAATGGCACCAACTATCGAGATTGGGTTCCTCGTCTACGGATTCATATGCGTGGTCTTCGTCTTTGAGAGTTTCTAACTGGCGAGTTGCGTTGCCCACCTCGTTCTACTTCTCATACGTACCTGGTGCTTCCTACGAAGCCTGTGATTCCAGAGAAGGCTACGATTGAAGAGATGGATCGGTTACTCGCTACTCATGATGCAGATGTGGCGAAGCTGCTTGCTGATTATGATGATGGTCTTGCATCGTATGAGTCTCAGTTTACTGCATACCGGACATGGGTTGATGAGGATGCTCGAGCTACTTCTATTCTTGTTGCTAGCATGGAGGACAGGGTCCGGCTGATATTGTTGAGCTGGATTTCGCACATCAGATGTGGGCTTTTCTTCATACGTGATATGAGCCCACTGGTCAGTCTACTTTTCTTTCAGCCATTCGTCAGGAGCAGCTTGTTCGACAGGGTGATGGTACAGTTGTCAGTAGATGATATCTATGGTCAGATTTTTGCTATTTGGCGCCAGCTTGACACTCTTGGTCCTTAGTTGTCACCTAGCACTTGTCAGTCCTGCCTGGGTCAGCAGCAGGCCCTTGAGCTTCGTCACACCTATGACTTCTTGACTCGTCTTCAGGATGAGTTTGAGCCACTTCGTGCACAGCTGCTTGCTCGCCATCCTTATGTCTCCCTAATGGAGGTTCTTGCTGTTGTTTGTAATGAGGAGACTCGCCTTCTTGCTGCTGGATTGATGCGGTATTCTTCAGTTTTGACCGCCAGCTCCTCCACTCGTCCTGCTGTTCCTCCTCCTGTGGTGCCTTCTTTTGAGAGTCAAGGGGGTGGTCTTAAATGTGACTCATGTGGCAAGGATAACCATGTGGAGGCTTTTTGTTACAGGAAGAAGAAGGCTCAGTCTCGTGAGGGTCAGTCTCGCCACTGTGGACGTTCTTCGCAGGGTCTTAGTGCTCCCAATGGTTCTGCTCGTTCTTCGCTGGGTACTAGTGGTATTGGTGGTTCTAGTTTTGGAGGTCCTCAGAGGAGTTCTGCTGGTTCTGAGACACATGAGATCATCAGGTTGCTCGGTCGCCTTGTTTCCTCTACGCCACCGGGAGCTGCGGGTTCTATGACTCAGCCTTCTGCACCTACAGGTTCTGCTACTGCTTCTCAGTCTTCCACTTTGGGATCACCTTCCACGTCTACTCTAGGTATTTGTCCATGGATTCTTGATTCTGGTGCTTCCTTTCATATGACTCCTGATTGCACCTGTCTTTCTTCCGTATGTTCTCCACCAGGTTCTCCCAATGTTCATACAGCCAATGGTTCTTCTCTTCCTGTTGTAGGACATGGCACTCTCCTATTTGAAGTTGCTACCTAAATATTTTTTAGGTAGCGACTTCAGAAAATTACATTCTAATTTATATTCCAAATAAAAGTCTAGATTTCTAAAAATTACACGTGAAGTAGTTGTGTAGAGATTGTAAACTCTTAACAATGTGAAGTAGAAAAGGTTCCAATTAGTGAAATATCACCAACTTAAAAAAAGTTTCAAACACAGAACAAGTTACCCACTTAACCCATCACTTGTAGCAATCAAAACAGGATCACCATCCAGTGAACAGAAGTATCATACCGTTTTGTCTGCTAATAGCTTGGTCCACCGTCGGCAAATCAGGATTGAGGTATGGCGGTATTAGAGCCTGTAGTTGGACAAAATAACAAACAGGTGACAAATAAAATTAGTGTGCCGCATTATGGAGTGGAAGTAAAATAAAGTCCTGGACCCACCTTAAGCATGCTCCTTTACGATTATTATGATTAACTATGTGTATCAAAATCTAGTGTCATGATATAGTCAGGGTTGTGTCCCCTACATATAAATTGTGGCCTAGTTTTTCAGGTACTTACACTGGTAGATGGTTCTGTAGAAAGCATAATAGGTCCTGAAAATGGAGGCTGTGATTGTCCCCCAATTATATCCAATCCTGAAAATGAGAAGGAAACATAATGATTTGAATCATTCACAATACAAGCACAAAAGGAGGAGGCTAGTTTACAGCCAGACTGCTAAGGCCTAAGAGTACGGGCATGCACCTTTCTTACTAGGGCTCTAGCAATATACTAATTGTTAATGTTCACTGATTTTGATGTATAAATATGCAGGTAGAATATGCATCTCCTTGCATTCTCTAAAAAAAAGAACAAAATGAAAAGAACTTCAAGCCTTACTGTTTCCCGTAGTTTGAGTTGAATTTATCCGTGACGGCTGTGGCAGGTTAGGCATTGGGCTATTTTGTTCTTGACGATCATTGTCAACAAGAGGTTGCCCTACAAAAGTGTTAAACTTTCATCCAAAGAAACCAAAACTAAGAGCATCAAACTAAAACAGTAGTATTAATATAGTCAAACTGCCCGATAATGTGCCTAATCAAGTTGGAGCGAGATTCTTTCTCAATAATATTAATTTAAAGAAATTAAGAAAGTTCTTTTCTATTTTATGTTATGCTAAAGAATATGTCTCATTATATACTCCCCAAGTTTTAGCTATATATATGTGCATATAATTTTTTAAACTATATAACTTTAGTTTATTTTATTTAGAGTTGGTTTCCTACATTTCTGGTGGAAAATAAAAAAATATTTTTTAGGTAGCAGCTTCACAAAATTACATTCTAATTAATATTCCTATTAAAAGACTAGATTTCTAAAAATTACACGTGCACTAGCTGTGTAGAGATTGTAAACTCTTAACAATGTGAAGTAGAAAAGGTTCCAATTAATGAAATACTACCAACATAAAAAAGTTTCAAACACAAAACAACTTATATCATAGAATCTGAGGAAGAATAGACTTACTTTGTCTGTTTGAGCTGTTATGGCACAAGTTATTTTGTCTTCCAGGCCGGTCATGGCCCCGCACAAAGAAAGAATTTGATAGTCCTTCTAGAACTCGTTCTTCAGTTGGCGACACTACGATCACCCCAAGCCTAACCTTCTTGTTACTGGAGTTTTCGAATATTGTAGAACCACGGTGACATTTAGCCCCGTCAACAAGGTTAAATCGGCCATTACTAACTATTGATCTTGCTGACTGATCCACATTCCCACGACGTGGTTTTTTCACGTAGGACTCAAAATCCTCTCTGGACCAATTGTGTTGATTATCATGTTCATTGAACTCTGCGTTAACGACAACCAACTCAACTGTAGCAGAAGCAAGGGGTCCATTTTCTACAGTTTGATCATTATTACCCTCAACTAGAGCTACACTTATATCTATGGTTTGCCCTTTTTCAATTGTGTCAATATTCCCAGATGTGAATACCAGTCGGTATCGAGGTGGCTGCAGTTGATTTGATTGTGATCTGTGAAAGAAGGAAAAACTAACTTATGAAGTGAAAAAACAGAGTGAAGCTAATAAACTGCTGAATCTATTCCTAGTATATATGAAATTATTGTGATAACTTCACTATTCACAGTTGGTAGTGCCCGGAAAACAAATGATATGATGGTATGTAGCAGACAATACCTTGGAGCATCAGAAGCATGACTTGTGCCGTTAGTATGAAGCTCTAATTGTTTGCGGAGCTTCTCCAATTCTTTGCTCTGAACATTTTGATTTTCAAGAACCTTCTCCAACTGTTTGCGCATTTCAACAGTGTCATCCTTATTTTCAATAAGCTCCTGCAACTCTTTGCGTATTTCACTAATGTCATCCTTATTCTGCTTCGATTGTTTGTCAAACTTCACATTGAGTAATTTTACAATCAGTAGGATCTCATTATCCTGAGAGCACGTTAACAGCTCCTTCAAAAAAAAAGAATGGTAACTATTATTACGATCATTGCAGTATACTGGATATGTTAGTTAAATCTAGTATGTCTATTAGTTTTTATTCCTATTTTACCCCTTTCCTTAGGCACCAAGTTACCTAGCCTATATATGTACTAAACTGGGCATTGCCCTTTGGTGTGGAATGAGAAAGATATCCAGTTTGGGCTAACAGTTGGTATCTAGAGCCTTCTTTCTCTCCCATCCGTGCTCCTCCTGTCTCTCTCGGGCTCCCACCTCTCTCCTGAAACCCCACCTGGCGGTGCAGGCCCACCCCACCGGCGCACCCTCCCCGGACAGATCTGGCTAGCGGACACCCTCCCCTACCCTCCCCACGTCTGGATCCGGCGGTGTGGCCCCTCTCCCGTGAGGATCGAGCGGCAATGCGCGCTGATCGAGTAGGGGCATGGGTTGATTCAGCGGGGCCGAAGCAGCTCAATTCGGAGGTGAGGGTGGCGGACACGTGCGAGGAGCAATGTGCGGTGGTTCGGACGGCACGTGGACAGCAGGCCAGGGCGGCGCATGCGGCGGACGCGAGCAGCAGGCGCATGCAGGGCGGCCAGCAGGCAGTGAGCGACAGTGGTGCGCCAGCGGTAGACTTGGACGCAGCGGCCAGGAGTGGAGACGCGTGCGGGTGACTAGGGCGGGCAGCGCATGTGGTGGCTCGGGCGCAGGCACAAAGCAATGGCAGCTGCTCAGGCTCACGCGGCTCCAAGGGCGGTGTAGCGGCAGCAGGAGTAGCGTTGCGTGGTGGCCAGGAGCAGCGGCGACTTCTCCCTTGACATCTTCCCCGACTGGCTCTCTGCCACCTTCCCCATGGCTGGCTCCGGGAGAGCACCGGCCGCGGGTGGCGCGGGCGACGCAGGCCCCATGGACGTCGCGGCTTTGGTGGCCAGCACGGTGCTGGTACTCCCGGCGAGCTCCAAGGGCTCCTCCCATACCTCCTCCCACCGCTTGTCCACGAGCAAGGTGCTGCGCCGCAGGGTGGCGACCGAGGAAGAAGAGCGGCGTGAGGAGGAGGCCGCAGCGAAGCGGTGCGTTGTGCACCGGGAGCAGGAGCAGTGCATTGCTACCAATGAGGAGGCTGTAGCAAAGCGGCACCAGGCACAGCGTGCGGCTGCAGCACGCAAGGAGGAGGATCGGCGTTGCGCGACACCGAGGCGCGAGAGGCAGCTGCAGCTCAGGCAGCATGTGCAACGGCTGTGAAGGTTGCGGCCGCGTGTGCAGCCGAGGCAGCCCGCCTAGCCATGGTGGAGGCACAGGCAGCGGCGACATCTGGAGGTGGACCGGCTACGTGAGGAGGTAGAGGCGACACGCGAGATGGAGCGTCATGATGAGATGCAGCTGAGGCACGCGGTGCAGGGTGCTGGTGCTGAGGTGCACTGCGATCATCCCGAGTCGGAGGATGAGGACCGATAGCGGCACGCAGGGGTGCATCGGTGGGTCCAGGACCTGCGTTGAGGCACGGACGGCAGACGTCCTTAGAGCCGGAGGAGCTCCGTCCATGACTCCAGCCTCGACTCCGCCTCCAACTCCGACCTCGACTCCAGGCACCAACCCCTGAGGGTTGTGAAGACCATCGTCCGGGAGTCCTTCGGCAGCATGTAGTGGCTGATTTTGACGAAGACCAACTACATGGAGTGGTCTCTGGTGATGAAGGTGAAGCTCCAAGTGCGGAACATGTGGCATGCGGTCCGGTACGGCGATGTCGACAGCCACGAGGACTGGCGAGCGCTTGAGGCGTTGCTTGCTGCGGTCCCGATGGAGCTGGCGGCGAACCTCTTAGGGAAGAGGACTGCCAAGGCTTATTGGGACGCTATCGCTGTGGCCTGAGTTGGCAGCGACCGCACCTACAAGTCCACTCTACAGAAGCTTCAGCAGGAGTGGGATGGTCTGGCTTTCAAGCTGGGCGAGGACGTCGATAACTTCGCCCTCCGCCTCTCGAGCCTAATGCAGTGACTGGAGTAGAACCGCGACGATGAGATCAATGAGGAGAAAGATGTGGTGAAGTTCCTACATGTCATCCCGAAGAAGTACTCGCAGCTTGCTATCTCCATCGAGGCACTACTCGACCTCTCGACGTTGTCGATCAGGGAGCTGACAGGGCAACTCAAGGCGTTTGACGACCGCGATGAGCCTTCTTCTGGCGAGGAGATCATCTTCGGTGGTTAACTCGACCTCACCAAGAAGAGGTGGGTCGCCCGCTAGAAGGAGCGGAAGGAGGGGGAGTCTTCTTCCTCGATAGGCGGCCATAAGCGCAGCAAGCAGTGCAAGGTTCCCAAGGCACGAGGAGGCGCCTAGGGCAGTGCCGCCAGTGAGCATGAGGCTGCTTGAGATGACACCTACTACAGCTATGGCAGGACTGGCCACTAGGCCAAGGAGTGCCGCCAACTGAGGTGTGGCCAGGCCCACGTTGTGCAGGCTGTGGAGAAGGAGGAGCCGGCTTTATTCCTAGCCCACGAGACGATTGAGCTTCTTCCCACGGCACCAGCCGTGACAGCTCTCCTCCACCTCGACGAGCCGCGTGCACACGTCTCCCTTGACAACGGTACCAGCAATGACAAGATCGACAGTTGGTTCCTCGACAGTGGTGGCGTTGGGAGTTCTTCTCTGACTTGGATGTCAATGTGCGCGGCTTCATCAAGTTCGACGACTCTTCGGCCATGGAGATCAAGGCCATTGGCTTCGTTGTCCTTGTCACCAAGACTGGCGAGCACCGGCTCCTCACCGGTGTGTACTACATTCCCGCGCTGAGGAACTCGATCATCAGCCTCAAGCAGCTGGATGAGAATGGGTCGCACGAGGAGATCGACAGCGGAGTGCTTCGTATCTGGGATCGACGCCGCCACCTCCTTGCCAAGATGGATAGGGGGGAGGACAACCTCTATGACCTCTACGCGGAGGTGGCACTGCTCGGCACCAAGGAGATGGTGCAGGGTAAGATGGTGGATGGTGGCTCGGCTTCGACATATTACTAGTACGTTCACTTCAAGGGAGTTGGGGGAGTAGGCAGCTCTTCTTCGCCGAGCATGCCTACCCCGGTCCCCGGGTTTCCACCGAACATTCTTGGCGACCAGCCGGTGCCGGGACAGGTGCTGGGATGGGACGGAGGTGCTGGGATGGGATGGGACCGGTGTCGTGCTTCACCTGACGCGCAACAACGGTGAGTCTCACTCCTTCGCTGAGGTTGAGGGACACGCGGTCTGGCATATGCAGATGGATGCCGGATAGCAAATCCGCTCAAGTTCGTTGAGGATGGGAGAGTCAAGGCAACCACATCAACACTCAGAATAATATATTAGTAGCGTCTGTGTGCACTTAGTGCCTATGAGCACTAGTATCCGTGGGTGGTTCGTGCCTACGTGCACCTTATCACCAATTATGCTTTTCTTTCTATGTAACAGCTGCTAGACTTAAGGGGAGATTGTTAGTTAAGTCTAGTAGCTCTATTAGTTTTTATTCCTATTTTGCCCCTTTCCTTAGCTACCAAGTTACCTAGACTATATATGTACTAAACTGGGAATTGCCCTTTGGTGTGGAATGAGAAAGAGATCCAGTTTGGGCTAACAGGGTATCTAAAATTCGATGCTTTATTGTGACAAGATCAAAAGGAATCCAAACATGATGCTGGTTTTTCTTTTAAAATTTCACATTTGACTTTGGAGTTCGAATTTTTAGTGCAATTCATTTGGAGGGACGACGACCGGGTCGCGTTTTCCGAATCAAAAAAGAACACTGCTTCAATTCATTTGAAGAACACTGCTGCAAAATCATGCAGTTTCTGAAGCATATTATAAGCCCAACAGGCAGGCTGAAAGTACCTCATTTTTCCTAGCATTTCTTGAAGACGGAGTCCGTCGTCTTCTACGTTTAGTTCTTTCTGGAGATGTGTCATCAGTTGAGCTGTTTGGTCCCCAGAAAGTCAGGCGAGATTTCAAGCAAGCAGTGAAATCAAGAATTCAATCTCCGACAGGCTTACCTCGCGCTCGTGGAGTAGGACTCGAGGTCCGTCAGCGACGTCCCTCTGTTGCCCCTGACGCCCCCTTCCTTGTGAGTTGACTTCACTCGCTTGCCCATGACGCCCCCTTCCTTGTGAGGCTCCGTCTACAAGGAAACAACACACACCATCTCCACAACTGAGATTGAACAGATCTTTTCAGAAACTTAATGTATTACTAAACCTTGGCCCAAATTTGCCAAAGATGTATACCTGGCGAGCAGATCCGGCGCTGGCCCGCGCCGCTGCGTCGCACGTCCTGCCGCGCGGCGGATCCCGCGCCACCGCCTGCCCCTCATAACTAGTTAAATGGAATAATAACAAATATTGAATAAGAAGAGTGAAATAGTAAATGTTAAATGGAGTTGTTTAAAAATTCAGAAATAGGATAACTTTCCAAATGAAAGTTGAGCAACCCTAGATGAACCCACCTTTCTTTATGAAGTCAAGTGTTCGAAACAATATATATGTACACAATCACCATCAAATCAAACCCAAGGTTTAAATCGCAAAACAACCTTACTTCACGAAGAAAACAAACTTAAATTCTTATCTAGGTGAATGTGGTCATTGTGAACTTTGTACTTCTGCAATAACATCTGAAATGCATTTTGCATATGAAGTCATGAAATCTTGAATTATTGCATATGCATCTCGTGTAGAAGCAAATCTTGCTGACGGGATGTACGAGCTGCTTCCGACAGCCGAGGAGGAACCTTCTGCAGAGCTGCACCAGATCGAGGCCGAGCAGGACCCCAGCCAAGCTTCCAACGACCCGCGTACTAACTTAGTTTAGGAAGGCAAGCCCTAGAGCATAATCCTAAATTTAAAGTTCATGCAATATCTATACTAATGTTTGCGCATTTAAGTTCACAGGAGTTGTTTAAAACTATAGCTGCATGATCATAAGTACCTATGTTTGAACAATAGTATGATAGGTCGAGTAGCTGCAATGCTAAAAAGGGACTCGATAAAAGTCGAGTGATTTCCTGTCATTCGCGAGTTATAGGAGTTACTTGCTTACTTCTACTGGAACCATAAGGATGACGGGTGGGGTCGGGCATTGGTCTAAATTGGTGGATTGCCCCATCTATCTAGAAGAAAGCTGCTAAGGTCGAAATGTGTTTAGAGTTGTGGTCAAGTGTTTAAAAGTACTAATCTCATACCTAGTATGGGATGGGAAAGCCTAGAAGCTGATTGAACCGGGACGTGAGCAGCCCGCCCCACTCTCTCTGGAACTCAGTTCCCCTAGTGCATCATGTGGGTACAAGTGCAGTCATGGTATGGCGTCGTCCGGGACTGTGGGGCATTGTATCCAAGGGAAGTGGCCCTGACACGTGCGTGGGGATTGACAGGGACGGCTGGCATGTGTGGACCCGGCATGGTACGCATATGTCATGGGGTTAGGTTCAACTTGCAAGCTGCCTCTCACAGTTTGAGACTGCTTGATTGCATTTCTGCACTGAGTAAGAAGTAGAACAAAGGATGATCATGAAATACTGATGCTTGAAATTAATTGCTTGATCACCATGCTTGCTTAGAATAAGTGCTTACTTAGAATGGTTAAGCAACTAGAACCTGATGCTAAAACTTGAAAGTAAGGACCTACTATAGATGCTTTTGGCAAAAACAAATCCTCAGCCAAAAAGCTTTGCATGTCTAGGAGTCGGTGGAGTAGTTACCGCCTAAGTCTTGCTGGCTTGTTTTTCAAGTGATATGGTAGATGTCGATGACTGTGCTGCTAGCTTGACTTGGCCGATCCAGCTCCCTCCGGGTTGGACGGTCGAATGGGACCCATCCTCGGTCAGCGAGGATCGCAGTAACTAGTGACATGGCAGACTTCACCATGGCATCTCTGCATCGATGTCTAGTCTATCATTATTCTCCGCTACTTAAACTTTGAACACTTTACTTTATGCAATTTCGAACTCATGTGGTGTAATAAGTGAAGTTGGGACCTGTATTAATCTACTTGGATTGTTGTAATCTCTGGACTCACCTTCGTGTGAGTATGCTTTGTTTTGATCCGAGACAAGTGGTTATCAGGTGAAACCCGACAGACTATCAGGTTAACCTGATTAAAGTGTTCGCATGTGAGGCGAAGTTGAGCACACTTTAGCCAGGTTAATTTGGGTTGTTCTGCCACATTTTCTTCCTTTTTTGGACCTTGGCCTTGTCACTATCTCCTCTTTTAAATAATACAAGCCCGGCAATCTCAGCCGGGTCCTAAGTTTAAAAAAAAGAAAAAAACCAACAACAGCAAAATTATCGTAAATTAACCAGCAGCCCACACAGGAGCATGACAGATGACACTATCATTTCCACCAAATGACAGTTAAATCAAGCATCCAACCTCGATCAAAATGATGTATCCGCCGCCGTCGACCCACATCAAAATCCAGCTATCCAAGCAGCAGGATAGGAATAAACCTCACAGGTTGCTCTGCAATGATTCTGGTTTTTCCAAAGCTGTTTCTTTCTCCAAATTGGATTCTGGTCCATCTTTTCGCTGGGAAAGAGTTCCTCCTAAGAAGAACAGGTTGTCCTATGCAGAAGCAGTGAAATCAAACTTAGCTCCCCCTAAGGCTCTACCTTTGGGTCGGAAATCTTCTGGTTCTTTTTCTGCTTGTTCAAGATCAACTACCCTATCTGGGGCTAATGCAATACCCTTGGGTCGGATTTCATCACCCTTGGGTCAGAATGCTCCTGGTTTTCCTACTGCCCGTTCAAGATCAACTCCCCTTTCAGGGTTAGTGCTATACCCTTGGGTCGGATTTCTTCTGGTTTTTACTTTGCCCGCTCAAGATCAATGCCCCACAACCAGAAATCTATTCAGCAGCCAAGAATCCCGATTTTCCAGAGATTATCTTTTCCTAGACGCTCGGTGTTTGAGCGGTTGCATTTCCGAAATTCAAATTATTTTCAAACTTTGTCTGGTCAACGGACTGCTTTGGGTAGTGGATCTCAAGGCCCAACCTTTTTTAGGCCTGCTACCTTTTCGAGGCCTGTCATTGTAGCAGATGACAGTTACTGTTCCCGGGGCTTAATCCCCAACTACCCAAGAATCAGCCGCCAAAACATCCAATGTTGGCACTACAAATAATGGAGGCATATCCAGCGAGATTGTGATCTTTTCTACGGTCTCCAACGCTTCATCCAACGATGTGGATCATCACTTACCTGTAACTTCTCTATGATCCCAACTACTTGCTGGTCACCTCATGTAAAACATACATGGTTCAAAGAAACTCCGTCCCTGACCTCTGAACCCAACAACTGCCCGCAGCGCACCCCTTTCTTCTGGGACACTAACAATGTTTTCCAGGCAATTGAACCGTCGTCCCTTCGTCTTCCTCGAGTCCCCCTACACTGTCTCCACAAGAAAATCCTAGTGAGGTCCCTTCCCTGATTGCAACTGACAGCATTCCTCCCGACCCACTCTCCGGCGATGGCCTTCCTCAACATCAACCCTTCCCCGATGATGCTCCAGGGAAGGCAACAGTTCGCACGAGTGGTTACGCCAAGAACAAGACCCAGCAACGAGGACCTTGCAATCATCACGGTCTCCAGCAACGAGGATCTCTTGATAACTTCTTGCTGTGCTTAGCAAGTCAACAGAGTAAAGCATGCACCTCAAGAGGCCATTGAAATGAACGCATTACAATCATATAAAGTTGTGGCACTTGTTTGGGCTCTGGATGCTATATATACAGATCGAGACAGGTGTAACCTGACGTGACAAGTTCAACTCTAGATCCTGTGGGAGACACCCTTCAAAAGCTCAAAGCATCACCAAGCATCACTGACGATATGGCCAAGCCTGATTTTCCCAAAACTATGTCTTCAGGCAGTTGTCACAAGGGCTTGGACCATCTCTGCACCTTTGCCTGTTGTAGTGTTCACCAAAGTGCTCCAGCAGGGCCTGCCTCCGGCATTCAGTCTGCAAGAAATAGGGAAATGATCACCCATATTGTTCAGTTTTATGCGCAACTTTTGGCAACATAGTGTACTGATCTGTAGATTTACCTTCAGCTCACAATATGATTGCATCTTCTTAGCCTGCTCCATCGCTGCCTTGAAGCTCTCGCTTTTGAAATTGTCTGCGTTCCTCAACATGCACACAATACGGCTGAAGTCTTTCTTCTGGTATAAGACAATACAGTGTGCCGGAAGGTCGTCTCTTCCTGCCCTCCCGGACTCCTGATAGTAGCTTTCTATTGATTTCGACATGGTGTTGTGGATGACAAAGCGCTGCATGGTGAAGATATTAGCGTGACGAAACTTGCAGAGACCGACAGACCACAGACAGGTATACGCAAACAAAGGCTGAAAACACGTACCACGTCAGGCTTGTCGATCCCCATGCCAAAGGCTATGGTAGCACAGATGACCTTAACCTCCCCACTGTGCCATTTTTCTTGGACACTGGTTCTCTGACGAGCTGCTAAGCCAGCATGGTAATGTGCACATTTGATCTTGTATTTCTCCCTCAAGAACTTGGCAGTGTCTGCACACTCATTCTTCGAGAGACAGTACACGATGCCAGACTTGTTCATGAAGCGCTCTTTCAGGAGATCACCCAGCTGCTTCTGGGCAGTTTTTGTCTTGCCGATCACCTCATAGTTGAGATTTAGTCTATCAAAGCTCCTCTTGAGAATTACAGCATTTGGTATCCTTAAAGCACCAAGTACGTCCTGCAGATTCCATCCACTTAACAGTAAGCAATTTGTGCAATCGTATGCAAGCTCTAGTGTGAGAGAGTGCTTTATTACCTTAAGGACAGATTCAGTTGCTGTTGCAGTTAAAGCCATGATTGGGACCCTAGGGAAGTTCTGCTTGAGGCATCCTAGACCACGGTAATCAGGACGGAAGTCATGTCCCCATTGACTGGTTTAGAAACAAAAATATGAAATACTGTCAGGATATAGCCGCTTCCTTCTAAAACAGTCATCACGGATGCTGAATTGATGTATTACCTTACACAATGTGCTTCATCGACCACAAACCTTGCTAGCAGTCCCTATTCAAAGACATTTATAATACCTTTTTGTCAGCTAAACTTAAATAAAAAAAGTGTATCTGCAGAAGTAGAATTTAAAAGACGAAGTTTCAGACTAGTACCCTCTGATCTAAGCCTCTCAGGATCTCCATAAATGTGTAGTTCGCAGCAATTCTTTCTGGAGTAATATACAGAAGTTTGAAGGATGGCTTGACAGATCTGCAATGAGATAATCAGATCATGACAGTATGTCATGCATACAACAATATGTGATTTGTTTCATTGGTGATTAGGTACTCTGCAGGACGACAGGAAATTCCAAAGGAAGGTAAATTATAGATCTAATCACGAATGTTACAGAGACCACATAATGTTTACCTGAGCTCTTGGATTACTGCAGATGCCTGAGCAAGAGTTTGCTGAGAATTTAAGAATGCTGCCGGTATCGCAAACTTGTAGGTTAATGCCACAATCTGATCCTGGATAAGTGACAGCAAAGGGCATACAACAACAGTGACGCCTGGGTGCAATGTTGCTGGAAGCTGCAAGAACAGTAATTTTGATGAAGTGTTCCAGGTCCTGACACCAACCAATAGAAAGAACAATGCTGAACAAGAACATTGAATTAGCTGACCTGATAACAAAGACTCTTCCCACCACCAGTTGGCATAAGTATGAAACAGTCTTTATTATCCATTGCAGACCTGCAAGCTTCATACTGCAGAGGTCTGAAGCTTTTGTTGCCAAAGATGACAACATTAGCAAAGTTGACATCGTCAAGACAGCTAAGCTGTTCATAATTCAGAGTTTCTCTCTTTTGATGAAATGCAGCTGGGTGCCTCTCTCTATTTGAAGTGGGAGTTGTTGACTTGTATCTGTTGGTTCCCCTGGTCACCTTCAATAGGAAAGATAAATATGAGCAAAAATTAGCAGCAGAAAGGCAAAAGGCCACATAAACTTGTTTGAAAGCACAGAACACCATAATAGCATGTTTGGTATCTTGTATGAACTTAAGGCTCAATCGTCTTAAGTTATGGTATCACCTTACGCAAAACTAAAATGAGAATGGAAATGACTAGTAGAGGAAGATCAAGATAAGTGGCTTACAGTAGACTTTGCCGAGCTTCGGCTCTGCATTCCAGAGTTTCGAGATTGTGCCTGCCTTTGCGTACTGGAAGAACTGTTGCGAAAGTTATCAATTCCATCCCCCATGTCAAAATCTGAATCATCTGGGGGGGAATCGAAAGCCTCCAAATCATCAGGAGCATGGCGACTAAACGAATCTGCCTCTCTAACGGTACGACAACTGTCCATAGCAGCTCCTCCATTACAGTCAGGTACATTCTTCATCATCATATCATTCAAATTGCCACATGCTTCTGTCTCAATCCCTTTCAAGTCATCCCAGTCATCAGTAGGTTGCGTAGCATCAGCCAATGAGGCAAGGAAATCATCGCCACAGCTCTCGACGGTAACCAAACCCATGCCATCCTCCCCTGCACCAGAAGAAGCAACCATATCTCAGTGAGCAGACCATCCCAGTAAACATTACAAAAACAAGGGGAAACGAGGCAGAGAAACATCTGGATCTCAGCCTCCTCAGGAGGGTCACGGAATTTTTTCCCTCCAGAAGTGATTGATGGCCGGCCGCAGAGGCACAGGCAGCCCGGATCGGAAGGGGAGCAGCCGCGGCCTGAGGAGGGGGGAAGCGGCGGCCGGGGTGGGGGGGGGGGGGCACGTACCGTAGACGTCGAGGAGGCGGGCGAGGCAGCTGGAGGCGACGTTGCGGTCGAAGCCGCAGTCGACGGCGAGGTCGAGCAGGCGGCGGTCCTCCCGCTCCCGGTCCCTCCGCGCGCGGTCCATCGCCGGCGAGTCAGTGGCCAGGGTCCGGGATCCCACGCCGCCGCGCTCCCGGGATCCTAGTGCCGCCGCCGCCGCCGCCGGAGCGGAGTGTGGTGTCGGGAAGGGGGGGAAGGGAAAGTGGCGGGAACGGACGGGTGCGGCGGCGCGCTCTGTGAATTCCGTTCCGTAGCGGGTTGGGTGGGGGTGGGGGTGGGGGTGCTGGGCCTGGGCCTATGGATAGTTAATATATCTTTGATTCGCTAGCAGCCCAACGAATATAGCCCAAAACAGCCCATGAAGAACAAAAGCAGTTCGGAGCTTTTACTTTTTGGTCTCCGCGCCCGTTAGTGGTTTCAGGCAGGCAAGCAGCAAATGGTCAGAAGCCCATCATCACGTGGCACGGATGTAACTTTTTCTTTATTATTTCCTCCCTCTAGTTAAAGCCGGTGATATTTACTTTTCTTTTTCTAAAATAACATGAGTAAACATCAAGCTATTATATTCAACAATTTGAAGTTTTAGATTCAACAATTTTCTAAATTGGTGTAACATTTTAATAGAACCAATTCAATATATTTAAAAAAATGTTGAAATAATATAACATTCAACATTTTAACAAAACCATTTCAACATATTTTGAAAAATGTTGAAATATTATAATTTCTTACTTCTAATCCGGTGTAACATTTTAACATAACCAATTCAACATATTTTAAAAAATGTTGAAGTAACATAATATTCAACATTTTTCTAAACCAAAATGAATTCATATTTTGAGGAAAAATGTTGAAATAATATAATATTCAATATTTTTTCTAAACGGTGCAACATTTTAACAAAATGATTTCAACATATTTTAAAAAATGTTGAAATAATTTAATATTCAACATTTTCTAATCCGGTGCAACATTTTAACAAAACCAATTCAACATATTTTGAAAAATGTTGGAGTAGTGTATTAAAAATATGGATATATCATATAAAATGTTGAACTAGTCTATTGAAATGTTGAATTTTTTACATAAAAAATTAAAATATCATATTGGATCTCACTTTGTAGCATTAATTCCAAAATATATCACGTTCAAACGGTTTTTAAATTGAAGGTATGGTTTAGTAGGGCTGAGGAAGCTCGGGATGGATCCAACGGTACGAGGTTGATGGCACGAACCGGCTACCGGAAGCCATAGGATTGGCGGTGATGGGCTGCCGCTGGCTCGCGGAACAGGGGAGGTTACTTAGTTGGGCTGGCAGGGTTGTGGGCCGGTGGGCGGTCCATGTGGTGGGCTTGCTTAACCACGTCCATGCAAGCCCAGGAAGGAGTAGAGCGGGTTGTTGGTGGGCCGATTCGAACCAATAAATCGTTTCGTCTCAATTTATTGTGTTGGCAACGTTTTTTTTTTTCTGTGAACGTGTTCGGCCGCGTTACTTACAGGAAGGACGGCGGTGACGTGATGGCCATGGGGAAACGGAACGGAACGGGAACCTAGGGCGCGCTGCTTGCTCTGCAGATGGCTATGGCTATGGTTTGTGAGCGGCCGTATCTAGCTTCACTGTGCGCCGAGTCACCCCGTACGGATCGACGGGGCAGCTGCCTGCCGTCCATCTCCGAGCCCGGCCCGGACGGCGGTGCTGTGGACCCACGCGCAGCGACGCGACCTCTCCTCGCTAGCTAGCCCACACGGACGGACACGGCCCATCGGCGCCGCACGCACGCGCACGTGGGCCTGCACGACTGACTCGTAGGTAGTAACTCGGGTAGGCTCGTAGCCAGCCGACGATTGAGAAAGCATGACCGACCATTTGTTGCTCCCAAAAACCAGAGTGCAAAATCGATGCTTAAGCCGCCAAAATGCTAACCACGCGACCTACGGGCAAGCGGCCTGTTCGCTTCAGCTTATAAGCCGGCTGAAAAGCTGAAATGGCTGATTTGTTGTGATAGGAAAATACTGTTTGGTAGCTGATAAGCCGGCTGAATAAGCTGAAGCGAACAGGCCGAAGGTTCCACCAAAGCTACTTACTGCTCCTTTTTCACAACCAAAAATTTCGGTGCCAAATAGAATTATCGCCGAGCCGCCGAGCTCCCACACGAGGTGTTTGCTTTAACTCCTATCACATCGGATGTTTGATACTAATTAGGAGTATTGTCGGTGTGGAATCTGGCCGACTAGTAAATATTAATAATTTTGCCGTGCGTTTGATCAGATGTGGTCTAGCACTTAATGACACAGGATATATACTGATTTGGGTAACAGGCCCTATGTCCAGTTGGAGTTGGTCGGTCGACTGTATTCCTGAGCACAAGTACTCGAAATTTGCAATAGGGGTACAAACATGAGACGAATGAGAGGGGGGTGTCCGAGTCCCGGTCGTACTCTAGCTCGAGTGGGAGAGAGTAACGGGAGCTCAAACGTGCGCTATGTGTTCGGGAGTGTGTGCTCAAAGATCGTATCGCGTGCTCTAATGACCTATCTGTCGTGTCGAGGGTCCATCCTCTTTTATAGCTCAAGGGGACGGCCTTACAAGTCAGAGAGAGGGGGAGAGAGAGTGTGCGGGCGCTGCCTAGTCTTGTCGATGCCCACGTCATCGGGTACAGTATGGCAGCCATCCTCCGTCCCTATTCATCTCGTTAGGCCACTCTGTTGTGGCGGGTAGGTTGCATAGTGCTCGGGTGGCGGCACTGTGCGGGGCGTGCGCAGGGCGTGGTGCGGTATGGCTCCTCGTACGGTGATTGACCTAAGGGCTTTCCCTTATCCGTTCTACCTGCTCCCCGGGTTGACACCGAGTGGGCGTCCCCGGTCAGTTGTCCCGGTCGGTACGGCACGTTCGCTGTCAGGGGAACTCGCCTGGTCGGGACGCCAACCAGGCCTCTTGGTTGGAGGTGCCGGTCGGTGGCCGGATCAAGACCTTGGCCTAGCGTCGTGTTGCTGGGCCGACCCAACCACGCTTCTTGTTGGGCTAGTTGTTGCGGGAAGGCGAGCCCATTGGGGACCCCAGATCTATAGACCCGTCAGGAGCCCCCGAGCCCCTTTAGGGCTTTGTTGAAGCCTTGAAGGGGCTGTCGTATTTCGGTCGACGGATTTGTGCTCTGTCAGGGGGAACACACAAGAGTGTTGTTTGTTTTTGTCTTGTTGCAAGAGGGACGGGCCACGTGTGGGGACCGGCCCTGTATCCTTGAAGATAAGGATAAGCTCTATGCAGATACCGTACTGTCGCCTCGTGGCCCTGTACCGTCACCTCAATTCCAGACGCCTTTATTGCGCAGTCATTATATCGTCGCCTCGATTCCAGGCACCTTTTATTGGGCGGTCATGGGCGCATACTGTGGCACTCCAGGATAGTGGCTAGTGGCCCGGCTATAAATAGGACTGCCTCTACATCTAGAGTGCTCATGGTTCGAGTTGTAGTGCTGGTAGGCTTGAGGCTCTTGCTTTTTGCCAGGGGCAGCTTCGGCCACTCCTCATGATGCCAGAATATTTCTCGTAGTAGGCGCGAAGTGTTCCTTTCCCTTGAAGCCTCTTCAGGCATGTCCGGAGGCCACGATGAAAGAAGAATTCTCGTAAGGAGAAGGCATCGTGCGCCCTAGTCGGAACTTGCCCCAAAGGCTGGATGGGAGGATGAGGGCATCGTCGAGGGAGGAAGGGGAAGTATGGCTTCCTTGTCCTCGCTCTTCACCTTGGCTTCCGAAGACCGCACGTCGTCATTAGAGTACCGCGCTCGTACCCTGGCTTCTCTGACGCTTCGATCTCGAGGCAGTTTACCCAGGTCACCGCAGACCTCACATCGCCATCGAAATGCTGTGCTCATACTCTGGCCCTTCCTACGCCTTTTCTTCTTTATCCAGGTCGTCGTAGAGGGAGGAGAGAACTTTGAGCGCAACTTCCTATTTATTGTGTGAGTTCTGTTATCTTCTTCGGTGCCTGACGCCTCTTTGTTCCGAGGTGTAGAGTAGTCCCAGGGTTGTTCTCACACGCTTTGCATGATATTGTAAAAAACTGGGGCTTCTGTGTTCGCACGCTTAGCGTGATATTGTAAAAGCCTGAGGCTTCTATTTTTAGCTCAATGAAAGCTTTTGTTTGATATGTGTTTCCTGTGCCCATTGCGCCGTGGAGGCGGATTGCTGCCGAGTCTTTGGTGTTTTTCCCCTTTGTTCGCCGCGCTACGTAGGGTAGCTGAGTAGAATCCGGTGCCTAGCCCCCGGGCAGATACAGGCGCCCAGGCCCCAAGGGGAGGTCTGGTGAAGGCTGCGGAGGCGCACCGAGCAGGCACAGGTACCCAGCTCCCGAGGAGGGGTCTTGTCGGTAGTCTGTCTTCCACAGGGTTCGCGCGAGCAGACCCGATGGATCTAGCCCCCGAGCCTACGGTCGACCGGGGAGTTGCTCGGAGGCTGAGCACTTTCGTACTCTTTTCTGGAACCGGAGGCAAGCTGAGTGGACGCTGGCGCCCAGCCCCCAAGGTGGAGACTTGTCAATAGCCTATCTTCCCCCGGGTTCGCACGAGCGGACCTGGTGGGTCTAGCCCCCAAGCCTGTGGCCGACTGGGAGTTGGTCGGAGGCTGAGCATTTTTATATTTTTTTTTGGAGCCGTGAACTTGTGTGTCTCCACCGGTCAGCATGGGGTGGTCCTCATTGTGAGTCGGGGCACTTGCTAGTGTGTGTTCCGACCACGACCTGCGTCGTTGATCGAATTCGCGAGTCGGGATTATGGGATTTTGCAAGTTATGTTTTATCTGTTCAAATCATATAAAAAATATGGGAGATAAATCTCCATAGTAACCCACTTAACCCATCACTTGTAGGAATCAAAACAGGATCACCATCCAATGAACAGAAGTGTCATACCATTTTGTCTGCAAATAGCTTGGGCCACCCTGAGCAAATTAGGATTAAGGTATGGTGGTATCAAAGCTTGTAGTTGGACAAAATAACAAACAGATGACAAATAAAATTAGTGCGCCGCATTATGGAGTGGAAGTAAAATAAAGCCCTGGACCCACCTTAAGCACTCTCCTTTACGATTATCATGATTAACTATGTGTATCAAAACCTAGTGTCATGATATAGTCAGGGCTGTGTGCCCTACATATAAACTCTGGCCTAGTTTTTCAATTACTTACACTAGTAGATAGTTCTGTAGAAAGTATATTAGTTCCTAGAAATGGAGGCTGTGATTGTCCCCCAATTATATCAAATCCTGAAAATGAGGAGGAAACATAATGATTTGAATCATTCAGAATACAAAAATGGTTCAAACTTCACCTAAATGATTTTAAAAGGAGGAGGCTGGTTTACAGCCAGGCTGCTAAGGCCTAAGGGTGCAGGCATGCACCTTTCGTACTAGGGCTCAAGCAATATACTAATTGTTAATGGTTCACTGATTTTGATGTATAACATGCATCTCCTTGCATTCTCTTAAAAAAAGAGCAAAAAGAAAAGAACTTCAAGCCTTACTGTTTCCCGCAGTTTTAGTTGAATTTATCAGTGATGGGTGTGGCAGCTTAGGCATTGAGATATTTTATTCTTGATAATCATTGTCAACCAGAGCTTGCCCTACAAAAGTTTTAAACTTTCATCCAACGAAACCAAAACTAAGAGCATCAAACTAAAATAGTAATATTAATATAATCAAAATGCCTGGTAATGTGCCTAATCAAGTTGGAACGAGATTTTCTCAATAATATTAATTTAAAGAAATTAAGAAAGTTCTTTCCATTTTATTTATGCTAAATAATATGTATCATAATATACTCCCCAAGTTTTGAACAATAGTATGATTAAATTAATTATATGTGTGTGTGTGTAATTTTTTGAACTATGTAATTTTATTTTATTTAGAGTTGGTTTCATACATTTTTGGTGGAAAATAAAAAAAATATTTTTTAGGTGGTGGCTTCACAAAATTACATTCTAATTTATATTCCTATTAAAAGTATAGATTTCTAAAAATTACACGTGCGGTAGCTGTGTAGAGATTGTAAACTCTTAACAATGTGAAGTAGAAAAGGTTCCAATTAATGAAGTACTACCAACTTAAAAAAGTTTCAAATACAGAACAACTTGTATCATAGAATCTGAGGAAGAATAGACTTACTTTGTCTGTTTGAGCTGTTATGGCACAAGTTATTTTGTCTTCCAGGCCGGTCATGGCCCCGCACAAAGAAAGGATTTGATACTCCTTCTGGAACTCGTTCTTCAGTTGGCGACACTACCATCACCCCAAGCCTAACCTTCTTGTTACTGGAGTTTTCGAATATTGTAGAACCACTGTAACTTTTAGCCCCGTGAACAAGGTTAAATCGGCCGTTACCAACTATTGATTTTACTGACTGATCCACATCCCCTGTTGCTGTATTTCCACGACGTGGTTTTTTCATGTAGCACTCAAAATCCTCTCTGGACCAATTGTGTTGATTATCGTGTTCATTGAACTCTGCATTAACGACAACCAACTCAACTGTTGCAGAAGCAAGGGGTCCATTTTCTACAGTTTGATCATTATTACCCTCAACGAGAGCCACACTTATATCTATGGTTTGCCCTTTTTCAATCTCGTGAATCTCCCCAGATGTGAATACCAGTCTGCATCTAGGTGGCTGCAGTTGATTTGATTGTGATCTGTGAAAGAAGGAAAAACTAACTTATGAAGTGAAAAAACAGAGTGAAGCTAATAAACTGTTGTATCTATTCCTAGTATATATGAAATTATTATGATAACTTCACTATTCACAGTTGGTAGTGCCCGGAAAACAAATGATCTGATGGTATGTAGCAGACAATGCCTTGGAGCATCAGAAGCATGACTTGTGCCGTTAGTATGAAGCTCTCATTGTTTGCGGAGCTTCTACAATTCTTTGCTCTGAACATTTTGGTTTTCAAGAACCTTCTCCAACTGTTTGCGCATTTCACTAGTGTCATCCTTATTTTCAATAAGCTCCTGCAATTCTTTGCGTATTTCACTAATGTCATCCTTATTCTGCTTCGATTGTTTGTCAAACTTCACATTGAGTAATTTTAGCATCTCTAGGATCTCATTGTCCTGAGAGCATGTTAACAGCTCCTTAAAAAAATGAATGGTAACCGTTAGTGTTGGAAATATGTGACTAAAATACAGTCCGGATTTTATTTGGAGGAAAAACACATAGATAAAAAATGATGCAAGCATATAACACATGTAAATAGGCAACATACTAACTAGAACCGGATTGTGCAATGAAATTACTCAATGATGCCGCGCAGAACGAAGTCCAATGTGTTGAAGCAGATGTTGCATAATCACCAAGTGGTTGCGTGTAGACGCTACCCAAAAACCTGATTTGCCACCCCGTGCAGGAGTCTCTTGGTAGTGGTTTTGGAGATCCCGCTTTCCTTCAAGTCCGGTGCACGCCGAATTCAAAGGTCAACCAGGCGCATTAGCAAGAGGTTCAGCATAGCGAAAATGGAGTGCGCAAGTGGGGAGACGAGCGTGCGACAGCGTGCCTTACAACCAGGATGTATCCTGGTGTTATAGGCCTCATAGCATATCAAATCCTCTCATCAAACAGTAGAAACTGCCCATTTGAATGATAAAAACTGCTGCAATCAAATAGCAGAAACCAATGCACTTTATTGTTGTATAAAACGGCAGTTTCAACCACATTGAAGCACCATCAGGCTCATCATAAAAAAATAGAAACCGCACAAATAGTAGCCTGCTATACACATACGCGTCGCGCTCGTCCCAAGTCACAAGTCACGCTATTTTTCATGCAAAAATACGCGCAGGTTGCGCGTGCATGTAGCAACGATCTCCTTCTCTCTCATATGCACCTATTGTTCATAGAGAGGAGACTCACATATTTAATCAAGGCAACCTCTCTTTGAATTAGCAATATAGGACTAAAGGTTGTGCATGCTTTGGAATTTTCAGATTGAGCCACACATGGGCCTAAATCCAACAATCCCTCACCAATTCCAAAGCAGAGAGATTGAACGAAAAAATTGTTGTACTGAACATTCTTTATATATACCATATTTTCAGTATAAGTCCCGTACGGGTTGAACTTACACCTAGACCAACAAGGTCCATCTTCCAACAACTTGTGAATGGACTAAGCCTTGAATTCATAGCTTTTTGCTGTCAAATTTCTTTTGAAGATCAAACTAGTACTAGGCTACCAAACACCAAGTCCAAACGGAGCCTTTAAAGGTCTTGCTCCCCGATCTTCTCATGAGCTTTCCAGAGAGTACCCCACTCTGATGAACTGTGACCTAACAGTTTAGCTCACATAGGTGTATTCATTTTAGATATCCTGTAGGACGATACCTTTTTCCCTCGGTGGACACTAGAACATATTAAGGTATAATAGCCAGCCTTCCATACAGAAGAGAGTACATTTTATGGAATATGGGTAATTTTAAATAGTTGGTACTCCCCGTTACAACAGTAACTTGTTTTTTCTCATTTTCCAAATCAGGGATCTCATATCAAAGGAAATGAGTTGCTATTACTTTGCAACTAAATGGGTCTCATCCCATGTCCATGTATGCAATAGAAAACGCAGTCCGTGCAAGCCCTTTTGTAAAGGGATTTGCTAGATTTTTCTCACTGCGAATATAATTCACATCAATTACTTTGGAGTTTTTCAGCTTTCTAACAGATTTAAGCCTCCACTTCACATGTCTCGAGGACTTCATTATCCTTAGTACTCATAAACTTGATCAATACCGTTTGGCTATCACAGTACATAAGGATTGCCAGAACTGGTTTATCTACCAGTGGCAAGTCCATGAGTAGCTCTCTTAGCCACTCGGCCCTAACAATAGCCATGTCAAGTGCTACAAGCTCAGCTTCCATGGTTGACCGCGTCAAAATGGTCTGTTTACATGACCTCCATGAAACTGCAGCACCTGCTAGTGTAAAACACATAGCCACTCGTGGCTTTAATTTCATCCGCATCGGAAATCTAGTTGGAATCATTATATCCTTCCAATACAGATGGATAACCAGTATACTCTCTCTAGTGCCTCCCAATGATCCTTCCTTGGATTGGAAGTAAAACGACTTAATTTGCTCACAGCAAAAGGTATGTCCGGACATGTTGCACCAGCATGATACAAGAGGAGCCCACTTATTTGTGAATATCTCAATTGGTCCAACCCTTCGCCTTTATTTTTCCTTAGCTTTACATTAGCATCATAGGGCTTAGGGGATACTTTGGCATTCTCAAAGCCAAAATGACACAGTAATTTTTCTACATAATGAGATTAATTTAGAATAATCCCATTCTCATTTTTGGTCAACTTAATATTCAGGATAACATTTGCTTCTCCCAAATCATTCATGTCGAAGCATAAAGATAAGAATGATTTGACTTCATCAATCACGACAGTGTTAGTCCGAAATATAAGTATATCATCCACATACAAGCACAAGATCACTGTTTGACCCCCGCCATGGCAATAATATACACACTTATTTGCTTCATTTACAGCAAAACCAACAGACGTTAAGGTTTAATCAAATTTTTATGTCATTGTTTGGGTGCTTGTTTTAGGCCATACAATGATTTTAACAATCTGCATACTTTACCCTCCTATCCCTTAGCCACAAAATCATCAGGTTGCTCCATATAGATATCTTCCTCCAACTCTCCATTAAGAAAAGTTGTCTTCACATCCATTTGATGAATGTGTAGACCATAGGAGGCAGCTAATGCCATGAGCACCCTAATGGTGGTTAACCTGGGCATAGGTGAATAGGTGTCAAAATAATCTTCACCTTCTTTCTGGGTAAAGCCTTTGGCCACAAGCCTCACTTTATATTTTTTCAATCATGCCATCTGGTCTCATCTTTTTCTTGAAAATCTACATACATCCAATAGGTTTGCACCGAACAGGACGTTCAGTGATTTCCCAAGTCTCATTTGCCATGATGGAGTCCATCTTGCTACAGATTACCTCTTTCCAATACTCAGCATCTGAAAACACATAAGCATCAACCAGAGTCATAGGCACATCATCCACAAGGTATACAATAAAGTCATCTCCAAAAGATTTCTCAACCCTTTGTCTCTTACTCCTGCACAGAGTCATGACTAAATTGTTACCCTCCTCGGTAGCCTCTTGCATAGGTATGTTCTCAATTTGTTCAGAGTTAGGAATGACTGCATCCACATTTTCTAAAGTGTTGCTAGTTGGTCTCATAGGAAAGATATCCTCAAAGAAAGTAACATCCTTCGACTCCATTATTGTATCAACTATAATCTCTGGAGTATCGGATTTAACTACCAAGAATCTATAGGCAGGACTATTCTGAGCGTATCCTATAAAAATGCAATCGACTATTTTTGGCCCAAGTTTTCTTTACTTCGGCTCTAGAATGTTGACTTTCGCCAAGCATCCCCACATTCGTAGAAAGTTGACATTGAGTTTTTTGCCCCTCCATGCCTCGTATGGAGTTATGTCACTTCTCTTGGTGATAACTCTATTGAACATGAAATTTATAGTCAAGATTGCTTCCCCCCACCACATCTTAGGCATACCGGCACTCTCTAATAAGGCATTCACCAAATCTGTAAGTGATCGGTTTTTCCTCTCAGTTACACCATTTGATTGTGGTGAATAGGGTAGTGTAAATTCATGAATAATCCCATGCTCAGAACAAAAATTAGAAATATTAGTAGAGATATACTCTCCTCCCCGATCATCCCTAAGTCTCTTAATCTTCTTTTCCAACTGGTTCTCAACCTCTACCTTATATATTATAAAATAGTTCAACGCTTCATTCTTAGACTTCAGCAAATAAATATAAAAGTAACGCGTTGCATCATCAATAAAAGTAAGAAAATATTTTTTCCTCCTTTAGTCAAAACACAATTCATCTCACATAAATAAGAATGGATCAAATCTAGTGGTGCCAGATTCTTCTCAAACTCTATTCCCTTGAAAGGTTTTTGAGGTTGTTTTACTTGCACACAAGTTTGGCACTTAGAATTTTTTACTATATCACATTTAGGAATTAACTTAGATCTGGACATTCTAGCAATTGTATCAAAATAAACATGACAAAACCTCGAATGCCATACATCAGCAGAATTTTTATTCAAACCAGTAGTAAAATTAAAACTATAACAAGAATCCATAGTACTTAGGCGGAACAAGCATCCCCTGTCATAGCCTTTTTCTATAAACGCCCCAAATTTAGACACTACAACTTTATTCGACTTGAATACTAGCTTATAACCACTCCTACATAGGAGAGACCCACTCAACAAGTTCTTGTTTATCGCAGGCGTGTGCTGGACATTCTTCAATTAGATGATTTCCCTTGAAGTAAGCTTCAGATCTACTGTACGAACACCAAGAACGGAAGAACGCGTTCCATTTCCCATTAGGACGCTGGAAGCCCCTGCTGCCTGATATGAAGAAAAAAAAGGAAACATCAGAACACACGTGAACGTTTGCACCAGTATCAACCCACCAGTCGATAGACTGAAATGCAGAATAAACAACAGGAGATTTACCGTACCCTCCTGAAATCGAGGCCTTGCCAATGGTCACATGAGTGAACTTTTTGCTCAGTTCAGTGGTCTTGTCCTTGCGGTCATGACAATCCTTGGCAATGTGACCAGGATTACCACACACGTAACAAGTGATGTCCTTCAGATCCTTCTTCTCTGTTTTCTTCTCTTTAAAGCTAGTAATCTTATTAGCCTTGGGACCCTTTCTTCTTATTAAATTGTTTCTTCTTTTGAACAAAATTGGCACTGTTCTGCACATTCTTCACCTGCACATCTTTTGCCCTTGCCTTCTCTTCCACATTAAGAGCTGCAATGAGATCTTCTATAGAAATATCTTCTCTTTTGTGCTTCAGAGATGTAGCAAAATCACGCCACTCAGCAGGAAGTTTAGCAACAATCGTTGCTGCAACAAACTTTGGAGGTAGAGCACATCCCAAATGTGAAATCTCACCAACCAGAAGCTGGAGGTCGTGTGCTTGAGTTACAATTGATTTAGCACTATCCATGCTGAAATCAAAGAACTTTTCGCACACATACAGCCAACGACTGGCTTCGGCTCATACTTTTGCTCCAAAGCCTCCCACAGCATAGTGGTCGATGTGTAATTCATATACACATCATAGAGTTAGTCTGCCAAGATGGTTTGGATGCAACCCAATGCGGTGTTATTCGCATTCTCAAACTGCATAGTTTGCTCTTCTATGAAGGGAAACACAGAGTATATCACCCACCATAGCCCCAATGACATGAGCCAAAACTTGGCCCTTGTCTGCCATTTGCGGAAGTTCTTAATGGCATCAGATGCATTTGCCGTCACTAGATCACAGAAATAGGCACAATCAGGTTTTTGGATTGTTGGAAATACGTGCCTAAAGTACAATTCAGATTTTAATTGGAGGAAAAATACATATAAAAAATGATGCAAGGATATAACACATGTAAACAGGCAATATACTGACTAGAACAGGATAAGGAAATTACTCAATGATCCCGCGTAGAACGAAGTCAAACGTGTTGAAGCATATGTTGCAGAATCACCAAGCGGTCACGTGTAGACGCTGCCAAAAAACCTGATTGCCGCCCCGTGCAGGAGTCTCGCGACAGTGGTTTCGGAGATCCCGCTTTCCTTCAAGTCCGATGCACGCCGAATTCAAAGGTCGATGAGGTGCAGCAGCAAGAGGTTTAGTACAGCGAAAATGGAGTGCGCGAGTGGGGAGACGAGCGTGTGACAACGTGCCTTATAACAAGGACATCTCCTGGTGTTATAGTGTTATAGGCCTCATAGCACATCAAATTCCCCTCATCAAGAAGTTGAAACTGCCCATTTGAATGACACAACGAAAATGGAGTGCGTGAGTGGGAGACGAGCGTGTGACAGCATGCCTTACAACCAGGATGTCTCTGTTATAGGCCTCATAGCGCATCAATTTCCCCTCATCAAGCAGTAGAAACTGCCCATTTGAATGATAGAAACTGCTGCAATCAAATAGTAGAAACCGTCGCACTTTATTGCTATTTAAAATGGTAGTTCCAATCACATTGAAGAGCCATTAGGCTCAGCATAAAAAAATAGAAACCGTACAAATAATAGCCTGCTATACATAGCAACGGTCTCCTTCTCTCTCATATGCACCTATTTTACATAGAAATGAGACTCCTATATTTAAGCAAGACAACCCCTCCTTGAATTAGCTATATAAGACTAAAGGTTGTGCATGTTTTGGAATTTTCATATTCGGCCACACATGCGCCTAAATCCAACAGTTAGTACCGATCATTGCAGTATACTGGGTATCTAAAATTCGATGCAGATAAATTTATGGTGACAAGATCAAAAGGAATCCAAACATGATGCTGGTTTTTCTTTTAAAATTTCACATTTGACTTTGGAGTCCGAATTTTCAGTGCAATTCATTTGGAGGGACGACTGGGTCGCGTTTTCCGAATAAAAAAGAAAAAATTATATACTGAAGAACACTGCTGTAAAATCATGCAGTTTGTGAAGCATATTATAAGCCCAACAGGCAGGCTGAAAGTACCTCAGTTTTCCTAGCATTTCTTGAAGACGGAGTCCGTCGTCTTCTACGTTTAGTTCCCTCTCGAGATGTGTCATCAGTTGAGCTGTTTGGTCCCCAGAAAGTCAGGCGAGATTTCAAGCAAGCAGTGAAATCAAGAATTCAATCTCCGACAGGCTTACCTCGCGCTCGTGGAGTAGGACTCGAGGTCCGTCAGCGACATCACTCGCTTGCCCCTGAGGCCCTGACGCCCCCCTTCCTTGTGAGTTGACTTCACTCGATTGCCCATGACGCCCCCTTCCTTGTCAAGCTCCGTCTACAAGGAAACAACACACACCATCTCCACAACTGAGATTGAACAGATCTTTTCAGAAACCTTGCTAAACCTTGGCCCAAATTTGCCAAAGATAGAGAGCAGATCCGGCGCCGCGGGGTCTGCCCCCCCCCCCCCCACCACCTCAGCCGTGCAGAGAGAGAGGGGGAAAGGACAGATGACCAGAAGGGATGGTAAGGCATACGAGCTTAGGCTGTCCGCACCGGCACACGCTACACCATCCTCCAGTACCGCGGTAGCGGAAAAAACCCCGCACCGCGGTACTGGGAGGCGTCCGCTACCAAGCGGATGGCCGCCCCGTCCGCTACTCCCAGCGGACGTGCAGGACGCCCGCTACCCGCCTCCCAAGGCCACTGCCCCAACGACCTTCCTCTCGCGCCTCCGCTTAGACTCGTCGCCGCCGGACTGCTGCTGCCGCTGGACCGCCGCCGCCACCGCCGGATCTGTCACCGCCGCCATCGGGGAGGAGGAGGGGGCCGGCGGGGAGGAGGAGCCAGCCGCCGCTAGAGGGAGGGAGGCAGGCAGGCGGCGCCGAGAAGAAGGAGGAGGGGTGGCGCGGCGAGGAAGGAGGAGGGGGAGGGGGCGCCACGGGCGAGGAAGGAGGAGGGGGCGGCGCCGCGAGGAAGGAGAAGGAGGAGGGGGCGGCACCGGCGAGGAAGGAGGAGCCGCGCGGGGTGGAGCGCGAGGTGCAGGAGGAGCCGGGCGGGGTGCGCGAGGCGTCGGGGTGGAGTGCGAGGCATCAGGAGTGGGGAGGGGAACGGTTGGGGAGAGAGAAGGGGAGGGGTTGAGGGGAATAAAATATGTGGTAGTTTGTATAGAGGATAAGATATAGAGGAATACGGGTGCGGGAGAAATTGATATAGAGTAGAGAATCTCGATGATTAGGATAAAATATTCCTTTTAGAGTATGGAAATAGAGTATGACGAGTGCGGACAGCCTTATTGGCGCTTGCTACTGCTGGATGGAAGAAAGTCCTCTGCGGCAGTGACGCCACCCGGATCTTGACGCGGGAAAAAAAAATTCCGTGCAGCCGGGCTGCAAACCTCCATCCGTGCAGTTCGGCACCTGATGGTTGCCGTGTGTCTGTCCCAAGCATCGGACGCTAGAGCTTCCTCGGGCCGTGGAAATCGCTCAGCTCGGCTTGCAGCTTCCTTAAGTCCCGGGTCAATCATCTGAACTGCAGTATGCAATTGTTATAGTCAAAGAGGGTCAGGCGGGCCCGCTGGGAGGTCCCGCGGAGTCCCTGCGACCTCCACCTCAAGTCCCGGCCGGGCCGGAATGAAACACCACAGTGTGCTCTCGTTCCTCCCAGTTGTTTACTTGTTTTGCTCCGTCGGCGCGACTCACTTTCCCTTGCAAGTCCAGTGGAATCCCTGGAGCTCCATCTAAAGTCCCGGGGTGTTGACAAAAACTACTCCCGGTTGCTCCCAGTTGCGCTTGCAGTTGCAACCAAATGCATCTCTTCAAACACACAAGACAAACAGAGCCATCATGCATGCATCTGAAGCGTCCTGCACTCTGTTCTAGCATTTCTTGAAGACCGAGTCCGTCGTCTTCTACGTTTAGTTCTCTCTGGAGATGTGTTGAGCTGTTTGGTCCCCAGAAAGTCAGGCGAGATTTCAAGCAAACAGTGAAATCAAGAATTCAATCTCCGACACGGTTGGGTTATTTAGTCCGGACTGAACTTCCGGTCACATTGAATGTTTAGATACTAATTAGAAGTATTAAGGGGTATTTGAATACCATCCGCTAAAGTTTAGCACCTGTCACATCGGATGTTTGATACTAATTAGGAGTATTAAACATATGCTAATTACAAAACTAATTGCATAGATGAAGTTTAATTCGCGAGACGAATCTATTAAGCCTAATTAGTCCATGATTTGACAATGGGATGCTACAGTGATCATTTGCTAATGATGGATTTGACAATAGCTTAATGACCGGTTGCTCCCAGTTGCGCTTGCAGTTGCACCCAAATGCATCTCTTCAAACACACAAGACAAACTGAGCCACCATGCATGCATCTGAAGCGTCCTGCATTCTGTTCTGCTTCTGCCCCCGGGGGAAGTCCGGTGGAGTCCCTCAAACCTCCATCCGGGAGCAGCAGCAAAACGAAGAGGCTTCCAGAACACGAACCAAGGTACTCCGTACTCACATGGCGCCAGGGTAACTCGTGCTTAAGCCCTCCTCAACCTGATCCAAGACATGCATTGTTGCAGGTCAGGGCTAACTAGCTTATGAGTTATGACCAAGCCCATCTCTTCTCGAGACCAAGTAGCTAGCCAATGGCTCAATGCAACTGTGCATGCATGAAACCTTAATCGCTCGCTCTGGCTTTGATGAACCTATATATGCAGAGGTCGACTGCGTGCAGAAGCGTATCGAGAGCCATCGATCGACATCGTCATCGTCCCCTTTTACTCTTGTTTGCACAAGACTCGATCGTCAGTGCGGAGCGGTGCGAAATGGTCGGGTCACTACTGGAAAAATGACGTCTAGTACTGGTCAGCAACCCTCCTTTAACCCTCCTTTAGTACTAGTTGCGCAACCGATATTGGCCAATTGGTACTAGAAGGGGTTTCTTTAGTACCGATCCAAATAACCAATATTATGGGTACCCGTTAGTGCTGGTTGGGGATACCAACCGGTACTAACGGGTTTCCCACACCGTGCGGGGAGGTGTCCTCATTAGTACCGTTTAGTATCCCCAACCGGTACTAAGTTTTTTCTCCCTTTGTTTTCTTATTTATGTTTCTTATTTCATATTTACATATACTAGTTCCAATACGCTAATTTATGGAAAGTTCTATTTAGATTAAATATAACATTTAAGATAATATTATATATATACATATTGTGCATACACATATATGAATAATATTACAATTGAAACTTAATCAAAATTTGGCACTAGACTAGATCCTGAACTATAGAACTCCCACGCAGGATTTGTGATCTCATCCAGAAGAAATCCACATAGTTGATCTCGTATTCTCCTGAAAATTTCGGAGTGAAGGAGTTTTTCCTTCATGTTTATCATCTGTATCGTTGGCAAATGAATTAGAAATACTTAATCTAAATTTGTTGAACAATTGAAACTTTTTTTGAAGTATAAGCATATTAATTTTGTATACATACGGTTATTTGGTGTTCGGTGGTATGTATGGGACCCACAAATTCGTGGATCCGCAATAATGAGTACCCTCCTGCTATCTCAAACACTATATATATGGAAAAAAAAAAGGTATGAAATATTTATTGTGTTAAAGCAAGTGTCACGAGATGTGAAAATTGAACACATACCAGGAAATCTGTATGCAAAACAAGTTTCTCATTGAAATCACACTTGTGAGTTTGATGCAATCGAGTCCAGCATTTGTTCAGAGTGTCCATGAGGTCATTAAAACTTTTTTTGGGTTTCCTCAAGGAGTCCCAGATAGTCACTAAGCTCTGATCGGGGATAATAATAACTAGTACCCAATGGTAGCTGTACATCCAAATTGAAGGTAGTTAGTATTATGTGTAAGTGCTAGTTTGGAAAAGAAAGAGATGGGAAAAACGCTCACTCAAAGTACCAAGGTAGTAATATGCGGCTTTTCTCCCAGTGCTTGTCGAGGAACTTATATATATTCTTCATATTATCATCTCATTTATTCCTTAGATTATCTTAAAAAATAATGTAGGGTCCATGAAGCCTATGTGATGGTATCCCATCCTGCGACAATATTGCATCTCCATCCTGCACAATACAAAATCGAATAGAGGTTAATATATCGCAAATTGACTAGAGTGAGGATTTTGAAATTAGAGAAATATACTCAAGACTTACAAGATCCAGCAACTGATCAGTGACTTGTCTAGTGCTTCTTGATTGTATAGCTGGAACAGTTCCTCCAGAGGCACATGTATGATGTCATCGCCACGGAAGTAATGTTGATGACTAATCTGAACTTCCATCGTGGCAAAACCATCTGATGCAGCCTGCATGTACCACTGGTGCAATTTGTACACTTTGTTGGGAGATATTTCACCAACTTCGGATGCACGAGCTCTTTACCATACTCATATTACCATTTGTCAGGCACAGGGAGCTCTGGGATCTGATCCTTCCCTCAAAGTTGTGCTAGTGTCATATTAGTATCTTTACTGAATTCCATGTTCTTCTCCCAGTCAAAAGTACCACAAGTGGGGCAGCCGATTGGTTGGATTGCTCTCCGAGTTGAGAAATAGATTTCCCACTTATCTTCCTCTTATGAGCTACCTTGCTTTGTGATCTGCCTATCGTAATCAAATAGCGGAGGTTTCTTTGGCTTTTTCCTTTGTTCATCCTCCATTCTTTTGATCAAAGACCGAAATTTACACGTATCCCGTGGTTTCTCCGAATTCTGTTTCTTCAACCTTTCTTCTTTACAAGCCTATCTCCATTTTTCGTGTTGAGCAACTGCTGCAGCCTGGGATTCCTTATCTGTCATATCATAAGGTAGTTTCTCAGCTAGTGCCTTCTCCTTCTGCTTCTTCTGCTTCTTCTTAGGAGGTGGAGGTGGAGGAGGAACTGAACACTTCTTTGTAGGCGGGGGAAGTGGACTCATGCTTGGATCCCTTTCAGGTACTGCACTCACGCTAGGAGACCTGTGTGGTACTGAAATGTGTGCCCTGGAAGATGGCGTAGGTGATCTTGCCATTGAGCCTTCAGGAGATGATCCCAAGATCGGGGGATTTGATTGTGTAATCCATATGAAGTGTTTCGGCCCTTGAATCCAACCATGGATAGCTTGTCCTAGATTCTTTTCCCTGTCACCTCAAGGGATCTCTAGTTCTAGGTCCTCCCAACCGTCGGCCACTCAGTCCACCCCGACTTTGGCATAGTGAGCTTGAATCTGCACGCCATGTACTGTTTGGCCTTGCGTCGTTTGCTCAACCACACCATAAGCCACCACTATGATCTTGTTTCTTACGGGAGTAACAAGCTCACATTGGGCTCTCCCGGTGATGTCGTCCATTGGGTGCCGTTCCTCAATGACCTCAGTACATCCTCCAGGTGCGGCTTCAATGTATCCTCCAGCTGCGGCTTCCGTGGAAGCGACACTGCTTCGACGCTGAGTCGGGCTTACATCGACATGTGGCCCTGATGCTACAGCAGATGCTTGTTGACTGGCTTGTTTGCTCAGAGCTATGGCCACACGCTCATCTACTAATTGCGCTATTCTTGCCTCTGATGCTGCTACTTGTTGTTGCAGCTCTCGCAGCTGTCGTGCTTGGTGTGCCTTGCTTCTTTGGCGACTTCTATATGATTCAATGAACTGATGAAAGCCATACTTCCATGGAATGACTCCTATTCCTCGGCATCGTCCAGGGTGTTCGCGAGTTCCAAGTGCCATTGTCAGCTCGTCCCTCTCTCGATCAGGCATGAAGGATCCATCGGCTGTTTTTTTCATTAATTCATCTAGTCTACTAGCCACTTCTCTTATTTGATCGCATCTTCGGGATTGAGGATGCCTCCATGACCATAAAACTAATCCTTTGATCGCTCAGACCATTTGAGAGTATATGGTACTATTCTCCTAGCAATTAGGTCATCTTCCATCCTTTGGCATTTCACAACCGCGGACTTGTAACCTCCTATCCCAATACGATGGAAGTATTTCTTCTAGTGAGCATTGCTGGTGTTCGTTTCAGTTGAGTAATGACTCTTGCTCGACCCCTTGAACTGTACAAAGGAATCCCAGTAATCCCTTATTTTCGGGTGCCTAGTGTAATCTGGTTCAAGCCCCGTCTTTATGTACTCTTTGGTCAAGGTTTTCTTGTATGTCTGGAATGCAATTGCACCCTTCTTCATACCCCATTCTTTCACTTTGGCTTCGTCTATATTTTCGAACGTGAAGTTTTCTTTTACTTGTTCCCATAACATAGCCTTCTCTCAGTTAGGGATGTAAAGAAGCGGGTCTGTGTCCTCTGGGACGCTCTCAGGTTATCTCCAATTCTGATAGCTGATTGGAATGTTATCTCTGACAAGGAACCCAATTTGATTCACCAGCTTTGTCTTAGCTCTGGGAGGAGCAATCGGTTCACCATCTTCATCAATTTCTGTGATGATGATACGGCCCTCGACCTTCTTGTTCTTGCCTCGTTTCTTTTTAAGCTTTTTGCTCAATCCAGATGGCTAAAAACGGCAATTGAAATGTTGAGTGATTGGAATGTTGTTGCGTGATGATGTTTATTTTGATAAGACGGTAATTCAAATAATGTTTACGTATAATACTTGCTATACCTTGGCAACTGGTTGCTCCACATTGCCTCCCTCGGCAACTTGTTCCTCCACATTGCCTCCCAGTTGATTCCTCCACGTTGCCTCCCTCAACAACTGGTTGCTCCTCGATGCCATCACCAGCCAGGTTGAGGTACATGTCAGCCTAGTTGTGATCGATCTCTTCATTTGCTTGAGTGGCGCCTTGAGCAATCATCTCATATAGAACCTCGTCGTCTGATTATGCCATTGTTATTAGTATAATATAAAAGAATTCAACACTTATAATAAGAATGACTAATATGTAACATGGCACATTGTACAATTTACAATTAATATGACGTCACTTATACAACATTTACAGATAATTTCCAACACTTATACAACATTTAAATAGAATGAAACAAAGAAATAAATGGCATGATTTCTTGCACTTATCCAAATTTCCTACAATTTCTATGGAATTTCCTATAATTTTCTAGCTATTTTCAACATTTTTGTACAATAATGACGTAACGGGGGGGGCGCGGATGTCCGGGAGCAGCGGTCGGCGACCGGGGGCGGCGGCGGGTGTCTGGGGCACGCCGACGACCGGGGGTGGCGGACCGCCGGCCAGCGGCCAGGGGCAGGGGATCGCCGGGAGCAGCTGGAGGATGGGATCGACGGGAGAGGAGGCGGAGTGTTGCTTGCGGGAGAGAAATAGATCTGGAAGAAAACGAAATGGTACCTCTTCTAACCAGTGGTAGGTGGGTAATTTTTTACCTCAAAAGCACTTGAAAGTAGGAGGGAAGGTGCTTTTAATTTTGACTATAGCAAAAGTAGCTTTTGGACAAAAGCACACGTGGCTTTTAAGTCCTTTGGTTAGCTTTTGACTTTTGCAAAAGCAAAAATAGGTTCAAAAGCTCAACCAAATGCACCTTAAGAAGGCTGTCCATCAGTCATGCAGTTTCGTCAGTTAGGAACGGAGGAAGTCGGCTTCAAGATTTCATTTTTCTCTGAAGAATTTGCGTTCTCTTTTGTCAATTCTTGGCAACCAGCAAGCTTGATTGGCTCCATCAAGGCAGCAATCTTGTAAGGCAAACATGAAAAAAAGTAGCAGCGATCCTCAAAAGAGTAGCGTTGCCCAATCATATACATCCGTCCAGAAATCATATTCTGACCATCAAAGTAAGGCCGCAGAGAATTTTTTTTTTCCATCTGGACTGCAGTATGCAATTGTTATAATCAAAGAGGGTCAGGCGGGCCCGCTGGGAGGTCCCGCGGAGTCCCTGCGACCTCCACCTCAAGTCCCGGGCCGGAATGAAACACCACAGTGTGCTCTCGTTCCTCCCAGTTGTTCGGCGCGACTCCCTTTCCCTTGCAAGTCCAGTGGACTCCCTGGGAGCTCCATCTAAAGTCCCGGGGTGTTGACAACAACTACTCCCGGTTGCTCCCAGTTGCTTGCAGTTGCACCCAAATGCATCTCTTCAAACACACAAGACAAACTGGGCCACCATGCATGCATCTGAAGCGTCCTGCATTCTGTTCTGCTCCTGCCCCCGGGGGAAGTCCGGTGGAGTCCCTCAAACCTCCATCCGGGAGCAGCAGCAAAACGAAGAGGCTTCCAGAACACGAACCAAGGTACTCCGTACTCACATGGCGCCAGGGTAACTCGTGCTGAAGCCCTCCTGAACCTGATCCAAGACATGCATTGTTGCAGGTCAGGGCTAACTAGCTTATGAGTTATGACCAAGCCCATCTCTTCTCGAGACCAAGTAGCTAGCCAATGGCTCAATGCAACTGTGCATGCATGAAACCTTAATCGCTCGCTCTGGCTTTGATGAACCTATATATGCAGAGGTCGACTGCGTGCAGAAGCATATCGAGAGCCATCGATCGACATCGTTCATCGTCCCCTTTTACTCTTGTTTGCACAAGACGATCCATCGTCAGTGCGGAGCGGTGCGAAATGGTCGGGTTTTGGGACATGGTCGGGAAGGCGGCCAACCTGCTTCAGCTATTCGGAGTGGACGCCATCACGCTCATCACCATCGTCGCGAGCTGCTTCTGCCAGCTTCATGAGGTTAAGAAGGAATGCCGGAAGCTGGAGGACAGTGTGCGGATGCTCCGGCTGCTCCTGCTCTCGCCAGCCGGCTGCTGGATCATGCAGCAGGAGAACATGCAGCTGCTGGGACATCTAGTGACCAATGCACTCATGGACGCAGACGACCTCGTCCGGTCCTGCAGCGAGAGCACGCCGTCTTTACGTGTACTGAGGGGCAGGGGCATGTCCAGGCAGTTCCGCAATCTGCGGAACGGCATCGACTCCTACTGTCGCCTCATCCTCTCCATCAACGCCGCCTTCCTCCTCGGCGTGTCACCATCCCCCAGGGATTCCACGTCGTCATCTACGGCTGCTCCTGATCACACTCACATCATCGACATCAGCCAGGAATGAGTAGCCAGCAAGCCACATCATCTATCGCGTGGGGAAGACACAGATGGAGGTGCTTCCAAAGCGGGCTGCCTTGGAGTACTAGGATGCCTCGGGATAGCGAAAGGGGCCAGCGCCGCTTAGGACGGCTATCAACATTTCAATGATTTTCTCCTTTTTTTCTTGGATCTTATGAAAATATGAATAGAGCGTTGGTCTTAAGGGAATTCGACACCAACAGAACAGATGTGAATGGAAAGAGATAACACTTGGAAGTTCTGAAAAATAATGAGTCTCCGAGAGAGCGCCCCTCCCTGCCCATCCCGCCACCCTAACCACTCTTGCCTCCACCGTGCCCGCCCGGAAGCGCGCAACTGAACGCCTCTTGCGTCTGACGCCGCCGCCGATGCCGCCACGGACAGACCGAGAGCCCGCATGCAAGAGCTCCTCCTCCGCGACTTCCACTCCATCGCCGTTCCAGGTGCTCTCCCCTCTCAACCCGACGCCTTCCTTTGGTTAACCCCGCCTTTCCTCGCACCTCGCTTCACCACCTCCTATTTGTTGTCGGTCCTCTCCTTTCTTCTTACGGCGGCCCCGGACCTCATCCGAGTGCACGCCTTTTCTCCTGGCGTGTTTCGCACCAAGCTCAGTTGTCATTCTGTGGTTATTTTCCTTCTCGCGCGTGGTCATCTCGAGTTCCACCATCTGTCCTTCTGCCTGCATCAGTCGAAGGACCAAGCTGTGGCAATGGCTGCCAAGCTTCGGGAGGAAGAAGCTGTCATTACTGCGTGCCAACCACCGAGCTACACTGAGTTGGATAGGCGCGCGGCTCGAGCGCCAACCTCTATCGAAAACGCTGCGACAACTCACCCTAGGGACAGAACGGTGCGTCAGATGCAGATCCTTTCGGATATGGGAGTTACTTCAAGTTCTGACCTGGGCCTACTCCCCTTACCGCAACATGACAGGAGCTATGATCGCAAGCATGGTCACCAGCCCCCCAGCGGCCCCTGTCGCTTCAAGCTTTACTCCCAGCAGCTCCTACCTCTCGGCCGCGCTCAAACCTGCTAAACCAACTCCGCCCCCTGTTCAAAGCAGAGCTAAGGCCATTCCTCTGCATCACCCTGGGTGCCAGCCGCGACCACCAGGTGCGTGACTGCCGCGATCCAGTCCGTTGTTGTCTGTGTCGGCGCACCGGGCACCGCGGCTACACCTACCCCATGGCGTTCCCCATGAGCAAACTCCCCACCCTCGCCGCCGCCCCACCATCCTGACCCCGCCACCCATGTCCCACTCGACGTCGTTCCTTTCGCCCCCCCTCCCCCCCTGCGCTCCACTCCGCCGCCCTCCACCACCCCGACTCCTCCACCTGCACCTTTGAACCTCCCCCGTTCACCTCAGCCTTCAACCCGCTCTGCATGCTAGCGTCCACCAGCAGCGCCCCCGCCTTTGCCCTCTAGCTACACAACAACATGGCCATCTCTGACCCGGAGGAGGGCCCCTACTTCCTCGGCGACTTATTCTATGAACCGGTGGATACTGGCAAGGCACCGGTTCGGGGCAACGGCTGCGTTGCTCCGGCTACGCCCCGGTGCCCCATTCCCAAAGCCAGGGACATCAAGATGGTTGGAGGGATTTCTCTGTGTTAGCGCGACCCTTCGGCTGCCACCACGCCTGCTTCAAACCGGTCCCCTCCGCCAACTCCCTCCCCACGCGCTTCCACGCCGCGCGCGCCCGCACTCGGCGCCACGTTCCAGCATATGGGAGCGGGCTCCGATTCGGGTAGCGCTAGCCACTACAAGGTTTTACCCTTGTTGCAACGGCCTAAAAGTGTTGCAATATACCAAAAATGGTTGCAATAGACAAAATTGCAACACAAAAATTTCATTGGCAGGCATTGCCACAATAACCATGGTCTAAAGTTTGCACCACGACTCATTTTGGTGTTGCAATAGGTTTTCCCCTATTGCAACACAATGGAGTGTTGTTGCAACACCATGTAGTGTTGCAAGCCATAGTATAAGCAATCATCGTGGGTGTTGCAACACACCCGGTGTTGCCAGAAATACCTGTTGTCACATACCCAAAGAGTGGCAATAGGTGCACTAGCAATGACAATGGGTGTTGCAACAGACCTTATTACCACACGTCAATAGCATTGCAATAGATGGACCCTCTATTGCCACGTTATCTCAGTGGTTGCTATAGATGGAACCTGCACGATAAATATTTGGTTGCTACAGTTGACCTCACTATTGCCACATTATCTATGTGGTTGCTATAGGTGGAACCCTCTATTGCCACGACAAATATTTAGTTGCTACAGGTAGCCTCTTTATTGCCACACTAAACATTGTGGTTACTATAGGTGCAACCGTCTATTGCCACGATAAATATTTGGTGGCTAGAGGTTGCCTCTCTATTGCCACGATCAATACTGGTTGCTATACCTGGACCCTCTATTGCCACACTTACTATTTTGTTGCTACAGTTTGGAGACTCTATTGCCACGCCCACTATTTCGTTGGTATGATCACTATACCGCAGCCCCTCAGGGCCGACTACAACATAGTCGGTATAGGTCGTAATGTCGAATCACCGGTCGGTATAGAGTTGTGCCGACCCCAGCTATAAGTCATTATAAGTGGCGTCGATATAAATCTATACCAACATGTTTATACCAACCAACAATTTAACGGGGTCGTTTGGATATATCAAAAAAAAAATCCAAAACTAAGATTAATCTAATATCCATGTACACACATCCATCACAAAGCAAATGACAACGTTAGCTATAAAAGCTTTCATTCATTCATGTAGACACATAACAACATCAGTTAGATAGCTTCATCAAACATCACTAGAAAGATATGACAATGGCATTGTTTCATACAGGTGCAAGTCCAGAATGTCACATTAAATGCTATCACACTAGCTAGATACTACATTACACATCATACTAAACATAGCTCATGTTGGCATCCATCAGCAGTTCAACACTGTAATCGGCTTAGCTTTCTACCTGATGATCGATATTCGGAACTCTCTCTTTTGTGAGTGCCACAAACACATGCTTCACGATCCAATGGACCTGCAAAAATGCAAATGAAGAAACAAAACAAAAGGTTCAGTAGCTGACTCACAGCGATTTGGATCAAGAACGGGGACCAACCATGTTCTACGACAAAGTTAACCTCCGTCAGTTACTTACCAGAGAGTTATCTGGTGACTTGTAGTACCATCCATTCACAAACACGGCCAATATTCCCTGTGCTCCCAGGACAAACACAAGCATGGCGTTCATGCCAATCCACTCCAGGAACAGGAATGGAGTCCTCAGGCCCAGACATCAATCTATCCGTCAAAAAATGGATGCAATAATATTTATTTGTTTCTTTAGCATGAATTTGAAGAAGTTTCTTGTCGAAAATGAAACATAAACCATACTAGTATATAGAAAGCTGAGAGAACGATTCCTGCCGCCCCGCCAGTAAAGCAGACATAACTGAAGCTGTAGAGCTGCTTGTTGATTGGGATGGCTGCAAGAACAGAGCAATACATGTACAATCTGAGTTCAGGGATTGTAAATGGCAGCCATGTCTGACAGTAAATATGCAGGATAAATACCCTTCGTGAAGTGTAGGAGAATGCCGAGCACAAGGAGTGAAAAGCCCATCAGAAGCCAGTGCTTCAGTCTCCCTTTGTGAGTCTGCAAATCAGAAGCTTTCTTGAGCACACTGCATTTCTTTTAAAAAAAACATACAGGTGGGAGCAGAGTTTTCGGCAATAACCTTGAAATGGATTAGAACATGGCCATAATGTATCCCGATTGTCCCTGATAGTATTGACGATATTGAGCTGAAAGTGAAAAAGATTGCCAGATTATACTTAAATTGTTGGCTAAAAATATTCAGCTCCATCTGTTAATGTTGTCAGATTTCCACCTTAACAAGCCTTCTGGTTCAAAAGGCGCAAGGCACGCATCAGCTCGCAACGGACCCATGTTCGGTGAGCTGAATGTGCAGTCCTGATCAAGGTAATTTTAAGTACAGACTTTGTAATTCTAGCCATACAAAATGATCAATGTTTAGCTAATATAATATATTGCATGTTCGGTGAGCTGAATGTGCAGTCCTGTTGGTTTCCAGAAAGGGCCAGGGATGCTCATCATTTTCAGAATCAATAAAAAATGCAAAGATATGTGCAGTCTTAGCGTTACTCAAACTATCAGAAAGAATTACCTTGGAGAAGCACACCCCAGAAGAGCATTTTCAGTGTTCTGAGGGCAATCTTCGTCACAGTGGCACCGATATCGATATTCGGAACTCTCTGCAATCATGTTCACCTGATAATCAGTTCTCTCTGATAGCACGAAACGTTCACTTGCAACAGAACAAGATATTCAGAGTATTATTGAATTTTCAATTCTAGTATGTACATGCTTACTCACCTTCAATGCGAAGGCGATTGCGACACCAACTATGAAGAGGAAGAATGGCATGACAAAGTCTGCCAGAGTGCACTCGTTCCACGGTGAGTGGTCAATCCGCTCATAAGCTCCATCGCCATCATCCACCAGTATCATGTCTGCATTCAGATATAAAGATAATGCAATTTTCAGCTTTTTCTTTCATCTCCATATTATCTCATCTCTGTTACAAACATATTTGCTGTATAAATTCCCAATTACCATGCATAAGAAAGGAAAATGGTACATTGCATTACCTTTATGTTGGTCCACACTTCATATTTCTTTTCAGCATCCACAAGCCTCCAGTCAGCACATGCTACTGATATACTCTTTTAAGAATTAAGGTCCATATTGTCGAGTTTACTACAGTCTAGGATTAGGACGGAAAACCATCTCGTACTTAAGGCAGATAAGAAAGCATGTCTGTGCATGGCTGATGGATGATAAATTCTAGATCCATATAGCTATTGCGTTCACATAACACAAGTTTTTTAGAGCAAGTTCTGAAAACAGTTGAGTTACTTAGCCTAGGAGATGGATGATGGATTCAAAATTGATTACAAAAGCCATATACAGAAGGCTCACTTGTAGTTTCTCAGCAATTTTCATATATCTACCAGACAATACAGAAAAAAAATGGAGAACTAGTTTCTTCTGAAAGAGTGGCACATAAATAACTATCTTTGCTTAACTGAAGATAATCAGAAGTAATATATGTAAGCACTATGATGCAGTTTTCTAACACAAACAAAAAAAATAACAATCAGTGCAAGTTATCTTGCACCTCTCACAAGCACAAAACAGGTGTCACACAAGCACTTCATATTCTGCCATTTTAATTAAACATGCACTAAGATATTCGACCATTACAATGAGATCGAAAGGCACATTTACATGTAATGGCAGTTCCACTTCAATCAATTCTAACAAAATTTAACCCCAAGAACGGGGCAGCAACAGAAGAGGATTTGGGGGGATTGGATTTGGGGCCTTATCTGTGAGCTTGGGACCGGCAGTCGGACGTGGGCGGTCATCCGACGGAGACAGGCAGGGCCCGCGGGGTGGACGCCACTGGAGCTGGAGGGCTGCAGGCGCGGGTCCAGCGGCATGGAGGTCGGGGCCGTCGGGGTGGACGGGCGGCGGCGCGGGGGCAGAGCCATGCCTGTAGCCTGCAGATCGGGGCGGCACGCACATGCAGGTCCGGTTAGCGGACGGCTTCAGCCCGCCAGCAGGTCAGGGGCGGCGTGTGCCTGCACGTCCTTCGGCGGATTGCACAAGCACGCAAGCAGGTCGCGCGGCGCGTGCTTGTAGATCGGGGGCGGCGCGCCCCTGCAGGTTGAAGGGCGGAGGAGTGCTGCGGGTGGACTGGTGGAGGGGCGGCGGGAGGCTGCAGGTGGAGGGGCGGCGGGTGGCTGAGGGAGGAACCAGCGCGCCGTGTGCGGCGATTTGGGGGAGACGAGCGAGGGGATGAGAGCGCGGATGGCGGCGGGTGAATGGGAGAGGGAGAAAAGCAGCTAGGGTCTGGGTACCTGCTGCCGCTGCCGCCGCCGGCCTCGGCGGCGCGCGCGAGGAGGAAGGCGAGGAGGAGGAAGACGAGGCGAGGAGGGGCGGAACCGGTGGCGCAGGGAGGTTAGCGGAGGCGGGGAGGTTAACGGAGGCGTTTTGTTTCCTAATTCTAGTTCCGTTCCGTAGCGGTTGAGTGGGGGTGGGGGTGCTGGGCCTGGGCGGGGGCTCCTATGGATAGTTAATATATCTTTGATTCGCTAGCAGCCCAAAACAGCCCACGAAGAACAAGAGCAGTCCGGAGCTTATACTTTCGGTAATGCTTCGATCCGGGCGTCCGGACGAGAGGAAAATATCGGACGGAACGGATCCGAAATTCCGAAATTTCTTTTTATATACAATTAAGAGGGAGTTCACGTCCGGTCATTCTTCGTGTCCACGTTCATCTCCAACACCTGCTTCCTCCCGCTTTTGCTCCTCCTCCTCCCTGCTCTTCCCCACTCCTACTAGCCGTGACGGTAGCTCCTCCTCCTGGTCCCTCTTCGCTGGTGAGGGGGTGCAAGGGAGCGATTGCGCGGAGCTGCAGTCCATCGCGGACGGGGATACGTGCATTTGAGCACCCCCGCGCCACCCCTTCAACGCCTCCACGACCTCTTCCTCCGGCGGCCCTCCTCGCCACAGCTCGGAGACGGCTGTAGCAGGTCAGGGCTCGCTAGATCCAGCAACTCCTTTGTTGGATCCAGTGATCCCAGGGCGAATCGGGCCTCCAAAAAGGTCACTCAGTAGGGCTGGCTCCTCTCCTTCCCTCCCGCGCGCACATTGGCTGTGATCCGTATTTAGGTTGGTGGTTATGAGAGCTGGATTTTTCCATGCTACAACAAATGAATTTTGATGTTTCAGATATTGATTTGTCATGTTGCTTTGTTTTCTTAATGTAACCATACAAGAATTGAGATGCTACAAAAGAATGTTTGAGATGTTGCAAAGGACAATTTTTAATGTTGCAACTGGTGATTCGGACGAGATTTTAATTTTTTTTATTTTTCCTTTGATGATGCACTTGTTTGAAGATGTTGCAGTTCTTATTTATGAATGTTGCCGTGTCACATTTTGGATGTTGCGGTGTAACATTGTGGTTGTTATTTATCATGTGGTGAATTTTTGTTTGAAAATGTTACATGAAACATGTGTTTAATGTTGCGGTGGGATTTTTTTTTCCAGAAACGATATTAACATTGAACGATTTTTCGCATATTTTTTCGATGTTGCAGATGTTATGTTTTTTAAGGGTTAACGGGGGAGATCCCCACCTGATTCATAAGGGCCTTAAGCAGGCCAAAAGTCTAGTACATCATTTTCAGCATGGAAAATAGTGGGGAGGGGAGGTATACAGATACTACGAGTGTTTACGTTGAAGCGAACAGTGGCACTATACATCAGCTACAAATTTCGGCATATTCGCTTTAGCTTATTCAGCCGGCTTATCAGCCATCAAATGTTATTTTGGAGTGTCTGATGGAAGACGTCCCGGCCCTCGCAACACCGTTTTAGGCCATGTTTAGTTTCCTCTCAACTCCCAACTTTGACACTATGCAAAAAGAAGATTCCCCATCACATCAAACTTGCGATACATGCATGGAGTACTAAATGTAGACGAAATTAAAAACTAATTGCACAGTTTTGTTGTACTTTGTGAGACAAATCTTTTGAGCCTAATTAGTCAATATTTTGACAATAATTCACAAATACAAACAAAACGTTACAGTTACGCATTTATGACAAAGTACCAATTTTGCCACTCCCAAATTGGGAAGTAAACGGCCTGTTACTTTTTGGTCCGCGCGCCCGTTAGTGGTTTCAGGCAGGCAAGCAGCAAATGGTCAGAAGCCCATCATCACGTGGCACGGATGCAACTTTTTCTTTGTTATTTCCTCTCCCTAGTTAAAGCCGGTGATATTTACTTTTCTTTTTCTAAAATAACATGAGTAAACATCAAGCTATTATATTCAATAAATCGAATAAATCGTTTCATCTCAATTTGTTGTGTTGCCAACGGTTTTATTTTTTTCTGTGAACGTGTTCGGCTGCGCTACTTACAGGAAGGACGGGGGTGACGTGATGGCCATGGGGAAACGGAACGGAACGGGAACCTAGGGCGCGCTGCTTGCTCTGCAGCAGCATTTGGCTTGCAGCTAGATGGCATGGCTATGGTTTGTGAGCGGCCGTAGCTAGCTTCACTGTGCGCCGCGTCACCCCGTACGGATCGCCGGGGCAGCTGCCTGCCGTCCATCTCCGAGCCCGCCGGCCCGGACGGCGCTGCTGGACCCACGCGCAGCGACGCGGCCTCTCTCCTCGCTAGCTAGCTCACTGTGCACTGTGCGGTCACGGAATGAGCCGCCGTGCTGTCCCCACCACGCGCCGCCCCCCCCCCCCCCCCCCCCCGGGACGGACACGTCCCATGGGCGCCGCACGCACGCGCACGTGGGCCTGCACGACTGACTCGCACGTACCCCGGTAGGCTGCTCGTAGCCAGCCGGGCCTCCCTCCTCTCCGCTACCAAAACGACGAGCATGACCGACCATTTGTTGCTCAAAAACCAGAGTGCAAAATCGATGCTTACAGCCGCCAAAATGCCAACCACAAAACATACGGGCAAGGTTCCAACAAAGCTGCTTACTGCTCCCTTTCACAACCAAAAATTTCGGTGCCAAATAGAATTACCGCGAGCTTCCTCTCGCCATCCCGCATCCATTTCACCTATCAGCTTGAGATTATTTGCAGCGGCTTCGGCTGCAGCTGCATGACCAAACAGTTGTAGGTTCAGCCTAACCAGAATGGCTGTCTATGCTACATGCAAGTTTTACTTCCTTGTTTGTATAAAATCTTCCATTACGCTGTTAACTGATAAAAAACTTGGTGGGATTTGCATGATCAAGACGGCGAGTACTCGAACGATTTCGCTTGACGCCGATGCAGCAAACACAAACATTCAGTTTGTTCAACCGACTTATCAGCTTCCAAACAGTATTTCCTCTCACAACAAATCAGCCGTTTCAGTTTTTCAGCTGACTTATAAGCTGAAGCGAACAGTTTCGGGGTTGCCGTCGCGAACGCGGATGCAGCCATGGCTTGCGTGCTTCACATGCCGGTTCCCTTCCGGCAGCTGCCGGCCGGCCGCCGAGAGAACACGCAGCGCTGCACGCCTGGCCGCCTGCTCCGCCGGGCCTCCGACGAGGCGGCGACGGCGGCTGCTTCCACGTCATCGAGGAGCATGACCTGGCAGCTAAGGCACAGGACAGGAGTAGAGTGGAGTGGGGCGCCCTGCGATTACGCGGGTTCGGTAGGGTCAGATCTGGCTATCTGCCGGGGAATATCCTCCCACGAGAACCCCTCCCGCGTCCGGTTATTACAAACCACCCCCTCCCTACACCCGCATCAGCCACGCACCGACCTATCCCGCTATTCCCTAAAACTGCAGGGGCTGAATCGCAAGGCATTTCCGCTAGTTAAAAACTCCCAGCCGCGCACGCTCCCACGCTTCTCCCACCATCTCCCTCCATCCCGGCACCACCACCAAGGCAGCACACCAACCCACCACCCTCCTCCACCGCCCCTGCCCACGCGCATCGCAATGGCTGCCACCGAAGCGGCAGCAGCAGACACCGAAGCGGCGGCCGCCGGCGGCACCGGCGACCAGCTGCTCTTCGCCGGCGGGTGCGACGACAGCGCCTGCTCCACGCCGTTCGTCAGCGCGCCGTCCAGCCCCTCCCGGGAGCGGGAGCCGTACCACCACGCCGCCTGCTTCTACAGCGCTCCCGCCAGCCCCACCCGCGGCGGCGGCGCCAAGGACTTCGCCGGCGGCGGCGTCCTCGACTTCGACTTCGACTTCTCGTCCCGCTTCCCGTCGCCGTCCGCCGCGGCCATGTCGTCCGCCGACGAGCTCTTCTGCAACGGCCAGATCCGCCCGGTCCGCCTCGCCGCCGCGCTGCTCCAGCCCCAGCAGCCCCACGCGGACCAGCCGCTCGGTCCCGGCGTCGCGGCGGAGGAGGGTGGCGTCGGCGGCGGCCTTGACGCCGTGCCCGACGAGCGCGGCCGCTTCCGGGGCCGGTCGGTTCGGCGCAAGGCGCGGTCCATGTCCCCGTTCCGCACGCACTGGAGGAGGTCGCCGGCTCCAGCTCCTCAGACGCCGCCGCTGGAGACCGAATCGGCGGACGAGCCTGTGGAGGCGGTGACCCCCGCGGCGTCGCGCTCGTCGTCGTCCTCGTCCACCGCGTCCTCCGCCTCGTCGGCCTCGTCCTCGTCCTCCCGTGGCGGCTCACGCCGCTGGGGCGGGTTCCTTAAGGACCTCCTCCACCGGAGCAAGTCCGATGGCGGCAAGACCCAACATTCTCACCTTCCTGTGGGTCCAGCCACGCCAACCTCCCCGTCTCCAGGCGCGGCGCCGAAGAGGAGCCCGTCGCCGTCCCCGTCTCCGGGGGCAGCGAGGAGCACCGGCACAGGCCACCGCGGCGGGCGTCGGAGATCCGCGCACGAGCGGCTGTACGAGGCACGGCGTGCCGAGGCGGAGGAGATGCGGCGGCGCACGAACCTGCCGTACCGGCAGGGCTTCCTCCTCTTCGGCTGCATCGGGCTCGGCCACCGCAGCTACGGCGCCGTCCACGGCCTCGCCCGCGGCCTCAACGCAGCCGCCGCCGTCTCCTCCAGGTCGTGACTCGCGACCTCGGCCATGGTGGCGTTCCGGCCTCCGTTCGCGGAGCTCCGCTCACCCCAGCTTCCTCCCAGTCGCTGTCTGTGTGGTTGGGAGTGTTCAGTGGTGAATCTAGTGTCTCAGCAAGTGCAAAAAATGCATAGAAAGTAGCTAGTAGATGTTCTTTTGCGTCGCAATCTGCTCCACATAGCTTGGTGTAAGGATTTTGGGGTGATGTAAACCAGCTTGTTCATCCAGTGAAAAATTAGTGGAAAATGTTAGTACTGTCACTTATTCATTTGTCTGTTCATTTCTCTGCAACCTGAAGAATTGATGCTTCACCATACTTGCCAACCTGAAAAATTGAAGCTTTACTGCAACTGTGTGTCTGTGTTGATGAACAATGTAGCATTTGTGCCTGGCCCTTGTTCAGGAAGCATGCCAATGTGAATCTATATGCAAAACTCCTCTGTCCATCTTCAGGTTCCTTTACCTCCTCTGCTCCTTCTCAAAACTCTTCCAGAGGCAGGAGTCAGTTTGGGCAGGAGTTTGAAGCATTTCGTCTTGCAGGTTTTTTTACCAGTTTCCTTGTTTGGGGTCAGTTCAGTTCACGCTTAACAGTTCAGTAACCGTACAGCAGCTTCTGTTCCAGTTCGAGCAGCTGAAAACGGTTGTTGGATCTGGAAGAAGTGAGGAACCAACCGATTCAGCTGTGCCAGATTGAACACGCATGTTTCATTTGCTCACAACAAACTTGTCCCTTTCAGCTCGCCAAGTTCCCCCCCACTTTCAGTTCCACACATCCAAAACCCTTTTTTTTTTCTTTTTCTTTGTTTGCAGCAACAAAAGGAGCTATTTTTGCAACAACCGGGAAAGGTAAACTAGGGGAAAAATCTGGTGCGACCGTTAGATGGAGAGCGCAAATGGAAAGGAAGATGAAGAACCGCATGAGCATCAAAGAACGCGAGATGTTTACAATCTTGACAACCAATCATGGTTAGAAAGCACGCCTCGCCACCTTCTCCAAATCTTCCTCCCCTCGCTTTCGCTTTTGCTTGACACTGGGGTAGAGGTCCCGTTTGGCATACTTTTTTATCTTGGCTTTACAAGCTGAGATTAAAAATGAACTGCAAGTCGGGTGACGGTGAAAACCGTTTTGGGAAGAAACCCGGTAAAGTCATCGCCATTTTTTTTCTTTCATGAGCTAGAGGAGGAGAAGCTGAGGAGGTGTGCCGTGGGAGGCGACAGGCTCAAGTACACGTCACGTGATGGAGGACATGTCGTCCCCCCCGTCCCCCCCCCCCCCCCCCCCCCCCCCCCCCCCCCCCCCCCTCTCTCTCTGCGGCTTTGGCGTGCCCCGGGGCCAGCAGCCATTATAATCTCGAGAAGAGAAGGAGAGGCGGCAGCGCGGCATGGCTGCTGCCGCCCGCCGGCCGCGGTAAATTGCCTGCGGTTTTACTTTTGGTGGCGGGGCCGGTGGTGGTGGTGGTGGTGGTGGGAGGAGAGAGAAGCGTTTACTTTTACCCGCCCAAGGTAACCGAACAAACGGCCTTTTCACCGTCCTGGCGCGACCTCACCTGTCCGTCCCCGGGCAATGCCGGCCGGGCAGCTGCAGGCTGCAGCATCGGGACTCTCTGCCGCTCACTCTCCTTGAGCTTCAAGCCTCGCACGCAGGCAAGGCAGCAGCCAAAGCACGGTAATTAAAGAAGTAACAGCGGGGTCACCGGCTAATAGCTCCAGGAGCAAAGTCCAAGCGGAGGTGAAAAACCTGGTGGTAATTTTACCTTGCCGCCCACGCACAGCCTTTGGATGCTTGCGCCTTGGAGGCTTGTCGTGCAAGCTCCTCGTCCGGCGTGGCATGCCGGCGTGCGCTGCAGGAAGGACGCGTCCCGTGAGAAGTCAACACATTACTACGAGTAGCTGGTTAAAACACATTACTGTAAAGTTTATAAAAAGAACACGAAGAATAATGTCTTTTTTACAGTCTTTTTAATCCGTTGAGGTCTGGAGAGAAAAAAAGAGGGGGGAAGAAACAGTGTGGCGAAAGGGAGGCAGTGGAGCACGGCTTTTGCAGCTCTGCTGATGCCATGGTGAGTGCTTCTTCGATATGGTTACTGTTTAGCTAGCTCATAAAATATTTACTTATATTTTAATAGAAGAGAGAAAAATTATCTCTTGATAATTTTATACGCACGTTTCAAGATTAATAACTCGATAAAAGTCAGATAGAATACTTACCATGAGGACTAGAGTCCACACCTCACACACGCCCTACCATCATTGCCCTGCGTCCATCCACGGCGCCTTCATTTCACATTTCACCTCCAACAGTCACAGGTCACGACCAGTTACTTCTACCCCCTGCACAAGGAAACTCCCTGCCAGGCTGCCAGCAGTAAAAAAGATCACGAGGCCACGCAGCAGCAGTCGCCTTGAGCCTTGTGATGGTGTGATGGACGGACGTGACAACACCTGTCCCGCCACAGTAACACCCCCATCCCGCCATCCATCGTCTGGCAGCGTTCCTTCCCCACGCAACGCCGCGCCGTAGTGTCGCCGTCCGTCGGGGCACGGCGGCCGCGAACGCCGGGGATGGCCGACGCGGCACGGCGGTCAGGAAGGAGCAGAACAGCAGCAGCGATAAACGAGACGGGACGAGGGGGGGATGGCCATGCCGTTTTGCTGGGAGCAGATGCGGCCGTGCAGCTGGGTTCCTGGACTCCTCCCTGCTAGGGACGAGCCGGCGACAGCTCAGTGCCTCAGTGCAGTGAAGGGTGACTTGAAGAATGTTGTGCAGTGTGTGAACACCGCCCATGGCCGGTAGGTGCTTCTACAGTGTGCGGCGTCATCAGGGCCACTCGACATGACCGGGAATCTCTCTGTGCATGAGTGAAGTAGGGTCGGTATGCAAAATGCAGGCAGATTAGGAGCAAGGAAAACAGGATTATCATTAACAACTCTGCTAAGAAAATTGAGCAGGGATGGGTGGACACTGGAAAGGTAGGCTCTGCATTGACTTTTTCGCTAACCGCGTGGACCATGGGACTCCTTCACTGGTAATGACGTTGGATGAATAAAGTTGCTAAAGGTAACAAGGCATCTCCACGTACCTCGAGTGCTGTGACGACGTGGCCCGGCACTCATCAGCAGCTCGCCCACCAGCTTTCCTCCCAAATCCCAATCATCTTCTTCACTCACCCCTCAACACTGTCACGCACCAGCACCAACCTTGTAGAGCACTCTGCTTCGCGCAGACCTGCAAAAAAGGATCCAATTATCCAATCTAAAGTGTACTAGATGGATAGATCATAGATTCCTATACTATCATACCCATTGTGCAAAGGAATTCCTTGTGCAAAAGGAGAATGAAGAAAGATACAGTTTGAGGTAGATGGATTCCTATCATTGCCGCGGCACAAAAGAAATGGGGAAAAAAAAAGATCCATCCGACTTTTATCCTTCTACTTCTACAATGGATAAACAAAAACTTTGCAGGGAGAGAAAGGAAAAATAAAAGAATATAAAAAGGTTGGCTGACCTGACCCGACCTGGCCTGGCCTCCAATGGTGAGAGCCCCCGTACGTGCGCCGGGCGAGGAGATCCAGCAAGATCGCCATGGCGCTAAAAGAAACAGTATGATACAACCTGCATGGCACAGCGAGCACTACTGCATTTGATTATTGCAAGCGCCACATCCTTCATCATCGATGCACTCCTTTTCGATCATCACAAATTATATCCATCAACAACTCAACATATTCGCACCAGCACTACTAGTATATTTGCAGTACATGATTGCTGCTAGTTTATCCAGCTGATGATACTTGTGACAGGATTAAGAATTCGGAGTGGAGTTGATCAAATCTACTGCTCCCCAAAGGCCATATCCCCGGGAGCCGATCCTTGCACCCCACGACCTGGACCGCCTGCGTTCGAGGAGGCGGTGCCGAGGTCAACGCCTGTCCCTCCCCGGCTCCGGCTACGGCTCCGGCGGCCGGCCACCGCGCCGATCCCCAGGCGGCGCGACACGAGCGGAGCGGCCGTTGAGCTCAGCTCAGCTCACCTCAGCTGCTGGGAGTAAAGAACGGGCACTAGCAGAAGCAGGCTCATGGGCAGTGGATAAAACAAAGCGTGGACGATGCACACGGAAAGAAATGGCGGTGCCCTGGCTTGGCTTCTCCTTTGTGGGGACCTGCATCAAAATGGGAGCAGGGTTAGAGAGAATCCAAAGGTGGCTTGCATGTGCCCTGTGATCCTGATGCAAACAAGAGTATCTTCTTGCACTCCAAAGAGAAAAATAAAATAAAATAAAAGAAACAGGTACTACCTTGTGTGCACTAATTGAACAAGCTTGGCACCAACTGGGAAGGAATTATGCAGTGGGCCATCGTGATTAGCCTGTGCAGAGACTACTAGAGATGCTCTTTGAAATCTTTTTTTTTTTTGCTTCCAAAGAAGTGAAATTAAGGTAGCAAAGGAGCAGAGCAAGGATGCTTTTATATCTGTCAGCTGGTGCTCCTAAGTATTTATTTACTTATAAAGGCCTAGTTTTTGGATAACAAATGCTTGATTATTCTACTGTTTCTTTCTTGCCTAAGGCAAGGATAACTATGGAAAAATTTAACAAAGCAACCCAAAATTTCGCTCCGCTCGAAAAGAATTACATACCTCATTATGCACTTAGTTTCAAATTAGAAAATTACGAGAAAAAAACCTGAAATTCGACTGGAATTTTGCATCGGTCAGCTGCCAAACTCTTCCAGAAATGAACCACCAGCTTTATTTCAGAACTATCACTTCCTCGCGGATCCATCCTTGTGCAGCAGCTTACTTTAAACAGGAAGATCAATGGATTTGAGTGGAACATCTTGACCTGAATTGGCACATGCTTTTAAGAGATTTCCACATCTGGTTCCTAAAAAGACATAGATCCACATGTCAGCAGCACGATGCATTGATACCAACAACTCAATCACACCAGCTTCATGTTCAGCAACACGATGCATAAAACATGCACAGACGGATGTGCCGGAGCTTCTATGGAAAGGCAGCTCAAAACTGCCCCTTTCTCACTTTGCCTCACTCCTTCCACCCCTCTTCTTTTTTGCGGTTTTTAAGTTCAAAGCAGGCGACAAAGCAAAGCGAATTACTAGGAGGCCGGGGAGGAAAAAGGGAGGACAGGACAAGGATCACAAGGCCCAACACCAGGAAATTTCCCATGAATCTAGGCGGCATCTTTTCGATTTGTTTGGTTTCTTTTCGTTGGGAGCTTCAAATTGTATGGTTTCGAGCTGTCCATGTTAGGGAGCCCACAAAAGGAAAATGCCAAGGTTTTTGCTGGGCCCAGCATGTGTCTGTGAATATTCGTTGCCTAGTGTTTGCCGTTCTGTGACTGTGTGTGCCACAGTGCAGCGTCAGGTTTTTCCTTCCCAGTGCTGCTGCTAAGAGCATGATGATAAATCCTCTGGCTAGTTACTTTCAGGACCCCAATTTGTGCTGTGCCCACAGGTAAATCCTGAATTCCTGGTAGAGTGACAGTCTGCTGTCTGCACAGACAACACAAACTGTAAATTCAGAACTCTGAGAACTTTCTGCATAGAAGTTCTATTTGCAAATAATTATCTATTTCCTAAAATAGTTCTTTCAAGTTCTACTTTGACCTAGTTTTGGACACAACTACTCCCTCCCAACACAGATGTATGTATTGTACTGAAAATTGAACTAATTTTCCTGTCTGTGAAACTACTGATCAGGGAAGTAATAATTAAGATACCAGTTGTGGGTAATGTCAATGAAGTGTGTTGTCAATATGTATCTCAATTCTCAACTGTTCAGGATTGATGGTTATATACTATACCCAAGTCAGATAAACGCCTGACAAAACAAGATAATGTAAGAGAACTCTGCAAGGATCATTAACTTCATTGTTCCCCACTAAAAGAAGAGTTAAATGTTCAGACATTTCTCCTTTTTCCTTTAACTGAACTTTACTTGTGGAGCTTTGTTTCAAGAAATAAAATATGATGCGCATAAAAACTGTGCAAATATTTTGAAAGACAGAAAATGGAAGAAGGAATCAAGGGAAGCAAATTACATGATGGCAGGAAACTAGGGAAAAAGGGAGAATTGCATGTTGTTCTTCAGTGAAGCAGATGAGAAAGCCATGTTTTAAAAATACTTTAGACCTTCAACCATAATATATTGACAATATATGGCTTGTATGCATAATATGCATAACCGACATGAGAAAACCATGGGAAAAAAATTAGTTAAACAGCAAAAACTATTTAAGCTGAATTGGCCAATATGATATGTTGAATTAACAAACATAGCTTTTGAAGAATTTCTGGGGTTCTCAAATTGATTAAACTTCAAGTTCGGAAAAAGGCCATAATTTTCCTAAATGTCAACACTTTGAAAATTCTAGTGCTCTCAAATTGAATCAAACATGACGTTCGTTAAGAATAATTCCTAGGTAACAACACTAGACAGCCTCTAGCATTCTCAAATTCAGTCAAACTTGACATTCGGAAAAAAAAGGCAATTGTCTTTCTCCAAATTTTAATAAATTGATTCACATCAAAGGCTGAATGTTACATATTTCTATCTCCACTATACTATCTACTGAGGTATGTAGTGCCCCTTTTATACTGAAGATAACCATTGAGGTATAAACAACATTGTGGCAGAATATTCAAAAAGCAATCACATATTCAGCACACCACTTGTATAACAAATAGAGTCAATATAGTTCCAGTACCAGATAATGTTTACCTGCAAATACTAGTCTGCTTCGCTTGATAAAAACATTGGTTGGGGCAAGGAGCTTTGCCTTCCGAAGAAACTCAGCAGTTAGCCTACCAAACTGAAGTTTTATTCCCTCAGAGCTGACTACTGGGATGCATTAGTCAACTGAAACCTGGCTTCTTCAATTAAGCTCTGCCCTGGAGCCTTATTCACACTCATTGTCCTCATCAGTCTCCTCACCTCCCCTGCCTCCTCCCACCGTTCTGTTTCTGCATAAAGATTGGCTAACAGCACATAGTTCCCCGAGTTCCATGGTTCAAGATTGATAAGCTCTTTCAGAGCCACCTCAGCAATGCCCAGACCAGAGTGGGCGCGGCATGCACTTAACAGTGCTCCCCATATTGCGGCATTAGGCTTCATTGGCATACCTTGAATCAGTGCATGTGCCTCCTCCAGAAGGCCAGACCTTGCAAGCAAATCCACCATACACCCGTAGTGCTCAATTGCTGGCTCAATGCCATGTTCCGATAAAATGCTCTGGAAGATCTCCCGTCCAACTTCCACTGCCCCAGCATGCGCACAGCACCCAAGCACCCCCAAGAATGTCACAGAATTAGGCTCAATTCTTTGCTTCTGCATCTCTTGGAACAGCTCAATTCCGTCAATTCCATGCCCATTCAGTGAGAATCCAGCGATCATGGTGTTCCAGCTCACCACGCTCCGCTTCTGCATCCCCTCGAACACCTCCCTTGCGCTGGCAATATCACCGCACTTGCAGTACATGTCCACCACCGCATTTGCAACATGCACTGTACTTTCCAACAGCCCAGTCTTCCTCGCATACTCATGTGCCCACCTCCCTGCCCCAACATTTCCCGTCCTCCCACAGGCTGGGAGTGCCGCCGCCAAGGTCCCATCATCCGGTGCCACCTCCCCCTCTCCGACCATCCCCTCGAAAAACCACACCGCCATGTCATCTCGTCCGCACCGTGCACACCCGGCGATCATAAGGTTCCAAGAAACCACGCTCCTCCTGGATCGCCTGTACCGCTGCATTTCATCAAGCAGGTGACGCGCGGCGCGGATGTCCCTGACCTTGAGGCACGCCGTGATGAGAGTGTTGTAGGCGACGGTGCATCTGTTCTTTTGGGGGATTTCGTCAAACAAGACGCGGACGTGCGGCAAAGGGTATGGCTTGAGGAGCGCGAGGGAGATAGCGTGGTGGGAGAGGAAGCCGAGGCGGAGGAGCAGCGAGTGGAGCGCGGAGAGGAGCGGCAAGGAGGAGGCGCAGCCGAGGAGGGGCAGGAAGCTGAGGCGGTCCGGCGCGTGGAGGCGGCGGAGGGTGGAGAGGAGGCGGAAGGCGTCGGCCGGCGAGGAGGACGAGGAGAGGGCCTTGACGGCGGCGTTGAGGAGCGTGAGCGGGGGCGGGGGCTCGGGAGGGAGGAGGCGGAGGAGGGGAAGCGCGGGCGGCGGCGGGGAGGAGAGGAGGATCAGCGCCGCGAGGGAGTGGTGGTGCGGCGACGGCGGGGAGGCGGGGAGCGCGCGGCGGACGGCGAACGCGAGGAGCTCGAGCGGGCGGGCGCGCGCGCTGGGGCAGTGGTGGAGGAGGTGCAGCAGGCGCCGTTCCGCCGTGCGGGGATGCCACCCGTCGGGCGTGGTGATGGAGGAGGAGAAGGACGGCGAGGGCGACGGATCGCCGGCGGTTGGCAGCATCGGCGACGGCGAGATGGTTGGAGATGGCCGTTTCAGTTGCGCGGGCGTTCCGCTGGGGGGATCGTGCAGGTGTTTTTGGTTGTGTAATGGGCCGTGGCGCGAAAGGCCGACTGCATCTGGCCCATAGTGCGTGGGCTCACCTCGTCGTGCATCATGGAAGGGCCACCTCCTTCACTTACATGTGGGGCCATTATCACACTCTACCTGCGGGACCCAGATGTCGGTCACCCCTGTCGTTACTGGCATTCCGCACATCCACATCTCTCGCAAACCATTCTGGCTGCTGCCTGAGACAATCAAAGCAAGAGGTTTTCTACTGACAAATTTCAAAATGAAACGAACTGCCTTCATTCTGTACATTATTGAAATTCATCATATCATCTCAAGGACCAAGATTCTTACATACAGAACTTTTCTTCTCCACAGAAACCTAAGCTCAGAGTTCGTGGTCACCATCTAGCAGCAGCAGATTCAGAGCATGTGAAAGCCCTCAGTGGCTCAGTCAGAGAGTCACAAGTCGAGCTTGCTGGAGAGGTACCAAGAGTGCATGGCCAGGCTGCCGAAGGACAAGATATTGGCCAGCGACGATAGGCCGTGGATCATCCCGAACTTGCGGTTCATCGCCGCTAGGGCTGGGCTCCTCTTCGCCGTCTCCACGTTCTTGGAGTATCCAACCTCGGAGCCAATGCCGAGGTCCTTCTCCATCTTGTGCCTCTTCATCATCATCTGCATGACCAGATCAATTTGATCAGCAGAGGGTGAAAATGACAGTAGACAGTAATGTTCCGCCAACTGAAGTACAATGCGCATTCTTTGTTTCTTAAGTTCACAAGCAAATGAACAAGGCACGTTCTTTTGCTTTTTTAAGTTTAAGGTCCCCTACCATACTCAAATAACAGAACTATGTTGTCATTGTCGATTTTAGCAATCAAGATATCTCATTTCTCAAGTTTGCTCTCTAAAACAACAGTGGAGTAATGATCAATACAATGCAAAGCTGAACAATCAGAACTGACAAACAATCAGATGAATGCTCAGAAGGTTCTTGAACTGAATTGTAACTCCCTACTGTGCTGCGTGTTGCACGGTACGTGATGCCACCAGGTGCTTGAATTAACCGGTGCATTGAACGCTACTTAAAGTCCTGACCTTTGTAATGCAAATATGGACTGGGTTATGTCCCCAGAATTCTAAAAAAAAATATTCAAAAGGTTCATATACACAACCAGATATATATCCTTGTTTTGTCGAATTACCAAATTGACTGCCTTCCCATAACATTTTATCCACAGTTATGCTTCTATTGGAGCTAGATTTTTGCCTCCAGATGCTAGATTGCTAACTATTCATGGACTAAATTCCGCTTTTATGCTATGTGTATTGATTCTTGAAGATAACACAAAGAAGAAAGCATTATTTTCCTGAGAGCTTTGCAAGGGATAGTACTCAGAAATTGCACCTATATAACCTAATAACCATATAAATATACATCGAAGTAACTTCCTTTTGCTTCACACACCTCAACTACCATCAACATAGTAAATCTCAAAGTTGCATATAGAAAGTGTAAGACATGCATTCACGAGACCTGACATTATCACATAACCAAAATATAGTTCTGTGGACATTCTGTGTTACTAGCATTTGCATAAAAAGCTGAAGGCCATGAACAAAGTATTTCACCTCAACAGTCATAGGCGTGAAGACCAGAAGGTTTGACAGGTTACAGCCAAGGGCTGAAAGAAGGAATCCAAGCTGGTAGCGCTCGATGGTTGACGCTGTCTTCCAGGGATGCAGGTATGCAAATGCTGCCACAGATATCACTGAACACGCTGATATTAACATGAAGTACGCAGGGAACATTTTCCCCTGAAGACTCCCAAATTGGTGCCTCGGCAAGTACCTTAAGAATCAAAAATATTTTATCAAAACATTAGTTTATACTATGTTCTGAAGAGAATAATCCACCCACACACACGCAGCTCTCCTGCGTTGTTTGAGAAGAAATAATCCACCCACACAGTGGGACATCCACAGATGGTGCTATTGTAAGAACAATATATGGTAGGCTTTACTTTTTCAGTGGACTGTTCTGTTCTCTTTTGAAAAATCGATTAGTTTGTTCTCAGTACAAGTGTACAACTAGGTAATGTGTACACTATAAAAACAAAATGGAAGTATACTTAAACACCTGCGTAAAAGACATTGCTTTCTAGACCCTAAGGATGCACCAAACATATTATAACTCTAAAATACATAAGCAACAAACAGACGAACAGCCCCACCTGCATGCAAAATTGCAGCACTGTCTAACAGAACTTTCAGAAATGTTTCATGAGAAAATGTTGACTGAATTCAACACAATATCCACAAGCTTACATCCAATTTTTCATGAGAAATCTAGCACCTAAGAGCTCTCTCAATACAGCATAAAATTACTCCAGCTATCCCAATTCATGATTTTTGGGGTCCTTGTCCTTCCCAACAGATCTTCAAGGTGCAATAATCACTAAAGCGACTTTTCAGGAGTCAGGATGACAAATATTTACCAAACTATGATGGTGATCCAGTCGATTCATGATGATCGAAGACCTATGCAATTAAAATTCGCATGATTCTAACTTCTAAGGACAGATTTATGTGGATTGTCATCGCACACGCCTAATCACAAATTCAGTATGGTGAAGACCTACTCGTTGTCCTCAGAATTCTTCCTGGAATGGTGAAAGTGAAACTGGATTTGAATATGAATGCTACTGACAGCAGCCGCATGCCCGCAAATCAATTTTTGCGTCCATTGGAAACATTCAGGCTCGGGTGAATTGGTAAGGAAGACAGAATCTCTGTCGCTCGTCTCCAACCTTTCGATTTGGGGATGGTGCGAGTGCTGCGGCCAGACGGCGGGTGTTGACGCGAGGTTCGGAGAACGAGACGATGCGGGGGAGGGAGGGAGAGAGCGCACAACGTGGCCGCGGAGAGGACGACGACGTCTCCGGCCGGCAGAAGCCATCGCCGCCGCTGTAGAGATGTTTTAGAGATAACCCCCTAAAATGGATCGCGATCCGAATATTTCCAAATCAACCCCTATTATTTTACATTTAGCCCCCTAATTTGGATCGCGATCAGTAATATATTTGGATCGCGACTATTAATCGCGATCCGAATATTTGCGAATAGGCCCCTCGTCGGGTCCCGACGCTCGCCGGCGGCGGGCTGAGGGAGGGGCGGCGGCTCCGGCCGGTCAACGGCGGCGGCGACGAGGTGCTCTGACCCTCCCGAAACGAAGCGACCCCACCCAAAGCCTCAGCGAACGAATGGAGCGGCGGTGTCGCTTGCTTACTTGAACATGACGATGCCGCCGATGAAGGTGACCCAGAGCCCGGCGCCCCACGCGGTGGCAAAGGCGAGGAGGTGGACCAGCCTCGCTGCCGCAGCGGTTCCTCCGCCGTCGCTGGAGCCACTGAGGCGCAGCGCGTCGGGCGCGAAGAGGACCCCAGCGGCCAGGAACGACACCGCCGTCAGGAACCGTGCCGCCCAACCCATCGCAGCCTTGGAGCTTGCCTCGGGGCTAGCTGCCGCGGCGCTGGGAGTCGTCGAGAGCGGGGAGGTGGAAGAAGACGGTGGAGAAGACTCGTGCAGTTGTGCGCGGGGAACTGAATGGAATGGGAGACGGCAGCTTGAGCTCTGAAGTCTGAAGCGAAGACTTGGTGAAAAGTTGAGATGATGAACGGCCGGCCGGCTCCGACGACGACGACCCAGGAACCTTCTGGAAAAGATTATGCTCGTTCCTCTCTCGAAAAAAATATAAGAAATGATTTTCTCTCTCACACACATTCTCTCTGCTTCTGCGTGTTCGATTTTTTTAGGGGGGAAAAAAAACTTTTCAGACTTAGTTTGAGACGTCCCATTGCGCCATTATCTATTCAGGTGGCTGTTGTCATGCTTGGACAATTCATCTTCTTCGTTTTGAAACTTCACAAATCACAAGGGGGAATTTGACTTCAGGCTTCTCTGAAATTTGTTCCAAATCCATGGGCTTGAAGATATTCAGACTTGGACAGCAGAGACTCTCTTGGTAGAAGCAAGATCCTGCTTTCTACAGCAAATTCAGTGGGCAGTAGGGCCAAGACGAAGGAAGGAATGGCTCATGGTTTTGGACCACCAGGCAAGAGAAACCAATGTTCAGGAATACAGACCAGACTCGACATCCCTGGACATTTTTTTTCTCTCCAGATAGTAGGAAGTCTAAAAAGTTGCAGAAGCTCTTTTCTCATTTCTTCAGACTCAGGATCAGATTAGAACATGAGCTTAGAGACCAATTTTCTATCTGCATTACTGGACTAAACTATCTGCCTTGTAAAAGCTCATGATTGCCAGAGACATTTCACATTTCCTATAGACAAGTTTCAAAACGAGACGAACTGCCTCTATTCTGTACATTATTAGAGTTATTAATCATATCATCCCAAGGACAAAGGTTCTCACAGAACTTCTGTTTTCCTCCACAAAATCCTAGGCTAAGTTGAGAATCCGTAGGTCACCAGCTAACACTCTAACAGCAGCAAGCTTCAGAGCATGGCAAAGCCCTCAGTCAGACAGTCATAGCCTTACAGGTTGAGCTTGCTGGAGAGGTACCAGGAGTGCATGGCCAGGCTGCCGAATGACATGAGGCTGGCCAGCGACGACACCACGTGTATCATCCTGAACTTCCGGTTCATTGCAACCAGGGCGGGGCTCCTCTCCGCCAACTCTTTGTTCTTGGAGTGTCCGACCTCGCTGCCCATGCCGAAGTCCTTCTCCAGTTTGTACCTCTTCATCATCATCTGGGTGAAAGAGAACAATTCGATAGGCATAAGTGAAAATGACAGTATACAAACTACAAAGGGTAGTGCTCAACCAATCAAAGTACAAGCCTGCAAGGCACAATTCTTTTTTCTAAAAAAAAAATGTATAACCCCTATCCTACTCAAATAGCAGAACATTGTCATTTGTCGATTTCAGATACGCAGCCAGGCATTTATCCTTGTTTTGTCAAATTAACTGCCTTCCAACAAGTTTTATCCACAACTATGCTTCTAACTTCTAGCCAAGCTAAATTGTCACCTCCAGATTCTAGATTGCTAACTATTCATGGACTAAATTCTGCTTTAAGCTATCTGTATAAATTCTTGAAAACAAAATAAAGAACAAGTCAATAAATTTGTCGCGGCGAACCAACGCGGCGAACGAAGTGGCGGCGTCGCCTGCTTACTGTCGGCTCCGTTGACCTTGCAGAAACACAGGCATATTTCTGCTCTCTCTACATTCTCAAAAAAAGAAATCCGCCATTTTTTAGGTTGACTAATTTTGCGTGGACAAATCTGACCTTTTTAAGGCCAGATTTCTCAAAACTTCAAGAGGAAACAATTTGCATTTAGCAATGAAGGAAGGAACATGAGCTGAGTGAAGAAGATGTTCAGACTTGGAGAGCAGAGAGACTCTTTTGCAAACAAACAAGACCATGCTTTCTGCAGGAGAAAGAAGGAACATTGTTTCGAAATAACAAATAAAAAAAAGTCAAAGGAAGGAGCAGAACATGGTTTTGGACCTCCAGACAAGAGAAATCTGTGTTCAGGGTTGCAAGCATACCAATATACCAGTCAGTACGAGAGTCGCAGAAGCTCTTGTCCAGACGTTTGTCGTAGACATTTCCAGTAAATCTTACTGCATAAATCTTTTCATCAGAAAACATTGGTAGTGAGGAAGAAACGACATTCTTCTGCGTTCCTTCCAGTTTCGTTTGCAATCATTTCAACAATTTTTCAGTAATCCGGTGCCTTCTCTAACTTTTGAGATCTCCATCTCCACCATTGCAGAGACGGAAGCACCGTGGCAATCGCAATCCAAAACGACACAGATTATTCAGACACGCGCTCTGAATCCTCCTACGCTTCCTTGCGTTTCGTTCTATACTCCACCGAGCTGCTCGACACCGAGCGTTACCGTGTGCGTGAGCTCACCGATCATGAGGCTCTGCTCGCCGACGGGGATCCGCCGCACGCCGTCACGGTCCGCCACGCTCATCCCCTCGCACACGTCCACGCCCATCTCTACCCGCGCCACGCCGCCCACCGCCACGTGCACCTTCTCGAACGCCACCAGCTGCCTCGCCGGCGCGCCGGGAGCGGAAGGCGGCGAGTGGTAGACGAGCACGGTGTGCGCGCCGTCCCGGTCGCCGGCGTTCCTCACGTCGACGTGCACCGGGACGGTCAGGCCCTCGCACCGCGCGTGCGCCACGTGCACGGCGCCGGCGGAGCGCGTCGCGTTGGGGAAGGACGACGACGCGGCGGCGGCGGACGCGTGGCCGCCGGTGAGCTGCACGGTGAGCTTCTCCGGCGCGTGCGCCAGCGAGTGCGTGAACTGGGTGTAGCTGAGCCCGTGGCCGAACGGGAGGATCGTGGGGCCCGTGTAGAAGCGGTAGGTCCGGCTGGGGTACCCGCTCGCCAGGTTGGCGCGCATCGCCATGTTCGTCATCGGCGCCTTCCGCAGGTAGTCCTCAGGGTACCATGTCACCGGGAGCTTCCCGCCTGCAAACAAATTTGAATTGAAATCTCAAATTCGCCTCCTTTTCATGCTGCGAGATTTGCAGTTTATTTAAAATTTGTGACTAAAGGGGTGTTTGGATACCAGGTGCTAAACTTTAGACGTGTCCTATCGGATGTTTGATGCTAATTAGGAGGATTAAACATGAGCTAATTATAAAACTAATTGCAGAACCCCTGGGCTAATTCGTGAGACGAATCTATTAAGGCTAATTAATCCATCGTTAGCAAATGGTTACTGTAGCATCATATTGTCAAATTATGGACTCATTAAGCTTAATAGATTCGTCTCACGAATTAGACTCCATCTGTGTAATTAGTTTTGTAATTAGACTATGTCGTTGTCAAGAATCACAGGTCAAAACTACGGCAAGTAATTTGTTTTCTATGTGCGTAAAGCTCGGATGGTTGCACGAGAGGACACGGGGTGTATACTGGTTCGGGCAGGAATAGCCTTACGTCCAGTGTGGGAGGCTGCTCGTGTTACTCGTGCAGAGTTTGCAGTAGGGGTTACAAACGGGCGAGAGAGGGAAGCTGGTCCCAAATCTCTGTGGGTGTGTACTGATGCTCGTGTAGGAGAGTTGTGAGACGGGGGTTGTTTTTGTTCGCTTGAGAGCCGTCCCTCTCTCGGGCTCCCTAGTCCTCCTTTTATAGCGTAAGGAGGACACAGGAGTTACAATCGAGCCAGGAGTAAAGGAAGTAAAAAAGGTAAGTAGGGAAGTAAAAGCGCATGGGGAAGGTCCGAAGAGAGATGGTTGTCGTTGGGCCCTTCTGATGACCCAGCGGTCGCCCACTGCAGCCGCGTATGCGAGACGTGCGTGGCGGCCGACCACTAGCTGTACGAGTTGATGATGACGATTGGCCGTTGTAACTGTGCACGTTGCGGATGATAGGCGACCGCTGTTGCCATGCGTGCTGACCGGGAGGTGCGGCCATGACGCCCCTGATGTCAGGCCGAGCGGGAAACCGAGCGGCGCACACTGCTACATGGGCGAGAGTGCCCTATGACGAATGCCACAGGGGAGGGTTAGGGTGGTGCAACTGTTGCCCCGTGCAATCATGGCAGCACTGCGCCGCCCGAAAACTCCAGTGGGTCACGTCGAGGAAGACGGACGCCTCTCCGTGTGTCAGAGTCGTGTCCCGGTCAAGCGCGCCCCATCGTTGGCATTTATGGCGAGATTGGTGGGGACCCACAAGATCTGCGTCCTCGTTTGCGGATCCGCGCACGTCCTAGGGCGAGGCGAAACTCTGTCCTGTGGGTCCGGATGTGTCCGACCCTTTGCACCCGGAGTCGGGCGAGGTGGAGCCATATGACGAGGGGTCGGGCGCGTCCGACTCCTTGCGCCCGGGGTCCGGCCAAGCCGGCGGAGGTCACTGTTGCCGGAGGTGGGCCCAGACCCTTATGATCGTTGTTTAAGGAAAATGAGGGAGTCGTTAATATTTCCCCCAACAATATTCTTAATTAATATTTAAACATCCGATGTGACAGGTGCTAAAGTTTAGCACGTGGGAGGCAAACAGACCCTAAGCTGATGCACTGATGATGGGAGTGAACAAACACACCTGGGTTGCGGTGCCCGAAGATGACGTCGGCGATGGCCTGCCAGCCGGCCTTGCCGGGGTACATGCATAACCAGGCTTCTCTCCTGCATAACCAAGCTCCAGCAATGCTGGAGGTGGTGATTGGTTGACTGGCTAGAGCCCTTAGTCAGGCTCCGCCAATGCAAAAGGAGCTCATAAGCCAGGCTTACCTGTTACGCACTTCACGACCGTTCTCCGCTAGCTAGCCGCACTCACCTCCCCAATGCCTCACCTCTCCTCTCCCGTACCATCGGCGAACCCATCGGGTCCAACTCCTCCATTGCCAGTTTGCTGAATCTGCGAGTGCAGCCGCCTGTCGTGAATCCGGAGGTTCCCGCCGCGGTCACCGGAGCTTGATTCGACCATGCTTGACCTCGAATCGATGGCGTTGGAGCTCGATGGGCCGTGAAGGAAGAGGGAGAACCGGAGCTGCAGCAATTGAGCTTGCGAGAGGAGCCGGAAGAGGTAACGCCTGATTGATGGCGCGGGCGGCGCTCTCCTTCATTGCACGTGCTGGATTGACATGCATCTGAGCTTTGGAGGGCGGCAGCTGTACCAGCAATGGAGGCATCTCGCGGAGCAGAGCAATGGAGGTGGTGGATCTCGCGGAGCCGAAGCACGGAAAGGACTCTGCGAGCCTGCTCTTCTCATCTACGGCTGCGATGTCCGAGGGCTTCTCCTGGAGCCGTGCTCGTGCGAATCGAGGGACGAGAGCCAAGCTGTTTCCCAACCGTAACCTAGCCGGCTAGCCCTCGCTGCCCTCCCGTCAGGGGTGTGAGTGGGATATGAGCTCTGCTATCCCATCAACACTCGCTTCTCTTTCTCTAAAGTTTGGTCAAGTCAACTAAGCCGTCAAATCCATGGGCTTAAAAATATTCAGACAATCAGACTTGATGAGCAGAGACTCTTGCAAGCGAATTCAGTGGGCAGTTGAGCCAAGATGGAGGGAGGAATGGCAGGCACATGGTTTTGGACCACCAGACAGAGACAGGAGAAACCAGTGTTCAGGAATGCTTACCAGACATGTCATCCATGGACATATTTTTTTTTGGATAGCAGGAAGTCTGAAAGTTGCAGAAGCTCTTGTCATTTCTTCATACTCAAGCTCAGATTAGAACATGAGCTGAGACCATTTTTAGCTGCATTTCTTGACTGACCTATCTTGCCTTGTAAAAAATCTCAGGAATTGGCCAGGGACATTTTCCAACAGATAAATTTCAAAATGAAACGACCTGCTTGCACTCTGTACATTATTAAAATTAATCATTATCATCCCAAGGACCAAGGTTCTCACATAGATAGAACTTTTTTTCTCCACAGAAACCTAGGCTAAGTTCAGAGTTTAGTGGGTCACCAACACTCTTAACAGCAGCAAGCTTCAGAGCATGGCAAAGTCCTCGGTCAGGCAGTCACAGGTCAAGCTTGCTGGAGAGGTACCAGGAGTGCATGGCCAGGCTGCCGAAGGACATGAGGCTGGCAAGCGACGACACCACGTGGATCATCCTGAACTTCTGGTTCATTGCTGCCAGGGCGGGGCTCCTCTTCGCCATCTCCTTGTTCTTGGAGTTCCCGACCTCGCTGCCGATGCCAAGGTCCTTCTCCAGCTTGTACCTCTTCTTAGTCATCTGGGTGAAAGAGAGCAATTCAATAGGCACAAGTGAAAATGACAGTATACAAACTACGAAGGGTAGTGCGCATTGTTCAACCAACCAAAGTACAAGCCTGCAAGGCACAATTCTGTTTTTTAAAACAAAAATGTATAACCCCCACCCTACTCAAATAGCAGAACACTGTCATTGTCAATTTCAGCAATCAAGATATCTCAATTGTTAAGTTTGCTCTCTAAAACAACAGCCAAGTGATGTGTACTGCAATGAAAAACAATCACCAACCAAATCTCAGAAACAATAAGATGTATGTTTGAAAGGTTCAGATACGCAGTCAGGCATTTATCCTTGTTTTGTCAAATTAACTGCCTTCCCACAAAATGCATCCACAACTATGCTTCTAACTTCTAGCCAAGCTAAATTTTCGCCTCCACATGCTAGATTGCTGACTATTCAAGGACTAAATTCTGCTTTATGCTATCTGTATTAATTCTTGAAAATAAAATAAAGAACAAGTCATATTCCTGCGAACGCTGCTAGGAATAGTACTCAGAAATTGCTGACCTATATAACCATATAAATAATAATTTACATCAAAGTAACTTCCTTTTGCCCTACATACCTCAACTACCGTCAGCATAGTAAATCTCAAATCGCATAGAAAAAGTGTAAGACTTGCATTCATTAGTCATGATATTATCACATACTCAAGCTATAATTCTGTGATATTCTGCGTAACTAGCATCTTGCAAATGCAAAACAAGAGGTGCATAAAAAGCTGAAGGCCATGAACAAAGTATTTCACCTCAACCATCATAGGCGTGATGACTAGAAGGTTTGACAGGTTACAGCCAAGGGCCAAAAGAAGGAATCCAAGCTGGTAGCGCTCGACGGTTGATGCTGTCTTCCAGGGGTGCAGGTATGCGAATGCTGCCACAGATATGGCTGAACATGCTGATATCAACATGAAGTACGCCGGGAACATTTTCCCCTGCAGACTCCCAAACTGGTGTCTCGGTAAGTACCTTTAGAATAAAAAATATTTTATTAAAACATTGTCAAAGTTTAGAATATGTTCTGAATGGGAATGGTCGACCAGCACAGTGGCACATGGTGGTATATTGCTATTGTAACAACAATATATGGTAGGCTTTAGTTTTCAGGTGGACTTCTCTGTTCTCACTATAAATAGGTAATATGTATAATGCGTAAAAAAAGTAGAAGGTATAATTGAACACCTGAGCAATATACATTACCTTCTAGACTCTAAGACTGCACAAACATATTACTCCCAATACGTAACCAATAAACAGAGGAACAACCCCACTTGTTTGCAAAACTGCAGCAGTGGCTACCAGAACATTCAGAATGTATTATGACAAAATGGTGACAGAATTCATCACAGTATCCACAAGCTTACATTTCATCCAATGTTTCATGGGAAATCTAGCACCTAAGAGCTCTCTCCATACAGCATATATTTCTCGAGACATCCCAAGTTCATAATTTTTGTGGTCCTTCCCAAAGATTTTTTTTAGGGTCAACGGAAGGCCAAAGTCATTGCACTTGAGTTTCAGCAAGAAAACAAGCTGGGTGGGGGTTTCTTATCTGGTTCAGGTTTACATTGAGCAAAAAACAGAGCACCAGGCTTCAGCAATCTCACGATCCTCCATGCGGAACAGCTGGCTCCAGAGTCGCGTTTCCCAAAGATTTCAAGGTGCAATATTTACTGAAGAACTAGATTCCTCAGAAGTCAGAACTCTTCCCAATTCAGTATGCTAAAGAACTACTTGATTTCCTCTGAACTTGAATATGGATGCTATTGAATTTAACTATGAAATATGAATGCTATTGATAGCAGCAGCGTGTCAACAACGAAAACAAGCACAACAGAGAGCACCTTAGCATGGAGGAGACCGCATGGCTGGAAGCCTGGAACTGGAAGCTCGAGACTAGAGAGTAGTTCATCTCGCCGGAGACAACGATGATTTGAGTCGCACCCTGCGGCATGGCCGGATTGACGGATTGCCTCATCGCATCAGAGAAGGCAGGGAGGGTCGCGCCGCCGGAGACGATTGGAGTCGCATCAGGAAGGAGGAGATTCCCATCGGAGATCAGGAAGGAGGATATTCCCATCGGAGATCTGGAGGGCTACGCGCACCAGGAGAGGGAACGAATCGCGTGGTGCGACCGTGTGAGGAGAAGCTCTCTCTCTCACCCGTCTCAAAACTTTTTCGAATTTGGGGACAGTGCTAGTGCCGTGCTCGGCGAGCGACGGGTGGAGCACGGTGAGGACGACGCGGGAGAGACAGAGAGGGACAGGGAGATAGCGTACGAAGTGGCCGTGGAAGGGAGGAGGACGTCTCCGGCCGGCGGAATCCATCGCCGCAGCCGGGAAGGTATTTTGCAGATAGCCCCCTAAAATGGAGAATATTTCCCAAACGGCAGCTAGCAACGAAGCGACCCCAAAGTTTCAGCGAGCCAACGCGGCGAACGAAGCGGCAGCGTCGCCTGCTTACTTGAACATGATGGTGCCGCCGATGAAGGCGACCCAGAGGCCGGCGCCCCAGGCAGTGGCGAAGGCGAGGAGGTGGACCAGCCTCGCCGCCGCCGCTGCGCCGGAGCCGGAGCCGGAGCCGCCGAGGCGCAGCGCGTCGGGCGCGAAGAGGACCCCCGCGGCGAGGAACGTCACCGCCGTCAGGAACCGCGACGCCCACCCCATCGCGCGGGCCCTTGGCGCTCAGAACGGCGGCTGCTCCCTCGGGGAGGTCGTGGAGAGTGGGCGGCGAGGACTGGAGGGAGATCTCGCGTGCGAAGTGCGAGCTGAACTGGGGAGAGGAGCTCTGAGCTTGGAATGGAAGCGAAAGCGACGAGGAGGCAAGCGAGAAGGTTGGAACGGCCAGGGCCTCTGTCGTTGACCTTCCAGAAGAAATATGGAACACACTTGCTGGGAAAAAAAGAAAAAAATTCTGCGTCAGATGCCACATTGCGCCATTGACACATTGTCTAGGCCAGATTTCTCTTGAAACTTCAGAGAGGAAACAAATCCATGGGCTTCAACTTGAAGAAATTCAGACAGATTCTGTTGCAAGCTCAAGCTTTTCTACAGCAAAATTCAGTGGGCCAAGACAAAGGAAGGATCAGCACATGATTTTGGACCAGACAGAAGAAACAACTAATCCGTAGACAGTGTTTCAATCAGTAGGAGCCTAGGAGGCCTGCAAGCACAGAAGCTCTTGTCATCTTTCCAGACTCAAACCGCAGATCAGAGTAATGACCGTTTTTATCTGAATCTCTTGACCAGTTTACCTGGCTTGTTCAATCTACGGCAAGAGTGGAAAGTGCCTGATATCACAAGCTTTTTAGGAGTAGTCCCGTTGCAAAGTAGTAATCTCTATGTGAAATGCTTAAATCTTGACACCAGAAAACACTGACGCTGAGAAAGAAACGACATTCTTCTGTGTTCCTTCCATTTTAATCGTTTGCAATAATTTCAACAAATTTTCAGTAAATCCGGTGCCTTCTCGAACTTTTGAGATCTCCATCTCCACCTTTGCAGAGACAGAAGCAAGCACCGCAGCAATCACAATCCAATCCAATGACCCCTTCCCAAAACGACACAAATTATTCAGACACGCCTCTGAATCCTCCTACGCTTCGTCGCTTCCTTGCGTTTCGTTCTATACCCCGCCGAGTTGCTCGACGCCGAGAGTGACCGTGTGCGTGAGCTCGCCGATCATCAGGCTGTGCTCGCCGACGGGGATCCGCCGCACGCCGTCCCGGTCCGCGACGCTCATCCCCTCGCACACGTCCACGCCCATCTCCACGCGCGCCACGCCGCCGGCAGGCACGTGCACCTTCTCGAACGCCACCAGCTGCCTCGCCGGCGCGCCGGCGACCCCGCCAGCGCCGGGAGCGGAAGGCGGCGAGTGGTAGACGAGCACGGTGTGCGCGCCGTCCCGGTCGCCGGCGTTCCTCACGTCGACGTGCACCGGGACGGTCAGGCCCTCGCACCGCGCGTGCGCCACGCGCACGGCGCCGGCGGAGCGCGTCGCGTTGGGGAAGGACGACGACGCGGCGGCGGCGGACGCGTGGCCACCGGTGAGCTGCACGGTTAGCTTCTCCGGCGCGTGCGCCAGCGAGTGCGTGAACTGGGTGTAGCTGAGCCCGTGGCCGAACGGGAGGATCGTGGGGCCCGTGTAGAAGCGGTAGGTCCGGCCGGGGTACCCGCTCCCCGGGTTGGCGCGCATCGCCATGTTCGTCATCGGCGCCTTCCGCAGGTAGTCCTCAGGGTACCATGTCACCGGGAGCTTCCCGCCTGCAAACAAATTTGAATTGAAAATTCAAATTAGACTACTTTTCTCGTTGCAAAGTTTGAAGTTTATTTAAAATTTGTGATTATATAAGCTGATGGGAGTTAAATAGTTAATGTACGTACCTGGGTTATGGTGGCCGAAGATGACGTCGGCGATGGCCTGCCCGCCGGCCTGGCCGGGGTACCCCACCCAGAGGATGGCGGCGATCCTCGGATCGTTCTGCGCGAAGGCGATGTCGATGGGGCCGCCGGACATGAGCACGAGGACGACGGGGCCCTTGGACTCCTTGGCCACGGCGGAGATGAGCTCCGCCTGCCGGCCGGGGAGGAGCAGGGTCGACCGGTCCAGCCCCTCGGCCTCGACCTTCTGGTCGAGCCCGGCGACGATGACGGTGGCGTCGGAGCGGCGCGCGGCGTCGACGGCGGCGGCGATGGGCTGCCGGGTCCCCGCGCACGCCACGTCCGTGCACCCGGCCGCGTGCACCGCCTGCCGCACGTACCCCGCCACGCCCTGCAGCGGCGTGGTGTACCGGCACGGCTTGCCCGCGTAGTTCCCGATCATTGCCACCGTGGCCTCGGCGTGCGGTCCCACGACGGCGACGGTGCGGTGGGTTGCCGGGCGCAGCGGGAGGACGCCGCCCCTGTGCTTACCTTTCACGTTCTTGAGGAGCACGACGCCCTGGCGCGCCGCCTCGAGCGCGAGCTCCTGGTGCGCCGGCGTGCACACGTCCTTGGGCCCGAGGTGCCCGAACGGGCCCGCGGCGGGGTCGCCGTCGAACATCCCCAGCCTCATCTGCACGGCGACGGTGTTGGCCAGCGCGGCGTCGACGTCGGCGTCGGAGACCTTCCCCTTCGCCACCGCCGACTCCGTGTACTGGGCCAGGAACGGCCCGCAGTCGAGGTCGAGCCCGGCGCGGAGCGTGGCGGCGACGGCGTCCTCGGTGGTGCGGGTGTAGTGCTGGTCCCGGAAGAAGACGTCGACGGAGTCGCAGTCGGAGACGATGTACCCGTCCAGCCCCCACTTCCCCCGTATCGTCCCCTTGAGGAACCCCTCGTCGGCGCAGGTGGGCACGCCGTTGACCTGGTTGTAGGAGCACATGACGCTGGCGGCGTTCCCGTTCGCGACGCAGGCGCGGAAGGGCACGTTGAAGGTGTCCTCGAGGTCCTGCGCCGCCACGATGGCGTTGAAGTGGAACCGGTCCGTGCCGCCCCACCGGTCCAGGTCGTAGGCCGTGAAGTGCTTGCAGCAGGCGGCGAGCTTGAGGCTGTCGCCGGAGGGGGACGCCTGCTGGAGGCCGCGGACGTAGGCGGCGGCGTAGCGCGCGGACACGGCCGGGTCCTCGCCGGGGGTCTCCTGCCCCCGGCCCCACCGCGGGTCACGGAAGATGTTCACGTTGGGGGACCAGAAGGTGAGCCCCGCCTGCCCGCCGTTGTACATGGCGCGCGCCTCGTCGGAGACCGCCTGCAGAAATGGTAGGCGTACGCGGACCGTATGCTCAGTACGTGCACGTTGCAAATACCAATGAAATACAATGTAAAGGAAAATACAGTATAATGGAATGATAAAAGTATTTTTTTTTGTTCATTGGTCGTCGTTGGTTCAGAGGAGGAGCATCATCGCGAGGCACGAGGGCGCGGGTCGCATGGGGCATCCCTGACCGGTGTCTGGCCAATCACGTGTGGAGTGCAAGTTACGATGCACGCCGGCGATCGCCGGGAGCGGCCGCACGTGAAGGATCGGATCGGAAGTGGTGCTCGTGATCGAATGAACGCCGGCAGGCAGCACATGTTTTACTGCTGCTGTGCTCGACATGCACAGGCAGAGGCTGCTGCAGGTTCTATCGTTTCGGAACAGGGACGCAGGCGATGAGGGGGTTCAGACTTCAGAAGCAAAGGCCACTTGCAAGTTGCAACTTGCTGAAAATCTTCAAGACAAAACACAGGGCCATGTTTTTCTTTTTTCTTTTTGCAAAACTTACTCCCCGTAAAAACAAAAATAATCTTTGAAATTGTCACTGTTGGTGACGGTGGTTGGCAGTGGCATGTTTTGGAATGTTGGAAGATGGCAAAAGTGCGCATGCCGAAACGAGGAGCGAGCCAGCTGCCAAGAACGCCTGCACAGTGTCCCTACTAAACGGAATGGAACCACTGCCCTCTTGCAGCAAAGGGAAAATAGCCTAGTTGCTGCGCTTCACTTCACCACGGCCGTTGCTTTGCTTCCATGGCGGTACCGACCTTCCACGATCGCGTCAGCTTTTCCATCATCTTCTTTTTCCCTCAGATCTGACACTTTTTTGCTTATTTTATCTTTAGCCTTTTTTTTTTGGTTTATCCAAGATGTTCTTGTGGACAGGATAAGAAGAGATATAGGCTTTGAAAAGGCTGTTAGATTTGGCTAGGCTGGCTGGTCTGCACATGGCTGCGCCTCTCGCCATTGGCTGGCAGTGGCCAACAAGGAATTCCATCAAATAGACATGCATGTACAGAAACGGCGCCATCAACCGTCAGCACGTACCCACAGTCCCACACTTGCTTAAGCCAATGAGAGGAAACCTTTGCTACAGTACTAACTAAGTACTACCTGCCCTAACCGTACCGTATTTTTCGTCAAGGAAACAAAAGCTGCGGAAAAAGAAAAAGAAAGAGGTCGAAACAAAGCAGAAGCCACTTGCAAAAAGATCACCGGCACCGGCTGCCGGGCACCCTTTCGTGCTCCTCCTCCATCACCAGACTGCTCTGCTCTGCTCTCTATTGCTACTATGGGATATGGCATCAATCATCGCACATGGACGTTGGTGTAGTGCAGTGTAGGCTCCACGCCACCAGGGAGAAGCAGGAGGAGATGCTCTGCTCTCTGCTCTGCTGCTCCGGTAGACTGGTGGTACCAAAGCAAGCACTCAAGCTCTGCGGCCGGTGTCCACCAGAACCAGCGGATCCAGGATACTACTGCACTGCTGCTGGGGGCCACCCGTGCACAGTACACGCGCCCGTACGGCTCGCGCCTCTCATAGGCCGGCGCCCTGACATGGTGGGCCCACGCGCGCGCACTGCGGCACTCTCCTGATGATCGCATCAACGTATTTCTACGATCCGACGGCCCGCTGGCACCACTACCAGGCGGCGAAGGATGATGCGACTGGTCTGACTGCACAGGAACGAACGAGCCCAATGCATGGCGCCAGCCGCCAAAGCATCCGCGCACCCCCCCACCCCCCCGAGACAACGACGGCGCGGCGCCCAGCGAGAGCGGCACAGGCGTGCCAGACTGCCAGCCAGCCTCACATGCGCGCGCGAGACAGAAAAAGCCAAAGCAAAGCCACCACGCACGCGCGCGCACGACGGCGGCTCGACGGCCGGCGGCGCCAATGCCGGCGAGACCCGCGCCAATGCCGCCGTCGGCCGCCGCGCGCACGGTGAAGGCGTGAAGCGAACGACCCACGCCCACGCCAACGCCAACGCGTATATACGTTACGTACCCGCCCGATGAGCTCCCAGAGCGAGGCGTTGAGCGCGGCGGCGGTGCCGATGACCTGCGGGAACGCGGTGGCGCCCGGGAACGCGCCGCCGAACTTGACGCCCGGGCCCGTGTCCGACACGCCGTGCAGCGCCTCCGACCACCACTCGTACCCGGCCACGCCCAGGCGGGGCACCCCGGCCGCGTTGTTCACCAGCAGCCGCACCTTCTCAGCGCGGGTCAGCCGCGACACGAAGTCGCGGGCGCGGGCGCGGAGGGGCAGCGACCGACGGCAGAACGGCAGCGACGAAGCGGGGCCGCCCGGGGCGCACGCGAACGCCGACCGTGCGCGAGCCATCGGCGCCGGCGCCGACGCGAGCATGAGTGCGGCAAAGAGGAGGAGGCGCCGCATGGCTGGCGGCGGCGGGTGGGAGGGCGGAGGGAAGCGGCAATGTGCTTGTGGGAATGGAGCGGCGGGGGAGTGTGCGGTTATATGGAGCGAGCAGGCAGCGCCGCAAGTTGCAACCACCGCAGGGGAAGAAGATGGTGGTTGGTTGTGCAAAGGAAAGAATATCTCCTCTCTCTCTCTTTTCTTTTTGTTCCTTCTCATTTTTTTTGGAAAAAATGAACCTTTTTTTGAAGACATTTCACATAATACTGTGAACTTAATTATGTTCGTGACAGTTTTGTGCAGTCTGAAAGATATGTTAAGATATTGCAGAGTTGCAGCGTTCATGGTGGTACAGTGAGTGACAGGTTGTTGGGTGCTGCTGGATTTTGGTAAAAAATCTTGATGAATCGATCAATTGCTGAGAAAGGCAGGTAAATGTGTGCCAAGGACAGAACAGAGCACAGCATGAACCACCTTGGTACTGGTTTCAGCATTTGCAGAGACAATAAGTAATTATTATTTTGGATTTAAAAATAAACATTTAAGAGTACCATGAAGGTTAAGATCACATTAGTTGCACCATTGCAGGGTACCATCTTTTGTTGCAAGAAAAAGAGGATCTTTATTGCCTACTACTACTATGAAAACAGAGGAGCTCTCTTTCCCACATGGAGAGCATCTTGTTGTCACCTTTCCCGGCCCCTTCCATCCAGAAGCACTCTTTCAAGTTTCAACCATTCCCTGATGTTTACTAACTACAAAGTGCTTTTACATACACTTTACGCAAAATTCATCCCAACAAAGAACCGAAGCTATCTGAAATCCATTCGTTCCAAACAAATTCGTGGTGGTTATGATGCGCATAGTGACCAAGCAAATGGTTCCGATCACAGATCACTTTTTTTTTTTAGTTTTTTGGGTTGATGTGCCGTGAAAAGAGACTGTCATCACCTTCAGCAACAGCCTCATCAGCACACATTTGTGAAAGACAAAGAGGAAGAAAAAGAAATGAATTGAAGGATCACATGCAAGAAAGACCAACAAAAGGATATCTCTCTATCCAAAAACATGTCACCGGAAGCCAGACGTACATAGCACGCATGCAACCACTCCTGCCCACAGCCACAAACGCCACCATCATCTCAGCGCAAAAATGTTGGTGTGCACGTACTTGTACGGCTTAAGAAGGCATTCCAAAACACACACGGATTTCAAATGTTGGTACGTACTTGTGCATAAAATTCATGTAAAACTGCTCATTTTCTCTGCAAATGTATACGAGGAAGTTTCCGCCCACTTTTTACGTTTTGGCGATTTTCGTGTCATGTACGACGACTGGTGTGCGTCTCACCGTTGATCCTTGCGTGTGGTTCGGTGATTACCGTTCTTAAATGGTCAGATTTAGCGGCCGGACAGCCAACCTGCTACGGCGTACGGGGGTTTCTCCAGCGGTTGTTCGTCCAATGCCCCTACAAAGCTACCACCAAATGGTGCCGTGCATCGAATTGTCTTTGATGTCACCTAACGCCTTTACAGCAACGGTTCATTGAACAATCGCAGCACACAGCTTCTGATCTCTGAACCTAATCGCAACCTGATTAAGTTCTTAACGGTGCTAAAGAAAAAAGAGTTAATTGTGTGATTAAGAAAGATTATCCAGCCGTCAGATGGTTTTTGTCTTTACTACCCTGATGAAGAAGATTGCTGCAGCCTGCAGAGAGGTGAAAAGCACTCTCGCTTGCTTAGACAATTCAGAGCAGCAGCTAGGTTGAGCAATTAGTAGCTTTCACAGAAAGAATCACTTGCCGATTAGACCAACCCCTGATGACTGATGAGGATAAAGGTAGCGTTGGACGGACAGAAAGCGAGAGAAGAGAGTGTTCGTTGTCAACATCGGAGCAGATGGGCCGTCGATCGGCGGCCGCTGCTGAGGCTAAAATGGCAAAAGGAATCGGCAGGTGAAAATGACTTCAGATGGCAACGAAAACGAGTGCCAGTCAGGGTTAAGTAATTAAGTAACCCGTCGTGTTTGCCGATCGAGGTTAACGTGACTTGCAAGGCTCTGTTTGTGTTGTGTGCCGACCATCCATTGTCCCTTTCTTACAAGCCTTCTTTACCCTCGGAGCCTGGTAAAATGCATCAAATTACACCGTGCAAATTAGCGGAGGCTTTTTTTTTTAGAAAAAAAAATTCCTGCTGTTGTGAGAATCGTGTGGCATGCTGCTCTCACCCAAAACAGTCCCTGCTGGGATGGCAACATGTCAATTTGCCCTTCCTTCCTTTCTCAGTTCCATCATGTGCTCGCCACCACATGAGAGACTGAATTCCTTGGTGCCTTTCAACGCACGGGCTCCTCTTTCAGCTGGCACTCCCTCTATGAAAAAAGAAAAGAGAATGGAGATGACCGCAGATGATACATGATAGATGCTGAACCCTTTTCAGCTCAAGGGACCCCCCTGGTGCGCTAGCTAGTTGCTACACACAGTAGCGGTATCAGCTGCTAGTGCTAGACTCTCCAGCAAGGCTCTTACTCAGATCCCTACTTTTTTGAATAGGAATCGAGTGGAAAAAAAAACGCACTCCAGCAAGATTCCTAATCGGATCCGTACTCTAGGGTGCCCCCTACTTTCCCTCCTCCAGCCTCTTCTCCCACGGGTGGATAGAGAAGCCCCTACTCGGTAGTAGCTTCCGTTTCCTCTCTCTCACGCGGACGGAAACGGAGAGTCGCCCACGTCACTGCCTCCATTGGTCGATGCGCCGACGACCACAAGGCTATGCTTGTCCGCCGCCTCGGTGCTGCAAAGCTTCTCGTTCACGGTAGCCGTGCTCCCGGGCCAAATCGAGCGGGCAGCGGCACAAATTGAAGGGAGGAAGAAGTCAAAAGGGTGTCATCGTTACCTCACTGTCGAATCGAGGTCGGCCGCCGTCGAATCGAGCACCCAAGCTTAGTGCGCTACTCACCTAGCCCCGTGTGCCGCTCCTCGCCTGGCCCCGTCTGCCTTGCATGCCTGGCCCCACGCGCTGCTCGCCGGCCGGCCTTTGAGCGCTGCCTGTTGCCTAGCCCCATGCGTCGCTCCTTGCCTGGCAGCGTGCCGCTCGCCATCTTCCCTGCGCGCGTGGCCCCACACGCCGCTCGCCGGCCGGCCTCTGAGCGCTGCTGAAAGAACATCTAGGCTCCTAGTGGATTTTGGTGGGTTGAATGACAGCTAGATTAAAAGTCTAATGAACTTGTTAAGCATATGAGCAGTTGTAAAGTTATTAATGAATAATCTTTGTGGGAAATATTGTATTAAAAGGTTCGTATGGTGAAAAGAACAAGTGTGATATATGGCATTGTTCATCTAAGCATGAAAAGCAAGCAGTGGTGTTAAAGATGAGTTGAGGCTTGGTTGATAGCCTCATATTGCAAGATCGTTTAAGTTAAAGATGAATGTCATGGTAATAAATATTCGGCCTGTTCGGCTGGACTTATAAGCCGATTGAAAAGCTGAAATGACTGATTTGTTGTGAGAGAAAAATACTGTTCGGTGGCTGATAAGCCGGCTGACAAGCTGAAGCAAACAGGCTGATTGTATAATCCCATGAACCTTATGTGTGATACATGACAAGCAAATAAAGGTGAACATAGAGACATAGTGATATTAGGATATTCTTTGATCTCTAAATAAAAAGAGTGTGATACATGACAAGCAAATAAAGGTGAAGATAGAGACATAGTGATATTAGGATATTCTTTGATCTCTAAATAAAAAGAGAAGCTTAGCAACAAATAAGATATTAAAGTTAAAGGGAATATGATCTCAAATGGGTTTCATTATTGATGTCAAAAAAAAGCTAGACTCAATGCGGCAACGATTGGATGAAGAAATCAAGCAAAGGATTAGCAACAAGGTACTAAGCGAGGTTTGATCAAGTGGTGACTTGAGCCATGACTCTCGCTAGGGTGAAGTGGCTAATGCTTGCAGGATCTCGAGGTATCGAGTCAAGCCTTACCGAGCATAGTAATTGGATACATCAATTATGTATTGAGTCATATGAAGGGGTGACTTGGGATCTAAAATTAGGTTTCATTTATATGTGTTGAATATTGATCCAAGTCACTACCTCAAGGTTGAAGTGCTCAAACCAAAGAACAAAGTTGAGTGCAGCTCTCATGAGGATATATTGATCGAGTATGGCATGGTTCATATTGATGAAGTTCAAGTGGATGACTATTGTATTTATGTTTGATCTTGAGTATAGGTATGTTGTACCATAAAAAGGGATGCATCACATGATGATTTGATAAAGTTTCAGTGCTCAAGTATCCTATGTGAGGGATGAGAGATACAAAAACCACACGTACACACTCTAACTGATTTGGCAGTGGCAAAATCGGAAGGTCCAGTTTTGGGAACCGAAGGTTCCGGTTTTGGGTGCCACGTGTCTCTAACGGCTAGTTGGTTTGAAAAACTGGAGGTTCCAGTTTTGGGAAACCTGTAGTTCCAATTTTGGTCTGACACCCTAATGGCTAGTTTTTGTGGAGTGGGGTATTTATACCCCACGCCCTCCTCAGTGGCTGGCTACTGTTTTTGAGGTTGCTAGTGTGCTTCCTGCCTGTTCTAAGCTGAACTAAAGCCAAGATAGCTCTTCCCAACCTCTCTTAGTGAGGTTGTGTGATCTTTACTAGATCTAGTGAATTGGATAGTAGAGAGGAGCCATTCGTGAGCATTAGTAGATCACTCATACGCTTGAACTATGATTTGCCCTGTCAAGTTTCAAATGAAGTATCTGTTACTCTTGGAGGTGAAGCCTCGTAGACAGCTAGGCGTCGCTGGCTAGCTCCTAAAGGTGTGGTAAGCAGTGGCAAGTCTGTGAAGGCTACAATCTTGTCTCCACAAGGAAAAAGGTCATCTAGTGGAGACGATGAAAGTGGTTGAAAGATACCCAGCACATTGGAAGGGAGTTGAGATAGACTCATATTCCAATGGACTCCTCAACGGAGATGTAGGATTCACAGTGGTGAATCTGAACTTCGGTGAAACAAATCATTGTGTCTCCACGCTGGTTTGCTTAACTTTGCATTCATTGTTGAATCCATGAATTTGGTTGATCTATTCGGATGTTTATATTTGTGAAGTGTAGGAACTTTGTGAGCTTGCTAAGAAACACCTACTGAGCCTCTACACCAAGCTTGATTTGATCTCGAGCTCATTCATCACTCTAAGGGGGTGTTTGGATCCCCGGGCTAAACTTTAGTCCCTATCATATCGAATGTTTAGATACTAATTAGGAGTATTAAATATAGACTATTTACAAAACCCATTGCATAGATGGAGGCTAAACGTCGAGACGAATCTATTAAGCCTAATTAGTCCATGATTTGACAATGTGTTGCTATAGTAACCATTTGCTAATGATGGATTAGTTAGGCTTAATAGATTCATCTCGCTGTTTAGCCTCCATCTGTGTAATTAGTTTTATAATTAACTCATATTTAGTCCTCCTAATTAGCCTCCAAATATTCGATGTGACATGGACTAAACTTTAGCTCTAGGATCCAAACACCTCCTAAGTGTGGGCGTCTTCTCTGGCCGAGCCAAAACTAGAGGTTCCGGTTTTGGAAACCGGAAGTTCCGGTTTTTCCGATTCCTAGTAGAGAGACTTTTATTCCGCTGCATTAAGTAACCTCCGGATTCTCCGTAGACTTCTTCGGAAATTCCGCAAGTTACGGAATTTTCGGAACATTCTTCGGAATCTTCGTATATCACTGATAAACTTGTTTTAAGTTGTGATAATTTTAGGTTAGCCTATTCACCGCTCCTCTAGGCGACATCAAGATCCTTTCAGCCGCCTGTCGTCGGGCTCTGAGCCCCATCGCCGTTATCGGGGCATGCGGGAGAGAGAGCTGAGGAAGAGAGAAAGGTGAGAAAGGGATTTGGGAAAAAAGAGAGAGGAGACCGATAGGTGGGTCTCACATGTCATATCAACGGTAGGGGCTGTGGAGTAGGGGATGTTGCTGGAGTTGAGGTTGAAAAGTATAGCCTCGTAAAGTTGGAAGAGCCCATACTCAGAAAAGTAAAGGCCTCAAGTAGGAACTATTGCTGGAGTTGCTCTTAGGACACTGGTTAGATCCAAGAGCAGCTGCTTGGTCTGTATTTATGGAGTGACGGTAGTTGCATTGTCAATGCAAGATTATCTTGTACTTGCATACATCTATGGGCTATGGCACTTGGCTGTTACTGCATCACAAACAAATTGAGTAGGGTAGGGTGAAAAAACTAGGTACTCAAAAGGCAGTTGCTATTGCTAACACACCTAGGGGAAAGGACTACAAACCATCCTACGTATGTTGGCAACACATTAGACGTGTAGACAATGCAACAGCCTAGACACCAGCTGGTGGCGAACACCTTGATCAAGACGCTCTGATGCGCCCTCCCCCCCTCTGAACTTCAGTGTTGGGCACCACAGCACGGTTGCACTTAAAAACTTGTATTGTTCTTGGAAACCTACCTATACAATGCCGTGCCAGAATGTTTAATCGTTGAGTGAGTGAGCGAGTGAGAAGGTTCCATTTCCACACCTCAACTCCCCAACCCTTCCCTTCAGTGCCATACAGTGACACAGCCTGTGACCCCCCAATCACCCAACTGGATTGCTTCAGTTCGTGGGATTCATCAGCTAACTCGCTGTAGCCCTGTACCTGTAGGGGGTTGGCACCGGCGTCTGAACGAGGAGGCGAGGAGGCTGCGCAGAGGCAGGGGCAGGACGTGTACACAGCCCCCTTGCGACGCTGACCGGTGGGCCCGCCGCCGAGCCAGCCAGACGATGCTATACGTACTCGGCACTCCATCTCCATGGCCCCCATACGTACAGTAACAGTACAGGGCTTGATGCAGTTGGGTGATCGAGGTGACGTCGTGACAAGAGCATCCCATCATCGATGGCTGGCCATGGACGATGGACGAGACTCGAGAGAGAGAGTTGAGTGGAAGCTAGGAGACTCGATACAGTGATGGGGGTGGGTGATGACTACTCCAGACTGTATGTGTCTTGTCCGTGGAGCAAGTTGGGTGATGGGCTCTCAACTTCTCATCCTGCAACGCGAAATCACCTAATGCTACAACACACTCTGCGAGTATGCGTCGCTGCCTCTCCAGCCATTCCCAAGATATGATTGGTTCATGAACATGCTCTCTTTTTTATGGCACAAATATTTGAAATTGTCTTTTTAAATTCTGCAAAAGCACTAGAGCATCTGAAGGTAAGGGGCAGTCACTTTTTAGCTGCTTGTTCTGAACTTGTGAGTCGTGATGGCCCTGCAAGTACCCTGTTTGAAACTCTGCACTCCTGCTGTCCTGCAGGAGGTGTCCGACAGCAACTGCGTGTACCGGAACGTGGTGGACCACGCCGCCGGCGAGTTCACGCAGGCGCTCTTCGAGGATGTCGCCTCCGACCCCGCGCCGCCCCGCGCCAGGTCCGTCCGCTTCGCCGCCTGCGGCCACGGCGAGGCCTTCTTCTTCTTCCAGGTCGGCATCACGTCTTGTCTGTATTCTTCACTTGGTTCGGAGTTCAGAGTCCAGGTCCTGACTTGACGGCCACCGTGCTTGGATTGTTGGCGCAGGCGACGGTGAGGGGCGAGGAACGCGTGTCGCTCTTCTTCGTCTGCTGCAACCCCAGCTGCGGCCACAGGTGGAGAAACTGAAACGATGATGCGATGGTGCTCCAGCTGGTTGCTGCAGGAGAATACAGAGGAGACAGATGTTGATCTGCTTCGTCCATGCATTGTTGTGACTTGCAGTAAGAGATAGCTCTCGCGTTGTTGTTCCGGAGGCCAAGTGGTCCCAGGACGCGGCGTGCGCCTCGTCGCGGAAGTCGAGGAGCAGCGACAGCACGGGCTCTCCCGCGCGCCTCCCGCCCGTGGCCGGGCGGAGGAGCTCGCGGCTGAGGTGCGGGTGCCCCTCGGCGGAGAGGCGGTGCATCAGCGCGAGGCACTTTTGATAGTGAGTAGGCGAGACGGGAGGGAGGTGGAAGAGGTACCGAAGGGACGACGGCCGGCGTCAGGCGGCGCTCACGCCGGAGGATTGGATCGCGATCCAAATATTTACAAAATACCCTCTAATAATTGCAGATAATCCTCTAATTTGGATAGCGATCAATAATCGCGATCCGATTATTTGTAAAAAGGCTGTTGGAACTAATCACACTCACTCGGCTCTCACACACAACACAAACTATTCTGGAAGAAGAGCATTAGCACACAGTGTAGCTATTCGGTGCTGCACACCAGCACCTGCACTTGCACTTGTATTCACCTCAGCACTAAACACAGTGATTACAGGGGCTTAAATAGCACTCACACACGCACAGGCTCAGCCACACGTCGGCCTCTACTCACAACTCCACAACTTGCGCATGAATCGGCCAACACTACATGCAGATCACTGCTAACAACTGGAAACGTCCAACGGCAAGCTCCAGTCCACCAACAATGCATGCATCCATGCACACAAGCTCCAACAATGCATGCATGCATGCAAACAAGCTCCAGTCCACTACTCCACCAACAATGGATGCATCCATGCAAACGGACTGACCACTTCTTGCTCCCGAACGTGCCCCACGACTTGATGGCTCGACCAAGCACCTAGCCACACGCACACACCTGCAAGGATACTGTACTCACATCATGGCTGCCACTCCTGGCCACTACGCCATGCAGCATGATGAGCACGTACACACCTAGCACAAACTAATCCTAGACACCACTAACTCACACAAATGTAAAAACAACAGGATTAATTCTAACAAAGGCCCCTGGTTTGGGTTGTCTCCTCCCCACCGGTCCGGCGCCGCTCGCAGCCTGCGCCGCCGCCGCCGTCCCCGCTCGCCGCTGCCGCCGCCATACAGAGCCTCAAATCCCCACACTGCACGCGCCGATATCTTCTGAAGACCTAGCACTGGACGCCAGAGGCGCGTGCCATTCGCCGTCGGACTGAGCTCTCGCCGTCGGACTGAGCTCGCACCGGCGGACCGGCCGGGCATAACGAACTCCGACGGTAGTGGAGCGGTGGCAGTTCCGAGCCCTATGCCACACCCGCTAGGCCTCCGCCGCCACCAAGCTCTGTCGGAGACTAGTAGCGCAAAAGCTGCTCGAAGAAATGCCGCAGCATGTAACAACCGGCGGAGTACTCCGGCTGACATGTCGTTGCCATCGCCGCCGGGCTGCGCCTGATCCGTTAGGTAATCAACCAACATCTCCGTCAGTGGGGGTGCGGTGGCGGCTCTGAGGCTGAAATGGTGATGCGATGCTCCGGCTGGTTGCTGCAAAGAGAACGGTGAAATGTTTACCTGCCTCGTTGATGCATTGTTGTGAGCTGGAACTTGCAGCAAGAAATTCTTGGCTCTTGCGTTGTTGTTCCGGGGCTGTTGATGTGAAGGTACTTCACAATTCATGATCAAAGAGAAATCAGAGTCGATTGCTTATCAAAAAAGAAGTTCAGAGTCGATGACAATGTGTAGGTGAGCAGAACAATTTGCTCAGTTGCAAAGCTTGCACGCGCGCCATATCTGCAACAGGCAGCTTCACGCGGGCGTGGCCATGGCATTGAGGACTCCATGGCCCGCGAGTTCACGCGGTGCTCTTCGAGGACGTCGCCTCCGACCCCCGCCGCCTTGCATCAAGTCCGTCCCGCATGCCGCTTTCACCCACGGCGAGGCTGTCCTCTTCCAGGTGTCACCATCGCGGCTCTTCATTCAGAATTCAGAAACTGACAGATTCCAGCGAGCCGCGGCATGGAGCAGGGAGGCGTTTCTTGTCCGCCGGAATCGCGGCCGCCGCCTGGGTCTCCCACCGCCCTCGGTACCATGCGAGCTTGGTGGCTACGAGGTCCCCAGGAGGAAGAACACGTACCCACGGGACGTCCGGCGTCCGGCGAGCCGCGGCGGCGGCGAACTGGATCGCGGTCCGGGATTTTTTTAAAAATACCCCTAAATATTTTCAATTAACATCGCGACCATTGATCGCGATCCGAATATTTGCAAAATACCCCCACATATTTTACGTTTAGCCCCTAATTTGGATCGCGATTATTAATCGCGATCCGATTATTTGCGAAAAGGCCCCGCATTTTCCACATAGGCCCCTGGTTCGGCTCGTCGCCTCCCCAGGCGTCCCGCGCCGCCCACCACCGGCCCCGTTTGGGGCGCCATCCGGAGCCTCAAGTCCCCATCCGGCCCCGCCCACCCAGCATCTTCTGAAGCCAAGCCAGAGGCGCGCGCCATTTGCCGCGGGACCGAGCTCGCGCTGGCCGGCCGCCGGGCACGACGACCTCCGACGGTGGAGCGGTGTCTTCTTGTGGAGATCTCGCACCTGCTTGGCCTCAGGCAGGGCTGGTTCCGATGCGCCGTCCGCCGCCTGGCTGCGCTGCTCGCCAGAATGCCGCGCCAGTAAGAACCAGCAGAGTGCTCCGGCTGGCATGTCAACACTCAACAGCTTTTGATCCCCGCCGGCGATGTAGTTAACCAATAATGGGCGCTGTTGGATGATAAATTCAGGCCCGGTTATATATGATAATGCAGCAGTGAAGTGTGGCGTTAGCAAGGTCAGGAGAGGTTCAGCAAATAGTTTTAACTGAATGTCTCTTGAAGACTACTCATAACTCATAAGTCAAAAACAAAGTGCAGAGTCCAATGTTTTTGATTGAATGCCTCATCAGAAGTACAGTAGTACACTGCAGAGATTTTTAACTGCGTGACTATTGAGAAGTACAGTAGAACAAAACAAAGAACTTTAACTGATGCCTCTTCAGAAGTACAGTAGCTAAAGGATCTGTTCTTTTCCATCTCCGGTATCTTTTTCCAACAAATAGCACCACACTTGGCCGCCCTATTGGATTTAGCTGGATCATGGTCCCGTTCCCATCTGTTTCATATTTTGCTCAGATACTTTTTGTTTGTTCGGTTTTCACAAGCTCCTGTTTTTCAGCCATTCCCATCAGGGCATGCATGTTCAGTTGATCAGTTCAGTTGGTACAGATGATTAGGAGGGCGGGACGGACGAACAATCTCTGTCGTTTGATGACCGTTGCTGTTTGACCTAGGCCATCCATAAGCCAGACAATGGGCGTTGTTTGTAAATTCAGGCCCGGTTATGTCAGGCCAACCTCCTGCCGCATTCAGTCCAACTAGATCATTCCCTTCTACTCCCTCCGTCCCAAATTAAATTACCCTTCGTTTTAGCTTTTCTAGGTACATCATTTTTGTTACGTACTCCCTCCGTATAGGAGAAGGAAGTCGTTTTGGACAGCGACAGGGTCTCCAAAGCATTACTTTGACTCCTTATTTTTATAAAAATATTTATGCAAAAGTGATATATGTATATTTTTATGAAAGTATTTTTCAAGACAAATCTATTTATATGGCTTTCACATTTTCAAACTCAACAACTTAAAAGTTATTCATGATTTATATTCCCAATGTTTGACCCAAACCTTGTCTAAAATGACTTCCTTTTCCTATACGGAGGGAGTATCTAAACATAAATATACATGTAGGTACGTAGCAAAAGTGACCTATCTAGAAAAATCAAAACGAATAGTAATTTAGGACGAAGAGAGCACTCCCGTCGATCTTGAAATTTATGAAAGTCTCTTCTAGTTCTTCAATTGGATTCATCATCCAGAGACCTCATAGTCATAGTGCAGCAGTGAATGTGTGCGCGTCAGCAAGGTCAGGTAAGTGCAGACATGTACAAAGTTTTGAACTGAACGCCTCGTTAGGAGGTGCTGTTTTTACACTAGAAAGATGTTTAACTGAATGCCTAACGAGGGAGTACAGTAGAACAATGCAGAGAATTTTAACTAGATGCCGCTTGAGAAGTACAGTAGCACAAAGATCCGTTCCTTTTTACACACAAGCTCCGTGCATCTTTACCATCAATAGGTCAATTGCCAGCTCTAGTTGTGGCTTAAACTTATTTCTAAATTTTCTAGGAAATTTAATGCTATTCATCGTAATGATATCATATTTTACCAAAAATAAGCGTATCAAATCCGTTCTTAAAAAAGGAAGTGTACTCGTCAGGAGTGCCTAGCTGTACAACCAGTAACTGAACCAGCTAGCGAGTAGCGACAGGCGTCAAACGGAGACTGCACAAAGCTCGCTTCGGCGGTGGGGTTTCTTTTCTCCGCCGCCTCCGCCGGCCAGTCGAAGCCGCGCAGAGGAGGAATCAACCCCCGCCCCCCGCCTCGGGTCGGCGATGGCCGCCGGCGACACCGCGACGATCTTCCTGGAGACGACCCTCGGCACCCGCCTCGTCGTCTCCTTCCCCGCCCGCGCCACCACCGTCGCCGACCTCAAGCGTGCGTACCCCTCTTCATTCTCCTCCCCCTTTCTCCCCACACCCCCAGCTACAAAAAAGTCTGCATTTTTCTTTCTTTGGTTCTTGATTGCTGCGATTCCGTTGGAAATCGATCCCCCTTTCCCCCACGGATTTCCTTCTAATTTTGCGCGGCGTGGTTGGGAAAAATCGCGAACTGAAAACCCCATTTCCCCCAAATTGAACACGCAGGCCGGGTGAGCGCGGAGCACGCCGCCTGTTTCCCCCGCACCGGGCCAATCGCCGTCACGTCCTTGCAGGTATGGAGCCGGAATGACAATGCGGCTGCGCAAAGGATCAATCTTTGGCCGAAATTGGGGCGAATCCCGTTGCAGGGAATTTCGTTTCCTTTGGTTTCATCCATTTGCCACTGTTTTATTTGCAGGTTAAGCTCGATGGCTCCTGGTTTCAGCTCACCGATTCCATGGCTGTGCGAGCTGCATTCGAGTGGGTCAAGGGCCCCTGGCGCCTCCTGGCTGAGGCTCATGAGCTGGGCTCTCATCCGCTTGCTCGCAAGGATGCGAAATGCGGAACCGGTGATGCTGAACAAAATGCCGGCCATCCTGTCATCGCCGAGAACTCCTTGCAGTATATGTTGCCTCCTGCATTGTCTCAGGGAGGTGGCAGTGGCAGTCTTGCCTCAGGTGATGGCGTCAGTGACACCCCACAGGTGAACCAGCAGGATAAACCTCAGGAAGGAGTTGAGCATGCCTTGGGTCAGCGCAAAGATGGAATTATCATGCCTGAAGAAAGGTCAGATGTTGATTTAGCTGCAGGAGACAGTGACACTCCACTGCCGAACCAGGAGGACAAAGCTCAGGAATGTGTTGAGGATGCTTCTGGTCAGCTCGAAGGTGGAATTACCATGCCTCAAGAAAGTTCAGATTTTGGCTTAGCTGCAGGGGACAGTGACACCCCATTGCCAAACCAGGAGGACAAACCTGAGGAATGTATTGAGGATGCCTCTGGTCAGCTCGACGATGGAATTACCATGCCTCAAGAAAGTGCAGATTTTGGCTTAGCAGCAGGCGACAGTGACGCTCCACCAACGAACCAGCAGGACAAATCTCATGAAGGTGTTGAGCATGCCTCAGGTCAGAGCGAAGAGAGAACTACCATGCTTCAAGAAAGTTCAGATCTTGGTGTAGCAGCAGACAAAGTTCAGATCTCCGCAGAACCAAGAGGGAAGAAACGTTTTAGGGAGGAAGATAAAATCAGCGAAAGCATCATTGTAAACTGTGGTGACGATCTTTCCAATCTTGCTAGCTCCACTCTTAATGCTGAATTGCCTGGACCAAAGGGCTCCACTCTTAATGCTCGCTCCACTCTGACTGACCAAGCAAAATTGAACAGTGTCCCCTTGCCATATAATTTGGAAGACAATTCACATGGTTTGGGGGAAAAGCCCTCTGGTGGCCAGAAGGAGATACAAACATCTGGTGTGCATAATGTTGAAAGTAGCAACAATGAATCGGATATCCCACCTCGTGTTGAGTCCATGGAAAGAGACGAGTCTTCAGACAAAGAAGCGAAAACACAGAGAGGTGACAAGGAGGAACCACGGATAGCTGTGCGTGCTGGTGAAAGCAGCTGCAAAAGAACAGATGTTTCACATTTTGTTGAGTCCATGAAAGAAGACATCAAGAGGCCAGCTTCCAATAGCCATTATCTCGATAAAGGGAAAAGTGATGGGGCCACATCAACTGTCAGCCAAGAACATGGGCCTTGCTTCAGAAGAAGCCACCAGCGGGTTGTTGTGCGCAAAGTGCCTATAAGCAGGGCAATGAAGATGTATTCTTTCAGGTAAATTGCTCTTTCCTTGAGATGTAATGTGCTTATGGCTGTACACCAATTGGTTACCACAGTAAATAGTTAGAATATCATTTTTTGCCCCATAAATGATCTTAAAAGTGAGTAAGGTATTTTTCAAATTATTGTAAAAAGTGCTTGTACTTGAATGCTGCGCATGCAACCAGAGTCAATTCTACACATGCACATATGAAATTATGGTTTAGGCATCTTTCTCCCATCTGGAAGTCCCTGAATGCTTCAAACTGTATCATGTGTTGGCTTCATGTTGATATAGCCATATAGGTGACCTGACCATGTTTTGATAGTCCTATTCAGACCCAGTGCTTTGAGGCGTAGTTGCAAGTGGAATAACTAGTTTAATAAACTTGGCATGTTATGAGTGAATATAACTGTTTGAACTTTGAAGTAAAATTGTGAACAAATTCTGTGTTAAATTAGATGTACAAAAAATTGGAATGTGGTGACAGGGATGGTATGATGAGGAATTCATTGAATTCACAGCTAATGTGTTATGAAAAGTGATAAGTCAGTTTAGGCAAGTTATCTAGTCGGTTAGTATAGTCCTAGTTTCTTAAGTTAGTTAGATGACACCTTTTAGGTAAAGGTAGCGTAGTCTTTGTCAAGGGATGAAGCAAGATTGTCTCTGAAGGACCGGCATGGTCAGAGCCTCCTGGTGTAGCGACAAGCCCTGTTGATGATGAGGGCGACTGGCGCCGTTATCTTCTTCCAATCCACCATTACTGATCTGTTACCATAATAAATGTGTATGGAATATTGTAATAAAACCTTTTTTTTGCTGCCAAGTTCGGGTATGGCTAGTTTAAGCACAGACTGAATTACCAAATAAGCCCTTTGAGAATACTTGGAAACTGACAGACAAGCAAGCAAAACTGCATTGTAAAGAACTGTGTTGGGAAGAAAGTTTTACATGTATAGTAGCGTTGTCCTTTTGCAACTAAAGCGAACAGGCCTCAAGCTGAGTTGGTTAGGTGGCTCTAGTAGCACTCCTCATGTCCTGGGTTCGACTCCCGGTGGGAGCGAATTTTGTCTAAGACCCGGCCCCGGTCGTTGGTCATCTCACATGGGCTACGGTGCCGCTGTTAAAGGTGGGGCAGGGATTTGGGGGTTATCTCGACCTGTGTGAGAATGTCTTCTCTTCTTAGAAAAATGCCGGGGGGCTGTCTTACCCCCGCCGGTCGAGTTTTTTTTTTCAACTAAAAATACCCTTGTCCCTAAACACTAGTAGTAATACTAAAGAAATTCTGTTTATGGGGCTAGTAGTTCCACATATGCTTACCATGAATGGTCCATCAAATGCAACAAAAAAGGGGGTAGGAATGGTCCACCAAATGCAATAAAAAAGGGGGTACGGAAGTTGCAATCAATGCACGTTTAGAAAAAAATAGGTGGCAGTCAGGTCTAACTCATGCATCACTAGTAAAGGCAAAGGGGTGCGTATTGGACAAAAAGCAGTGATTTATTATTGAACAGAACCCAAGTATTACTTAAATCAGGTTGCTTCTGTGAATCCTTCACTGTTTTTAAACTGCTGGCGATAGCTTTCCCCCCTTTTTTTATAGGAAATACCCCTTCATTTATAATGTGAACTTCCCCCAAGAGGGAGGTGCTGTTGAGTAAAAACTTCTGTTATAAAAGCTGATGCAATAGCTCAAGCTGTCATATCAGAAACAACTTTCAAAGTTCAACAAGAGAACTGACAGATATTTACAGGGGGTGGTTGTATGAATTCTGACCAAGATCCAATGGTCACTGATAAGGGGGCGTTCGGTTCACTTTGCTTATTTTTAGCACGTGTCACATTGAATGTTGAGATACTAATTAGGAGTATTAAACGTAGACTATTTATAAAACCCATTATATAAGTGGAGGCTAAACGGCGAGACGAATCTATTAAGCCTAATTAATCTATCATTAGCAAATGTTTACTGTAGCAACACATTGTCAAATCATGGACTAATTAGGTTTAATAGATTCGTCTCGCCGTTTAGCCTCCACTTATGTAATAGGTTTTGTAAATAGTCTACGTTTAATACTTCTAATCAATATCTAAACATTCGATGTGATGGGTGCTAAAAATAAGCACATGTAACCAAACCAGGCCTAATTCACAAAGGGGTTTTAAATTTCAGGAAAAGGGTAGAGGAAAATGGGGGAGCTCTGAAGGTTATACGAAGACTGGGAGGCTATTTGCAGATTTAGAGATATTGTGGACTAGGGGTTTATCATGTCTGTGGGGAAGTGACTGCATGGGGTAACCCTTAGTGGTCTCCTGCCACTCTTGGCTTGTTTCCTGACTGTGTGGTGATAGCTAACGTCCGTAAGAAGCGTACTGAAGGCTGGAACGGGATAACACAGGGAAATTGTACAGTGACCAATTCATTGAAGTCTCAGCTAATGTGTGCGGAATAGTTTTTTTGGCCAAATTTTGCTTTGGCTACTTTGGGCTCAAACCGGAGTACCTTGACAACACAAGAAACTGTTGGACAAGCAAACAAAACTGCATTGCAAATAAATGTAGATACTTATGTGTCAGGGAGGTTTACATGTATAGTAGCATTATGCTTTTGCAACTAAAATGAAAATCAAAAGGTCTTTGTGAGGCTTGGTTTCTTTGGCTTCAATGCTTGAGGTGTTTGTCAATTTTGTGAAGTCATACATATGGCCATACATCACTTGAAGTAGGTCGTGTATAAAATTTGGAAATGCAGAATTGATGTGATTGGGAGAATGCCCTCTTGCAGACTTGCACTGCATTTATGTTTCAGCGGTTCAGGGTCATCTAACACCATACTACACACACTCCTCATAAGGCTGTCATGTAAACCTAGCCCTTGTTCTCTTACCTCCAAACTCCTAACTTTTACACTATGCAAAAAGAAGATTCCCCATCACATCAAACTTGCGGTACATGCATGGAGTACTAAATGTAGACGAAATCAAAAACTAATTGCACAGTTTTGTTGTACTTTGCGAGACGAATCTTTTGAGCCTAATTAGTCAATATTTGGACAATAATTCACAAATACAAACGAAACGCTACAGTGTTGCTACAGTAATTTGGCACCTCCCAAATTCGCGAAGTAAACAAGGGCCTATGTTGCTTTGTTTCTCTGAAATAAAGCAGGAGAACCTTGATTCTAACAATGTTTCAGCCGTTCTTTTGGGGTTCAGGATATGAAGGAATGGGATCAGCTTCCTGATGCTACTTATGTGTTGTACCTTTTGTTTTGCGTCCAAGTTTTGGGAATATTTAATTACTTTTCTTGTTTCTGCAGGTGTTAATATTATCGCACCTGGACGATTTGCACAAGAACCTGTTGCTGAGAAAGCTGAGGACAGTAGAGAGAAAATGGCAAATGCTTTTGAGTACAACCATGCATCTAAACCAATGCATTCATGAGCTTTTCATCAAGTAATTTTAACAGTTGGAACCTGAGTTGTATCCAAGTTGTATTCAAATGGTTGTGCGTGTAGCATGCTCACCAAGAAACTCAATAGCATCTAATCCTCTAAACTCATGATCCAGTGGTGTTTTTACTTAGGTTACCTAAGGTATAATTTTAATTTCTGATGAACTTCTTACTATGGTCATGCAAGACCATTGTGCATATATGATGCTCAATTGCTTATCATGGCTGACTTATGGAGCTTGATGCAATTTAAACAATCTATATTTAGCTGGAATGTACTCATCGGATTATTCTGTACTCAAATTATGCGCAACCTTATTTTGTTCATGGACTTTCAATTCCTTCTAGGATTTTTTTTTGGCAATTGATTTGTGCAGATAGATATTTGGTAAACCTCTGTATTACACACAGCATACACTGTGAGTTCTTGCAAAGAAACTTACAGCGCTGCTGACGCAAGTGCTTATGCTGTAGAAACTGAAGAAAGCTACTCTAGGTTTGCCGGCATCGGATATTCTTCAGTCTTCACCATTGATTATTTTCGTGCTCTGTGCTGCGTGTAGCCACTTTTTCCGTGCCCAGGTACCAGTAGATGGAAATTACCCAGACCCACATGTGAGCCACTATTTGGTTTTCGGTACTTTTTTGTAGGTAAAGTTCAAGTAAATTTACATCCTTGGTTCACAAATGAATTTCACACAGTATTTTCAGCGGATTTCCTTAAATCCTTTGATCAGAACCCTTGTAAGGCACAATTCATTCATGGAACAAGTCATCCTGACAATGCTGGTAGAAGCTAAGTGAGGCTTGTCAGTATCTGCCAAATAGATGAAAACAAAGGGATAACACAACACGTTATATGTTCAAATAGGATTTGATGCAGAAGAAACCATGTGCTTGACGACACACCAGTTTACATAAATGGACATCATGATCTTGACAAACTTTTCTTTTTCGAAATGTAATTCGGTTTCATCCTTATCAATGCTGCTAGAGCTCATATTTTGACAAAACCTGAGGTATTGGAGCGGCCTCCATTCACCACAAAACCTGAGGTATTGGAGCTGCCTCCATTCACCCCAGCTTGCGCCCTAAATTAGATTTTCAGGAATGACAAAGGTCAGATCTCTCTTTTCAGTATCCTCCAAACAATTAGCACTAGTGATCAGTCTGCACACAGTTTTGTAGAACAGACAGTGCAGCTTTACTAGAAGGAGCTTTACCAGAGGTCTGCTGGTTGCCTGATTTTTTGAGTTGCAGTGTAGTACTTGCTTTCTGTTGTTGTGAATGTGCAACGCAGGCCCTCCAGCATAGGTCGACACAACCAGCTTGCATTGTTGACAACCATGAACAAGGAGCTAGCAGTTCCAATGACCAAGCACATGCATGAATTGAATCATATAAAGGGCATGCATTGACGACGCACCTCTAGCTGGACGGAACGTGATGCCAGGCGGCGCGACTGGCTGCAATCACCTGCATGCGGCGGTGCTCTCGACTGACCTTCTTTCTTTGGTTCGCGCGCCATGTCTGCCATGAATCGCCTCCATGTCGCCTCGGTCTGTGATGGAGAGGGCGCGGCACCGTGGACTCCCGGAGGAAGGGAAGGTTGGTGACGGGAGGGACGGCCGGCCGGCCGGAGTGCCGTGAGCGAAGGGACGTCGCCGCCGCGTCTGGGACAGCGCTCATTGGGTGCCGCCCTGACATGGTGGGCCCAGGCGTACCTACTCTCCTGATGATCACATCAATCAAGATATTTCGCCGTGAAGTGCTTGCAGCAAGCTGCGAGCTCGCCGTGAGGCGGTCGCCGGAGGGGGACGCCTGCTGGAGGCCGCGGACGTAGGCGGCGGCGTAGCGCGCGGACACGGTCGGGTCCTCGCCGGGGGTCTCCTGCCCCCGGCCCCACCGCGGGTCACGGAAGATGTTGACGTTCGGGGACCAGAAGGTGAGCCCCGCCTGCCCGCCGTCGTTCATGGCGCGCGCCTCGTCGGAAACCGCGTGCAGAAATGGAATGATAAAACATAAAAAGTGTTCTTTTTTTTTTTCCTTGGTCGTCGCTCGTCGCGACTTCGCGAGGCACGAGGGCGCGGGTCCCATTGGGTATCTGCATCTCTGACCCGTGTCTGGCCAATCACGTGGCGAGCGCAAGTTACGATGCACGCCGGCGATCGCCGGCAGCGGCGCACGTGAAGGATCGGAAGTGGCGCTCGTGATCGAACAGGGGACTCGGCAGACATGTTTACTGCTGCTGCTCGACATGCACAGGCAGAGGACGCAGGCGAGGCGATGATGGTTCAGACATCAGAAGCAAGGCCACTTGCAAGTTGCAACTTGCTCAAGATCTTCAAGACGAAACAGCAGATACATGCCCAACAATTCAGAAAAATGTAGCAGTAGAGTCGACATTTTAGGCTCCGTTTGGATTTTAGTTGCTTCGAGTTCCTATCACATCGAATGTTTAGATACTAATTAGGAGTACTAGTCCATCAACCCGTGCTCCCGCACGAGTTAATGTTTTTAGAAGTTATTGTATTTAAAATTATTTAGAAATTAAACTCTTAGCTAATAATCAAAATTTTTTACCTACTGCTCTATTATTTTTCCAATACTTCAACATAATACTTATATACCTATCTTTGTCCAGTTGTGATTGATTTTTAATTAATAATTACTCTATGCACTTTTTCATCCACATTCATACTTGTTCATTTTGTATCACAACTCCAATCCTCCATACATTATGTTTAGCATACAAATCAATATTTTTCATCGATTCCGCACGTATATGCATAAATGGTCTAAATGGTGGCACTCATCATGTGTATATACTTTAACTTAGTATTTTTATATTACCAATGACATAAATATGTAATTTAGAATCATATATTAGTTTACTTTTTGACATTTCTGTATGATGCACATGAAGATAATTAGATTAAGATTTAGATGTTTACTTTATGTTATTTTTAATAACGACATACGTGGGTAACATAGATAAAATTTTAGAATGACATTTTAAGTTATGTTTTATAATGATGTGTATTAGTAAATTGGATGAATATTATGAGGTTACTTTAGATTATGTTTTATAATAGCTGAGCTCGGTAATTTAGATATAGGTTTAGAGCTCATTTTTTAATATTTTCACAATGACAGTGGTGGGTAACTTTTTAGAAAATATAATAGATCAATGGCTATGATTATTAGAGTTTAAAGGATTGGTGTTTGATGTTTTTAATTTTTATGAGAATTTCTCTCTTTTTTCTAGTTTGTCTCGTGGGAACTAATGCAGAGTCTCCAATGAAAAAGAAATGAGACTACATTACTACAAAACTACTACCATAGGCTACCTCTCATTTGTTAAATATTCGAACACAATACTTATGTAGATATATACTTAATATCTTCATCCAATTGTGATAGATTTTAGTTAGTAATTACTTTATAATATTTTCATCCACATTTATAATCTTTAACTTTTCACTTTGGATCGCAGGTATGCACTTAAATTTGTTTAATGAACCCTATGTTTGAGATACAATTTTAGCATAGAAATCTATATTCCCATCACTTTATATCCTTATAAATGGTGACACACATCATGCATATAGACCTTAATTATTATATCGTATACCAATAGTGTAAGATATAGACAATTTTGAATCATATAATGTTGTATATTTTTAATTAAGGTTATTTGATTCAAACGTAGGTTACCTCATGTTATTTTTAATAATAGCATGTGTAGGTAATATAGATGCAAATTTAAGGGGTTACTTTAAGTTCTTTAAGTAATAGTTGTAGGCAATTCAGTTGCAAATTAGGGGGTTATTTTAAATATTGTTTATAATATCATAAGTGGGTAATTTTGATGAAGATTAGGGGGTTACTTTAGTTTATTTATATAATGGCAGAGGTGGGTAATTTATATATAGATTTAGGGGTTACTTTATTAGGCTATTTTTATAATGGCATAGGTGGGTAATTTTTTTAGAAAATATAATAGATCCAATGGCTATGATGATTTGAATCTATCGATCGATGGTCGGATGTTTTGCTTTTTGTGAGAATTTCTAGGATTTCTCTCTTTTTCTAGAGTGTGTCCACCTAGGAATCCTAGGTGGCTTCACCTGAAGGCTTCAAAAGGAACCTCCAATTAATAATAGTAAGATTAAACATAGACTAATTGGAAAACCAATTGCACAGATGGAGGCTAATTTGCGAGACGAATCTATTAAGCTTAATTAGTCCATGATTTGATAATGCGATGCTACAGTAAACATATGCTAATGATGGATTAATTAGGCTTAATAGATTCGTCTCGTGAATTAACCTCCATCTGTGTAATTAGTTTTATAATTAGCTCATGTTTAGTTCTCCTAATTAACCTTCGAATATTCGATGTGACATGAACTTTAGTCCGAACTAAAGATCAAACACTCCCTTAGTACACTCCCTTAGTCATTAAGGATTCGATTTTTTCAGGTTTGGTTTTTCTAAAAAACTTACTAGGAGACGGTTTTATTAACTCCCCGTAAAAAACCAAGAACAATCTTTGAAACCGTCATTGTTGGTGACGGTAGTTGGGAGTGGCATGTTTTGGAGTGTTGGAAGATGGCAAAAGTGCGCATGCCGAAACGAGGAGCGAACCAGCCAGGCAGCCAGGCAGCCAAGGACGTCAGAACATCAGTGTCCCTACTAGGGAATGGAACCACTACCCTCTTTGCAGCAAAATAGCCTAGTTGCTGCACTTCACCATGGCCGTTGCTTTGCTGCCATGGCGTCGGCTTTTCCATCGTCTTTTTTCTAAGATGTGCCACCTTTTTGCTTACCAGTTTGCTTTTTTTTTTACCCAAGATATTTTTTTTCTATTTAGGATAAGAGGAGAAATGGTATGGGTTCTGAAAAGGATTGTTAGATTTGGCTAGGCTGGCTTTGCACATGGCTGCGCGGTCTCGCCATTGGCTTGGCACTTTGGCAGTGGCCAAGAAGGAATTCCAATTTCCATCCATCCGCCCAGGGCCGGTCCTGGGGCAGGGTGGACGGGGCGGCCGTCCCAGGCCCCCCAAAAGTCAGGGCCCCAGTTGGTGTGTATCAGTGTCTGCAATAGCTAGTGATTTGTGCCATCATGATCTGGAGCGAAAGGACCTTCCTCCGTGAAACACGTCGCTTCAGTCAATTGTGATTATCTTCCATGCCCTAAGCCGGCCCCTAATCCCGTCTTGTCTCCGCTCTTCTCTCCTTCCTCGTATCTAGCACAAAACACTCCTGCATATCCCTTTTTTTTATTTTGATATATCGTGAGATGGCAATAATCATAGCCACATGGGGAGGGTGAAAGAAGTCCGGCTTACAGCTGATTGTTATCGCAGTTTGTTTCATGCCTAAGTTGATGTTATTAAAACAAAAGCCACATAGATACTCTCAAAAAATAGAAGAAAAATTATGTAGGTACGCTTCAGGGAAATATAAACTAAAGGCAATAAATAATACTGATAGGAAAATATTAGTTGTAATTAATGCAATAAATGCTTTTAGATTATACATAGGATTTAAAGAGTTTACGGTACGGACAGATTGTGAAGCTCTACGTAGATACTAAATTAATAGTAAGAAAAGTTCAACTAGAAGATGGGTCTTATTTGAAGATATTATTACAGAAAATGGATATAAAGTAATATTTGAGCATATAACCTTCGTGATATATTCTTTCGGTCATCTATTTTGCAGGAATGAAAAGAGGAGTAAGCCAAACAAGGGGTGATTATTTTTGTTTTAGAGTAGAAAATAAATTAAGAATATTTCCACCAAATACATATAAATTTAAGCCCAGAGATCATGTTGTACTTGATGAAGTACAAAAATGTATACTAGATAATTTCTGGTATCAATATAATAATAAAAGAGATGATAAAGGTTATATGCTAGCTATACTAGCTTAGTTGAATATTTTCATACGATTAATGGTTTAATACAACCAAAAGAGACACCTGAAAATATAGAGAAAAGACCTATATATGTCATATATAAAGGAAAGGCTCCAGGATACCAGGACGGAAAGAGATTTCAGGAAATTGAATATTTGAGTTACTGTTCACTGCTACTATTCAAATTCAGGATACTATTCAAGGTATGAGATACTATTTATATTAAGCACACTATTCAAAATATGAATATGAACAATGCTTGAGCACTTATCCTTGAGTGGGTGGATCACTTCAAGATGAGTGGCACTTGGGAACTATTAAGTATTCTGGGCACTATTGCGTAAGTATTCAACACTATGGGTCGCTTTCACGATATGCACGGGTGCGTGATTAGGATATAGCTTAATTAGACTATATCGATTCACAGGATCTTTGCAGGTTGGCGAGACCAAAAATTCAGCCAGTCGTACTGCTATGCTTTGTGTTACTCCTACTCGGTACTCACCGCATGCATCGCTGGCTCGCTTTAGAACCAGGCTAGCCCGATCTTCACCCTCACCATCCCCAGCCACGCACACACAGGACTCCGGCTCTACCGTCTCCCCAGGCAGTTCCATCCGAAGGGAACACTTCTCTGCACACACAGGGTTCTCCTCAAACGCCGCTACTAGGGCTAACACAAGAACGACACACAGAGAGGTTTCTCCTCTAGGGTCCCTAGCGTAGAGACATCGCTCTATATGAACGAGCTTAAAGGAAGGCACGGATATTACCAGGACAGTTTAATCCATTTCCACGGGACAAGCTGACATACGACTTTCCCTTTTGGAAAACCCCAAGCACTTAGCAGAAACCTTAGGGATTACCTTACAACCGTGTGATGAGCTTCACCGACTTCCCTTTATTCTACTTTTACAAAGGTGGTGGAGTAATACAACGGTAGTGGGGTGTCACTACTAATGGTGGATATTCTCAGAGCACTTCTGAGGTGGCGGTCTTCATGGAGTATTGGAGAGTGGAGTGGGAGTGGAGGTCTTTGCTGATCGAGCGATGATGATGGTGGTGGTTGTTCTTATGCTAGTTCTTCTAGTGCTGGTGTTGAATGCTTCACCCGACTTCTCCTTTTATAGCCCGAGGAGAGGCTTTGGGAGACTCTTCAATTATTTATCTCTGCTATTGCCTGGACAACTGGACGGTGCTTCATTCTTCAATAACTTTTCTAGCTACAGTAGAGTTACTATTTGTTCCTTTCGCTCTCTGCCCTCTATCGTGTACTGTCTTCCCATGACATTTTGGATGTTGCTTGGTATGGTCTTCCACGCCCGAATGATTGACGTCGCAGACTTCAATCACAAATATCAAGGCATGTATTATTGTTCCCACGACCGAATTGTTGTTAACACTTTAACAATAGGGAATATATTGTTATGTGAGGCCGAATATTCTTTTATAAATGCTATATTTTCATATTTATTCACTTTCTTCAATATCGGGTTCTTCTAGTTGCCATAATTCATACCATGACAACAATTCATGATATTCCTTTCATAACTCTTATTCTTGACTATCACCTCGGATATCCATCATATAATCATCAGATATTGGTCTATCATTTTTAATTCATAATCTTTCTGTATATTTTTAAATTTTTCATCTATTTCAACCATTATTTCTTCCAAAATTTCTTCCTTTAAATTTTTGTTCCACTGGGGATATATTGATTCAAACTTTTCTTTTAGCTTCTTCTCAATATATTCTTCATTCAATGAATCTGTCTCTTTCTTTAAGACTTCTTTATATGTTGGTATCCCGGATGGTCCATCTTCTCTTATATTAATTCCAGGTAAGCTTAACTTAACCTCCTTTGATTTTTTGTATTTTTGAATATATTCTTTTGCTGCAGGCTCTAAAAACTAATTCGCTCCCAAAATATTTCTAGCATATGAGAGTGCTTGATCAATATCAGTGTATTTTTTCCATAATATTCCTCCATCTTTGTCTTTTTCTATCTTTTGAGCTATGACATGCTCATATGATACATAAATTCCTGGAGCCTTTCCTTTATATATGACATATATAGGTCTTTTCTCTATATTTTTAGGAGTCTCTTTTGGTTGTATTAAACCATTAATCGTATGAAAGTATTCAGCTAAGCTATTTAGTATAGCTAGCATATAACCTTTATCTTCTCTTTTGTTATTATATTGATACCAGAAATTATCTAGTATGCATTCTTGTACTTCATCAAGTACAATATGATCTTTGGGCTTAAATTTATATGTATTTGGTGGAAATATTCTTATTTTGTTTTCTGCTCCAAACAAAAACAATCACCCCCTATTGGGCTTACTCCTCTCTTCATTCCTGCAAAATAGATGACCGAGAGGTATTATCTTTTCCTTTTATACGCTCAAATATTACTTTATATCCATTTCCTGTAATAATATCTCCAAATAAGACCCATCTTCTAGTTGAAATTTTCTTACTATTAATTTTATTGTAGTATCTACATATAGCTTCACAATATGTCCTTACTGTGAAGTCTTTAAATCCTAGGTATAATCTAAAAGCATTTATTGCATTAATTACAACTAATATTTCCCTATCAGTATTATTTATTGTCTTTAGTTTATGTAGATACTACAATAAAATTAATAGTAAGAAAATTTCAACTAGAAGATGGGTCTTATTTGAAGATATTATTACAGGAAATGGATATAAAGTAATATTTGAGCATATAAAAGGAAAAGATAATACTATTCCTGATATATTCTCTTGGTCATCTATTTTGCAGGAACGAAGAGAGGAGTAAGCCCAACAGGGGGTGATTGTTTTGTCTTGGAGCAGAAAACAAATTAAGAATATTTCCACCAAATACATATAAATTTAAGCCCAGAGATCATATTGTACTTGATGAAGTACAAGAATGCATACTAGATAATTTCTGGTATCAATATAATAACAAACGAGAAGATAAAGGTTATATGCTAGCTATACTAAATAGCTTAGCTGAATATTTTCATACAATTAATGGTTTAATACAACCAAAAGAGACTCCTAAAAATATAGAGAAAAGACCTATATATGTCATATATAAAGGAAAGGCTCCAGGAATTTATGTATCATATGAGCATGTCATAGCTCAAAAGATAGAAAAAGATAAAGATGGAGGAATATTATGGAAAAAATACACTGATATTGATCAAGCACTCTCATATGCTAGAAATATTTTGGGAGCGAATTATTTTTTAGAGCCTGCAGCAAAAGAATATATTAAAAAATATAAAAAATCAAAGGAGGTTAAGTTAAGCTTACCTGGAATTAATATAAGAGAAGATGGACCATCCGGGATACCAACATATAAAGAAGTCTTACAGAAAGAGACAGATTCATTGAATGAAGAATATATTGAGAAGAAGCTAAAAGAAAAGTTTGAATCAATATATCCCCAGTGGAACAAAAATTTAAAGGAAGAAATTTTGGAAGAAATAATGGTTGAAATAGATGAAAAATTTAAAAATATATATAAAGATTATGAATTAAAAATGGATATACCAATATGTGACGATGATATGATGGATATCCGAGGTGATAGTCAAGAATAAGAGTTAAGAAAGAAAAATCGTGAATTGTTGTCATGGTTTGAATTATGGCAACCAGAAGAACCCGATATTGAAGAAAGTGAATAAATATGAAAATATAGCTTTTTATAAAAGAATATTCGGTCTCACATAAAAATATATTCTCTGTGTTGTTAAAGTGTTAACAACAATTCGGCCGTGGGAAGAATAACACATGCCATGATATTTGTAATTGAAGTCTGCGACGTCAATCATTCGACCCTGGAAAACCATAGCAAGCAGCATGCAGAATGCCATGGGAAGATAGTACACGATAGAGAACAGAGCACAAAAGGAATAAACAGTGATTCAACTATAGCCAGGACAATTATTGAAGAATGCAGCAACGTCCAGCTATCCAGGCAACAACAGAGATAAATAATTGAGGAGTCTCCCGAAGGCTCTCCTCGGGCTATAAAAGGAGAAGCCGAGCAAAGCATTGGATACCAGCATCATAAGCATAAGAAGAACGACCACCACCATCAACGAAGACACAAGACCTCCACTCCCACTCCGTTCTCCAATACTCCATGAAGACCACCACCTCAGAAGTGTTCTGAGAATACCCACCATTAGTAGTAACATCCTACTATTGTTCAAACTTGTTTGCTTCGAAGAGCATAAGAAAAGAGATAATTTTTATCTAAAAAATTGATAAAATCAAATTAGAAGCACTTGTCAAATTTTAAATTAAACGTGTACTTACTAACCTACGTGTATCAGTTGGATCATTCTTTTCTTACAGGAAATTATCGATATTTATGTCCCATTAGAGCATCTCTAGCGGTCACCCAATAAATATTTTCAATAACCAGTTAATAGGAATATCTCAAAATATATCACTTTCATTATTATTGGAGAGTTACTTTTATATTATAGTCTTCCCGAGTACATCCCAATACGTATTCTTCGTGAGTACATCCCAACACGGTAACTGGATTGGAAAAGGGACTTTTAGCTTTGATCTCGTTCCAGGCCCAAAAATGCCAGGACCGGGCCAAACAAGGAAGAAGCTGCAGCAACAACCACTGCCGGCTCCCTTTCGGGTTCCTCCATCACTACTCTATTGCTATGGGATATGGCATCACTCATCGCACATGGACATTGGTGTAGTGCAGTGTAGGCTCCACGCCACCAAGGAGAAGCAGGACTGATGAAGGAGATGCTCTGCTGCTCCGGTAGACTGGTACCAAAGCAAGCATTCAACCTCTGCTCTCTGCTGCTGCTGGGGCCACTCGTGCACAGTACAGAAGACCGTACGACTCGCGTCTCATTGGGCGCCTCCCTGACATGGTGGGCCCACGCGTACCTACCGCGTCACTCTCCTGGTGATCACATCACATCAAGATATTTCCAATCTTTTTTTAACGGAAGATATTTCCAATCTTTCAGCTCTAGAGCACGTAAAAACTGAGGCTCCTAACCATATCATCACAAGTTCTTAACCGCCGAGATAAAAAAAAAGACCATAACGGCCTTTAAGATTCGTGCTCGGAACCGCACCGGCAGTTCTCGATCCGACGGTCCGCTGGCGCCACTACCAGACGGCGTACTAGTAGGCTACAGCCACCCGCACTAGCGACTGTGGTCTGGCTGCACTGGAACGAACGAGACGAGCCCAATGCATGGCGCCAAAGAAAGCATCCGGCCCCCCAGAGACAAAGACGGCGCGGCGCCCAGCGAGCAACACAGCGCGTGGCAGCCTCACATGCACGCGCGACGACGGAGACCGCAGCAAAGCAACGACAAAAGAAACCCAAAGCCTCCAGTCCACGGCGGCGCGCGCAATGCCGGCAGGACCCGCGCCAATGCCGCCGCCGGCCGGCGAGCGCACGGTGAAGGCGTGAAGCGAACGACCCACCCCACGCCAACGCGAACGCGTACAAATACTTACCCGCCCGATGAGCTCCCAGAGCGAGGCGTTGAGCGCCGCGGCGGTGCCGATGACCTGCGGGAACGCGCCGCCGAACCGCACGCCCGGACCCCTGACCGACACGCCGTGCAGCGCCCCCGACAACCACTCGTACCCGGCCACGCCCAGCCGGGGCACCCCGGCCGCGTTGTTCACCAGCAGCCGCACCTTCTCGGCGCGGGTGAGCCGGGACACGAAGTCGCGGGCGCGGGCCCGCAGCGGCAGCGACCGACGGCAGAACGGCAGCGACGTCGCGGGGCCGCCCGGGGCGCACGCGAACGCCGCTCGCGCCGTCGCCGCCGGCGCCGTCGCGGCCAGCAGGACGGCTAGGAGGAGGAGGAGGAGGGTGCGGCGCCGCATGGCTGCCGGCGGCGGGATGGGACGGCGGAGGGAGGCGGCAATGTGCTTGTGGAGATGGAGCGGCGGGGCAGTGTGCGGTTATATAGAGCGAGCAGGCAGCGCCGCAAGTTGCAACCACCGCAGGGGAAGAAGATGGTGGTTATTGCAAAGCAAAGAATATCCTCCTCTCTTTTTTCTGTTCCTTCTCATTTTTTGAAGAGGTCACAAACCGCTACTATTTCATATGATATTGTTTACTTAATTATCTTGGTATTAGTAGATTTGGAGGACTGTAACTGCTGCGTGACAGTTCTGTGCAGTCTGCTATGTCTTGAGGAATTTAGGCTCCTCCAAAACTCCCAACTTTGATACTAGGCAAAAAGAAGATTCTCCATCACATCAAACTTGCGGTACATGCATAGAGTACTAAATGTAGATGAAATCAAAACTAATTGCATAGTTTTGTTGTACTTTGCGAGACGAATCTTTTAAGCCTTATTAGTCAATATTTGGACAATAATTCACAAATACAAACGAAACGCTACAGTGTGCTACAGTGCTACAACAGTAATTTTGCACCTCCAAATTTTGGGCAACTAAACAAGGCCTCAATTGCTGAGAAAGGCAGGTAAACTGACTGGTAAGGCCTTGTTTAGTTGCCCAACTTGGGTGCACCTAAATTACTGCAGCAACACTGTAGCGTTTCGTTTGTATTTATAAATTATTGTCTAAATATTGACTAATTAGGCTCAAAAGATTCGTCTCGCAAAGTACAACAAAACTGTGCAATTAGTTTTTGATTTCATCTCCATTTAGTACTCCATGCATGTACCGCAAGTTTGATGTGATGGGGAATCTTCTTTTTGCATAGTATCAAAGTTGGGAGTTGGGGGTGAACTAAACAAGGGCTAAATGTGTGCCAAGGACAGGACAAAGCACAACATGATTAGCAAACCACCTTGGTAATGGTTTCAGAATTTGCAGGGACAATAAGTAATTTTTTTTGTTTTTTTAAAAAATAAAAATTTATTAGAGGATATATCAGTTAAAGGATGGCACATGAATTAGTGTATGATTTTGTGCTGAGATTAATTGCCATGGAGGTTAAGATCACAGTACTTGCACCGTTGCAGAGTACCATCTTTTGTTGCAAGGAAAAAGAGGATCTTTATTGCCTACTACTACTACTATGAAAGCAGAGGCACCCTGTTGCCACCTTTCCCGGCCCCTTTCATCCAGAAGCACTCTTTCAACCATCCCTTGATGTTTACTAACTACAAGTGCTTTTGATAGACAATTTGACGCAAAATTCATCCCAACAAAAAGCACAGAAGCTATCTGAAATCCACTCGTTCCAAACAAATTCGTGGTGGTTATGATGCACACAGTGACCAAGTAAATGGCTATGATATCAAATCGCCTTGTTTTTTAGCTTTTGGGTTGATGTACCGTGAAAAGAGGCTGTCATCGCCTTTAGCAACCAGCCTCATCAGCACGTACACATTTGTGAAAGAGAAAGAGAAAGAGAAAGAGAGGTGGAGATATTCATGGCATGAAATGAATTGAAGGACCACATGCAAGAAAAGACCAACAAAAGGATACTTCTCTATCCAAAAACATGTCGGCGTGTCGCCGGAGCGAGACGTACGTAGCACGCATGCAACCACTCTGGCCACAGCCTCAAGCGCCGCTATCATCCCAGCGCAAAAATGTTGGTGTATACGTACATGGAAAAAAGAAGCATGTACGCGCTTGTACGAGTTCAGAACACGTTCCAAAAAAACGCACATAAATCCATGCAAAACTGCTGAAATTCACCGCCCAAATGTTGCTACGTACTACTTGGCGAAAACCATGCGTGTGCTTGTACGAGTTAAGAAGATGTTTGGAAACACACGGCACAAAATTCATGCCAGTAAGGCCATGTTTTTTTCAGCTTCTTGGACCAGCTTTCCGGTTTCTAACAGCCAGAAGTAGAAAGCTAAAACAAACAGTCTAACTGATTACCGTTATTAAATGGTCAGATTTAGCGGGCGGGCAGCCAACCTGCCACGGCGTACGGGATTTCTCCAGCGGTTGCTTCGTCCAATACTCCTACTACCAAATACTGCCATGCATCGAATTGCCTTTCATGTCACCGAACGCCTTTACAGCAACGGTTCATTGAATGATCGCAGCACACAGCTTCCGATCTCTGAACCTAATCGTGATCTGATTAGGTTCTTAACAGTGCTCGAGAAAAAAGAGAGTTGATTGTGTGATTAAGAAAGTTTATCCAGCCGCCAAATGTTTTGTTTTTGTCTTTACTACCCTGATGAAGAAGATTGCTGCAGCCTGAAAGCTACTCTTGCTTGAACAGCAGCTAGGTTGAGCAATTAGTAGCTTTCACAGAAAGAATCACTTGCCGATTTGACCAACCCTGATGACTGATGAGGATAAGGTAGCGTTGATAAAATTGACAGCTTCATCCAGACGGTCGGTCGGTTTCCTGCTACGGATCTCCGCTCGCTTTCTTGACGTTGATCCGATCCAATCCAATCCATGGGAGGAAAGCAGAGTGTAACACCCCAAGAAAAAACAAACACCACCTTAGGATGCTACTAAGCCACACCGGACAAAAGGGACAGATTTTTGACAGCACCTTCCCTAAATCAGGAACACCGCGGAAGCAAGAAACAATAAGATATGAAAATAGATAAAGCATACTAGCATAAATAAAAGATCCTAACATGATATTCAAACGATTAAGGCAAGGTTTAACAAAGCTTAACCATCATTAAGCAACAAATAGACTCTCATAGAGAAGGACTTAAATATTACAGTATCACACTAGAGGATTTTGATTAAAGAGAAGTGTGTGACGTGCTGCTACTTCCCAACCCCCAAGCAAAGCATCCATCCATCAAGTACCTGAGAGGATAACAAAAAAATAGGGGTGAGATATAAAATCTCAGCAAGTAACTAGCTTTAACAAGCTATTTAAACTACAAGTTCATTAGACCATGGTTTAACTATTATCAGTAAGTGTATCTCCTCAATGAATAATAATAATAATAACTCCAACACCCTCATACATAAATAAAACCAATTCGTCATCAAACCTTGGAGAAAATTCACTTCTCACCACCACTGCCAAATAAATACCATAGAAAACCGATAGCACCCTAAATGCAAATGCAATGCAAATGCCATGTCTCCTGCCTTCATACTCAACAAAGTATGAAGCTGCATCGTTATGCCCAATAAACGATGCTGTACCGGTACGGTCGCGGCTATCAAGCGGCGAATTAACTCCATATGCCATGCATTGTGATGCAATGAAATGCAATGCCAAGACAGATCGCACAAAGAGAGTATACACCGCATATACCAGATAAGTCTCTCCTCATTTGACAACATAAACCTCATCATAATTATGCTAACAAGAGCCATTACCAAGTTATAAAGTAAAGAATAAGGCATATGTAATAAAAACAGTAAGATGTGCATAAACTTGTAATTGAATGGATGATATTGGATAAGTTATCATTCTGAAATTTAAGGTGGAGGTAGGAAAAATAGCAAATTAAAGCTTGTAGCAACCACCGCTACGTTACTTGCCTCCCAAAGAAGGAGATAGCCGCTCTAAGCGTGATCCGGAGCGTTACCACCTGTTTTGACACAATAAGATCAGAACATATCCTCAAACAACCATGTGCACACAGCAAGTAAAGCACCCATATAGCCCAACCCGTCAAACAAGCGACGATGGTAAACATCACCTAGGTTAACCGCAGCAGTGCTGCTTCACTTTTTTGTATCTTTAGAATTACAAAAGATATGACAGCAAGCAAATACATCTTAGAAAACTAAGGGAGAAATCTTACAACTTTGTTCAGATCCTTTATTTTTAGCATAATCCAAAGAGGGGTAAAACTGCAGTTGAATGTGAAGTACAGAATCTGTCTGAAATTTCGGGCAGCAGCATACAAAAATTCATATCTCCCAAACCCCTTGTCCAAAAATTCTAAAAGTTTGTCAGGACATATATCTCTGAGAAACCTAAAACTTTGTTATTATGGGTTTCCACGAATTCCATCCTTAAGATCATCTAATACATCTCTGAACATCTGCTGTCAAAAATCTGGACATTCAGAAACAGCGTCCAAACAATATTCAATAACTGAAGGTATACTCCACCAAAAAATATGAAACTTGGACAGCAGTTACATCTCATAATTCTCTACAACTTTTGTATGATCCACTTCTGGAGGAGAAATCGTTTAGGTCGCCAAAACTACAAGGACATCAGCACTGCCCGAGCTACAGGACAGCACACCTTAAATCGACATTCAAACCGTGTTTTCCCCAACAAATCCACTAATCCTCAGGACCAAGAACCTCCTAAAAACATCAATTAGCAGATCTAAAGTGGATTCACCTCACCTTGGTCGTTCCCCAAACCCTAGGGCAGCGGGAAGATATGGGGAAAGGACCGATCTACATGGAAGATGCACCTTTCTTGCTCCTCTTGTTGTCCTCGATCCGTTTTGCTAGTTCCCCCCAAGGGTTTGCTGCTGTAGAGAGGGGATTTAGGGAGGGGAAGCCATGGGAGAGCAGGGAAGGAGGAAGAAACGTGAGAAGGAAGAGAGGACCGGTCTGGATAAGATGGGAGGGGGCAACGGGCCAGGGAAAAGGGTTGGGCTGGCTGGGCCTTTGATTTTTTTTAGTGTGTTACATTCTCCCCTCCTTTAAAGAATTCGTCCCCGAATTTAACTACTCAAAGGTATACCAACTTGATAAATTAAAACTTACCGCTCTCAAAGAGTTGTGGGTACTTCTTGCGCATTTGGTCCTCGAGCTCCCAAGTCGCTTCACGCTCAGACTGATTACTCCATAGAACCTTGACATATTTGATGGTCCTCTTTCTCATGACTCGCTCGGATGAGTCTAAGATACGTTCTGGGTGACATTCCACAATTAGATTTGGCTCCACAATAAGTGGCTCCAAATCAATCTTGTGCTCAGGATCCCTCAAATATTTTCTTAACATAGATACATGGAAAACATTGTGCACTTGCTTCAATGATTCTGGAAGCTGCAAGCGATATGCCAAACTGCCAACACGGGCTGTGATCACAAACGGACCAATGTACCTTGGGCTAAGCTTTCCTGTGGTGCCAAACCTCACAACACCTTTGGTTGGCGATACCCTAAGAAGAACATGGTCACCCACTGCAAACTCTAGATCTCGCCTCCTCACATCAGCATAACTCTTCTGCCGGCTCTGAGCAGCCAACAGATTCTGTCGTATCTCCCGCACCTTTTCAGATGTCTCTCGGACCCAATCTGGACCAATCAAAGATCTCTCACCCAAAGTTTCCCAGCATATGGGAGAAATACACTTTCTACCATACAAAGCCTCAAATGGAGCCATCTTGATACTAGCTTGATAGCTGTTATTATAAGCGAACTCTGCCAAAGATAGATGATCCTCCCAACTACCTTTCCATGAAAGAACACAAGCACGAAGCATGTCCTCTAAGGTCTGAATAGTCCTCTCCGACTGACCATCAGTCTGAGGGTGGAAAGCAGTGCTAAGAGTCAAATTTGTGCCCAATGCACTATGCAAGCTTCGCCAAAAGTTAGACACAAACTTGGGATCTCGATCAGAAACAATGGACTTTGGCACACCATGAAGCCTTAGCACTTCTCTCATGTATAAGGGAACCAAATCTGGTGCTGAACTAGTTGACTTCATAGGAATGAAATGTGCAGACTTAGTGAGTCTATCCACAATAACCCATATGGCATCTCTCCCTCGAGGTGAGCGAGGTAACCCGACCACAAAGTCCATGGTGATATGTTCCCATTTCCACTCAGGGATCTCCAAAGGCCGTAATAAACCCGCAGGCTTTTTATGTTCTGCCTTAACTTGCTGACAAATTCCACAAGATGCTACATATTTGGCAACATCAACTTTCATCCTTTTCCACCAAAAATTTTTCTTTAAATCCCGATACATCTTGGTCTCACCAGGGTGAATTGTGTAAGGTGTTCGATGTGCCTCCCTAAGTATATCCATCTTCACATCAGAATTTTGTGGCACACAAAGACGCCCTCTAAAGCGAATAGCACCATGTTCATCTATGGTGAACTCCCGTGGTCTACCCCCTAAAATTCTCTTTCGAACCTCTTGAAGCAAACGATCATGTTGTTGAGCCTCACGCACCTGATCAACTATGGGAGACTGAATAAGCATTTGAGTGTCTTGATGTGCAACGCCCGCATAACAAAACGAAACCCCCATGCGATCCATATCAACAATCAAGGACATCACTGTCTTAGGAACACCTGTCCTACTAAGAGCATCTGCCACCACATTTGCCTTTCCTGGATGGTACTGGATAGTGAGATCATAGTCCTTAATCAATTCTAACCATCTCCGTTGCCTCAAGTTGAGTTCTTTTTGTGTGAAAATATATTTGAGACTTTGGTGATCTGTAAATATATCACATGACTCTCCATAAAGATAATGCCTCCAAATCTTTAGAGCAAAAATAACTGCAGCCAACTCTAAATCATGTGTGGGGTAATTTTGCTCATGCTTCTTCAATTGCCTTGATGCATAAGCAATCACTTTACCTTCTTGCATAAGCACACAACCAAGCCCAATTCGAGAAGCATCTGTATACAAAGTGAAGCGTTTGCCGCTCTCAGGTAATGTCAATATAGGAGCATTCACTAACTTATTCTTTAGAGTTTGGAAACTGGCCTCACACTCTTTAGTCCATATGAATGGAACACCCTTCTTAGTGAGATTAGTCATTGGCTTAGCAACAATTGAGAAACCCTGCACGAAACGCCGATAATAACCTGCAAGTCCAAGAAAGCTCCGAACTTCTGTTACATTGGTCGGTCTTTGCCATTCCACCACTGAGGCAACGTTTTTAGTATCCACCTTAATGCCATGTTGATTAATGACATGACCAAGGAAGCTCACTTCAGAAAGCCAAAATGCACATTTCTTCAACTTTGCATAGAACTTGTTCTTCCGGAGTGCATCCAAGACAAGACTGAGATGAACCTTATGCTCCTCCTCTGACTTGGAGTAAACTAAGATATCATCGATGAATACCACAACAAAAACATCCAAGTACTCATGCAACATCCTGTTCATGGCCTCCATAAAAACAGCAGGGGCATTTGTTAGTCCAAAAGACATAACCACATACTCATAATGCCCATACCTGGTATTAAAAGCCGTCTTCTCAATATCCTCTTCCTTGATACGTAGTTGATGGTAACCAGATTGCAAGTCAATCTTAGAGAATACCTTGGCACCTCTCAATTGATCAAAGAGAGCATCAATACGAGGCAAAGGGTACTTGTTCTTGATTGTTACTTGATTAAGTGCTCGATAATCAACACAAAGTCTTTTAGTGCCATCCTTCTTTTCTACGAACAAGACTGGGGCAGCCCAAGGTGACGTGCTTGGTCGGATAAACCCTTTAGCAAGAAGTTCATCCAATTGCTTCTTTAACTCCACCTGCTCCACAGGAGCCATCTTGTATGGTGTCTTATATATAGGTTGCGTTCCAGGAACCAACTTTATGTGGAAAATAGCCTCTCTTTCAGGAGGCAAACCTGGGAGCTCATCTGGGAAAACATCTGGATAGCGACAAACCACTAGAATATCATCCACTCGCAAGGGAACCTCCTGATCACCAATCATCACAAAAAGAATACCAGTTTTTTGTGTCCATCGATTAGGAAATAACTGACACAACAAGGAGATAGAGTACTTCAAACCACTCCCTTGAAAGATCATCTCTCGTCCTGATGGTGCTTGCAAAGTGATTGTTTTCCAGAAACAAGAGATAACGGCCTTATACTGGGAGAGCCAGTCCATGCCAAGAATCACATCAAAAGGCTCCAACGGAATCACCACTAAGTTAGCAATAAAATCCTCATCCGCAAGAGTGACAACACAGCCTGGACAAACTATAGAACTCAAAACAAGCCCTCTAGCAGAACTAACAACGATAGCCTCCCCAATCCTTTCAACAAAAAGACCCAAACGACCAACAAAAGCCTCTGAGATGAAAGAGAAACTAGCTCCAGAATCAAAAAGAGCATGAGCATCATAAGAATCAACTGAGATGATACCTGTTACCATGTCACCACGATCTCTAGCATTAGTGGCAGGCATAACATATGCCCCTGGAACGCCAGACGAAGAAGAGGCACCCGAAGTAGGACCCGTCGGAGTGGGAGCCCATGGAACCATGGGTGCTGAAGGAGTAGCATGGGGCATCCAGTAAGCCCCAGTCTGAAGTGTAGGGGCAGCCGATGGAGTCACCGGTGGCGCTAGCAAGTACTGAGGTGTAGGGGCAGGTAGGTACTGCTGCGGTGGCGGTGCAAGTAGGTGCTGCTGCGGTGGCGGTGCAGGTAGGTGAGGAGTAGAAGATGCAGCCGCCATCATATGGAATGCACCATTGGGAGCTGAAGAAGACACTAGCTCCCAACGAAGCTTGGCATCAGGATTCTTCCTACAAACCACGTCCTTGTGATCTTGACCACAAATAGAGCACTTGCCGGACCATCGGCACTCTCGAAGACGATGCGCATCTCCACATTTGAAGCACACCATCCCCGTGCCAGGTTTGGGAATGGCACGATACTGAGGAGTACTCCCTCCTGGAGTACGAGACTGAGCCGAACCACCACGGTACGGCTGGTGACGCTGAAACTTGCCCTTCCTATGAACATGACCACCAGAATGGACCTTCTTGTCACCCTGACCACGAGACTGGTCACCACTCAAAGACTTATTTAGATCAGCTGTGACCTGAAGCTGCATCTCAACTCCCAAGGCTTTCTCTACCATGGAGCGAAAGTCTGTGACTTCAAAGGCACCCAACACATGGCGAATTGAAGGCTTAAGGCCTTGACGAAATTGCCTTGCTTTCTCTGCATCATCATGGGACACATGTGGAACAAAGCGAACAATCTGGTTGAACCCCACCTCATACTCAGCCACTGTCTTCCTTTCCTGCACATAGTTATTTAGCTCAATTTTCATCTTGTCCAGGAAGGTCACTGGGTAAAACCTCCTCTCAAACTGCCTAACAAACTCAGGCCAAGTTAAAGAACCATGCGCAGCCGTGCGAGCTGACTGCACACCCTTCCACCAAATCTGTGCCTCACCCTTTAGTAATTGTGCCCCATAACGAACACGATCATGAGCTGACACCTCAAAAGCTTCCATCTTATCCTCCACATATGACAACCAATCAGCAGCCTGAATAGGAGTACCACTGCCATCAAAACTATCCAGCTTCATGCCAACCCACTCTCTCAGCGAGACACCACTCTCAGGGCCAACTGGGGCAGCAACTTCCTGAGTAGAGGTAGTAGGATTAGGTTGTGCTGCACCCGCACGAGCAGCCTGCCTCAAAGTCCTCATCTCATTTTGCATCTCACGCATTGCGGCAAGTAATTCTGCTTGACTAGTGCCATCAGCTTGTGCACCGCTCGCTGGTCGTGCCCGACCTTGCTTCTTAGGTGGCATAACTGCAGCCACCATAAGACACAAACAACACAAATATCAAGCTCCAACAATTTAAAGTATGCATAAAGACAAAATAATCCATACACACCAATGTACCCGTACCCAACCTACAAGTGCAAGTGTGTCAAATTAGACTTTATTTTTCCTAGGATTAAATTAGCCTGGCTCTGATACCAACTGTAACACCCCAAGAAAAAACAAACGCCACCTTAGAATGCTACTAAGCCACACCGGACAAAAGGGACAGATTTTTGACAGCACCTTCCCTAAATCAGGAACACCGCGGAAGCAAGAAACAATAAGATATGAAAATAGATAAAGCATACTAGCATAAATAAAAGATCCTAACATGATATTCAAACGATTAAGGCAAGGTTTAACAAAGCTTAACCATCATTAAGCAACAAATAGACTCTCATAGAGAAGGACTTAAATATTACAGTATCACACTAGAGGATTTTGATTAAAGAGAAGTGTGTGACGTGCTGCTACTTCCCAACCCCCAAGCAAAGCATCCATCCATCAAGTACCTGAGAGGATAACAAAAAAATAGGGGTGAGATATAAAATCTCAGCAAGTAACTAGCTTTAACAAGCTATTTAAACTACAAGTTCATTAGACCATGGTTTAACTATTATCAGTAAGTGTATCTCCTCAATGAATAATAATAATAATAACTCCAACACCCTCATACATAAATAAAACCAATTCGTCATCAAACCTTGGAGAAAATTCACTTCTCACCACCACTGCCAAATAAATACCATAGAAAACCGATAGCACCCTAAATGCAAATGCAATGCAAATGCCATGTCTCCTGCCTTCATACTCAACAAAGTATGAAGCTGCATCGTTATGCCCAATAAACGATGCTGTACCGGTACGGTCGCGGCTATCAAGCGGCGAATTAACTCCATATGCCATGCATTGTGATACAATGAAATGCAATGCCAAGACAGATCGCACAAAGAGAGTATACACCGCATATACCAGATAAGTCTCTCCTCATTTGACAACATAAACCTCATCATAATTATGCTAACAAGAGCCATTACCAAGTTATAAAGTAAAGAATAAGGCATATGTAATAACAACAGTAAGATGTGCATAAACTTGTAATTGAATGGATGATATTGGATAAGTTATCATTCTGAAATTTAAGGTGGAGGTAGGAAAAATAGCAAATTAAAGCTTGTAGCAACCACCGCTACGTTACTTGCCTCCCAAAGAAGGAGATAGCCGCTCTAAGCGTGATCCGGAGCGTTACCACCTGTTTTGACACAATAAGATCAGAACATATCCTCAAACAACCATGTGCACACAGCAAGTAAAGCACCCATATAGCCCAACCCGTCAAACAAGCGATGATGGTAAACATCACCTAGGTTAACCGCAGCAGTGCTGCTTCACTTTTTTGTATCTTTAGAATTACAAAAGATATGACAGCAAGCAAATACATCTTAGAAAACTAAGGGAGAAATCTTACAACTTTGTTCAGATCCTTTATTTTTAGCATAATCCAAAGAGGGGTAAAACTGCAGTTGAATGTGAAGTACAGAATCTGTCTGAAATTTCGGGCAGCAGCATACAAAAATTCATATCTCCCAAACCCCTTGTCCAAAAATTCTAAAAGTTTGTCAGGACATATATCTCTGAGAAACCTAAAACTTTGTTATTATGGGTTTCCACGAATTCCATCCTTAAGATCATCTAATACATCTCTGAACATCTGCTGTCAAAAATCTGGACATTCAGAAACAGCGTCCAAACAATATTCAATAACTGAAGGTATACTCCACCAAAAAATATGAAACTTGGACAGCAGTTACATCTCATAATTCTCTACAACTTTTGTATGATCCACTTTTGGAGGAGAAATCGTTTAGGTCGCCAAAACTACAAGGACATCAGCACTGCCCGAGCTACAGGACAGCACACCTTAAATCGACATTCAAACCGTGTTTTCCCCAACAAATCCACTAATCCTCAGGACCAAGAACCTCCTAAAAACATCAATTAGCAGATCTAAAGTGGATTCACCTCACCTTGGTCGTTCCCCAAACCCTAGGGCAGCGGGAAGATATGGGGAAAGGACCGATCTACATGGAAGATGCACCTTTCTTGCTCCTCTTGTTGTCCTCGATCCGTTTTGCTAGTTCCCCCCAAGGGTTTGCTGCTGTAGAGAGGGGATTTAGGGAGGGGAAGCCATGGGAGAGCAGGGAAGGAGGAAGAAACGTGAGAAGGAAGAGAGGACCGGTCTGGATAAGATGGGAGGGGGCAACGGGCCAGGGAAAAGGGTTGGGCTGGCTGGGCCTTTGATTTTTTTTAGTGTGTTACACAGAGACGGGCAAGAGGAGGAAGAAACTAAAAGGAGACGGACGGACAGAAAGCGAGAGATGAGAGTGTTCGTTGTAAACAACGGAGCAGATGGGTCGTCGATCGGTCGGTCGGCTGGCCGCTGATGATGAGGCTAAAAATTGGCAAAAGGAATCAGGAGGCAGGTGAAAACGATTTCAGATGGCAACGAAAACGAGTGTCGTCAGTCAGGCCGTCAGGGTTAAGTAAGTGGAATATGGAGCGTTTCAACCCGGTCGATTACCAAACCCAATTCTGTTAGTGCTTTTGTTGTTCTCGCTGAATCTTCCTTTGGCTCCGACTGGGCCCCCTTGAATCAAATAGAATGTAGTATTCCGATCCTACAACGGTAGTTCCTCATCCTCATCTGGATAGAGCTTTTTGAGCGAGCGAGCGAGAATTTCTTCTGGTGGGTGAAAGGGTCTATCTAAAACTTCAACCTCATAAACAAATCACAGTGTCAGGAAAAAGGCAGCACAAACTGGAGGTCAAAGAAAGAGAATTGACCTCTGAATACAGTGATCCTATGATCTAGATAGACTCCGTCCTTTTTTTTTTAGATAAGGGTGACTCAAGAGGGGGTGGGACCAGCTGGCATAATGCAGGCTGCAAATAGACCTACAGTTCAAATCTTGTTGGGAGATGCTTCGCTCCGAGTCCGACTGGGACGGAATGGGGGACCCAGGCCCTTCAATGCCTCCCTCCGGATCCACTAACTCGGAAGAAGAGCTATTCAATTTCTGGCTGACTGTGACTCTGCATCCCGGGAGCAGACCGCTCCCCCGGAAGCTGTGGTCAGTCAAGAGCGGCATCCGAATCCCGCTCCAATCCCTCCTGCGCAGGTTCCCGCTCCAATGCCTGGAGCGGCAGCGGAAGCAGAACAGCCTCGGCTCTTTCGTTGTGGATGATACTCTCACACAGGTACCGGGGGTTACAGTATGGTGTGAATCAGTACAAGCCTGGGGTACGGGAATTCTACGAGGGATAAAACTCGCAATTGCATTGACATGATTGAATTCAGCAGTTTAGTTCTTTTTCAAAAGATACCGCTCTAGGAGTAAGCAATGGAGCATGGCCCCCTTATGCAGCAGGTTATTTAGTAGTAAATCCTGGTGATGATCTGACTTCTATCCCTATCCCTATTAAGACTTTCTTCAGTGAGGATCACATAGTTTACTCTGACAAGTTTGAAGAAAGGAAAGATTGACCTCTGTAGAAAGACTGATTCATTCGGATCGATATGAGGACCCAACTCCGTTGCATTGCCAGAATCCATGTTCCATATTTGAAGTGACCCCTGTGCTTCTCTCATGGTACAATCCTCTTCCTGCGGAGCCCCCTTTCTCCTCGGTCCACAGAGAAAAAATGTAGGACTGGTGCCGACAGTTCATCACGGAAGAAAGAACTCACAGGGCCTAGCTGGCGAGCGATCCCAGTCCGCGGCGAAGAACAAGACAGCAAGCGAAGATATGAGGTATCTTTCTTCTCCAGCTACTATCTAGTTTCTTCTCCTGCTACTCTAAAATAAATCACTTATCTACAGAAATTACTTATTATAAGCTACATGAATAAATAACTTATTCGAATATAATATAGTTAAGAACATTATGCCAATGTTCCAGCACTGGTGTGTTAAGCTAACATTTGCTTGTGCGCTCTTGAGGTTTCTACTCCTGGCTAGAAAACATGAGGTTTGTGTTTGCTCCCCTTTTTTTAAATGAAGAAAGAAGGGTTGAATTCGCAAATTGATAGATCTGGATGATTAAAAGAATGATTCTTCCCTGGGTATTTCCCCGCTACCATTATTGAAATTGGAGCTTTTCAATTCCATTTTGGAGATTGAGGGTTTAAGACCGCTCGTAACGATTTTTTTCTTTTTATGGCTGGGTGGGAGAAGAGTTGCTCAACAATTGGAGAGTACGATGAAAGTTGTAAGCTGTGTTCGGGGGGATGTCTTTTTTCAACCTACTCAAGTCCAAACCGTTGGGGCCCCTTCCTCCTCTTACTAATACTACAGAATGTTCTTGTAAATTATGGCCAATACCAGGTATATAAGCAGTGATTTCAAATCCAGAGGTTAATCGTACTCTAGCAACTTTACGTAAGGCAGAGTTGGGTTTTTTGGGGTTGATAGTGGAAAAGTCGACAGATAAGTCAATTTGCTCTCCTCTTCTAAGTTTATAGCTTTCGTGCTAGCTTCATCGATGTTCCCCACCAAATAAAAAGCCTGTTCGGGTAGGCCGTCTAATTCTCCAGAAAGGATTAGTTGAAATCCCCACACTGACGGTCTTTTAGCACTTATAATACATACTTGCCTAGCTAACTACCTTAAGAAGTATTAATCACAAGCAAATGCCTAGCTAGCTAAAACAACCTATCCAGATGCATATCTCGATACCTGTTATTCCGGTCGGTGCTTCTTTCAAGGGACAAGAAAATCTCTTAATTTCTGCGAAACGAATTTACATATTTATTGCGAGTTGAAAAGCGAAAGGATGAAGACTGATTTAGATCCTCTGAAAGCGCAGGAAGTATGCCTTTTGAGCTTTTTCTCCACCCACCTCTGAGCATCCTGTTGGAATGGTCCTAGGAAAGACTACGTACGAGAAATCCCTTCAAGTGCCCCTTGCTGCTGTGGGTAAGAACGAACATCGTTCTAGCCAGCTAGTTTTTTTTTAGCCCTACCTACATCTCATTCTTACGAGAAAGAGAGGGGGTTCGCATAGAGAGAACAAAATTAGTAAAGGAAACCCACATATAAAATCGAAAGCGAGTTGGTGCTTGGGAAAGATACTGGTACCTTTAGACTAGGGTCAATAATTCATTAACATTTCGAGATTTTCCTGGCTTAAGGCTTTCACCGCAGTATTGTCTTATGCTTTAGCCAAGTATAGCTCTTCTTGTTCTTTGCCATAACGCCCATTCCGGGACGAGTTGGAAGAGGAATTCCAAAATATTACACGGAATAGACTCATCGCACCGGATCAGTCTCTTAGACGGATGAGACTGATCACACCTGATCAGTGATCAATTCTGGCACAATGAATTTACGAGTTATTTTACGGAAGCAGCCATCCTTTACTTTAAAGAAAAGAAATTCGTATAGAAAGATGGACTAGCTCGAGACCTTGGCTTCAAACAATCGATTGAATCTGGATTCCTTTGCTTATCCTTCCTGGCTATAGTCTCTCTTGTGCCTTCGGCAGTTCAGTTAAAGATTTCTGTATCAGCAGTTTGTTTCCCGAAGCCTATGACCAAGAGTAAGGGCACTCAGCAGGCAAGGATCAACTAGATTAGTGAACTCCCTTGTCTCGGGGATTCCTTTTTTCTGCCTTGTCGTGAGAATCTGATCTCATTGCTTATAGAAAGAAGCCAGTAAAGAAGGTGCTTTTTCGAGATGTTTAAGTTGGCACAGGAGAAGAAGTAAGCAAATAGGGCAATATATTCGAATAAGTTATTTTGAAGCACTGGCTCAGTTAAGTTATTTTTCGAGATGTTTTTAAGCAGGCTTGAGTAGAACCTTAGACGGTCTTAGCACTGTAAGGTAAGCAGGTGCTTTTGCGCTTAGCCGTGCTCTTGTGAGTGACACGCTACGCCCCACCCAATGTTCCAGAATTCATAAAGCGCTTCTTTAGGAGTTAAACTTCCATTCGTCCATATTTCTAGAAAAAGTATCTCTTACGATGCTGACAAGCTGGTTAGGTGCCGAGTTGGATTAGACATCGCAGGTTTCAGTTTAAGAATTGGGAAGAGGTTAAGAACCTAGTGGAATCCACTGCGAGGGGCGCTCGTTTCTCGCTTTTGTCGATTGACTCGTGGGACTCTACTGAATTCCAGCGTGGGTGTGGTAGATTACTGACGTGAAGCCGGACCTCTATGAGTGCTCTACATGGCTGGATCAAAGCTATTCTCAAAACTAGATCCATTGGAGTGGGAAGTACTCAAGATGTAGAAGAGGACTCAAGCAGGGCTACCCACTGTCACCTCGCTTCTTCTTCCGGCTTCTTCCCTCTCACTTCAGGCATTTGCCGATGCTGACTGGGCTGGCATAACCTAGTGAATACCCTTATGATGACGATTCTTCTCCTGCTACATCCTGCTCTGGTACCTACTGGTACGTCAAGATCCGATTGGTCATGAACATCGTAAGGTGCTGCTCTTGAATAGAATAGAATAGAATAGAATAGAATAGAATAGAATAGAATAGAATAGAACTAGCCGACGCTTTCGGGAAGGATAGGAGAACCAGCATGGAAAGAGTTTTCAAAATAGTAAGTAAGATGCCGGGATAAGAACAGTGTGATTTCAGCCTACTTCTACTTGAAAAGCTTCTTCGTCGACAAATTCTTATACCCCCGTTGTCCAGAACGAAGGGAAGTCGAAATCTCTTTCCCACATTAGCGAATTTTTGAATCATGGATACAGGATCCTTTACACGTAAGACCTATTGCTCATGCCATTTGGGATCCTCATTTTGGGCAACCCGCGGTGGAAGCCTTTACTCGAGGAGGTGCTGCCGGCTCAGGTTGCTAGACATCAGCACAAGTATCCGAGGTCTCAAGTCTCAGACATGCAGCAACCTCCCCTCGGTGCATATTATCATATAGAAAGAAACGTAGCTATTCCGTATCTAGTTTGTGTCTAGATAAACAGGTGGTGGACATGTATCTGCAGCCTCTGCAGCTGGTAGATTGACTGTTTTATATGGACTGAGGCTGCAACTGAGGGTAGTTTCTTTTTTTCCCGCTCGCAGTAGTAGTCCCAATATTCCAATATTACAGCGTTAGCAGCGTTTTGTCTCGATGAAAAATATTCTGGTGACCAAGCAAGCTTCGAAGACGATCGACCAGTACACTCCAAAAAAGACAACCAAATCTTGTTGGGAGATGCTTCTACTCCTACTTTATTCGAAAAATAACTTAACTAAGCTTCGAAGACGATGGTGTGAAAACACTTCCTGATGTCGAATTCCAAAAACCAGCGAGAGGTTCCCCACTCTTCTTTGATCTGTCTGAGGGCCGAGTGGCAGCCTCGACCCGAGCGGAAGTGCGATGTGGGGAAGGCTAGTTTGATCGAGGATTGGAGAGGAGAGGTGGAATAAAAAGCTCGGGATGGATTTTGGAGTCTTTGTGCGAGCCGTATACGGTGAGAGTCGCACGTACGGTAAGGAGGGGGGTTCGCGTCTATACGTGTAGTGTGGTGGTTGGGCCTACCCACCCTATTTGTTTGTAACCTGGTTTGGCAAACAGTCTTGACTCATCAAACGTAACCTACCCTGTTCCCTCGGCTGGCACGACATAGAACGGAACTGCAATTGGCTCGGCTGGATCCATTCCCTACTCATTCTAGTTTATAGTCAGGTTTGCGAGCTGCCTTGGGAAAGAGAAGAGGAATTATCTCGTAACCTAAATTACGTGCAAATTTCAACTCTTCGGTATAATATACACCAACAAATCGACCTGTAGGAAAGATTCTTCACAAGCTTATCCCCGCCCCCTTTCCTGTCCGTCCCGACCGGCAGCAGTTGGGTCTCCCCATCTCTCCTCAACTTCCCCGGTCTTCGGCCCGAGCTGTATGAGGCAGAAACTCTCTTGGCGAAGAATGAATAGTAGGGACAGCAGGTAAAGCAGTTGGGACAGCCAGTGAAGCTTTCGCCCTTGCTTGTCTTGTCCCAAAGCCAACTCTTTCTTTTAGGCATGCAGGAAAAGTTGTTCCAGGACTACCAACCCCAGCTACTGATTTCTTATAAGCATCCTCCGACCCAGTGAGTTTCGATAACTTCTTCTGCTTTCATTTCCTCTCCTCCGTCTGCAAAATCACTGAGTTAATTCAAAAGTCCTGTTAGGTCACATAAAGGTGCTTGTTGTCTCCGTGGGTCTTGAGTTCGGCAAGACGACTTCGGTTCACACGTGAAAGTGCTTCGAAAGGCACCGGCTCCCAATGGTGAAATTCTTGCTGAAAGCACAGCTACGTGCTGGCACTCAATCAAGTAGTAGCGCTGGCACGTCACTCGGCTCCTCGGCTATTTCTCCTTAGGCGCATGTCTCAGCAACACAAAACGGTGTAGTTTTGAAGCAGGCTTCGACAGCTGCGAGCTCCGCGTCGAAAAGCGAAGCGAGCCGCGCTGTCGTCATCGAGGAGGGGAGGTAGCTTATTGACCAACTGTATAGGGTAGGAAGGCACAGTCCCAGAAAAAGGCTCAGGGGCGGGACAGTTTCAGTTGAAGATGAAGGAGCTGCAAGGACAGAAACTAAACGCAAAGTAGGAGTTACAGTTTCGGGTGCGGTAGTTGTAGTAAACGCCCCACCCCAGTTTAGTATAAGAACAGAGGGAACCTTTTTTTTTTCCTTCGGGAAGTATGGAAAAACTGGTATGAGAGTGCGAGAAAAAAAGCAGTGGTCAGTAGTGTTTTTAAAACTTTTCATTCACTCGCTCTAAGCACGGGAATAGAATAAAGAGGAATTTCGCTACCTTAGGACAGTTAGAGTTACTGCCGCCGTTTACCGGGGCTCCCTGCAGCTTCGCTGGGCTTTACCCGCGTGGACGCGGGAGCCGTATGATGCGGAAGTCTCACGTACGGTTCCCTGAGAAGGGAGTGGCTACCCACTGGAGCTTCTAACAGCCCATCCTACCTCCTCTACCTATTTTAGAACCTATCTTTTGTCTTAGTAGAGTCTTTCAGTGGCATGTTTCAGTCCTCTTTCAACTCGGTTGGTGTCTCCTGTCCTCCGGTTCTTCTCTCGTCTTTCGTACATCTACAACATTCCATTCTACTTACTTTGGTGTAATGGAAATGAAACGAGCCTAAAAGAAAGAAAGGAGACAAGGTCGGAACTAAGACGTCAATAGCTTATTTTAAGTGACGATCCATACCACATAGTTCCGGCAACTACGAAAGCAGCAAAAAAAACAGCAGCGATACTACTGGAAAGTACAGTTTCAGCCAGTTCACTTTGCCTATTCCTCTTCTGTCACATTCCCTAGCTTTGTGAAATGACTTGACGGATTTGCTTGCCTTTCCTCTAGAAGAGACAGGCTTACTGAAACTAGCACTAGCCGCCCAACTATTTTCTTTAACCAGGTAAGCAGCTGTCCCTTCCGAACAAAGAAAATTTTTTATTTTATTATATAAAGGATGAGATCAATTCGGAAGCGCCTCTCCAGTCCCAACAAGGGAAAATCAATCCAGTTAGCCAATTTTTGAAAGCTTTTAAAAGTGCTTTACTAAGGTGGTCTTCCCTTATTTTCCCTAACGTTCTGAGTTGTTCTGGTTTGAGAAAGGAGCACTCGACGATGTGACTCCAAGAGCCGAACGAGAATGAATACCACACAGAAGAGTCAAGACCGGGCTCCCTGATAGAATGTTTCAGATGCAAAAGTTATCAATATGAAGCATAACAGCCTTTTACTCCGTTTTGTCAAAAACATATTTTTCACTAAAACAAAAAAGAAACTATTGAACTAGAATGCAAAAAGCAGCGACCTCATGATGATGCGATAGTTCTTGTCCTGAAAATAGGAGGAAACAGAGTCAAACGTGTTTTGGTTGACTCGAATAACAAAAGAAAGAAATTTTTTTTTGTAAAGTAAAATTAAGGTCTTTGCTTTTACTTATAGCATTCTTTCTTTTAGGTAAAAGAAAGAACTAAAAAAAAATATGATCTTATCACTAGGGAAAGCCGATACAGCTGATCCCTCACCAGATGAGGCTGGTGACAAGTTCCAATTGTACTTTTGTTGACCAATATCTGACCGGGAGCTCCTCTCAGTGTTCCAGTCGGTGGAACTACTCTCGGACGAATTTTTAACGTTTTGGGGGAGTTTTATTCGTTCTTTGAGCAAAAAGATAAAGATCGGATAGATTCGAACCGCAATTGCAAAGAAACAGATCTGATTCATTCAGAATAGCTGGTCGGATACTGGAATCTACTATTAAATATAAATTAAATAAAAAATAAATTAGAGGCCTCCTGCTCTTTTTGAGAGTCAGGGGCAAGCCCGGCCTAGCGCTTTAAAAAGGGCTGTCTGCATTACTGGAAAACCCGGCTTCCCTAAAACCAATACGAGTACGAGCGCTAGCCCTTTTGGGAACAACAACGGCTTCCTATTGAAAATCCAGCTAGTTCGAATAGCCGAGGACAGGATTGATCATTTTATTTATATATATGGGAAAGTAGTAAATTGCATTTTCCCCGCCTTCCTAAGGTCACTAAGGCGGAGCACGGAAAAGAAAATGGGGCACCCATGTTTTACCACTTCGCATATTGGCTTTATATTATCTACGGCGTCAACCATAAGTTTGATTACATCGCGTTCAGTTCGAGCTAGGCGGTGAAAAGTTGGTTCTGACGTCGAAGATAGGCTAGCTAGGACTGAAGCTTTGAAGCGGATTGGTACTGCTTTTCCTTTGGGCTCAGGCATGGTTGCTGATGAAAGTTGGCATGAAAGTGCTAACTAACCTTACCTTATTTCTAGGAGCTAGTGGAATTTCTTCATTTTGAATCTGGGCTCTTCTATCTTCGACTTCTTTTTTTGGCTTTATTCTTTATTTATTTCATTTCGATTTCCAACCTGGCATGGTACCCGCATCCTGCCCTCGCCCAAGCGGTCAGTGAACTCCGGAGCGGGAAGGTAACTCTAGCAGTTGGTCTTAAGGGAGGTGTTAGAGATGCGGTTTAGCTTGCTAAAAACCAACCTTGGGTGATAGAGGGGGAGTTCTATTCAGGATGCCCAAGTGGGGTTTCGATTTCAGAGAGCAGGGTGCTGAGCGACCTGTTAGCCCATAAGTCAGTACTGTGACGAAGCGGCTGTTGCTCACCCGATACGATCGTACGAGGTCACAATTTACCCAACACGATCATCCGGGGTGAACAAGAATTGGGGATCGGATGCGGGCATTACTCTCTTCCTTTCCTCCTTGCCCTAACTTGAACTGGCTTAAACAAAAATGGCCGGACTTTCTAATGATGGCACTGGCTCGGCTTGAAACTCGCCTTCTGGTCCCGTAAGAGGGAATTCTGGAGTGAAGACAGAGAGACTCGGCTTCAAGATGGAGATTGACCATCTGCACCTGCTCATTCAATTATTCTATTCCGAGAAATCCGGACTACAATCTTCAGACAGAGGGTCCCTTCGAATCCGTCGTGTTTGCCGAGCCTGTTTGTGTTGTGTGCCGACCATCCATTGTCCCTTTCTTACAAGGCTTCTTTACCCTTGAAGCCTGGTAAAATGCAAAGTAGTATGATGCATCAAATTACACCGTGCAAATTATTTGAGCTGAGGCCTTTTCGGGAGAAAAAAAAGGGAGGAAAATATCTGAGCTACTAGTAGGCTTTTATCGAGAAGCAGGAAATTTCCCGTGCCCATGATGTGGTCGCTGACAGTGCCAAGTTGTTGCGAGAACCGTGCCAGATATCTCTCTGCTGCTCTCACCCAAACAGTCCCTGCTGGATGGCTGCAACATGTCAATTTGCCCTTTCCTTCCTTTCCCCAGTTCCATCATGTGCTCACCACCACTTGGGAGATTCCTTGGTGCCTTTCAACGCATGGGCTCCTCTTTCAGCTGACACTCCTCTATGACAGGGAAGGAAATGGAGATGACTGCAGATGATAGATGGTGGATGCTGAGTACAGGGCATCAACACTTTCAGCTGAACAGGGGGTCCCCTGGAGCACACAAGCTACACAGCAGCGGTATCAGCTGCTAGACACTTGGACAGCGGTTAGATCCAAGAGCAGCTGGCCTTGGCCTGTCTTGTACTTGCATACATCTATGTGCAATGTCACTTGGCTGTCAATGTCATTAGGCAGGGTTAAGATAACTTGAGTAAGGTAGGGTTAAAATTAGGTACTCTAAAGGCAGTTGCTAACACCTAGGGGAAGGACTACTAACCATCCTCTGTTGGCAATGCACATTGAGTTGTTGACAATGCAACAGCGCCTAGACACCAGCTGGTGCCGAACGCATTGAAAGAGTGAGAGGATTCCATTTCCACACCTCCACTCCCCAATAACAGCCCTTCAGTGCCATAGAGTGATACAGAGCAACCCGGCCACTTTCACACGCAATGCAAGCATCACCTTCAACCTCATTACCACTAGGAGGCAGCTTTGGGCTGTTTGGCAATAGGTGTTTAACACCCGTCACATCAAATGTTTGGATGTTAATTATGAGTATTAAATATAGGCTAATTACAAAACTAATTGCACAGATGCAGTGTAATTCGCGAGACGAATCTATTAAGCCTAGTTAGTCCATGATTTGATAATGTGGTGCTACAGTAACCATTTGCTAATGATGGATTAATTAGGTTTAATAGATTCGTCTCGCGAATTAGCACAGGGTTCTGCAATTAGTTTTATAATTAGCTCATGTTTATTTCTTCTAATTAGCATCCGAACATCCGATGTGATATTGTTAAAGTTTAACACCTCGTATCCAAATGCTTCAGCTCGTGGGATTCATCATCAGTGAGCCCAGGTCACCTGCAGGGGGTTGGCACCGGCTTCTGACCGAGGAGGCTGTGCAGAAGAGGCAGCAGGACGACGTGTGCACAGCCCCGTGCGACGCTGACCGGTGGACCCGCTGCCGAGCCAACCAGGCAAGCGCGGGACGACCGGACGATGCTATACGTACTCGGTACTCCATGGCCCCCATATACGTACAGTGGGCCTGTTCGCTTGCCGGCTGAAAAGCTGAAACGGCTGATTTATTGTGAGAGAAAAATACTGTTTGGTGGCTGATAAGCCGGCTGAATAAGCTGAAGCGAACAGACCCAGTAACTGTACAGGGCTTGCAGCAGTTGGGTGATCGAGGTGACTGAGACGTCGTGACGGGAGTTGAGTGAAGGAGACTCGATACGGTGATGGGGGTGATGGCTGATGAGCAGTGTACCAAGCTGTGTGTCTTATCCGTCGAGCAAGTTGGGTGATGGGCTCGACGCCTGATGCCGGCGCACTGCAATGCCAGATCGATGATGAGATGACACATATCGAAAAGAAAAAAACAAGGAAGGGGCTGGCTGCCTTTCGCGTCAGCGTCAAGCCTCCGCGGCTCCGCCGTCTGCCGGCGGGCCGCCGCCGCCGCTCGTCCATGAAGATTTCGATCGGGGGACTGGGGACAGAGGAACGTCGCTCTCCATGGATCCGTCGGAACGGATATCACAAGCATGCAGATAATTGATTATTAGTAAACAAATTCGAAGAAAATAGAGGGAAATAGTCGGGCACATGTTTTTTTTTTTGCTGTTGAGTACTGTACATTTCTCTATTACATGCTGGCAAATCTATGCATGGGGTTGTGGTTAAAGTGGGGTGGATTCATTCCTGTTTTTTTGTCGAGGGTTAAGATATGTGGGATGGATGGTAATAGCAACACTATTGTTTGATGAGCTCCATCTATCATTTTAGGACCAACACGTCCGCTGTATCTTTTCTTTTTCTTCTTATTTTCCTAATCTTCTTCTCCCCGCGACATTCTCCTCCCGCCATCTTTTGTCCCCACCCGCCTCCTCCCCCGCCACACTGCCCAAGCTGGCTCCTCCCGCCGGTGGCCCTCCACGCGCCGCACCCTAAGACCGGCTCCCCCGCAACCTCATATGATAAAACTCCCTTAACCTCGCATGTGTAACGTCAAATTCTGAACCCTCACATATTGATATTCAATAAGGTGCCTCGAGGTTAAGCCGCGGAAACATCGGTGACTTATCTATTCTTTATTAACCCTCGAAGTCTCTAAAGGGGACTCAAGGTTAATGGTTTGTTCCGTGTTGTCTTTCTTGCAGGAACGAGCACGAAGCGACACTCTGCGAGGTTAGGTGATTTACTCATGATGTTGCAAGATTGTTAGCTCGAAGCTACTTTAGTCACCCCAGGCAAGAAGGAAGTCTCGAGGTTAGCAAGCGGGAGGTGTGTAGAACACGAACACATGTAGAAGTCCAATTTGTACACTCTAACCAAAATGACCATTGTACACGGCATATTTCAACCCTTTAGTTTGTTACTGGTAGAGAACTGATATTTCGTCCAACCCTCTTCAGTCCCGGATAAAATCGGACCCGTGACTAAAGTGGCTTTAGTCCCGAGTCAAATACCAATCGGGACTAAAGGCCCCCCTTTAGTCCCGAGTCAAAAATTAGCCACCCGTAGGAGACCCTTTAGTCCCAGGTGGAAAAAATCAGCAATCCATGGGGGACCCTTTAGCCACGGGTGGTAAGACTAGTCCCGGTTGGTGTTATCACCCGGAATTAAAGCCCTCGATCGTTTAGTCCCGGTTGGTGACCTTTAGTACTGGTTGGTGTTACTACCCGAGACTAAAGAGTCCTCCACGGGTGGCTACAAAAAGGACTAAAGCCCTCGAACCCTTTAGTCTTGGTTTGTGTTACCAACCGGGACTAAAGACGTCTTTAGTCCCGGTTGGTAACACAAACCAAGACTAAAGGGTTGCCCACAAGTTAATACAAAAGGATTGCATCCCCTATATAGTCAGATGTGCTGTATAGGTGGGATTGTAAGGAAGCTACGCGCGAGGCTTGTGATCCCACATACCGCGCACGTGCATAGTTCGCGTAACTTGCGAGGTTGGGGGGTTTGTGGGTCCTTCCAGGGATTTCTTTTTTTGCAAAACCATTTAGTCCGGGTTGGTATTACCAACCGGGACTAAAGGGGGTAGGGGTTGTGTCTAGCGTGGCGACCCCTTTAGTCCCGGTTGAGCGACCTGGGACTAAAGACTCCCTTTTCGTTTCGATTACTCTATCCCGGATGGATTTTCGGGAGATATGCCCACACCAACCGGACTAAAGGCGAGTTTTTTTTTCTTTTTTTACTTTCATTGCATATTTTACTTTTACCGCACTTTACTCTTATTGCTTCGTGACCATTATTCAAAAACACAAAAATATAATAGTACTTTATATCCTGAAAAAAAGTTGTAAAACTTTATAGCAAAAGGGCAAAATTGTCTTCGTAGAAGGTATATGATATTTCATGGTCAACTGAACAGTGTAGTGGTACTTTTTAAAACCTAAAGCAAGTTGATCAAGTGGTGTATTTGGAAGAGACAATAAAGACCTGATTTCACTAATCATTAGGAACATCAAATGGTCGTACAGATGGATTGATATTAGGAAATTACATCAAATGAAGTTGCACAATAATGGGTGACCATCCCATTGGCAAATATTGAAAAATATGAAAAGTTTGAAATGGAAACTTAAGTGTACATGTAGCTGTAGGCCTGTGGTTCACGCACGGCCACGCTATTTATTCAGAAAATAACAAGGCGCGTAACGACGCCTGCTGCAACTAGCTAGTCTGATGAAGTTGCATGCAGCTGATCGATGAGCTCAGCTCGGAAGCTTCCCGGCCCGTCCACAGACTAAACACTGAACGTGCCACTCAGCACGAGGTTGTGCCCATTCACGCTCTTGCCATAGTCCGACGCCAGGAACACCGCCGCGTCGGCCACGTCTTCATATTTCACCACCCGTTTGGTCATGTAGTTCCCGATCATATGAAGCCGCTGCTGGACATCTGCGGTGGGGAAGATTTTCTCCAGCAAGAGCGGATCCAAGCTTCTGGACTCGACGCGATGCGGCGAGATGGCGTTCACCCGCACGCCGTCGTTCGCCAGCTCGGCCGCCGCGGCGCGAACCAGCCCCATCACCGCGGCCTTGGAGATGCTATACGCCGAAGGCACCGCGTCGCCGAGCAAGCCCATGGTGCTGCCCGTGCAGAGGATGCATCCGCTCTTGTTCTTGCGCATCACGTCGCCAGCTTGCCTGATGCTCTCTAGGACGGACTTGACGTTGATGCTCATGGCCTTGTCCAAGTCTGTGATGCTGCGAGCGGAGAACACACCGTCGTGGAACCCCGCGTTGTTGTAGAAGATGTCAGGGTCCTTATTATTAAAGCTTGTGTTCGCCTTATCAATCACTTTGGTAATATCCGACGCGACGGTGACGTCGCATTTCATTGCTTCAGCCACTCCAGCTTTGCTACTGTTGAGAATCGATGCTAGTTGTTGGCAGTCGGCGACATTGATGTCGGCGAGAACGACGCTGGCGCCATGGGCGACGAACCTTGTGGCAATCGCCTTGCCGATGTTACTGGCGGCGCCCGTGATGATGGCCACCTTTCCAGAAAGCAGCCTGCGAGTCCGCCACAGCCCATGATCCGCATTAACTTGTACTCAATCAGTGCATATATAGAGTAAATTAAAATTAGCATAGGCAATTTAGACCAGCTATTTCTTATTATATACAGCACTATGGTACTGCTTCTAGATACTTTTTTATTAATTTTTTGCTAGCCGTTGATCTACGTAAGATAATAAAAACATAATTACATTGGATACGGGTCCACTGTTTTTATACTTGGTCGCACCTATTTAGTAGTCTTGATATTTTCTCTACGTACCTCTAGGCACTTTTTATATCTTTCAACAATATAATTTCTTTGGATGGATGGCTATCATTTTTTCCAACCATTACAAAAATCAACTAGTAGTGTGAAATATTTGTAAAACAAAGTAGAATTACTACTCGATATTCGGATATAATTTGGAATGCATCCCCCCCCCCCCAAATTTCTACCAAGCAGGCAGGTTGACTCAAAATCTCGAACGTGGTTCAAAAGTGGAATGTTCAGTTCAAAATGTTCCTCAATTTATCTATCAATGTTAGAAATAGGTGGTCCAAATAGATGGTGCAAATGTATATATGATTTCGTTTAAAAAAATGGAAATATATGAAGGTAAAGTCTCAAGCTAGCGTACTGTGGCGTCGACATAATGGAAAAAAAGGTTTTCAACTCCGGAGATGACGTTGGTCCAGCTTGCGGCCTCCTCCTTTGCTGCACTCACAACGAACACCAAGTAGCCAGCTTAGCTTGCTATCACAAATGGAAACCATTTCGGTCTGTTACTACTAGGAAAAAATGGTACCCCAGAGGAGCCAGAGCTGACCTGATAATGTCACCGAGAGAGCGCTCCTGCTGCTTCTGCAAAGCTGATTGAGTTGGGGTTTCCCCAGCCATCGTGGTCGTCTTAAATAGAAGTTTCTGCCCTCTCTGCATCGCAGGGATCCAATGAACAAGAACAGAAAATATATGTCAACCAAACAGGATCTGCACGTGCCATTTCTGTTTTCTGAGATTCGATCTTCAAAGGCATCAACTGGTGGCTCTCATTTCTTACATTAATTCAGACTTCAGCAAGTCTTCCCTTTATACTTACTGACCTCCTCATCCAAGTCTTCTCTTGGGATCGACGCGGCGCGTTTCGTGGTACGATCTGGATCAAACCACATGCAATGTCTGCATTTCATCACGGATCATGCATTGCTCGTGCATTTCATCAGAACACCATTACATGCTTTGGTTACACATATATATACTAAACATGAAGTTTAGCAAGACGCAAAGAAAGAAAGTGAAATGAACTACCTAGTCTTTCATATATCATACTGCTGACAGCTGACGTAGTTAGTAGTGACTCATGATGATGACCTCAGCTGCATCTCGTGGTATAGTACCCTCTAGATGTTAGAATTCTAGATGAAATCACGCTTTATCTGCATGATGCTTGACAGTATCAGGCACACGGAACTCTCAAGTTTCATGGTAGTGTAGCAACTACGGGTCGGAGATTAACATTTAATTTTCTCATAAATAAATGGAAGATTTTTGTTTCAGTTTTTAGTGAGAGGTGTGTTTGTGCTTTCGTGCCCAAACACCCGTTCCGGCGTCCGGCGAGGGACACCGAGTCACCGAGAGGGAGAGTAGTAGGGACGGAGGCTTGCGATGGTCGTCAGACGGCAGCGACTCTCCCCAGCGGGCCACGGGATTGGGTGACGCAGAGAGGAGCCGACGTCTCGGCAGAGCTTTGTGCGCGCGACATGCCGGCCGTCACGCTCCCGCCGCGCCCAGCACCACGTCGTACGTGGTCGTCGGCCCCTTCTCCTCCGGCTATCGCAACTCAAACAGCACGCCCAGCAACGATTAAATTCAAGTGTTGAAAAACCAAGGACCAGATCTGCCGGGTAAAAACCACAGGATAACAGCAAGTGTTGAGCTGTCTCTTGTGCCTGGTCACATAGTGGGCAGGCGGCTGGATGCTGCAGTCCCCTTTGAGAAAGACGATCAGCCGTCCATAGTCTATGTTTGATAGCCAACCAGACAAAAACTTGAAGCGTAAAGGAGCCAAGCTTTTCCAAATTCTTTTCCTGGGGACAAATTTGGCAGAGCCAACGAAGAAGGCTTGATAAGAAGACTTACTACCTATAAGAGACAGATTGTGTCAGCTTCCATCGGTGATCTGGGATGTTTCCATTTGATCCCGTAGCAGTAGGTACTCCATCAGGACCTCAACTGATAAGGCTCCTATGATGTCAGTCACCCAACTCCTATTAAATAGAGGTTGAGCTACTGTCCTAGATTTCACCATTCTTTCTGGTGTTGTTTGGAGAAGCTTGGGAGCTACCTCAGCCATAGTCTTCCCATTCATCCATCAATCAGACCAGAAAAAAATAGATTCTCCATTTCCAACCACTGAATCCACTGCCATATCAAACATTGCTTGAGATTTTCGAGGTACGTGAATTTGGAGACCAGCCCAAGGCCTGCAGGGGTCTGTATTTTGAGCCCATAGCCATCTGATCCGTAAAGCCCAGACAAAGCACTCAATATTATGTATGAACAAGAAATTCAATAGAGGCAGTAGCTTTTCAGAGAGGCTCGTTTCTTCGATTTCTTAGAGTTGACAAGTTTTATGACATTCAGGGCAGTATATATGTGTAGTAAGAGAGATGGAACGGTAGTATGCGTATGCTATTTGAATTCCGTCAAATATGTTTTTCATTGCACGTATGTTGTTAAACTTTGTGACAACATCGATTGTTCTTTGCCACAGTTGGACAATATGGAATAAATGCTAAAACAGGCAACCAAACAAAAGCATTTTACAGCTCAAAAGAATGGGATGCCCCTTGTTTTTTATTTACAGAGAGGTGCCTAGCTAGTGCATCGATCATCTTTGTTCCAAGTGTGATGGTTACGTGGTGTAAATGGGAATGTCTCTCTTTCTTTATTCCAAATCATCCTTTTGGGTCATGTTTGTTCCAGCCGCACACTGCACGTCAATACGTGCATGTGAGCGTCCTGCAACCAGCAAAGCATATACAATACGTGCATGTGAGCGTCCCTTTTCTTTGACTGAATTGTGAAAAAGGATGACTTGGATTGCTCAGTCAGCAAAGCATATACAATACCTGCATACAATATGCTCGCTCACACGTTCCATTCCATTCCATCGTTTAGCTCGCAATCTCGCAATAATACACACTATACTCCGCTCAATTATACACCCTGTCGTGCCGCGCCGCTTGCTGCTACCCAAGCCAAGATGGATATGGTAGGTGGCAGCGCCCAGAGCGCCGTGGACTCGCTCCTCGGCCGGCTCTCGTCGGTGTTCGTGGAGGAGGCGCAGCTGCTGCGCGGCGTGCATGACGACATGCAGTTCATCAAGCGCGAGATGGAGAGCATGAACGGCTTCCTCCTGGACGCCGGTGACGAAGACCGCGGCAACGGCAACCAGGTCCGGGTGTGGAGGAGGCAGGTCCACGAGCTCGCCTACGACTCCCAGAGCTGCGTTGACCGCTACGTCCAGACCTTTGGCGCCACCCACCCGGCTGTGGGGGCGGGGCTTCTCGCCTCCTTCCGCAGGGTGCCGGTGCTGGTGCGGACCCTACCTAGCCGCCACCGCATCGCGACGGAGATCCGGGGGCTCAAGGCCCGGGCACTCGAGGTCGGCGAGCGGCGCCTGAGGTACGGCGTCGTCACGCCAGCCACACCCGGCGTGCAGGGGGGCGGCATCAGCACGCTGGCGGCTCGCCGTGCGGCGATCGCCAATCGAGAGGCGGAGGACGCACGGAGGCGCCACGCCCTGCACAGTGCCGATGTTCTGTTCGACGCCAACGCGCGCGCCAGGGAGCTGGTCGCGTGGCTGATGGGCGCGCCACAACCAGTGCCACGTGGCAGGCTCCGGCGGAACCAGCTCGTGACCGCCGGCCAGCTGATAAAGAAGATGTGGAGCGGCGGTGGTGGGCCCAACGATCGTCAAGACCTGACGATGGAGCTTATAAAGCTCTTCCGGGGCCTGGATGACAACGACAATCCGGAGAACGTTGCCGAGGCTGCTGGCTACTTGAGTTCAACCATGCTTGAGGTGGACACGCAGGAGGTGAAGGTGCTATCAAGCTGGCTGCTGGACAAGGTCTTAGGCCGTGCTGACCTGCCACAGCAGGATCCGGAAAATAAGGGTGAAGCTGCAGGAAGCGAACTGTTCATGGATATGTTGAAGGCGGTGAAAGATCCAATGGCCAAGTTCATAGGCCATGCTGAGAATTTGAAAACCAGTTATAATATGATCGGTGTGTTGTCAAATATGATGGAGGACCTGATTGAAGTGTTCAAGGCGCTGAAAGAGCCAATTGAGAGGTTCTTGGGCCTCGCTGACCAGCCACCGCAGGATTCATCATCCTCCAAGGACGGCTCGCCGCATCAACGACCTGCTGCAACTGCAAATGAGGACCTGCTTGAGATGGTCAAGGCCGCTAAAGAGCCGATGGAGGTAGCCAGGGCGGAGGCAAGATACGTGGCAGCGCAAGTCAAGTGGCTGCTAAAAATGTTCTTCAGCGAGAAGTTTTCATTCAATCAAGAACATGTACAGCACCCCAAAGTTGTCACCATTGTGACACCACCAGTTCGGGACTTGAGCAACGATGATGGGCCAGAGGAACTACTTGAAGAGACTCATGCGACGGAGCTCGCAAGGAAGGTCTTCGACCATCCAAGAGCAAGTGACCATTTCAACACCAAGGTGTGGGTCGATGCCAAACATAAGTCGAAGCTCAAGCCAAGGCTCATGTCCATTCTCCACCAAGTACTGTCGCCCTCTAGTACCGCTTCCAGCGATGACAATCTGGAGCCCACCAAGGACGAGGCCAGCCAATGGAACAATTTGAGCGAGGAGGAGCTCAAGACCAGGATCGCGGAGCACCTCAAGGGCAAAAGGTTCTTGATGGTACTCGCCGATCCTGAGGATGAAAACTCATGGCAGGACATAACCTCTGCACTGCCCGACCATGGTGACAGTGCTGTCATCGAGACTCCAAGGATTAGGTACATGGCTCAGTTTCATGCATGGTACAAGGCCAGCTGGATCTTCTTGCTCATGGGCGCCTCCTCCCGCTACCAAGTGCATTTCTGTTCCAACCTTGTTGGCATACGCAAGGTAGCAGCTGAGTTGGTTGGCGGTGATCAACTACCAGGCGGTATCAGTGCAATCCTCAAGAAATGTCTATGGGACTCCTTTGCCACCAAGATGTTCCTCCATGCCCTGTATGCTAATCCCCATATAAGCGATGCAGAACTGGAAAGGTTGATGCTTGGCCTGAGGTACTCTAGCAGCGTCTGTTAGTGCCTAGCCTAGGATCACTAGAGCACATCTAGTCGGGTTCGAGAGAGACATAGGAGCAAGGTGTTCCTGGTGAGTGCCTAGTGTGAGTGAGAGGGAAATAGGTTTACCTTCACCCCTAGAGGTGGGAGCAGCAGAGCTGCTGGCCATCGCGGGTTCTGTTGACGGAGTCTGCGCAAGGCAGCGACGCGCAGTGCCGAGCTTGGTCGCCAGCGAAGTGGCGGTACTTCCCGCCGCTACTGCGCAACCTAGATCGGTAGGTGTGTCGGTGGGGGCGGCTGGCTTCGGCGAACCTCGTGAGCCGAGCCGGGTCCCCCCACCCTGTTTATATAGCGCAGCGCGACAGGGGCCCACCACCCATTGATAGGGTGAGCGCCCCCGATCAGGGCGCAGATCAAGGTCCTGATTGGCCTTTGGGCCAATCGGGAAAGAGATCAATCTAACATTCTCCCCCTTGATCTCATCATTTACTTTTAGCTTTGCACTTTTCACTTTTATTCGTTTCATCATAGATTAATATGTAGAGCATGTTTCATCGTCACAGCTTGATTGCCGATAGAATCAACAGCTACAACACACCTCTCTATTTTGAAACAATTCTGTTTCTTTTGGGCCTTATCCAATCCAGGAATCATAGGCTTTCCCTTAAACCCATGCCGGCTAAGTGTTCCCTGAACACATTGGGAGGTAAGCCTTTCATAAGCGGATCCGCAAGCATATCTTTTGTTCTTATATGCTCGAGACTTATAGTGTGATCCTGGATTCTGTCTTTCACAACATAAAACTTTATCTCAATGGCTTTGGAAGCATTGCTTGATTTGTTGTTGTGAGCATAGAATACTGCTGGTTCATTGTCGCAGTACATCTTTAGTGGTCTGTGAATACAGTCAACCACTCTCAATCCGGGTATAAATTTCTTTAGCCACATTGCCTGCCCCGTGGCCTCATGACATGCTATGAATTCTGCGTGCATCGTCGATGACGCAGTTACTTTCTGTTTTGAGCTTTTCCATGAGATAGCTCCTCCTGCGAGAGTGAATACATATCCAGACGTGGATTTTCTATCATCTTTGTCTCCCGCAAAGTCTGCATCTGAATACCCTTTTATCTCTAGGGAATCAGATCTCTTATATGTAAGCATGAGTTCTTTTGTGCCTTGCGCGTAGCGCAACGCCTTCTTTACCATTTTCCAGTGTTCTATACCTGGATTACTTTGATATCTACCGAGAACCCCGGTGACAAAAGCTAAGTCAGGGCGAGTGCACACTTGGGCATACTGTAAGCTTCCGACAGCTGAAGCATATGGAACCGCTTTCATTTGATCGATCTCATACTGGTTCCTGGGACATTGAAAATTCTCAAAACTATCGCCCTTGACTATAGGAGCAGGTGTGGCCTTACTCGCATGCATATTGTACTTCTTTAGAACCTTTTCTAAATATGCCTTTTGCGATAACCCTAGGACCCCATTCAATCTATCTCGGTGAATTTCTATGCCTAAAACATATGTTGCTTCACCAAGATCCTTCATATCGAAGTTTGAGGACAAGAACTTCTTTGTCTCTTGTAGTAGACTGATATCACTGCTTGCAAGCAAAATATCATCCACATACAGAATTAGGAAAATGTATTTCCCATTTTTGAACTTTGCATAGACACAATTGTCCTCTATATTCTCTTGAAACCCAAATTTCTTTATTATATCATTAAACTTTAGATACCACTGTCTAGAGGCTTGCTTTAATCCGTAAATGGATTTCTTTAGACGACATCCCATATTCTCTTTGTCTTCCATGACAAAACCCTTTGGTTGTTTCATGTAGACATTTTCTTCTAAATCCCCATTTAGAAATGCCGTCTTTACATCCATCTGATGTAACTCTAAATCAAAATGTGCAACTAGTGCCATTATGATTCTGAAGGAGTCTTTACATGAGACAGGAGAAAAAGTCTCATTATAATCTATTCCTTCTCTCTGTGTAAAACCTTTTGCCACAAGTCTCGCCTTATACCTTTCTATATTCCCTTTGGAGTCACGTTTAGTCTTGTAGACCCATTTACAGCCTACTGTTTTGGCTCCTTTAGGAATCTCCTCAAGTTCCCAAACATTGTTGGAACTCATCGATTTCATCTCATCTTCCATGGCCTCTAGCCACTTCGATGAGTGAACACTTTTCATAGCTTCTTCATATGAAGTGGGATCACCTTCTATATGAACTTCTTCTGTATTATAAACTTTATAACAATCAGGGATAGCTGATTTTCTGACCCTTTAAGACCTTCTAGGCCCCTCACTTTCAGGCATATTTTGTGCCTCTGCTTGTGGCACACTATTCTGAGGTGGCTGCTGCAACTCTTCCTCGTGTGCAATGATGGGTTCAGTTGGCTCCTGAAGGACAGGTTCCAAAACTTCACTCATCATTTCCACGGGTGGAATCACAGCGGGTGCCTGCACCACAATATCAGGGACTGTAGCAGGTGCTTGCACCACGACCTCAGGAACTATCGGTGCGGGAATAATAGGTAGTGAGAAGTATGGTTCCTGAATCATCGGATTAGGTGCGCACACCCGCTTCTCCTCAAGATCAATCTCTCGAGCTACCATGCTCCCCCTCACCATCTCATCCTCTAAGAAAATCGCCTGTCTCGTTTCTACAAACTTTGTGAATCTGTCTGGACAGTAGAAACGAAAACCCTTTGATTTTTCCGGGTAGCCAATGAAGTGGCAACTTACTGTTTTGGGATCTAGTTTCCCGATGTTTGGGTTAAACACTTTGGCCTCAGCTGGGCTCCCCCACACACGCAGATGGTTTAGTGAGGGTACTCTTCCTGTCCATAGTTCGTACGGTGTTTTGGGCACCGACTTACTTGGTACTCTATTTAGAATGTGAATGGCGGTCTTCAACGCCTCCATCCACAGTCCCAATGGTAAGGTGGAATAGCTCATCATGCTGCGCACCATGTCCATCAGTGTACGGTTACGCCTTTCAGCTACTCCATTTTGCTGAGGTTCGCCCGGCATTGAATACTGGGCTACTATGCCATTTTCCTGCAAAAACCTTGCAAAAGGTCCAGGAACTTGGCCGAATGGGGTATGCCGACCATAGTACTCCCCCCCACGGTCGGATCTTACTATTTTGATTCTTTTGTTATGCTGATTTTCAACTTCAGCTTTAAATATCTTAAATTTATCCAACGCTTCTGATCTTTCTTTTATTGGATAAATATAACCGTAACGGGAGTAATCATCTGTGAATGTTATGAACAAGTCATAGCCATCCACACTTTTCACAGGAAAAGGTCCACAAATATCAGTGTGGATTATCTCTAAAATTCCTGTGCTACGTTTAGCGCCTTTTTTAATTTGCTTTACAAATTTTCCTTTAATGCAATCAACGCATTGTTCTAAGTCTGAGAACTCTAATTGAGGAAGAATTTCATTCTTAACTAGTCTTTCTATTCTCCCCCTCGAAATATGGCCTAAACGACAGTGCCATAATTTCGACGATATTTCATGAGTTCTCTTTCTTTTCTTTGTTTCTTTCTCTGACGAGGATACATTCATATTCACATCACACACAGAATTAACTTTTTCACGCAATGTGAAGGATGGCAACACCAACACATGCATTATCGAACCAAATGGCACACTTTCCATTACCAAAATGACATTCATAACCATCATGGTCCAAACGTGAAATACTTATTAAGTTTCTGTGTAATGAGGGAACATAAAGAACATCTTTAAGTACAAGCATGAAACCATCAACTAGCTCTAAAGAGACATCGCCAACAGCTTCAACTTTTGCTTGGACTCCATTTGCGACTTCAACGCATCTTTCGCTTCTTTGCGTAGTCCTCGTCGAATGGAATCCCTGTAAAGAATTTGCAACATGAACCGTTGCACCTGAGTCAATCCACCAAGTAGATTTCGAATACTGTGTATACAAGGATTCATTTACAAAAGAAATAGTATTCTCACCTCTTTTTGCCATTATTGACTTTAACCAGTCGGGGCAGTCTTTCTTGAAGTGCCCCTTTTTCTTGCAATGTAGACATTGATCTTTGTCTACTGGGAGAGGCTTTTGGTGATTCTGTTGCATAGGAGCTTTTCCACGTGCCTTGAAAGAGGGGTTAGCAATCTTTTTCCTGTTATCCTTCACATAGTGTAATGAGCCACCATGTGAGGATCTAAGTCTGTCCTCTTCCTGCACGCACATGGCTATCATTTTCTCCATGTCCCACTGTTCTGGCTGCATGTTATAATTGACAACAAAAGTGTCAAACTCTTTAGGCAGAGAAGCAAAAACCAAATGCATAATGTGCCCAGGCTTGAGCTCAAGATCCATAGGCTTCAGCTGTGCTGCCAAGTTATACATCCTCATGATGTGGTCTCTTATGCCAGTCCCTCCGCCATTGTACCTCTCTGTGGCCAGCTGCTTGAACAGCTGGGTAGCATATATCTTTGAGGAACCAGTGAACTGATTCCTTATCTTGTCGAGGTACTCTGAAACGGAGTCACACTCTGCGATCGAGCCCAAAATGGCAGGCTCAATCGTATTCTTTACCAAAGCCATACATTTCTTGTTGGCAGTGGTCCACTGTTTGTTTTCAAGGGTGTATGCCAACTCCAGTGGAGCATAGTCCCTTTCCTTTTGCTGCCATGCAGCATCATCATCACCATCAGCCCTCACTGGCTTCTGCGGAGCTTGTGGCTGCGGTGTGGTCAGCACCCAGTCAACTTCTCCACAAACGAAGGAGAACTCAATCTTCTTCCTCCATTCTGTGTAGTTGTTGCCTTTGAGAATGGGTATCTCTTTGAGACACGCCATTAAGTTGAATGATCCTGAAATTCACAATCCATAAGTGAGATCATAACGACAATTGCATGATTTATTTCCAACGTTGGTCAAAAAATAAAACATACAACTGCTGACGCAATTTAAAATTATATCACCGTTGGGCAGAAATAGAAATAAAAGCATCAAAAGAACTTTTTAAATCATGATGCAGTTATTAACAACGTTGGTCAGAAAATAACAGCACCATGATCTAATTAACTTTATCATGCTCTCACAAAATTTAATTATCTCGTTGGTTCAAATTAAATTTAAATAGAGCAATAAATATGACTTTTGCAGCGGAAACTGTGAAATAAATCTATTTTCAGAAGCAAAACACTGTACAAAACTTTATTAATCTCTAATACAAATTATCCCGTTGGTTCAAATTAGATTAGAGACTAAAACTATGCAAAAAACATCAATTAAATGCTTCTGGAAATAGAAAAAACAAAATATCAGAAGTTACTGTGCAAAACGCGAAAACCGGCCCACGCGCGAAAACGGCCCACAGCCCGTTCCCGCGCGCGGCCTGCTCGCGCGACGCAGGCGGCCTGCTAAAACGGCCCACGAAAATGGCCCGCTAAACCCGGCTCGTCGCCGGCCTAGCGCGCGGCGCGCGGCTGCAGGCCGCAACCTGGGCCTGGGCCGCGAAAGCGGCCTGCCGCCGCGTCCCGTCTGGGCCAAAAGTGGCCCGTTCATCCTGAGCCGTCCGATTTGATCGGACGGTCCGGCGGCAATTGCGGCCGAACAAAACGGCTGCCGCGGCCGGCTCCCCTAACCCTAGGCCATTTCCTTCTTTCCCCCGCGCGGTCTCGCCGCGGCAGCCGCGGCGGCGGGGCTGTCTCTCCCGCGCCCGGCGATGGCCGGCGGCGGTGGTGGAGGGATGGCCCCGCCGGCGCACGGCTGCGGCAGCCCCCTCCTCCCCCCTTTTCTAGCCTTCCCCTTTCCTCCCTCCAAAAACCGAAGGTTCGAGATCCAGATGGAGAAAAGGGCCGGCGCCACCGCGGGTCCCCTCGCCGGCGAGCGCGTCCACCCCGAGGGTTGGGCGCGCCGCTGTCGAGCGGTCCTGTGGTGGTGCTTTTGCGCCCCCCGGGCCCCGAGCAGATGCTCCGGCGGCTCGGGTGAGCCTTTTCTCCGGCGAGCCCGAGGCTCGGCCGGCCTTTGCCACTCGCCGGCGATGGCCGGCGGCGGTGAAGGCGACAGCAGGTAAGTGGTCCCGCGTCTCCCTGTCTTTAGATCTAGGGTTAGGGTTAGGGTTTTATTTCTGTTGCTTTTCTTTCTTCTTCTTTTTCTCGATCTGAGTCTTTTCCCGATCTAGAGTAGCTTCTAGGAGGTGTCTGATACCATTGTTAGTGCCTAGCCTAGGATCACTAGAGCACATCTAGTCGGGTTCGAGAGAGACATAGGAGCAAGGTGTTCCTGGTGAGTGCCTAGTGCGAGTGAGAGGGAAATAGGTTTACCTTCACCCCTAGAGGTGGGAGCAGCAGAGCTGCTGGCCATCGCGGGTTCTGTTGACGGAGTCTACGCAAGGCAGCGACGCGCAGTGCCGAGCTTGGTCGCCGGCGAAGTGGCGGTACTTCCCGCCGCTACTGCGCAACCTAGATCGGTAGGTGTGTCGGTGGGGGCGGCTGGCTTTGGCGAACCTCGTGAGCCGAGCCGGGTCCCCCCACCCTGTTTATATAGCGCAGCGCGACAGGGGCCCACCACCCATTGATAGGGTGAGCGCCCCCGATCAGGGCGCAGATCAAGGTCCTGATTGGCCTTTGGCCAATCGGGAAAGAGATCAATCTAACAGCGTCAGCAATGCCAGGCGCATGGTACAGTTCTGTTACGAGGACCTACCCAGGCAATACCAGAGCTGCCTCATGAGCCTGTCTATATTTCCACAAGAAGGCAGAACATTCAAGAGGACAAACCTAGTCAGGCGGTGGGCTGCCGAAAACTTTGTCAGTGCGAGGGATGGGCTGGCTGCAGTGGATGAAGCTAACCGCTGCTTCGATGCTCTCATTGCTCGAGGCCTCCTTCAACCAGCCGACATTGGCCCAGCAGGCAAAGTCAGGAGCTGCACCCTGCATCGTCATGTCCACTCGTTCATCACAAAAATGGCCAGCTATCAGACTGTTACCGACAATACGGATCTTCGATCTGAACTGGCTCACCGACTTTCCACTCGCAGTGGAATTCTTCAATTACTAGTGGAGAATCAGGCTGCTGCAAATTCCAACACCTGCTGGGGAATAATCCATAGGCACCGCCACACTCCTTCAGGAGACTTGACTCATGAAGTGGTAACTTTGCTAAACTTGTTGCCTGCATCTTCTGATCAGCTAGGATTGGTCAAATTGCTAGATCTAGAAGGCTGCAAAGGTTTGAAGAAGCGACACCTCAAGAAGATTTGCAACAAGATTTTCCAGCTCAAGTATCTGAGTCTAAGGGACACGGACGCTACTGAGCTGCCAAAGGAAATCAACAAGCTCCGGTACTTGGAGACACTTGACATCAGGCAAACCAAAATAAAGTCATTCCCTGCAAACACCATTGCCCTCCCAAAGTTGATGCATCTCCTTGCTGGTTGCATAGATCATGAGAGCACACAAGTCATTGAATCAGACGGACGGTTTTCCACGGTGCATCTGCCAAGTCATGTTGGGAGTTTGACAAACATGCAGGTGCTTTCCCATGTTGAGGTCTCTGAGACCGAGAGTGACACATCAGAGTTGACAGATGTTGGCCGGAAGCTGCACTTGAGGAAACTGGGTGTGGTTATCCGTGGCAAGGATCCTCGCGGTGTTTTGCTTCGGGTCATCGGGATGCTGCATGAAAGCCTATGCTCATTGTCAGTCCATCTTGAACCAGTGAAGGCTGAGGGTGAAGTTTACTCCATGGAACCACAGGCTCATGGTGGCGATGCTTTTGACATACCCAAATCTCTTGAAAGCCTGAACATCAAGGGCGTGATAAGTGAGCTGCCCACTTGGATCGGACAGCTTCATCGACTTTCCAAGATAACCTTATGCCGTACCAGCTTGAGAGAAGGAGATATACAGAAGTTGAGTGAGCTTGCCAACTTGCGCTGCGTCAGGCTCTGGCATCAGTCGTATACCAATAAGAAGCTTACCTTCAATACGAGAGAATTCAGAAAGCTAGAGCTTCTTGTCGTTGAGGACTCAGGCATATCTGACATCCACTTTGCTAACAATGCAGCTCCTATGCTCAAGAAGATAGTTTGGAACTTCACCGGTGCGGAAGTTACTCTGTCAGGTATCCAAGAGCTTCTAAACCTGAAAGAGGTTCATGTCGGTGGCAAATGTGACGAGAGTCATCTCAGTAAGATTAAACAAGACATCAAAAAGAACCCGAACCTCCCTGATCTTTATCCACCAATCCATAATAACCCCAATGCAGCTTCGGCTATTATTGCTGCCACCTCCACCGCTGCTACTGGTGCTGCCGCTGCAGCTTCAAGCAACGCCTCTGTTCCGAAGTAGAGACTATACTTGGTGATTTGTTGTGTGCTCTGCTCTTATCTTCTCTGAAGGTGTGCCACAGTGTGTGCGTGGAGGTTATTTACATTATGCCGGTGTGTTTGAGTGTGCAGTAACTGTGTGGCTGTTTATTCTACTTTGGGGCATTTATGGTTAGTATCAAGCTCATGAGAGTTGGATTTGTGTGACCTTTGGAGTGTTATGGTTTCATAGGCTTAATGGAGCTCAAATTCCCACGTAAACACCTTTTATCATGGACAGATTTCTAAAACAGTTTCTCTTATGGAAAATAGGCCATGTAAAACCTGGATATGGAGATTGAAAAACCAATATATACAAGATATTTCCTTTCCTGTGTCTATGCATTGCTGGAAAGTTGAAGGGGTATCGACAAAATTAATTAGGGAATACGAATAATGTATGATAGGATATTGGTAACCTAGCAAGTGGAGGCGCAAGTTAGCTGGATCATCAAGCAGGTCGTGGGAGCCTTTGGGGAGCAAGTTGGGCATTGCTTCCCAATCAAATCATTCATGGCATCTAGCTGTTCAAATTGTTGGTCTGCATGGTGAGACATATCGCAAGAATGTGGCGAGACGAGTTGCAGGTTCAGCGGCATGCATCGAATAGATCCTGTAACCAATGAGTGACAGAGGATGAAATAAAATTAAGGTATGGCGAAGCCAATTAGCAAAAGTCGAGTTGAGGAAATCATAGAAGGAAACCAAAGATGAATATTTTACGTCCAATGTACCATGTATATATCGCAAATTGCAATAAGTACCTATTGACGTTAAAATCGGAACAACACACGAACGCACTCGAATGTGCGGCGTGCGGAGAGGCTCCTTGCAGCTCCTCTGTGTGGGCTAGTCAGACCCGTGAGGATGGCCGGTCAGACCAGTCTCGTCGGGGCTCCTAGCGAGAGGCCAACAAGCACCCTCCCAGGAGGGACCCTGTCAGCCGTCGAAGCAGGCGCACCTTGGGTTGCTCTAGGCTCGGCAGGCCAGCTAGGACGCTTCCTCATGCTATGGAGATAGGAGAAGACCATCACATGGGGTTGGGAAAGTAGGGTAACGAGGAAGAAAGGTAAAATGATAAAGATAGATTGGTTTTGATCGATTGTGATGTTCTCAATCGGTTGTGGCCCTTTATATTTATAGGGAGGGAAGGTCTTGCCCTGTTGGAGTCGAAACCATAATAAATCTCATAATAAAATACAACTCCTAGTTGGATTACATAGCCCAAAATCAGTCTAACCGGATTGGGGAACCGGTATGACCGGTCTGCCTAGGGTGCAGATCTTTCCAAGGTCGTAACTCTCTCATCCAAATTCCAAATCGGACGTTATACATATGAATCTTGATCTACTCGACAAGAGCTACACAATGGTGAAGTCCAATTTGCATTTTGAAAACTCCAAAACCGGTCTGACCAGATCTGTCCAAATCTACCAATTTTAAGTTCGAACGGTACCTTCATTTTATCATTGGTCTTAACCTTTCTCTTTCTATCTATCATCACTTCACTATCTCAAAAAGATGCAATCGCTAGCTGGCTGCACACGTTTTACGTGATCACCGAGGTGCAGCCTCGTTACTATCGTGCTTATGTACGTCACTCCTCCCTCGGAAAATCTTGAATGGGTTCAGTCATTCAGGTAAACTCATAACCAAGACACAACACCGAACAATCCTAAATTAACCAACCGCGGAAATAAAGGTTGACCAACATTTCTCGAAAAAAGTTGAACCAACATTTCTTTGAAAAAGTTGAACTAATATTTCTTTAGAAAAAGTTGAATCCAATATTTTTTTAAAAAGTTGGACCAACATTATTCAGAAATAATTGATGCAACATATTTTTTATTTTCCGGCTTCTCCTCCGGCTCTGGCAGCCGGCCTCTGAGGCACACCGCCGCAGGGAGGCGCGAGGCAGCCGTGGCGGCTCGGGCAGGAGAGGGCCGCTGGCGGGGCAGCTGTATGTGGAGGCTGCGCGGGGCGGTGAGCCGGCCGCGGGGGTGGCCGCGGCAGCGACGCAGGCCCGTGTGGGGGCGGCAGCGTGGGCACAGGAGGAAGACAGCAAGGGAGGGAGGGTGTGGGCTAGGGTTTGGCTATCGTTATTTTTTTCAAAATACAAACGCAAATGTTCATGTATACAAACATATACACGCTCGTTTATATTTACATAAAAGACACATCCGAACTAAATGAGCACTGGTGAAAGATTATGCTAAACAGCTAAAACACTACCCTTGCGAGCTTCTTCGATGGATGTTAAAATTGATGAAAGTCACCGTCCATATCAGGATTGCACACGAGACTATCCAAACTTCATCAGCTCTCTTTGGTACTGAAGCCTGCATCGCAGTTCAAATTTGAATAGTACATTAATGCTGCTAGTGAAGCGTCAGGCACGATTACTAACCAGTGTGCAAGAACGGACGGTGGGGAAATTATCTTTGGTACTAGTTCTGTAGTCCAGCCTCTTTGTCTTGGGAGCTCAATCTGATCAACACTATGTGCAGAATTTGAAGACTGATCAAGACTAAGTTTTGCTCTCGATAAGGCAGTACGTCGAGAAAAAAATTCAAATTCTACTTTTTTTTAACGAACCAGACAGAAGAGCTGCTGATTATATTAAACAGAGTAAAATGCACGAGCAGTCCCTAAACTTATGCGAGTGTGTCATCTAGGTCCCCAAACTTCTAAAACGCAGATTGAAGTCCCAAATTCGCTAATTGTCCCATATAGGTCCAAAGTTTTAGAACTTCCATTAATACGCCTACATGGTATCCTGACTTCGTGATGACGTGGATCCACACGTGGGGCCTGCTCGTCAACCTGCCACCACTATTGGCACCAAAACAAAGGGATTTTTAAAGATCCATAGTCCAGTTCCCACATCTCCTCAATGACACCATAGTATCTATCTTTTTTCCATTGTGGTCTATTGTATGTATACGGACACCACTATTTTAGTTTATGCTCTTTTGGTCTTGGGCTCTTATGTAAAATGTGTACCCTTTTATCTCGTATCCTTTCGAATGTCGATACTGAGATGATGAACCCCTAGCCAACGATGCTAGTTGTTCTTCAATCGTGTCATCACCTATCAGTCGTCACTGCAACCAAGAGGCGAAAGTGTCAATGTGATGATGCGTAATACAGGCCTCAGTCTTCCATTGGTTTGAGGACCGTACAATAGCTTTGTGCTCTTCCATATATGGAGCTACCAGGGATGTTGGTTGCATAACCGTGAAGTGTGCTTATGCCATGTGCTCTCATCGATGTCCATCTGACCTTTCCTCCCTAGTGTGCCTTTTCCCTTGAGTCTCCCATCATGGCGTGATACAGGAACTCCAATTGAACTCAGGTCATCAATAAAGTCAACACAAAACTCAATAACCTCATTTGTTCCATATCCCTTTGCGATGCTTCCTTCTGGATGGGCATGATTACGAACATACTTCTTCAGAACATATTGTGTAGAAATACAAGACCGAGAATAAAAATCTCTACAACAAGGTGGACTAGAAGGTGGATCATGATATTAAAGAAGGAAGGTGGAAGGACCATATCAAAGCTGACAAGGCATTGCATCAAATCATTCTACAGCTTTAGTAGATTGTTTCGATGGATTGCCTTCTGAGAAATCATATTGAGGAATGCACATAACTTCATGATTGCCATTCTCACATTCTCTGGTAGAATACCCCTCACTGCAACAGGCAGCAATTGTGTCATCAAGACGTTGTAGACATAAGCCTTTAGATTTATGAATTTCTTCTTTTTAATATTTATTATTCCCTATATATTCGAGGAGTAGCCCGATGGGACCTTGATACTATTCAACCACTCAAACATGATTTCCTTATCTTGCTTGTTGAGAGTGTAACTTGCAAAGTAATGTCCTTCGTCTCTCTTTTCCGGATGTAGGTCATTTCATTGTTTCATACGTTTCAAGCCCCGACGTGCTTCAATTGTATCCTTTGCCTTTCCATATGTACCCAGAAAGCCAAGCATGTTCACACAAAGATTTTTCATCAAGTGCATCACATCGATTGCATTATGGACCTCAAGGCCGTCCCAATTAGGTAGCTCCCAAAATATAGACTTATTCTTCCACATGGGTGCATATCCGTCCTCGTCATTCGGAAAAAGTTGGCTACCAAAGTCCTTGCCAAAGACTACCCTCACATCATTTATCATAGAAAATACGTGTTTACCATTACAGTGAATGGGCTTAGTACATTTTTGTTTCTCTCGTTCAAAATGCTTCCCTTTCTTTCTTAACGGGTGCGGAAGAAACCGATGATGGCCTATATACGTGACCTTCCAACAATGTTTCAAATACATGCTGCATGTATCATCTAAACAGTGCGTGCAGCCTCGATATCCCTTGTTTGTCTATCCTAACAAATTACCAAGCGCCGATCAATCATTGATGGTTATGAACAGCAATGCTCATAGATTAATAGTCTCCCTTTTGTCCTCACGTACACCTTCTTTCCATAACTGTAAAAAGTTCATCAGTCTTAGGTAAACATCAATGTCATTGCCAGGTTGTTTTGGACGTTGGATAATTAGCAGCATCATAATGAACTTCCACTTCATGCACATGCAGGACGGAAGGTTGAACATACATAAGGTCACATGCCAAGTGTTATGATCACTATTGAACTCACTAAATGGATTGAATCCATCCATACTTAAACCAAACCTTATGTTCCTTGCATCCTTTTTAAACTTAATCAATTCATTGTCAACTGTTCTCCACTGGGACCCATCAGTGGGGTGTCTGATCATTTCATCTTGCTTACGTTCTTCTTTGTACCAACGCATCAACTTTTTATGTGCCTTATTTCTGAACAAACACTTCAAGCTTGGTACTACAAGAACATACCACATTACCTTCGCACGAACCTTCTTCTTGCTTGGATGCCCCTCAATATCACCGGGTCATCTCGCCTGATCTTATAACGCAGCACTTCGCACACAGGACAAGCCTATAATTTCTCGTAATCCTCACCACAATACAGGATACGGTCATTAAGACATGCATGTGTCTTTTGTACCTCCAAACCCAGAGGGCAAACAACCTTTTTCGCTTCGTACGTTGAGGATGGCAATTTGTTCCCCTCGGGAAGCATGTTCTTTATGATTTTCATTAACTCATCAAAACCCTTGTCAGAAACTCCATTTTTTCCTTCCATTGCAGCATTTCCAGTGTGGTACCCAATTTTTTGTGCCCCTGTTTGCAATCTGGGTACAACAATTTTTTATGATCATCTAACATACGCTCGAACTTCTTTGACTCCTTCACATTCTCGCACATTGTTCAACCAACCAAAGTACAAGCCTGCAAGGCACAATTCTTTTTTTTAAACAGAAATGTGTAACCCCTACCCTATACTCAAATAGCAGAACACTGTCATTGTCGATTTCGGCAATCAAGATATCTCAATTGTGTTAAGTTTGCTCTCTAAAACAACAGCCAAGTGATGTGTACTACAATGAAAAACAATCACCAACCAAATCTCAGAAACAATAAGATGTGTATCGCATAGAAAAAGTGTTAAGACTTGCATTCAATAGTCATGATATTATCACATACTCAAGCTACAATTCTGTGATATTCTGCGTAACTAGCATCTTGCAAATGCAAAACTAAGAGGTGCATAAAAAGCTGAAGGGGCCATGAACAAAGTGTTTCACCTCGACCATCATAGGCGTGATGACTAGGAGGTTTGACAGGTTGCAGCCAAGGGCCAAAAGAAGGGATCCAAGCTGGTAGCGCTCGATGGTCGATGCCGTCTTCCAGGGGTGCAGGTACGCGAACGCCGCCACGGATACGGCCGAACATGCTGATATCAACATGAAGTACGCCGGGAACATCTTCCCCAGCAGACTTCCAAACTGGTGCCTCGGTAAGTACCTTCAGAATCAAAAATATTTTATCAAAACATTGTCAAAGTTTAGAATATGTTCCGAATGGGAATATTGTCAAAGTTTAGAATATGTTCATTAAAACATTGTCAAAGTTTAGAATATTTCATTAAAACATATTACTCCCAATACGTAACCAACAAAGAGAGGAACAACCCTACTTGTTTGCAAAACTGCAGCAGTGGCTACCAGAATATTCAGAATGTATAATGACAAAACGGTGACAGAATTCATCGCAGTATCCATGCAAGCTTGCATTTCATCCAATGTTTCATGGGAAATCTAGCACCTAAGAGCGCTCTCCATTTAGTGAAGAACTGCTTGATTCCTCAGAAGTCAGAACTCTTCCCAATTCAGTATGCTGAAGAACTACTTTGATTTCCTCTCAACTTGAATATGAATAATGCTATTGAATTTAACTAGGAAATATGAATGCTGTTGATAGCAGCACCTTGTTAGCATGGAGGAGACCGCCATGGCTGGAGGCCTGGAACTGGAAGCTAGAGACTAGAGAGTAGTTCATCTCGCCGGAGACAACGATGAATTTGAGTCGCACACCCTGCGGCATGGCCGGATTGGCGGATTGCCTCATCGCATCAGAGAAGGCAGGGAGGGTCGCACCGCCGGAGACGATTGGAATCGCGTCAAGAAGGAGGAGATTCCCATCGGAGATCTGGAGGGCTACGCGCACCAGGAGAGGGAACGAATCGCGTGGACAGTGCTAGAGTGCCGTGCTCGGCGACGGCGAGCAACGGGTGGAGCACGGTGAGGACGACGCGGGAGAGACAGAGGGGGACAGGGAGATAGCGTACGAAGTGGCCGTGGGAGGGAGAGGAGGACGTCTCCCAAACGGAGCTAGCAACGAAGCGCGGCGGCGTCGCTCGCTTGATTACCTGAACATGATGGTGCCGCCGATGAAGGCGACCCAGAGGCCGGCACCCCAGGCGGTGGCGAAGGCGAGGAGGTGGACCAGCCTCGCCGCCGCCGGTGCTGCGCCGGAGCCGGAGCCGCCGAGGCGCAGCGCGTCGGGCGCGAAGAGGACCCCCGCGGCGAGGAACGTCACCGCCGTCAGGAACCGCGACGCCCACCCCATCGCGAGGGCCTTTCTTGGCGCTCAGAACGGCGCGGCTGCTGCCTCGCCCTCGGGGAGGTCGTGGGGAGTGGGCGGCGAGGACTGGAGGGAGGTGTCGCGTGCTGAACTGGGCAGAGGAGCTCTGAGCTTGGAGTGCAAGCGAGGAGGTTGGAACGGCCGGAGCCTCTGTCGTTGACCTTCCAGAAGAAATATGGAACACGCTTGCTGGGAAAAAAAAGAAAAAAATATTCTGCGTCAAATGCCACATTGCGCCATTGACACATTGTCTAGGCCAGATTTCTCTTGAAACTTCAGAGAGGAAGAAACAAATCCATGGGGCTTTCAACTTGAAGAAATTCAGACAGATTCTGTTGCAAGCTCAAGCTTTTCTACTAATCTTTTTTTTGAAACTTTACCAAACAACTAATCTGTGGACAGTGTTTCAATCAGGAGCCTAGGAGGCCTGCAAGCACAGAAGTGTTAGGAACGGTCAGCCCATTCTATCGAGCAGCCCAGGTCACCGAAGCCCAGCCCAAGTATCTTCGTTACAAAAGGAGCAGCATAGCAGAAGGGGGAGGCATCGAGGAAATTACTAGAACTAGTCTATCTCATGTTCTTTCTTCCCCATCTCTACTACTATTTCCTTCCCGCAGCGCCTCGACCTTGGCTCTGGTGGCCGCCACCTCCCCGGCGAACCGCTCGGCCTCGATCTCCCGGCACTCCCGCTTGGCCTCGATGCGTGCAAGCTCCACCGGGACGTGCTCCTCGTTCGCCTCCGCCGCGGACCTCACCTCCAGCTGCAGCTTGCGAAGCACCTGCTTGGCACGGTCCAGCTCCCGCGCGCCACCTCCTCGGTACAAGATGAAATAAACTATTTTTTAAATAAAAGCGACTCGTGCAAGAGTCGGACACAAATAAGCCTCCTAATAACAAACCCTACATTTATTCTATTTTGAATAAGCCTTCTAATAACGAACCCTACATTTATTCTATTTTGACCAAGATCTCCCTATCTTCACTTGGTCACAGTTCCATAACCGCTGACCGGCCAACACACACCCGCTCGCATCGGCTGGACCCATCTTGCCTTCCATCAGCCGATCCCTGCCTTCATCGGAAAACCCTTAACAATTCCATTGGCCAAACCCTTATATCCTTGTTGGCCGACTCTGTTGACTTTTACTTCATTTTGACATCAATCCTTGACGCATGTCAAAAAATGGTGTCAACAGGTTCCAAACTTTATATTTGGCCTTTTAAGTTTTCATCGTTCAAATCCACAACATGCATTTACGGAGAAACTAACACAACACTTTTATTTGCCACAGCATAATATTATATATTATTACATGAGTGCTGGGAAGAAGGATCGGATCATTATTCTTTCAAGGAATGCCACCAGGCAAAAGGATCACTGTCTCGTGGTTGCATTGGAGCGCTAGCAGTAGCAATGATCTCAATTAGAGGCCGTTGCAAGGCGACGCGTAGCACCAGCATTTAAAATCTATACAGAAGCCTTGGACGTTGTTGATTTTTCCTTCTCCTACGCATGCGATAGTGCACAAGTTATCCTCGAAGCACGGCCCTCTATAAAGTCCGCTCTGGTAGTGTTCGCAAGCATAGACCCCAGTAGACGCCCACTCTGTTATAAATAGAATCAGGGCAAAGAATTGAACGTCGTCAATCAAATAATCAAACGATTTTTCCTTCTAATAGTATTTACTATGTGTATAGTTATGCATCTAGAAAAGTTAAAATGATGTATAATTTGGAATGGATGGAACGTCGTCATCTAGAATAGGAGATTAATCAAACGACATCGTGGATGTGTGCACGCGTACGTACCGCCGGCGGCAGCCACGATGACGAGCAGGAGGAGGGCAGCAGAGAGATTCTTTCGTGAGGGCGCCATTGCTTCCTTTGCAATCACTTACATGTCCAGGAGTGAGCATATATACACACAATCTTGATGAAAAACAACCATCACTACCAGACGGGCGGATCCATCGGAATTGGCGAGAATGCCGGCTGCTATGGTACGGACGCACCTACCATCCGTCAGCTGGTACGTCATGAGTGTACCTGCTGACCTCAATCTCTTTGTCCAGTTCCATGAGTAATCTCCATGTCACCTCTCTATGCCCAACGCACTTGAGCATCTCCATGTGTGCACTACAAACAAACTAGCTGCATAAAAGTGTGAGACAAAGACGCAGACCAAGAACACAGCTATCTGTGTGCTAAAGTCGAAGCAGAGCCTCAGTACTACAGAACACTATATCACCGCCGGCTCCAAAACCCCAGCACCGCCGGTTTTGAAAACCGTTGCCTGACATTCAGCAGTGATGGGGTAAGTCATCACCGCCGGCGGCCCCAACACAACGCCTCGACCGCATCGGGCGCTCCTGCCCCGTGACCTGCCGGCCACTCCTCTTCCCAACCGGGGGCCGCTCCTCCTCGCAAGATCTCTGAGGCACCTCAGAGATCCAGCGCGGAGCAGGAGCATCTGGTCAGGACGAGAAGTGATCGGCGGGTTGCGGGCCAGGGGAGGGGCCGTCAGCACGGATGAGGTGTGGCGGCGGGGCGGCTGAGCGCCGCCGGCTTGATGCGGCTGGGAGAGGGGTAGCAAAGGAAAGTCTCAATGAAGCTGAAGTCCAATCCCGGAGGTTGAGTGATAATTCGGCGGGGTCCTGCTGGCTCCGAGGGTGACGTTTCCTTGGGCGACCCCCAACACACGGCATATTCCGAGAATGTAGTAGTTGTGTAAGGGTAATTAGGGAATGTAAAATAGGTCCAATGCTAGTATAAAAGGGAAGCCCTACTCTGCTGTTAAGGGATATCATTTTTTCAATCAAGAAGAGAGAACATTGTTTTATTCGTAATCCTCATTCTGTTTGGTATTGAATTTGTTTGACGCCAATATAGGTGTCCACCGTATTTTTAGCCACAAAACAATCCATGATGCTGCAACCCAGCCCACACAAGAAGCTGAGGGTGAGGAAGAAATTAAAACCCTGCGGCACAAGAAAAGAGACGAAGCTAACTTAGAACCAGAAGTGAACAAAGAAAAGCCGACGCACAGGCAGAAAACCAAGACCCACAAACAAGCACAAGGAATGATCGATTAGGTGCCGCAGAAAAAGAACTGGATTCAGTGCTAAAACAACTCGATGCCCTGAAACAGGTAAAACAAAGATTGTATTTTTTTCGAAATCCTCATTCTATTCGGCATCAAATTTGTTTGACGCCAATAGATGACTCCGTCCCAGTTGTTCTCGAACCAAGCACCTCGAAAAATCACTGGTAGAGAACTCGGTATTAGTCCCGGTTGGTAGGGTGCAAATCTCCGGAAAATCCATCCAGGATAAACCAGTCAGGATAAAAGGGGGGGTCTTTTGTCCCGGGTCACTCACCACACGCGCACGTCGCAAGTCACAAGTCACTCACCACACGATTTTTCACGCAAAATATGCGCGTGCGCGCTACGTGGGATTCGAACCCATGACCTCCAGCCTCGCGCGTAGCTTCCTTACCATCCCACCTACACAGCACATCTTACTATATAGGGGAAGCAATCCTTTTGTATTAACTCGTGGGGGACCTTTATTATCCCGGTTGAAAACACCAACCGGGACAAAAGACCCTCTTTTATCCCAGTTGGTATTACTAACCGGGATAAAAGGTTTCGAGAGATTTAGCCCTCCTTTAGCCACCCCGTTGGGGACCCTTTTATCTGAGTTTGAAACACCAACCGGGATAAAAGATCCTCTTTTATCCCGGTTAGTATTACAAACTGGGATAAAAGGGTCGATAGGCTATCGACCCTTTTATCCCGGTTGGTAACACCAATCGGGATAAAATGGGGGGTCTTTTATCCCGGTTGGTGTTTCAAACCGGGATAAAAGGCCTCTCGGGGTCTTTTTTTTCCACTAACCTTTGCAACCGGGATAAAAGGTCCCGGTTGGTGAGCCCCCCGCCAGTGACCGAGCTTTAGTCCTGGTTGGTGAACCTTTTATCCCGGGTCAACTTTAAACCGGGATAAAATGAGGCACATGGAAGGTGAGTTCTCTACTAGTGAATAAAAATGGGACCGTCCCATCCCGTCCCGTCCTCCCATGCAAACACACCCTAGCTGTATTGATCAATATAGTATTTATATATGTACAACATGGCAAGCCACTAACAGAATTCCCTTGTGTGCGGGTGAGCGAGCTGTGTGGGCGCGTGGCGAGCGACGGAGTCGCAGACGACGCCAGGCGCAGGATGCGTTCCACGCCATTGCTGGAGCTGATCATGAACCGGTCTTCAACAGTTTCTCCCAAGATATTTGAATTCGCGCTATTTTTCACTACTATATAAATTGCCTCTAGTACCGGTCAGTAACCCCTCTCTAGTACCGGTTATGCAACCTGTACTGGCAATCGGGTAGAGGGGGCTCCTTTAGTACGGGCTGAAATAATCGGTACTAAAAAGTCCCACGCCGTGCAGAGAGGAGCCCTCTTTAGTACTGGTTGGTATCCCCAACCAGTACTAATTGTTTTTTGTTTCTTTTCTTATTTCTACTTCTTTATTTTATATTCATATTTTGTATTTGTTTCCTTTACGTATACTAGTTCTAATATGCTAATATATGCAAAGTTCTGTATATCTATATAATATTACATTTGAGATCTTAGCAAGAACCACTTCTGATAATAACTCAAATACACAAGAAAAGTAATTACATACTTAAATTGATACATCACTACTTGTCTTAGAGAGAAGTTCAAATACATAAGACAAATGTTACATCCATGCATACTACGGTCTTAACCCGGATACCTTTTAAAGATATGAAACGTAATTCATATTTGCAATCTTAAAGTCCAGATGGTCATCAATATAAGTTAGAGTATGAACTAGTGCACTCTCTAGCGATTCAGAATAATATAAATTTGGAGACCCATAAATCTCAAACAATGGTGGGTTCGTCGTCGCTTGAGATGCATTTTTGAAAGAGATCTTAGCCTGTAGCCTGAAATCTCTAGTGCGCGTCGGGTATCGAACGCTGTAAATTTATCCCAAGCTTTCCATGACTGGCTCCAGAATCGCTTCAAAGCTTATTGCCGCCCAGGTTTGGCCATATCCTAAAAACAGAGAATAACATGATTATGAATTTTGAAAGATATAACGTAATTAAAGAAAAAATGATGGTTATATCCATACCTTGTCATATCGACTCAGAGGACAAAGCCTCTCAGCAGTCATAATCACACTACTGCTTCTCTCCTCATGCGCCTTCATTTTAAAATACAACTAGTCTGGTGCAAAGTACCCATGACCCTTTAGTTTTTCCAGGCATGCCTCCACAACGTTTCTTTCATTACCTGTCTTACTTACTGCTAGTCGAGCCGATGCACCAATTGTAACCATCGGCTTAGGCTGCCCTACTGGTGCTCCTTGAATGGGTATTTGAAAAGTGATGTGTAGCATTTTACCTGGACCAACAACATCTTGTCGCACTCTAGGAGTGGTACCACCTAGCTCTATGACAACTCGTTTAAACCATCTAATATTGTTGATAACCTTCTGAGGTCCAATGGATGGTCACCCTTGGATGATGAGTGATTGACAACGTTGTGTTGGATTGATGTGCTCTTGGTTTGTGATGCGCAGGTGTGGAGCTCGGAGGCGGTGATCAATGGTGAGGTGAAGGTTAAGTAGAGACGGGTCGTGCCGATGGACCAAGAGCGGTGAAGGACGGACGTGAGGCTTGGACTGAGGGACTAGAGCGCTGGAGGATCAGCCGTGGTGGCTGACACTTGGGGACATCGACAAGCGAAAGTGTACATGGAGGAGTGACCAAGTTGACCAGGTCAAGGTGGCAGACGTGCAAGTCGAGTGAAGGTGCTAGAAGACTTGGTGGCCGGGCGGTCGAGGATGGAGGTGACACGTGTCATGGAGCGGGTTTGGTGGTTTGGTCAGCAAAACCTAGGCGGAGGTTCCGAGGAGGAACACAGAGGCACGTGGAGGAATCACAGAGGTTGCATCGAGGCGAAGAAAGTTTGTGCAGGAAGCGTGGCCGTCCGATCGATCGAAGACAAACTTGGATCATAATACCCCTGCACGGGTAGTTATCTTAGTTTTAAGTTGTAGGGGTAATTTACTCATTAGTGGGGTCTATAGATAGAGATGGGGTCTGGTTGTGTTTAGTACCTCTTTCATCACCTCTTCCAACACTCCCTCACCGCCTCTATCTCCCTAATCCCTCTCTCTCTAGTTTAAAGGTTCTCGGATGTTTTGAGCACTGAGTTTTTGTATTGAACCAAGTTTTTGTTGTGGGAATGGAGGCCCTAACCTTCTCGTGTCCTCCTTGTGTTGGGGGATGACATTTTGTGCAAATCTCGCTTGTGTTCTTCGCGTTCTTATTTTCTCTTGTTTTTCTCCTTTCACGTTTTGGTTCGATTCGTTATTTCTGAGGAGTCTTGGCTCAAACCGATTGAAGGGAAATGAATTAGGATGTGAGGAGAACCTTTCCACCAAAGGGATTCAACTAAAACCTCACGAGTTCATAGATCAGGGCGATTCAAGGTTTGGAGTTTGAAAATGAGAGCTCTTCACAATATTTGCAATTCCTTTTGTTTGACAAGTCTTTTGGGGTTGTTTTCTTAGAAAAATCTTCTTATATGTTGTGATGTTATGGTTCAAATTTTGCGATTTTTGGAGTTCGTTTGATTGAGTTTTGCTATTTTTCTTTGCGTTCCGTCACGTTGTCTTGGCAAAACCGGAAGTTCTGATTTCTGAAAACTGGAAGCTCCGGTTTTGGCTCTGTAGCTTCGGTTTTCCTCTGAAGCTTGTGTTACTTCGGTTGTCTACTTTGTGTTGGCTTCCGCTAGGTGTCAAGGCTTTCTAGTATTGTTCCTAGGCCCAATAGCATCTCCAATTGCTATGTGGATCTGGCAATTCTAGAGTTTATGTATGTGTTTGGGACATAGGCCTTGCTCTTTGAAAGAATTTGAAAAGGCTCCCATTCACCCCTCTCTGGTCACCCATCCGGTCCTTCCCCTACATTGTATGTAAGTATAATTATGAATTATTCATGTGTAGTACAAAACCAATTAGAAGAAATAAATAATATTACTATGATTGGAGTTGATTCGTCGCTTCGATCGCCTTTTGGCATGATGATACTAGGAGTAGGAAAGTGAACTCCTGCAGGACGAGGCAACGATAGCTATCCCTTGAGGGCAGACATTTCTATATAACATTCAAACAGTTGAAGTTATCAAATATCCATCAAATTCTAGCTGAAAACATGTTTAAATAAATAACCATTCGTACTTGATGAACTTACAGACTGTGATCATCTCGGCGAGCATTTCTCCACCGGGCGGTACCATACTTCGCCATGGAAGAACTCCAATTCTATGAGGAAGGTGAAATGGTCTTCCACAATGTTCGTTCTTGCTCTTCCTAGTAGAATCGGAGCTCCTCCTTGACGTCTGTTGCCGCTCGGCGAAGAACATGCTCGCCGAGATGAACACGGTATGCTAGTTCAACAAGTCCAGATTTTCTAAAATTTTCTAGATATTTTCTAATTATTTCAATTGAAGGGAAAAATTAATTCTAAAAAATAAAAGGCATGATTTCTCAGTATTTTAATTTTCTATAATTTTTATCTAATCCAAAAATTTTCTATATTTTTCTAGCTAATCTCTACTGATGCATAAATTAAAATATAAACAATAATGATGTCACGGCGAGTATGGGCTTACATCAGCGCGTCCCGATGCCGCCGTGAGTTTTTAGGAGCCGGCCGAGGTGGTCGTCGTTGAGGGCACGGGGCATGCAGGCGATGTCGAGGGTGCGGCAAGTCAGTGAGGCAGCGGCAACATCGTCGTAGGGAGGGTGGTGTGGAGGGGTGATGTTGGGGCCGGCGTGGAGTGGCGGCGTTGGGGGCGGCGATGTCAGGCCTGGGGCGCGGACGAGAATGAGGGGGTGCGTTGACTGCGAGGCAACGGCATCGGGGCGTTAATGCAATCGGGGCTGAGGTGGGCCGGGCGGGGTAGTAGGCCAGGGCAGCGTCGTACCTGGACGAGATGGCATCGTCGGACGCGCGGCCGGTCGGGGGTGGGGGTGGGGGAGGGAGGCGACGGTAGCAGAGAGACTCTAGTACTGGTTGTAATTATAATCCGACAGCAGAGAGACTCTAGTACCGGTTGTGAACTAAAACCGGTACTAGTGGCCTCTAGTACCAGTTGTAGTGTATAACTGGTACTAGAGGGTCTCGCCACGCAGGAAAATTAAAATGATCCTCTAGTACCGGTTTTAGCGTACAACCGGTACTAGATGAGCATCTAATACCGGTTGTACACTAAAACCGGTACTAGAGGGTTCCCCTATTTCAATTTACTGCTCTTATTTTCATTTTTCGTTCCCCTATTTCAATTTACTGCTCTTATTTTCATTTTTCCTTTCTTTTACAATTGCTATTATATTTTTTTATTGCATAGCACATTAAAGAACAGACATAAAAATTATAAAAACAATTATAGTGTCACATTACAATTGTTACTATTAATTTTATTACATAGTGTTGAAACTAGTATACTCTTGTAATGTGGAAATATAAGAATTGTTATGTGCCCGAGATGATTTGACTGGATAATTTGAAATACGTTGATAAGGAAAATATTCCTCTATCTCTTCATCATCGGAGTGCTCATTAGTATCATTATCATCTACAAACATCTTTACAATAAAGTCTGAAGAGTTCATTAACCTAAAAAGTTTGGAGGTGATGCTTGGTTATGGTGCTGAAAGAGCTGTGCAGGGAGCTCGGCATCCCACGGTGGTCGCACCGCAAGGTGAAGAGCCTAAGTACAAGTTGCTAAGTACAGTCTATGGCAATGCAATGTGACCTACTACCCATTTCAACTCAATCTCTCTCTGTATTATCTTCTTCTCCCCTCCCCTACATGTCATTCAGTAGCCATCGAGATGTTGTCTCACAGGGATGGATATTGATAGCTTGGCTCATTGCAAAAAGAGTTTTCATGTTCCAAGTGCAGTTCAGATTAGGCTTGGCATCGGCTCGAAAAGGCTGGGAGGGCTCCATAGCTGTTTGAAGGTGATGCTTGGTTATGATTTCAATGATCCTTTGTTGTTGGTGGAGAAGCTTCACAACCAAAATGCATAAGATCTATGAACTGATCTATAAGAAGACACCATTGAACCAGCAAGAATAACATTCCTCCTAGGTTTGAAGCTAGGTTATTACCTCTTCCAAGCTTCTAGTCATGCCTCTCAGAGGTGAGCTGAGCTTGCGAGAGAAAGTGCGATTTGATGTGATACTTTATCAGCTATAATACAAGTGAGAAAGAGCAAGAATTCTGACTTATTCATATTCAAAGAAGCTTAGATAACTCGATCAGGTCTCGAGTGCGATTTGAAGTGTGAATTTGAAATAGGTTGACGGGCCAAATGTTCCCATCTCTTCATCATCAGAGTGATCATACGTATCATTATCATCTGCAAACATCTTTACAATCAAGTCTTAAGAGTTCAATAACCTAAGAAGTTTGGAAGTGACACTTGGTTATGATTTCAATGATCCTTCATTGCTGGTGGTAGCTTCATGGCCCAAATACATAAGATCTATGAACTGATCTACAAGTAGACAACCTTTTGCTACCAATTTATTCCTTTTGCCTGTTGCTGACTGTTTGGAATGTTGCAAACCATGACCGTAGTGCTATCGTAAGACTAGTCATAGGAATGGATATTGATGACTTGGCTCATTGCAGAAAGGGTTTCACATTCCATGTGCAGTTCAAATTAGGCTAGGCATCGGCTCGAAAAGGTTGGGAGGGATCCATAGCTGTTTGAAGGTGATACTTTGTTATGATTTCAATGATCATTCGTTGTTGGTGGAAGCTTCACATCCAAATACATAAGATCTATGAAATGATCTATAATACGACACCATTGAACCAACAAGAATAACATTCCTCCTTGCTTTGAAGCTAGGTTACCTCTTCCAAGCTTCTAGTTATGCCTCTCCTTGTGCCGACTATTGCTTCCCTGTCATGTTGCAGATCATGACCGTAGTGCTGTTACAAGTTGTGGAGCTTGCCAAAAAGATCTTGAGTGCGATTTGACGTGGTGCTTTAACAACTATGATACAAGTGAGAAAGAGCAAGAATTCTTACTTATTCACGTTCAAAGAAGCTTAGTTAACTCGATGAGGTCTCGAGTGCGATTTGAAGTATTAATTTGAAATATGTTGACGGGCTAAATTTGGAGGTGATGCTTGGTTATGATTTCAATTATCCTTCGTTGTTGGTGGAAGCTTCACATTCAAATACATAAGATCTATGAACTGATCTATAAGAAAACACCATTGAACTAGCAAAAACAACATTCCTCCTAGCTTTGAAGCTATTTTACCTCTTCCAAACTTCTAGTCATGCCTCTCCTTGTGCCGACTATTGCCTCCTTGTCTTGTGTACTTCAAATGTCCTATTCCATAAGTAACAATGACCTTTGCCCACAATTACCTCTTCCAAGCTTCTGGTCATGCCTCTCCTGGTCCAACATACAAATTTGTGTTGTATTATCCTTACAAACTTTGTTTGACATTTTACTTCCCCCCACTATGGACCTTCCCTAAACATGTTTCGAAGACACTACCACGCGTGATAATTTGATCTTTTGGGAAGCGGCCATGGGTTCTCTTCACTTAATGAAATTTCATGCCTTTAGAGGTGCATGGGGAGATGGAACGGCTGTGACATGTCATTTAGTAGCCACTTAATCGACATGTTGCTTCATAGGGATGGATATCGATAGCTTGGCTCATTGCAGAAAGAGTGTTCACGTTCCATGTGCAGTTCGGATTGGCCTTGGCATCAGCTCGAAGGGGCTGGAAGGGCTCCATAGCTATTTGGAAGTGATGCTTGGCTATGACTTCAATGATCGTTCGTTGTTGGTGGAAGCTTCACGTCCAAATATATAAGATCTATGAACTGATCTATAAGTAGACACCATTGAAACAACAAGAATAACATTCCTCCTAGCTTTGAAGCTAGGTTACTTCTTCCAAGCTTCTAGTCATGCCTCTCCTTATGCTGACTGTGTGTATGATCACCATGAGAAACTTTACTTTCTTACACACAACGAAGGATCCATAGGTACTTGGCTTCCTACTTGTGGTCTTATCTTTGTTGAGTGATTTTGGGATTACGGGCCACAACTGCACAAGGCGAGGGTATAACCACAGCATCGAGATATTTCCTCACAGGGATGGATATTGATAGCTTGGCTCATTGCAGAAAAACTTTTCACATTCCATGTGCGGTTCAGATCGGAGGTGATGCTTGGTTATGATTTATTGGATCTATTGGGAAGCCTCCATGGTTTCTCTCTTCGCTTGATGAAATTTCATGCAACTTGACTGCAAATCTACTCGATGCAGTGAGCTTTGTGCAACTGAAATACCATGAAACTGAAATGTTGCTGAAAGTTTAGCTAAAAAATACAAAAATTAAAATTTCAGACCCAAACAACATGATACACTACGACAATCTCAAATTTTGTTGAAAGTTTAGAAGTGGCCTACTACTGGTGATTTGTGAGAGAGAAGTTGTATCGAGAAGAAGAGGTGGAATATAACAAGGAGTTTGGCCAAGTACATAAGAACAAAGTGAAGAAAAAGAGAAAGAGTAAGAATTCTGACTTATTCACATTCAAAGAAGCTTAATTAACTCGATGGGGTGCATGGGAGATGGAACGGCCATGACATGTCATGCCATTGGTCCTAATACATAAGATCATGCCTTTGCTACTAATCTATTACAAGACATCATTGAACCCAACAAGAATAACATTCCTCCTAGCTTCAAATGATATGTTCCATGAGGTTCCATGAGGGCAAAACCTGTAGCCCTAATATATGTTGGACATATACATGGACATCTATAGTTAAGGCTACAATAACAACCAAGATGTACTACTGGATTGAAGAGACTGCTAACTCCAATCAACTTATTTGAAGGGACTTGGCATCTGCTCGAAGGGCCTGGGAGTACTCCATAGCTGTAAGAAGACACATTCAACCAGCAAGAATAACATTCCTCCTAGCTTTGAAGCTAGGTTACCTCTTCCATGCTTCTGGTCATGTCTCTCAGTTCCATGAGCTACCAGGACCTTGAAATGATTTGTTCCATGAGCTACCAGGGCCTTTGCCCACAATGATATGATCGAGTCACATTTTTGTCCCAGTCTTTCATCAACTTCCCGTTGGTCCAACATACAAACTCCTGCAAGGAATTCGATGTTATATTATCTTGGAAAGTGGGCAGAGGAGGAGTTGGTGACAGGTCTCGCGGATGGTTTAGAATCAAATAATACTTTAGAATATCCTTACAAAATTTGTGTTGTCTTATCCTTACAAACTCCCTTTGACATTACTTCCCTCCACTATGGACTTTCTCTAGATAAATATGTTTCAAAGACACTAAGCAAATCGGATGTTTCAAAGTGGTGGGAGTTGGTGAGAGTCTACGTGTTAATTTGAAATACGTTGACTGTTTTCCTCTATCTCTTCATCATCAGAGTGCTCAAAAGTATCATTATCATCTGCAAACATCTTTGTAATCATTTGTTTTGCCAGCTGTTATCATATCATTTAAAACTTCATTTTCATAGAGAAAAAGAAAGGTTGCATTGTTATACCATCCTGTAGTAGCTGGACTAGTTTAATTAGAGAAGGGTTACCTTCCAAAGGTCACATTTGTTGTTGTGCAAAACAAGATAAATGCAATGTGCTCTAGCCTAAACATGTTTTAAAAACTAGTCTACATGTGATAATAAGCTGATGATTTGACTTTCTCCAAGTGTTCCCCTTCCATGTACAATCCACCTCCCCTCTATTCTGCACCTCCCTTAACTATTCCGCACTAGTACCGGTTTGTGGCCGCAACTGGCGCTAGTGGGTATCCCTTTTAGTACTGGTTTATGCCACCAACCGGTACAAGAGGATGGGTGGCACATTAGTACCGGTTCTAGGCAATAACTAGTACTAATGCTCACACTTTAGTACCGGTTGTTCCGGTACTAAAGGGGTCATCGGGGCGCGCTACAGGCAGCATCCTTTGGAACCGGTACTAATGCTAACGTTAGTATCGGTTCCAAATGCAACTGGTACTAAGGTTAGGGATGAAAGGTCATTTTTCTAATAGTGTTTTATGGCACAAATATTTGAAGTCGTTTTTAAATTCTGCAAAAGCACTAGAGCATCTGAAGGTATGGGGCAGTCACTTAGCTCGTTGTTCTGAACTTGTGAGTCATGACTCATACGTGATCACCCTGCAAGCACCCTGTTTGAAACTCTTTAGTCTGCACTCCTGCAGGAGGTGTCCGTCCGACAGCAACTGTGCATACCGGAACGTGGTGGACCACTCCACCGGTGAGTTCACGCAGGTGCTCTTCAGGACATCTACTCCGACCCCGCTGTCCGCTTCGCCGCCTGCGACCAAGGCGAGGCTAGGCTTCTTCTTCTTCCAGGTCCACGTCACGAGTTAAATGTATTCTTCAGCTAGTTTAGAGTCCAGGACCTGACTTGACGGCCACCGTGCTTGGGATCGTTGGCGCAGGCGACACTGAGGAGCGAGGAAGGCATGTCGCTCTTCTTCGTCCTTTGCAACCCCAGCTGTGGCCACAGGTGGTCAGTTGGGGTCGCGGGCAGTCAGCCCCAATGTCCGATTGTACGCGAGCACCATCGTGGGTGTGGTCACCAATGCGGAAGCGGGTGAGGGATGCGTCCTCCATGTACGTGGAGGAGGGGCCCGCTGAAGATGACGGCAACGATGACCACGGTGGGGTGACGGCAAGGACGATGACGACCACGAGGAAGATGAGGTGGCTCTTGATGTTCTCGCGGATGTGGTAGGGGATGCAGCAGCCAACCTTCTCACTGCAGCAATCGAAGAATTTAGATGGTGTTGGAGAAGGCACTACTATAGATGTCCTCATCACCGCTGGTTTTGTGTGAGTCAATGGTGATGAGTTATCACCACCGGTTGTTTACATAGGCTAGCAGTGAAAAGTGGAGCCGGCAGTGATAATATAGCATCACCGCCAGCTCAAATTACAAACCGGCGGTGATGACTTTACTGGTAGAGAACTGACCTTCCATGCGCTCTCTTTTGTCCAAATTTAAAGTTGGTCCAAGACAAAAGGTTCACCAACCGGGACTAAAACTTAGCCATTAGCGGGGGACTCACCAACCGGGACTAAAGAGCCCCTTTAGTCCCGGTTGTAAATGACAATGGGCCGGGGGGGGGGGGGGAGGGAGGATAAGAAGCGGGGCGGCGGTGAGCGGAGCAGGCAGCGCAGCGGCGCGGGAGCGGGTGGCGGAGGAGGAGCCACCCCATGGTCGGTGGGGAGGAGAGGAGGAGTGAGGCGGAGGGGCTGGTCCGGCATGGAGGAGAGGAGGCACGGGGCTGGGCCAGCCTGGAGGAGCCAGGCAGAGCGGCCGGCGGGGCGGGGGCAGCCAACGGGGAGGAGCCCGGTGGGAAGGGGGCAGCCGGTGTGAAGGAGCCCGGCGGGGCGACTGGCGTGGTGGAGCCCAACGGAGCGGCTGGCGGGGAGGGGGCAGCCGGCGGGAAGGAGCCCAGCGGGGCGGCCAATGGGGAGGATCCCAGCGGAGCGGCAAGCGGGTGCAAGCATAGCCTTTTTTTTAAAAAAAAACTCTTTTATCCTGGTTGGGAATACAAACCGGGATAAAAATGGGGTTTCCTTGTTTCGATTATTTTATCCCACATGGCTTTTTTGTAGATTTGAGGCCTACCAACCGGGATAAAAGCTAAGATTTCTACCAGTGTTTTCACCGCCGGATCATATACAGCCTGTTGGTGAAGGGGGTTACAGAACCCGACATTTTCATAAACCCGGATTTTGGAAGGCCTCGCGTCCACCCCTCCCCGACCCTTATCCGCTGGCGTCCCCTCCTCCACCCCCATCGCGAGACCTCCACCCCCTTCTCTCCCTCAATCCCCCATTCTCTCCCTTGCTTTGGCAAGACTGACCCCTCCTCCCCCTTCGCCGCCCCTTTCCTCCCCCCTCCGCTCGCCCCTCACCTCGTACGAGGAGCGGCGATGGGGCGAGGTACAGTGGCGTCCATCGGGGATAGGAGCAGCTACGGCGACCATGGGGGCAAGGAGCGGTGGCGGTGGCCTGCGAGAGGTCGGAGCTCCTCAGCGTCAGCATGCGGAGGAGCGGCGACGGGCTGCTCAACGTTGGCGCGTGGGTAAGCTCTCTCTCTCCCTCCCTCCCTCCCTCCCTCCCTCCATCACCAGATCTGGCCGGTGTGGAGTTCAGCCGTGGCGGCGACATCTCCCGACCGCTTCTCACGGCCCCTCTCCTGGCTGCATCTCGCACTTAGCACACAGCTAGCTGTGTTCTTGGTCTGCGTCTTTCTCTCACACTTTTATGCAGGTAGTTTGTTTGTAGTGCACACATGGAGATGCTCAAGTGCGTTGGGCATAGAGATGTGACAAAGGGATGGATACTGTCCAGATTTATGAACTATGCATTGCGTTCTACAAGTTGTACGCATATATATTAAAATCGTAATGCTAAGGATCGGACACCCGGAATCAAAAAAATCGGACGGTTCGAGATATGTTTCAATAGTTGATTTTTGATGTTGCAACTATTGTTTTTGCATGTTTTACTGTGAATATTACATGAAACATAGTGTTCATATTGCAGTGGGCAGTCAAACGACTTAAGTAGATTTTTCGTATATTTTTCAATGTTGCACATATAGATTTTCGATGTTGCAGATGTTTTGTTTTGTGCAAATAAAAACTTGGCAACAATTTTAAAGGTGCAAACACTACCGGGCAAAGTAAGACGCTTTGGATATATGTGTCTCGATCACTCTCATGGAACTGGACAACGAGATTGAGGTCAGCAGGTACACTCATGACGTACCAGCTGACGGATGGTAGGTGCGTCCGTACCTATAGCAGCCGGCATTCTCGCCAATTCCGATGGATCCGCCAGTCGGGTAGTGATGGTTGTTTTTCATCCAGATTGTGTGTATATATGCTCACTCGTGGACATGTAAGTGATTGCAAAGGAAGCAATGGCGCCCTCACCAAAAAATCTCTCTGCCGCCCTCCTCCTGCTCGTCATCATGGCGGCCGCCGGCGGTACGTGTGCACGTGCATGTGAACTACATCATCCGCGATGTCATTTGATTAATCTCTACTCCATCCGTTCCAAATTATAGATTATTTTAACTTTTCTATATGCATAATTTTAACTATACACCTATATAATATGTGTGTATATATATGCTTAATAATGCTAGGTATACACAGTTAATTTGTCGTTCCCTCTGTCCCAAAAATTAAAGAATACATTGTCCTAATTCTATTTATAACAGAGTTGGCGTCTACTGGGGTCTATGCTTGCGAATACTACCAGAGCGGCAGTTTTGAAGGGCCGTGCTTCGATCCATTTAACGCAGTCGACTGCGATGTCGCTTGCAAATACGAAGGAAAACTCAACAACGTTCAAGGCATATGTATAGCTTTTAAATGCTGGTGCTACGCGCCGCCTTGCAACTGAGATCGTTGCTGCTGCTAGCGCTCCAATGCAGCCACGATACAGTGATCCTTGCCTGGTGGCATTCCATGATCCAATCCTTCTTCCCAGCACTCATGTAATAATATATAATGTTATGCCGTGACAAATAAAAGTGCTGTGTTTCTCCGTAAATGCATGTTGTGGTGTCAACGATGCAAACTTAAAAGGCCAAATATAACCGTTTGGAACCATAAATAATACTATCTCGGTATCAAAATATTTGTCATCATTGACTTTTTCTTGCAACTTTGACCAACCGTTTTATTTAAAGATTTATCGGAAACATACGGAAAGTTTAGTTATGCTTAAAATATACCTATAATATACTATGCCAGAATCGATTTGTAGTGGCACCATAAAATTAGCGTGCTGAAGGGTGCGATTGGCACCCACCAGCACAAAGAACAATCGGGCCACCAGGTTACCGACCGCCAGCATAGTGGCCACTGTGCTGGCGGGCGACATAAGACACCCGCCAGCACAAGTCGCCCCATCTCTGCTGGCGCATGACAAAACCACCCGCCAGCAAAGAGATCCACTGTGCTAGTGGGCAACATAAACCTGCCGCAAGCAATACAAATTCTCTCATATTAGCCAGCTAACTGGTACGTATAGGTACAAGTACCGATTGATGAGGTGGATTAGGATGCGCAAGGATCTGAAGCCTACCGCCAGCACAGGTCACCCGGGGTGTGCTGGCGTGTGACATAACCAGCCGCGAGCAAAGAGGACAATGTGCTAGCGGGCTACATAAGCACACCGCTAGCACATGTCACCCCATCTGTGTTGGTGGGTGACATAAATACCTGCGAGCACAGTGGTTGACTCTATTGGCAGGCTACGATAAGCCCACCGCGAGCAATACAAATTCTCTCCTGTTAATTGGCCGGCTAACTGGTATATTGTATAATCACACAAACTTGAAGGAACAAAAGAAAATTGAGAGAAGAGACAATCCTAAAGGCAACATTGCATTACAATAGTTAAAGTACTTCATAAGTTTTCAGCCATAGTTCAATTTGTTCATCAAACATCATATTACACAAATCAAGCTTAGTAAAATTCTTGTGCGAGAGATCTTCAAATCCACCTATAAACCCTGAGGTGCTGATTGGTATCCTCAAAGTAGGGCAGATACCTCACACTCCTCACCAGGTCAAAGAAAATCCTCTCCCTCGCCACTTGAACATAGCGAGCACGAAGGAAATTGGCAAACATTGTATCTGGGCATAGGATAAATCCAAACCTGAGTTCTGAAAGAATAAAATGATGAATTAGAAATTGAAACATGTGCCAAGGAAAATGTGCCAACTATCAATCAATAACCATAAAAGCATATGAGCCACTACAGAACAACAAGCACAAATACAAGCTAATCAAAAACACAGAAGTTCAGATACACTGCAGCAAGTTCATACTTCACTTCAATCAAGATTGTGTATATATATGCTCACTCGTGGACATGTAGTGATTGCAAGACTGCAAAGGAAGCAATGGCGCCCTCACGAAAGAATCTCTCTGCCGCCCTCCTCCTGCTCATCATCGTGGCGGCCGGCGGCGGTACGTACGTGTGCACATACATATGAACTACATCTGCGATGTCATTTCATTAATCTTCTATTCAATCCGTTCCAAATTATAAATTATTTTAACTTTTCTATAGGTATAATTTTAACTATACGCACATATATATACTTAATTATGTCTAGATACATAGTAAATACTATTAATTATGACCTTTAATTATTTGATTGACATACTACTCGTCCCTCTGTCAAAAAAATTAAAGATTACTTTGCCCTAATTCTATTTATAACAGAGTTGGCGTCTACTGGGGTCTATGCTTGCAAATACCACCAGAGCGGCAGTTACGAAGGGCCGTGCTTCTCTGGTATTAGCGATGACTTCTGCATCGCATGCGGTTATGAAGGAAAAATCAACAACGTCCAAGGCTTCTGTATAGATTTTAAATGCTGGTGCTACGCGTCGCCTTGCAACGGCCTCTAATTGAGATCATTGCTGCTGCAGATACAGTGATCCGTAAATGCATGTTGTGGATTTCGACGATGCAAACTTAAAAGGCCAAATATAACGTTTGGAACCATAAATAATACTATCTCTGTATTAAAATATTTATCGGCATTGATTTTTTCTTGCAACTTTGACAATCCGTTTTATTTAAAGATTTATTGGAAACATACGAAAAGTTAAATTATGTTTAAAATAACTATAATAGCAAAGCAGATCACAAACAAAGTAGATGATACATACATAATTTTTTGAATGAGACGAATGGTCTGAATATGCGGTGGACTTCAAAAGGAGAAGCACAATCAAATCTTAGGTGATAGCTGATTTCATTGTGGACTGGACCTCTCCTTGCAACAATGAAAATGATTAAATCGAGGTTCCTTGGATCATACACTACGATGGGGCTTGGTGCGAAAAGGGGGTCGGAGTGTCAGCAATTATAACTTCACCCTCGGGGGTAAAAATCAGATACGCCGCGTGACTTGATTTCAAGGGCAAGGCACGATCCACCAACAATACTACAGAATATGAAGCACTGCTCCTAGGGCTAAGGAAGATGAAATCTCTATGCCAGCAGGTTTTCATAATAGAATCAGATTCCAAGGTAATCCAAGAGCACATCGAGAAAGAAAGTGAGACTAGGGAGCCAGAACTTGTAAAATACTTGGCCATAGTAGGATCGATGGAAAAATATTTCAAAGGGTTCACTATCCAGCACATCTCAAGGGCAGAAAATGATGAAGCAGACAAATTGGCAAAGGCAGCCTTGCAAAGCAGATCCTTCCACCTGATGTATTCTACGAAGTTATCCATTCACCATCAACACAATAACAAGCACCAAGGATCGTAAATGCAATCACCAAGTTCGACTGGAGAGCCCCAATCATGACATATATTTAAGAGGTCATCACGAGCCTCATGACGAGGCCGAGCTAAACAGAATGAAGGAAAGGGCTAGGGGTTATGCCATAGTCGATGGTGAGTTATACAAGGCTGGGATATCATCTCCGTGATTGTGTGCCGCATAACATCGGAAAGTGGCAAAGAACTGCTAGCAGAAATTTGTAGCTGATTTTGCGGATCTCACAACGGTACCAGGGCTCTAGTTGGCAAAACTATCTCGGATAAAGATTCTTCAGGCCAACATCAATATTTGACGCCAGAAACATAGTGAGAACTTGCTAGGCTTGCCAAAAAAACAGCCAATCAGCAATAAACCCCATGCCAATCCAATTAATACCTCCTTCCTAGCCCTTACAAAGGTGGGAATGGACTTAGTAGGACCACTGCCAACCGCGTAGGGTAATTGCAAGTTCATAGTGGTAGCGATCGACTACTTCACTAAATGGATCGAGGCTACGATCGACTACTTCACTAAATGGATCGAGGCTAAACCCCTGGCAAACATAACATCAAGCGCCATGCAAAAGTTTTTCTAGCAGAACATCATCTACAGATTCGGAGTCCCTACAGAACTAATAGCAAATAACGGAAAACAATTCGATTGCAATGATTTCAAGGAATTTTGTGCAAGCATGGGAACAAAGGTAAATTTTCCTTCAGTATACCACGCTCAATGAAATGGAGCTGTAGAAAGAGCGAACGGAATAATCTTCTCGAGCAGCAAAAAATGCCTTTACAACCAGAAAAAGGGAAATGGATAAAAGAATTACCAAAAGTCATTTGGTCACACAACACGACAACCTCGACGGCAACTGGGTTTTCGCCATTTCGCCTGCTCTATGGCTCCGAAGCCATGATGCTAGAAGAAATAAAAAATGAAAGTCTAAGAGTTCTCAAGATTGAGACAAGTTCAGAAAATGAAAAAATTGACAAAGATTTGATCAAGCGGGATGCAAGGTTCGCGGCACACTGGCGTCTATAAATAGATGTGTAACAAAGACATTTGGTGCCAAGTCCAGTAAACAAAGCTCGCCAAGATACATGCCAGTTCGCGGCTGCTGCGTTCGTCGCCATTGTTGCTCTATGTTTGTGCTCGAGTTTAGTTACTGAGAGCAAGAGAGATAGAGAGTTCCTGAGCTCTACCAACATTTGGTATTTAGAGCTAAGCTGATCGAATATGTCGTCTCTTGGGTCCAAGAAGCCGTGCATCAACCTTGGTGACGACAACGGCTCTAGCAGCTCACCGCATCCGGTCACGACGGCGAGTGCCGCTGCTAACCAAGACCAATTACCATGAGTGGTCCTTGGTTATGTAGGTATTCCTGGAGGCGATGGAGTTCCGGGATGTCGTGGAGGTGGTCTGCAAGGAGCGCACCAAGGATCGACGGGCGTTGGCCGCCATCTTGTATGCGGTGCCATAAGAGATGAAGATCGGGCTCACCGTGATGAAATCAGCGAAAGAAGCATGGGATGCAGTGAAGAAGATGAGGGTTAATGATGATCGCATGAAGGCCGCGAGTGTGCAACGTCTCTTGAAGGAGTTTGAGAATATTGCGTTCCACGATGGGGAGTCCGTCGACAACTTCATGATGCACATCAATGAGCTTGTCGCTAGCCTGCGTGAACTTGGCAAAGCGATGGAGGACAGCCATGTGGTAACAATGATCTTGCGCGTGGTCTTGAAGAAGATGAAGCAGGTCAAGGTGGCAATCGAGATGTTTACAGACTTCAACACGACATCCGTGGAGGAGGTCGTCAGCCGGCTGCACGTGGCAAAGGATGCCGACATCGAAGAAGCTATGAATGACGTTGGGCGGCTTCTTCTCACTGAGGAGCAGTGGGAGGTGTGCCGGCATAAGCGCGGCTGCAAGCAGCAGGTGCACGGCGGCGAAGGAGCACGACATGGCAGCGGTGAGAGACGTGGTGGACGGAACGATGACCACGGGGATGACAACGACGACGATGATCGCAACAGCACGAGCTCGGGGAGTAGGCGTTGCTGGAGATGCTACCGAGGGCGATGCTTCGAGTGCGGCGAGCGCAGCCACATGACCAAGGATTGCTTCGGGAAGAAGAAGGAAAGGGCCCTCCTCGCCAACATCAACGATGACGAGCCGACACTCCTGTAGGTTGGGTGTTAGGGGGTGTCGTGGTTTAGGGGGTGATTGTCAGGAATAAACCACGCCATTGGTGTGTCCATGCGTGCGGGTCGAAGCCAGGTCTATGCGCGTGTGCATGCAGGTTAGCTGTGGCACTGGTTGTTAGGTTGATGCGATGATAAGTTGTGCAAGTCAAGATTAGGGGGAGTTTGTTAGGATAATCATGACTTGAGTTTTTGAGGTTGTTATGTAGTTAGCGCGTGCACGCGCGTGAGTCTGTTTGAGGTTGTTAGGAAGTTATCGCGTGCATGCGTGTTGTTCGTCAACTGTGTGCATGTGTGTAGGTAGGTTTGGATGTCGACCGCGTGCTAAGGCGTGAGAAGCGGGGTGCAAGGCTCGCGGCAGGCTTGGATGTCGACCGCATCATGCGTGAAGAGTTGTTGTAGACTGGCGTCTATAAATAGCTGTGTAACCAAGGCATTCGGTGTGCCAAGTTCAGTGAATAAAGTTCGCCGATACAGGCCGGTTCACATCCACGACGCTCGTCGCCATTGTTGCTCTATTGTTGCTCTGTGTTCGTGCTCGAGTTGAGTTACTGAGAGCAAGAGAGATAGAGAGTTCCTGGGCTCTACCAACAGCTTCGATGGTGGAGCGGTGCTAGTTTCGAGACCTATGCCACACCCTCCGGCCTCCGCCGCCATCAAGCTCTGTCGGAGACTAGTAGCGCGGAAGCTGCTCGAAGAAATGCCGCACCAGGTAAGAACCAACAGAGTACTCCGGCAGACATGTCGTTGCCCGTCAGTGGGGTGTGGTGGCGGCTCTGACGCTGAAATGGTGACCCGATTCTCCAGCTGGTTGCTGCAAAGAGAACAGAGGAATGTTTATCTGCCTTGATGATCCATTGTTGTGAGTTGGGATTTGCAGCAACAGATTCTTGGCTCTTGCGTTGTTCATTCCGGGGCTGTTGATGTGAAGGTACTTCACAATTCATGATCAAAGAGAAATCAGAGTCCATTGGTCATCCAAAAAAAAAGTTCATTGTCGATAACAATTTATTCAGTTGCAAAGCTTGTACGCGCGCCATTTCTGATAGACGAAGGCAGCTGCACGCGGGCGTGGTCATATGGCACTGAGGAGTCCATGGACCAAATATGGCTGGCGAGTTCACGCGGTGCCTCAAATCCCCATCCGGCCCCGCCCACCAAGCGTCTTCTGAAGCCAAGCCAGAGGCGCGCGCCATTTGCCGCGGGACTGAGCTCACGCTGGAAGGGCACGACAAGCTCCGACGGTGGAGCGGTGTCCTGTTGTGGAGATCTTGCACCTGCTTGGCCTCCGGCAGGGCTGGTTCCGATGCCACCATCCGCCACCAACCTGGCTGCACTGCTCGCCGTAATGCACAAGCCAGCCAATGTGGGTTGTTGACAAATTCAGAAGATGCATTGTTGGGCTAGATGAATTTTGTTTGCTTCGTTGTTGCAAGTAACTTGCAGCATTAGTACCGGTTGAACCGATACTAAATGGCATGGCATTTGTTACCGAACTAGCGGTACCGGCCGGTCGTCCGGTACTAAATGTGGGTTCCCGACCGGTAGTAGAAGTTGATCGTCCAGCAATGCAAGCTTCAGCTTGAGTGTGCAGGCGACACTCGAACGGCTTGCTGTCGAAGCTATAAGCGGCCTCCGATCTAGCGGTTTGTCATGCTCGATGCCGATGGCCTAGTTGGGGTTGCGGGCAGTCAATGTCAGCTTGTACGCGAGCGCTGTCATGGGTGTGGTCACCAGCGCGAAAGTGGGTGAGGGACGCGTCCTCCACGGTGGGCCTCAGGTGACGGAGGGGGCCGCCGAAGATGACGGCGTCGATGACCACGGCGGGGACGATGACGACCACGAGGAAGATGAGGTAGCTCTTGATGTTCTTGCAGATGTGGTAGGGGATGCAGCAGCCGACCTTCTCGCCACAGCCATCGCAGCAGTCGCACATGGTTGAAGCCTTGAAGGAGTAGTAGTTGGAGGATGCACTACTACAGATTTCCTGTGAATCAGCGGTGATGAGTATCACCACTGGTTGTTTACAAGCGTCGGCGGTGATAATATACAATCACCACCGGATCATTATACAACCCGTTGGCGAACGGGTTCCCCGGACCTGAAATTTTCAAAAACCCCAATTTTGGAAGGCCTCGCGTCCGCCCCTCCCGGCCCTTACCTCCGTCCCTTGTCTCCCTCCCTCCACCCACCCCCCCTCCCCCCTTCTCTCCCTCGTTTCGGCAAGAGTGGCCCCTCCTGCTCGTCCGCCACCCCTCTCCTCCCCCTCCGCTCGCCCCTCACCTTGTACGAGGAGTGGCGATGGGGCGAGGCACAATGGCGGTCATCGGGGATAGGAGCAGCTGTGGTGGCTATTGGTCGATCACTCTCATGGAACTGGACAAAGAGATGGAGGTCAGCAGGTACACTCATGACGTACCAGCAGACGATGGTAGGTGCGTCCGTACCTAGCAGCCGGCATTCTCGCCAGTGGTGTAGTGTGGTGCAGTACTGAGGCTCTGCTTAGACTTTAGCACACAGCTAGCTGTGTTCTTGGTCTGCGTCTTTGTCTCACACTTTTATGCAGCTAGTTTGTTTGTAGTGCACACATGGAGATGCTCAAGTGCGTTGGGCATAGAGAGGTGACATGGAGATTACTCATGGAACTGGACAAAGAGATGGAGGTCAGCAGGTACAGTCATGACGTACCAGCTGACGGATGGTAGGTGCGTCCGTACCTATAGCAGCCGGCATTCTCGCCAATTCCGATGGATCCGCCCGTCTGGTAGTGATGGTTGTTTTTCATCAAGATTGTGTGTATATATGCTCACTCCTGGACATGTAAGTGATTGCAAAGGAAGCAATGGCGCCCTCACTAAAGAATCTCTCTGCCGCCCTCCTGCTCGTCATCATGGCGGCCGCTGGCGGTATGTACGCGTGTGTGCGTGCATGAACTACATCCGCGATGCCGTTCGATTAATCTTCTACTTCATCCGTTCTAAATTATATATTATTTTAGCTTTTCTATATGTATAATTTTAACTATACACCTATATATGTATATGCTTAATTATGTCTAGATACATAGTAAATAGTATTAATTAGGATCTATAAATTAGGACGAAGGGAGTAGCTAAAAGTCGTTTGATTATTTAGTTGACGACGTTCTTTGCCCTAATTCTATTTATAACAGAGTTGGCATCTACTGGGGTCTATGCTTGCGAGCACCACCAGAGCGGGAGTTACAAAGGGCCGTGCATCGATGGTATTAGCGTCGAGAACTGCACTATCGCATGCAAAAACGATGGAATAATCAACAACGTCCAAGGCGTCTGTCAATTTTTAGAATGCTGGTGCTACGCGTCGCCTTGCAACGGCCTCTAATTGAGATTATTGCCGCTGCTAGCTCTCCAATGCAGCCACGATACAGTGATCCCTGCCCGGTGCCATTCCTCGAAAGAATAATGATCCGATCGATCCTTCTTCCCAGCACTCATGTAATAATATATAATATTATGCTGTGACAAATAAAAGTGATGTGTTTCTCCGTAAATGCATGTTGTGAAAACTTAAAAGGTCAAATATAACGTTTGGAACCATAAATAATACTATCTCTGTATCAAAATATTTATCGGCATTGATTTTTTCTTGCAACTTTGACCATCCGTTTTATTTAAAGATTTATTGGAAATCAAAAGGTTAAATTATGCTTAAAATAACTATAATAGTAAACCAGATCACCAACAACAAGCATAATTTTTTGAATGAGACGAATGGTCTGAATATGGGATGGACTTTAAAAGGAGAAGCGCAATCAAATCTTAGGTGCTAACTGATTTCATTGTGAACTGGATCTCTCCTAGCAACAACGAAAATGATTAAATCGAGGTTCATTGGATCATAAACTGCGAAGGGGCTTCATGCGAAAAGGGGTCGGAGTATTAGCCATTATCAATTTACCCTCGGGGGTAAAAATCAGATATGCCGCGTGACTTGATTTCAAGGGCGAGGCGTGATCCACCAACAATACTACAGAATATGAAGCACTAAGCTGTAGGCCAGCAGGTTTTCATAATAAAATCAGATTCCAAGATAATCCAAGAGCACATCGAGAAAGAAAGTGAGACCAGAGAGCCAAAACTTGTAAAATATTTGGCCACAGTAATATCGATGGAAAAATATTTCAAAGGGTTGACTATCCAGCACATCTCAATGGCAGAAAATGATGAAGCAGACAAATTAGTAAAGGCGGCCTTGCAAAGCCAGATCCTACCACTTGATGTATTCTACGAACTTATCCACTCACCATCAACAAAAATAACAAGCGCCAAGGGTCGTAAATGCAATCATCAAGTTCGACTGGAGAGCCCCAATCATGACATATTTAAGGTCATCACGACCAAGGAAGGTACAGGAAGCGGGACCATTATAAGAGAGACCTTGAGGAGCAGGTAAAACAACTCGCCATGGAGGTCCACGCCATCAAGCAAACCCACCCAACATCATCATTCAATGGTCAACCAGAACCAACCATGTAGCTTGCCAACACAGCATACACTGCTCCGAGCAGTGCTGCCTCCATTGCAAACGTGAAGTATCATGTAGACAACATAAATGTGGATACACCATGCAAGTTGATGTTTCCAGTTGGGAGGAAAAATAAGTTTCGAGAGGTCGCAATCGGCATGGCAGTAACAGCTCATCTGTTCTCAAAGGAACCGCCGCTAGCAGAATACTCATGGGTGCAAGTTGTTACGGTGTTGGATGATTCGTGCGAGCTTGACATTCGTACAAATGAGGGGATTGAGGTTCTCGATGATGCGACGAACCAGTACATGCTGAGGCATCGCTTAGATATCATCCTGAATGTTAATTCATCGTCACAAACATCACTGCCAATCCAAGATGTGCCCATGCAAGAGTCACATCAGCAGGTAACCACCACTGAGGGCGAGCAGACCCTTCAATCAAATGTGCTGGGAACTACCAATGAGGGTGGCCTGCCAAGGGTGCTCACCTATCCACGAGGACCCACAATTCATTGGGAACGAGGAATTATGGTTCTCGTATATAGCAGGCCTAGCAACGTCGAGTCCGCCATGTCAACCTTCCCAGAGTCAGCCATCAGATCCACCTCCCCATAGGCAGCCATCTTCTCCTCCCCAGAAGCCCGTACCTCGTGTGCTCAGGTCATATGTGAAAAAGAATCGATCGACAGAAGTCGAACAGTTCATGGCCATCATGAAAGACCACTTCATCTTCCTCTAAAGCTTGCGGCCCTTCTTGGACAAATGACATAGGCATCATTTTCTTTGGGCCAGATGGAGTCCCAGAAAAATATGAGCATGGGAAACCATTCACGCCTTGGTTGGATCTATCGGTAGGCCCACCTGAACTCATGAAACTGCATGGATGGATCGTGCACGCAATGAAAAAAGGCATTCAATCAATCATAGTGCATGTCCCACAAAAAGTTTTCCTTGGCGTCGAAGATTACATGCTTGTGACCGATTTCGAGGATTTGTGGAGACTTTACCATCATCAACACCTCGATGTCCAGCTCATGACCTGCTGGTGCTTGTAAGTCCACATGTTTTACATATATATGTATTTATTTTATATGTCTAGTACCTGAGCGATTGCCTTTTCTGCAGGATGCAATGGAAAGAGGAAGAATCGACGATTGGCAGGTACTCAGTAGCGTTCCTTGACCTAGCACGCATTTGCACGCCAAAGCACAGCTTCAAACTGACTGGAAGTGTCAAAGCAGAAATGGAAGCAGCAAAGACACAAGCTGATAAAGATGCTATACAGAAGAACACCCACAAAGAAGAAAAGATCAAAGTGGCAAACTACATTTATACAGTTATGAAGAACAAGGGATGCATCATGGGGCTTACAATATTCGGTAAGCTAGCTAGTTCAAATTACTATTTTATATACTTGGTGCTAATAATCCCATCTATACTATAAATTATTCTAATATCATGCGGAGACCACTGGATTTGCATCTGTAACTACCCCAAGCTTGGATCTGCAATTATCTTAGACTCTCTCACACATTCCAAGCTACATGATTACATGGATTTCTTAGAAGTTGTACAATAGTAAGACATCCCTTGGCAATACTTAAATGCATGTTCAGATTCTATGAACCTAAGTTGTATTACTAACTCTTGTCTTTATATCCTCAAAGTGTGCACAAGGTTTACGTGGCGGACGGTGGGGTATGCCCTCACGACAGGAAGACACGGATGAATATAAAGATGCATAAACGGGTAAGAACATAAAAACTTGGTTTCTTTTCATATAATGTAGAATTGTCACTCATCATTTTTCTATTTTATTGCAGTGCCACAAGCAAGCCCCGGTACTGCACTATGTGGATACTACATGTGCGAGTTCCTCAGAAACAATGGGAGTTACCGGATGAACAACTCCAAAGACGTTAGTATCTTATTATACACTGCAATGTGCTAACTTCCTTATATTAGTACATCCTAATCTTCATTTACTGTATACCTGCAGCTGCCTAAGATCAACACTCGCAATTCGGCGCTCGAAGATCAAGGCATCGTCGACATTTGTAGGGACATGGCTCATTTCATCCAAGATGAGATTTGTCATGAGAAAGGGTTATTCTTTGATCCAAAAGGTGAGTTGGCAGCCGACAGATGCGAGGATTTTCGTACATGGAAGTTATCGTAGATGGAAGAGTATAAATAAATAAATATATATATATATATATTCCATTTGTTGTATCAGTGAATTACATGGATATTGTCGTACATGGACGTTATGATGAATAATGTGAATAATGCAATTTTTAGTAATGTGACTTATTTATTATTTGGCGGCTACAAACTGAGAAAAATAAAAATTATAAATAAATATTCCTAAATTTCTCTGAATTGGCGCCTGGTTATGTCACCCGCCAGTGTAGTGACACACTGTGCTGGCGCCTGGTTACGTCATCCGCCAGCGCGGTGACCCACTGGGCTGGCGGCTTGTTATGTCACCTGCGAGCGCTGCGGACCACTGTGCTGGCGGCTGATTGTGTCACCCGCCAGCGCAGTGCACCACTTTGCTGGCGGTTGGTTATGTCACCCGCTAGCACAGTGAACCACTGTGCTGGTGGCTAGTTATGTCACCTGCCAGCGCAGTGACCCACTATGGTGGCAGCTTGTTATGCCACCCACAAGTGCAGTGAACCACTGTGCTGGCGGCTGGTTATGTCACCCGCCGGCGCAGTGAACCACTTTGCTGGCGGTTGGTTATGTCACCCGCCAGTGCAGTGAACCACTGTGCTGGCGGACGAGCACCCGCCAGCACAAAGCACCATTTGTGCTGACTCAAAGTTGCTGGTGGTTGCGGAACCCGCCAGCACAATGGTGTTTTACCCGCCACTACAAACGTTTTCTGCCGTAGTGAAACATCACTATGAATGTTGCATGAAACATAGTGTTCATATTGCGGTAGGAATTTTTCTTTCCCACATTCAAACGACTTAAGTAGATTTTTTGTATATTTTTTAATGTTGCACATATAGATTTTTGATGTTGTAGATGTTTTGTTTTGTTTCCATGTTGCAACGGAGCGTCCGATGGGAAGTCCCATCGGACGTCCGGGCGCTAGCAGCGCCCTATTAACATTATATTGGTGCAAGTAAAAACTTGGCAACAATTTTAAAGGAGCAAACACTACCGGGCAAAGTAATTGAACCCAGGATCATATGGATATATGTGTCTCGATCACTCTCATGGAACTGGACAAAGAGACGGAGGTCAGCAGGTACACTCATGACGTACCAGCTGACGATGGTAGGTGCGTCCTTACCTAGCAGCCAGCATTGTTTCCATTTCCGATGGATCCACCCGTCGGGTAGTGATGGTTTTTTTTCATCAAGATTGTGTATATATATATGCTCACTCGTGGACATGCATGTACTGCAAAGGAAGCAATGGCGCCGCCCTCACGAAAGAATCTCTCTGCCGCCCTCCTCCTGCTCGTGATCATGGCGGCCGCCGGCGGTTCGTGCATATGAACTACATCCGCGATGTCGTTTGATTAATCTTCTACTCCATCCGTTCCATGTCATAGATCAATTCCAAATTATAGATCATTTTAGCTTTTCTAGATGCATAATTTTATCTATACACACATATTTATATATATATATGCTTAATTATGTCTAGATAGATAGTAATACTATTAATTAGGACCTACTCCCTCCGTTTCAAATTGTAGGTCGTTTTAGCTTTTCTAGATTCATTGATATTATTATGCATCTAGACATATGCTATATCTAAATACATAATAATATCTATGTAGCTAGAAAAGCTAAAACGACCTACAATTTGGAATGGAGGAAGTATAAATTTTAGGACCAAGGGAGTAGCTAAAAGTCGTTTGATACGCACCTCCCAAAAACTAAAGAATACTTTGCCCTAATTCCATTTAACAGAGTTGGCGTCTACTGGGGTCTATGCTTGCGGCGAGCGCATCCAGAGCGGCGGTTTTCAAGGGCCGTGCTTCCCTCTTCTTGGCGACGACTTCTGCGAAATCCAATGCTTTCTTGATGGAATAATCAAGGACGCCTTAGGCAAATGTATAGATTTTAAATGCTGGTGCTACGCGCCTTGCGACTGAGATCATTGCTGCTGCTAGCCACGATACAGAGATCCTTGCCTGGTGGCATTCCTGGTGGCACTCATGTAATAATATATAATATTATGCTGTGACAAATAAAATTGTTGTGTTTCTCCGTAAAATGCATGTTGTGGATTTCAACGATGCAAACTTAAAAGGCCAAATATAACCGTTTGGAACCATACATGAATAATACTACCTTTGAATCAAAATATTTGTCGCCATTAACTTTTTCTTGCAACATTGAGCAACTGTTTTATTTAAAAAGTTATTGGAAACATACGGACAAAGTTAAATTAAGCTTAAAATATACCTATAATAGTAAAGCAGATCACAAATAAAGTAGATGCTACTTACATAATTTTTTTGAATAAGGCGAATGGTCAAAGTTACAAGAAAAAGTCAATGGTGACAAATATTTCGATACGGAGGGAGTAAAAAAATCATGGCACAGCATCTATATGGACGCGACAAACTTGCTTCAGAAAAAAGAACTACTGAATACGACAATCGTGTTCGAAAGCGCTTAATTCCATCCGGACCTTCACGTGGTTCCCCTGTGCTAATAATTGTTGTTTCCGGATTTGTGCCTAAATGGTTTTTGTCCCACACCAGGCCACGGAATGCACCGGCGCCGCGTCCTGGTGTTCCCGCTGCCGTTCGAGGGGCACGTCAACCCGATGCTGCAGCTCGCCGACGCGCTCCACACGCGGGACCTCACTGTCACCTTGCTCCACACGCCCTTCAATGCGCCGGACCCGTGCACCGCCCGGTGTTCCGGTTCTTGCCTGTGAAGCATCCCGGAAGGATCCCGTCGGGGCAGACGCACGTAGGGTTGCTTTAGGTTCGGAAGGTCGACCGTCGGCCTGCCCGACAACCAGTCAGACCAGTCCTTGAAACCGGTCAGACCGGCCTACGCCGAGGTGCTCCTCGCGCGCCGCACGACCGTGTGCGTTCGTGTGTTGGCCCAAAAAAGCGTCAACAGTAATGATGTTCAAGGGAGCCATCGCAGTATAAAAATGATAAAATGATTCACCACCAAACCCTGCGGCATATCAATTGTAATATAGAACCAATAAGAAAGCCACCCATCATCCCACCTGTTCTTCTGAGCAGTCAAGAGCTCAACACTTTAAATCTTTTTTTTCTCATTTTTTCTCCGCGTGGTAAAGGTGCAGCAACCAAACTGAGTCTCATAAACAGTTTCATCATCATCAAACTGAACTGTCAAATTCTGGATATGAAGTTCAAAGAACCTCGGAAAGCCATCAACATCAACACAACCTCCAAAAGTGCGAGTCGCAAAGAAAAGCTTGGATAGCTGAACAAAAGCATTTGGTGTAAGCTGATGAAGTTTTGCTCCATACCTATCCAAGATCTATGGTAGAACCTTGTCACAAGGGAAACAGTTTCATCACCAGGTGGCCTCGCACTACCCTTTGGAAAAAAGCCCTTGCTAATGTAAAAGTCAATCATGCTATTGGAAACAAGAGACTAGCTAAAATGAAGAGTCAGCACATAGGACTCCTTGCCAGCCATGAGCTCTGTGAAGGGATACGAGGTAGGCTATGTTAGCACAAAACAAAATTTTCTACAGCACAAACTAGGAACACTATTATTATTGATCACGGGATTACCACTAGACGAGGAGATGAGGAAGTTGATTAGCACGTCAGGACAGTGTAGTCGATCACACGTCGATGTCGAGCAGCTCCTCGTGCAGCAGCTCGTCCACGTGCGGCGGCTCATCCATGTGCACCGGCTCATCCAGCAGCTAGTCCACGTGGTGCAACGGCTCGTCCAAGTGCTACACATGTCAACACCTCCAAGGTATCCACACGTGTGGGGAGGAAGCATTGCAAACCGGATTGCTAGGTCCGCGAGTGCAACTCGGCGTAGGCGTGGGACGTGCGGCGGCTGCTGCCCGGTGAAAAGGTTCGAAACCCTAAGCCGCCCACACCCCTCAATATTTAGGGGTCCCTGACAGGCCTCTAGGTCCGAGGCCCATTAGTACTCCTAAACCTGGTCCAATTCGGATCATATCTGAATTGGACTTCCAGCCCGTTAAGTGTGCGACCCTATAGGCTTCTATACGTATAGACATGACGCGAGTACTCCTACTCGGTCAATAGTTGGTAGCGGCCTCTAGCAAGACATGCCAACTCCTATATGCATACGAAGATCATATCAGACGAACCATCACAACATCACATACATATTATTCCCTTTGCCTCACGATATTTGGTTTAGCTCCAAGCCGACCTCTCTTTCTCGATCCTGTGATTCGGAATCCATTTCTAGGTTAACTCTTAACCTCACGTAGCATGGTCATGCATTTCCGGATCCGTTCACTCGAGAGACCCATAGATATCTCCTCAAGTAGAGAGGGGCAAATTCTATCTTGACTGACCATGCCTCATAGCATGCTTCTTGACAAACCCAAAATCTACCTTTATAACTACCCAGTTACGGTGTAGCATTTGGCAGCCCCTAAGTAAGTCATTCCACATCTTGAGTCCATGCGATAGTCTCAGGTCTAAGGACAAAAGCATACATGTTGTGTAAAGAGAACTATGTAACTACGTCTCGTGTTGGATCAGTCCTAGCACACGTCTCTACACGTGCCCACATTATTAGTTTAACATCTCCATGTCCATGACTTGTGAAACATAGTCATCAACTAATACATGTACAAGTCTAATATTCATTTGTGTCCCCACATGAACTCCAACTAGGGACAACTTTAGAATAACCATACAAGTAAAGAGTTTCACATACAATTTACATAATTGCAAATCAATTCATGTAGCCTTTAATGGATATTCAAATAACACAATATAAATCATAGATACAATGGGATATCATCATCTCTATGATTGCCGCTAGGGCTCTCCAACACTCTGACGGGTCAGCCTCAACGTTAGACTAGTCCTCGCCACTATGCAAACCAAGAGAAGCCTCGCGCCTCGGGTTAGGCTCGTAGTCAACCAAGTCCCGACTGGACTCTCCCTGTTGTTTAGAAGCCTCTTCGGGCAACCTTGCTTGTTCCGCTAACTCTTCAGAAGTCATCAACCTCGCAGTCTGCATAATACGAGCTAGCTGCAAAACATTTAAAAAGGTAAGAAGAAGAAGCGCAAAAAAGCAAGAGCAAACAATCGAAGGAAAAAAGCTTACCCCTATGCCACCTTTAATAGGGACGGAATCGGGCATCATGGGATACCTCGAACCGCAATCCAAAGCCGAAAAGGCAACGAATCAGAAGACAACACGTAGGGAACAAACAACAATGATCGGGCATGTTTCTCCTCCAATGTTTGAGGGTGATGTTTTATAGCAAGCGATCTTAAGGTTTGCGGGTTCGGCCCGTCGAAGTCAACTCTTGCTCTCGAGGGGCTACTGTTGGGGATTGTGAAACTAGCCACCCTCGAATGATGGAAACAAAACAAGCAGTTTAGCCTCGCAGGTTCAACTCCTCGAGAAATGCCTAGCCGAGTGAACCCGGCAACCTCGTGTGATAAAACTCCCTTAACCTCGCATGCGTAACGAAAAATTCTGAACCCTCACGTAATGGTATTCAATAAGGTGCCTTGCGGTTAAGCCACACAAACATGAGTGACTTATCTATTCTTTATTAACCCTCGAAGTCTCTAAAGGGACTCGAGGCTAATGGTGTCTTCCGTGTTCTCTTTCTTGTAGGAACGAGCACGAAGTGACACTCTGCAAGGTTAGGTGATTTACTCATGATGTTGCAAGATTGTTAGCTCGAAGCTACTTTAGTCACCCGAGGCAAGAAGGATGTCCCCAGGTTAGCAAGCCGGAGGTAGTACGTAGAACATGAACACATGGAGAAGTCCAATTTGTACATTCTAACAAAAATGATTATTGTACACGGCATATTCTGAGAATGCACTGGTTGAGTAAGGGTACTTAGGGAATGTAAAATAATTCCAATGCCTCTATAAAAAGGGAGCTCTACCCCAGTAAGGGGATATCATTTTTCCAATTAAGAAGAGAGAACATTGTTTTATTCGTAATCCTCATTCTGTTTGGTATCAAATTTGTTCGATGCCAATATAGATGCCCACCACGTATTCTAAGCCACAAAACAATCCACTATGCCACGATCCAAAAAGAATAAGCCCACACAAGAAGCTGAGGGTGAGGAAGAAAACCCTGCGGCACAAGAAAATAAGGCTTGTACCTGTAAACTAAACCAACTCCAACAACTCTCAGAAGTTAACAAGAGACGAAGCTAAGTTAAGAACCAGAAGTGAAAAAGGATAAGCCGGCACACAGGCAGAAAACCAAGACCCAGAAACAAGCACAAGGAAAAGAACTGGATTCGGTGCTAAAACAACTCGAGGTCCTGAAACAGGTAAAAGAAAGAGCGTTGTTTTATTCGAAATCCTCATTCTGTCGGTATCGAATTTGTTTGACGCGAATAGATAACTCCGTCCCAGTTGTTCTCAAACCAAACACCTCTAAAAATGGGACTATCCCATGTCGTCCCGTCCTCCCATCCAAACATACCCTAACCGTATTGATCAATATAGTATTTATACATGTACAACATGGGGAGCATAATTCCCTATTGCGTGCGGGCCAGCGAGCTGCGTTGGCGCGTGGCGAGCCAGCGACGCGGGCACAGGATGCGTTCCAGGCCGTTGCTGGAGCTGATCATGAACCGGTCTTCAACAGCTTCTCCCTAATATGATTGGTTGATGAACACGGGCTTTTTTTATGTCACAAGTATTTGAAATTGTATTTAAATTCTGCAAAAGCTGTTGAGTTCTGATCCAAATTCAATTATATACAAGATAAAGGCTAACTTCTGACGGAGCGCAGTGAGGCCCGTTGCCGGTAGGCCTAAGCCAATTAGGGTTCCACCTCTTTATATACCTCCTGTAAGTCGCCGGTTGGTAGAAGTTAAGGGTTGTAAATCCCCGGTGTTTTGTAACCTCACCCGATATAGTGAAGATTTGCTGGCTGGCACCCGTGGGTTTTTCTCTTCCTCCATTTTCCACGTTAAAATCTAATTTCCCCTATGTTTAATCTGCTATTCTTCGTCATTTTATTGCCTATCGTTTGTAACAAAAGCACTAGAGCATGCATCTGAAGGTACGGGGCAGTCACTTAGCTCGTTGTTCTGAACATGTGAGTTGTGACTCGTGATGGCCCTGCAAGCAACCTGTTTGTAAATCTGCACTCCTGTAGGAGGTGTCTGTCCGAAAGCAACTGCATGTACCGAAACGTGGTGGACCACGCCGCCGGCAAGTTCATGCAGGTGATCTTCAGGATGTCTACTCCGACCCCGCTATCCGCTTCGCCACCTGTGGCCATGGCGAGGCTGGGCTTCTTCTTCTTCCAGGTCCGCATCACGAATTGTCTGTATTCTTCAGTTGGTTCAGAGTCCAGGACCTGACTTGATGGCCACCGTGCTTGGGATCATTGGTGTAGGCAACACCAAGGAGTAAGGAAGGCATGTCGCTCTTCTTCGAGCGTTGCAACCCCAGCTGCAGCCATAGGTGGTCAGTTGAGGTTGCGGGAGGTCAGCGCCAGTGTCAGGATGTATGCGAGCGCCATCGTGGGTGTGGTCACCAGCGCGAAAGCGGGTGAGGGACGCGTCCTCTACGGCGTGGCGGAGGTAGCCGCCGAAGATGACGGCGACAATAACCACGGCGGGGTGACGGCAAGGACGATGACAACCGCGAGGATGATGAGGCGGCTCTTGATGTTCTCGCGAACATTGTAGGGGATGCAGCAGCCGACCTTCTCGTCGCAGCCATCGCAACAGGCGCACATGGTTGAAGCCTTGAAGGAGTAGTATTTTTTCTTTCTTCAGAATTTAGATGGTGTTGGAGGAGGCACTACTACAGAAGTCCTCATCACCACTGGTTTTGTGTGAATCAGCGGTGATGAGTAATCACCACAGGTTGTTTACATGGGCCGACAATGAAAAGTGAAGCCGGCCGTGATAATATACCATCAGCTCAAATTACAAACCGGCGGTGATGATTTCACTAGTAGAGAACTGACCTTCCATGCACTCTCTTTTGTCCCGATTTAAAGTTGGCTCGGGACAAAAGGTTCACCAACCAGGACTAAAACTCAGCCACTGGTGGGGGACTCACCAATCGAGACCAAAGAGCCCCTTTCATCCCGGTTATAAATGACATAAATGACAGTGGGCTGGAGAGGCCTTTTTGTCCCAGTTGGAAATTCCAATCGGGATAAAAGCCTCCCCCCTCTATCCCGGTTGGAATTACCAACCGAGATTAAAACATTGGTCCCGATTGGAATTACCAATCGAGATAAAAGGGTATCTCGGTTGGAATTCCCAATCAGGACAAAAGGCCCATCCCCACCCACCATAGCCCCCTCCCTCTTCCTTATCTTAATTTTCTCTCCCTCCTCCTCTCTCCTATGCATTCTTATCCACTTCTTCTCTTTCTCTCCTCATCCTCTTCCTCTTTCCCTCCTCCTTCCTCCTATAGCAGGATTCCAGGCGAGCCCCCGCTGCCCCTTTCGCCTGCTGCCCCTCCCCTTTCCTCTCTGCTCGCCCCTCACTGGTAGTGAGAAGCGGCAGTGGAGTGAGGGCGGGCGGTGGTGCGGTGGCAGAGTGGCCGCCAGCGGGGGCACAAGAGCAAAGCAAGCGGCGGAGGAGGAGGTGCGGGGCAGCCAGTAGGGAGGATAGGAGGAGTAAGGCAGAGGGGTATGGGCGGTATGGGCCGGTAGGAAGGAGAGGAGGCGCGGGCTGGGTCTGCGTGGAGGCGCCCATCGGAGTGGCCGGCGGGGAAGAGGCAGCCGGCCAGGAGGGGGTGGCCGACGGGTGCAAGCAGAGCCTTTTTTTATTTTTTCAGAAACTCTTTTATCACGGTTAGGAATACCAAACGGGATAAAAATGGGGCCTTTAGTCTCGGGTGGATGACCCGGGACTAAAGGACCCCCTTTGGTCTCGATTATTTTATCCTGGATGGCTTTTCGGTATATTTGAGGCCTACAAACCGGGATAAAAGCTAAGTTTTCTACCAGTGTTTTCACCGCCAGATCATTATACAACCCATTGGCGAATGTGGTTCTCCGGACCTGACATTTTCATAAACCTAGATTTTGGAAGGCCTCGCGTCCGCCCCTCCTTGGCCGTTATCCGCCCGTGTCCCCTCCTCCACCCCATTCTGTGAGACCACCGCCTCCTTCTCTCCCTCCCTCCCCCATTCTCTCCCTCGCTTCAGCAAGAGCAACCCCTCCTCCCCCTCCACCATCCTTTTTCTCCCCCTCCGCTCGCCCCTCACCTCGTACAAGGAGCAGCGATGGGGTGAGGCACAATGGGACCCATCGGGGATAGGAGCAGCTGCGGTGGCCATTGGGGCAAGGAGTGGCGGCGGTGGCCTGCGAGAGGTCAGAGCTGCTCAGCGTCAGCATGCGGAGGAGCGGCGACGGGCTGCTCAACATCGGCATGTGGGTAAGCGCTCTCTCTCTCTCTCTCTGGCCGACGTGGAGCTAAGCTGTGGCGGCAACATCTCCCGACCGCATCTCACAGCCCCTCTCCCGTTCCCTCTGCTGCCCCTGTCCTAGCCGCATCTCGCCGGCGGCACTCAGCCGCCCCTCCCCCGTGACCTGCCGGCCACTCCTCGTCCCGACCGGATGTTGCTTCTCCTCGCCGGATCTCTAAGGCACCTCAAATTTTCTGCAAGGAGCGGCGGCCGGCAGGTCGTGGGGGAGGGGCGGCCGGCGTGGTCGAGGTGCGGTGGTGGGGTGGCCGGGCGCGGTTGGCGGGATGAGGGCCGTGATTTTTTTTTAAATAGGCATCACCAACAACCATCGGTGATGGCTTACCCCATCACTGCCGAATGTCAGGCAACAGTTTTCAAAACCGGCGGTGCTGGGGTTTTGGAGCCGGCGGCGTGATGTAGTGTTGTGTAGTAGTGAGGCTCTGCTTAGACTTTAGCACACAGCTAGCTGTGTTTCTTGGTCTGCGTCTTTGTCTCACACTTTTATGCAGCTAGTTTGTTGGTAGTGCACACATGGAGAAGTCAGTGCGTTGGGCATAGAGATGTGACAAAAAGGGACGGATATTATCTGTCCAGATTTATCAACATTGCGTTCTACAAGTTGTACACATACTAACATCGGTAATGCTAAGGATAGGACGCTCGGAATAAAAAAATCGGACGGTTCGAGATATGTTTCAATAGTTGATTTTCGATGTTGCAACTATTGTTTTTGCATGTTTCACTATGAATGTTGCATGATGCATAGTGTTCATATTGCGGTGAGAATTTTTCTATCCCACAATTAAACGACTTAAGTAGATTTTTTGTATATTTTTATCACACCCTGAAATTTTCAAATTTCAGAATGTGAATAAAGAGAATAATTAAACAACGATTTTCTCCAAATTTTAAATTTTTTCCCACCTTTAATTTTCTTTACAGGAAATCTAGTATAGGAAAAAAAATAATTATTTGCTTTTCAGAATTTAATAATGATGTTCTATGTCTGAGCATTCATGCCGATGCATATGTTATATTTGTTTGAGTGCTTTTGAATTTAAAAATCCGAACATAAGATCTATTTCAAAATTCAGCTCTATTCAAAATTCTCAAAACTTCTCTATCTCTCTTTCTCTCTCTGAGCCAAAAGCCCTTCTTTTTTTTTTGGCCCGACTCCCCCTCCTTCTCTTCAGCCCAGCCGGCCGCCCACCCTCCTTCTCTTTTCGGCCTACGCCAGCCCGGCCGCCATTTTTCTTTCTCGCGGCCCAGCAGCCGCGGGCCGGCCCAGTTTTGCTACTTGGGCCGCGGAGCTATTTGCTTCGCACCGGCCCGCTCCCCCTTTCCGCGAAACAGCCTGCTCCCCCGTCGCCTTGGCCCAGCTTGGCCCGCCTCCAGCCACCGACAGGTGGGCCCCACGCGGTCATCCCCAACCTCCGGCTTCCTCCCGCGCCGGAGTCCAGCTCGCGCACGCCTGCGCGTCCGCAACGAACCCGCCCCCAGCTCCGGATTTCGCGGCGCGGTTCAACTCCGAGGCGAACTCTATCTCTCAACGCGTTTTCGACCGCATCCTCCTCCCTATTTAAGCTCGCGCCGCCGCCACGGGTTTCCCCGTTCCAAACCCTAGCCGCCATCGCTTTTCTTCGAGCTCCAAGCCTCCGCGCCGCCGCCTTGTTCTCCTCCGCGCCTGTCGAGGCCGCCACCGGCTCCGTTTTCCCCGCGCCGCGCCGAGAAGAACGGCGTGCGCCGTCGGATCTTGCCCCAGCGGCCAGATCTAAAGCCGGCCGTGTGATCCGATCTCGGCCATCGACGGCCGATCCGACGGCTCAGATCCGACCGCGCGGTTATTGCGCCCGCCGATTCGCCTTTTTTCAAAAAGACCCCTGCGCTTCTTTGAAATCAACCCGCGGTCCAGATCTAGTCCAAAGTAATTACACTTTCGCCCTTCGCTTTTCCATTTAAGCCCTTAATTTCTTGAAAAATAAAACCCGCAGTCCGGGAGCGTAGTTTTGCGCGTTAGACCTTCGTCTATACGTTCAATTATGCATAGATCCTCGATTTTTCGTGTATAGGCCCCTGGAAGTTTTAGTTTTCTTACATTTAAGCCCCTATGTCTTGTTTTAATCATATCTTTTGCATCGTAACTCCATTTTAATCCATTCAAGTTGCGTTAGATTTAACAACATAAATTACACATTAGTGGTAATATTTTCCCTCACGCATATTTTCGAAAAATAAATTTAATATTAATTTGGTTAATGCCGAATAAACATGTCTTCTCTAAATAAAATCTATGTAGTGTTATATAAACGTGTTTTTAATTTTAATCTGGTTATTTCAACCCGAAAATACAAAGTTATTTTACATATACTTTTATTTTCAAATTAAATGTTTAATTTGCATAATTTGTACTTAAATATTTATAATAAAATTTGAGTAGGCTCTACATCGTTTTTTTAAATAAATAGAAATACGACTTGATTAATTCAAACTAAAGATATTTCTCTAAAATATATTTAAAATTGTTTTCTCAACTAAAATAAATGCACAAGTAGCTCTTGTCTATCCTTTCATACATCAAATCCCTCGATAGTTCGTTTTAGCGTTTCTTGCGTTCGCGTGATCCTTAGATTGAGCCTCGTCCTTTGGTACGCTCTTTTACAAGCTTTTCTATTGTTTTCGTGTATTTTCCTTAGTTGTACTTGTTCTTGTATGTTTGTGCCGGTGATTGCTTTGAGTAGAAGGACCGCCATTCGGAAGTTTTGAAGAGTAGGAGTCTCAAGGAAGCAAGAAGCTGAAGAGCAGTAAGAGTAGCTTTTCGTTGGAGAAAGGCAAGTGACCCTAACCATCCTTCTACCTATACTTATTTACATGAATATCTTGTATTAATTGGAACATGGAGCGATCACCTAGGAAAACAGTACTACCACAAGACTAAATGGCTCTGGTCTTGGCTGAATAATTAGAGACATTAGTCGGGGGTGATCTTCTTGTATGGCGGGACTGAGTCATTGCCATTGCACGCGAGCACCCAAACCTCAGTGGGTTATCCCTGACTGATGGATCTTTGTAAAGGCCTCATAGCGTCCCTATGCAATACACCTCGAAACTTTTACACAGCATGGTTGGGTCTAAAGTTCTTCGAAACTTTTACGCGACTTGTGGGTAAAGATGTACAACCTCTCCAGAGTGTAAAACTGTTATAACAACCGTGCTCATGGTTAAGAGTGCCCTGGACCCTCACATGATTAATTGAACTTGAAGATGGACTTAAATCATTAAATCCTGGTTATTTCTTGTGGCCTTGCTGAGTACCAACCATAAGTGTACTCACCCTTGCTTATCGCTGCTCAGAAGATGAAGGTGTGTGAAGTTGTGAAGACGATGCTGAGTTCTAGGCATAGGCAACCCCCAGTCGATTGCCTGTGAAGTTTGGAGCCTTCGTTTCTAGAAGTTAAGCTGTGTATCTCTAATGGTTTCGTAAGTCTCTATTTGTGTTTATTTATGTGATACTGTTGCTGTTATTCACTTATGATGTCACTATATGTATGAAACTTGATCCTGGCATACATATAGCTAGCATTCGGTTTTGTCCTTAAAACCAGATGTGACAATTTTTCAATATTGAATATATAGATTTTCGATGTTGCAGATGTTTTGTTTCGATGATGCAACAGAGCGTCGGACGTCCGGGATGCTAGCAGCGCCCTATCAACATTATATTGGTGCAAGTAAAAACTTGGAAACAATTTTAAAGGACAAACACTATCCCTATTAACATTATATTGGCGCAAGTAAAAACTTGGCAACAATTTTAAAGGAGCAAACACTACCGGGCAAAGTAAGAGCCCAAGATCTATGGTTATATGTGTCTCGATCACTCTAATGGAACTGGACAAAGAGATGGAGGTCAGCAGGTACACTCATGACGTACCAGCTGACGATGGTAGGTGCGTCCGTCGGGTATATATGCTCAGTCCTGGACATGTAAGTGATTGCAAAGGAAGCAATGGCGCCCTCACCAAAGAATCTCTCTCCGCCCTCCTCCTGCTCGTCATCATGGCTGCCGCCGGCGGTACTGCATCAACTACATCCGCGATGTCATTTGATTAATCTTCTACTCCATCCGTTTCAAATTATAGTTCATTTTAACTTTTCTATATGCATAATTCTATTCGTCCCTAATTCTATTTATAACAGAGTTGGCGTCTACTGGGGTCTATGCTTGCGAACACTACCAGAGCGGCAGTTATAAAGGGCCGTGCTTCGATCCTTTTAACGAAGACGACTGCACTACCGCTTGCAAAAACGAAGGAAAAATCAACAACGTCCGAGGCTACTGTATAAATTTTAGATGCTGGTGCTACGCGTCGCCTTGCAACTGCTGCTAGCGCTCCAATGCAGCCACGGTACAGTGATCCTTGCCTGGTGGCATTCCTTCTTCCCAGCACTCATGTAATAATATATAATATTAGGCTGTGACAAATAAAAGTGCTGTGTTTCTCCGTAAATGCATGTTGTGGATTTCAACGATGAAAACTTAAAAAGGCCAAATATAACCGTTTGGATTTGGAACAGTACTACCCTTTATCGAAATATTTGTTGCCATTAACTTTTTATTGCAACTTTGACCCACCGTTTTATTTAAAAATTTATTGGAAACATATTTTTATTGCAACTTTGACCCACTGTTTTATTTTAAAATTTATTGGAAACATATGAAATATGTTGCTCGCCTCGAACCATCTCCGGAACAGACGAATGAACAACAACAACAATAGTTGTAGTAGCGTCAGCAGTAAGGCTCTCATTTATGTTACCAGAAGAATTTTTAGCCTCTAGCAAATCCTGCAAAGGGCGGAGTCGATCTCGGATTGTCATCCAAAAAACCAACATCATCCTCATCACTAAACACATCAACAATCCTTAGAACTTTCTTATCAGCTTTCTTGCCTGCCTTTTTCACCTTCAAAACCGTGAAGGACCCAGCCACCTCAATATCAGCCTCGGTAATAACAGCCTTAGCCACGAGTCCGGAAGAAACTAAGTCTTTGTCAACATCCAGCTGTTTGCTAGACATGCCAACGACACGCCCAATGGATTTCTTCTTAGCGGCCTCGAGGGGTTTGCCGATTTAGACTTAATTTGTTCCAAAATGAACCATTTGCAAAGCCTCGGAGATAGGAAAAGGGCCACCAGGTATTCTCTACGGACCCACAGGCAAGTTCTCAGCTGCCTCAGAACCAATGACCCCTGCCTTGCGCATCCGTTTAGCGGGAGCACTGGGTTTGGCCCTGGGCACAAGCTCCACACCCATCTCAGAAAAAACCCGGTTAACTCGACGACCATGCGTCGATCTTCCAAGCAGCCAAATGTTCATTCTTATGAGACGGATCAAGAATATCAACAGCACGTCTCTCAACATCATCAATTACTAGACAACTACTTTTACCCTTGGGAAGTCTAACACCAAATATGGGAAAGGGCACCGGCACATGATACCAATCGACTTTCAACATCTTAATCTCCATCGGTGCCCACCCATCCGCAAGCGGCCAAATATCTGCAGTAAGAAATTCTTCAACCAAGTCACACGGCCAGTGATGATAACAGAACACGCAAGGGTAAAAGCATCCTCGCAGGACCCGAAACTCTTAGTTCTCCCGAAGGCAGGAACAGTAATGATGTTCAAGGGAGCCATCGTAGTATAAAAAGTGTTAAATGATTCACCACCAGACCCTGCGGCATATCAATTGTAATATAGTACCAATAAGAAAGCCACTCATCATCCCATCACTTCTCTGAGCAGGCAAGAGCTCAACACTACAAATCTTTTTCTCATTTTTTCTCCGCATGGTAAAGGTGCAGCAACCAAACTGAGTCTCATAAACAGTTCCATCATCACCAAACTGAACTTTCTGCTTCTGGATATGAAGTTCAAAGAACCTTGCAAAACTATCAACACCAACACAACCTCCAAAAGTGCGAGTCGCAAAGAAAAACTCGGATAGCTGAATAAAAGCATTTGGATTTAAGCTGATGAAGTTTTGCTCGATACCTATCCAAGATCTATGGTAGAACCTTGTCACAAGGGAACCTCAGGCCAGCAGTAAAAAAATCCCAAAAAACCATAGCCTCACCGACTCGAGGTTCCGGAATAAGTACATCACCAGGTGGCCTCACACTACCCTTGGGAAAAAAGCCCTTGCTAATGAAAAAGTAAATCGTGCTATTGGAAACAAGAGACTAGCCAAAATGAAGAGTCGGCACATAGGACTCCTTGCCAGCCATGAGCTATGACGGGTCAGCCTCAATGTTAGACTAGTCCTCGCCGCTATGCAAACCAAGAGAAGCCTCGCGCCTCGGGTTAGGCTCGTAGTCAACCAAGTCCAGCCAGCATAATACGAGCTAGCTGCGAAACATTTAAAAAGGTAAGAAGAAGAAACACAAAAAAAAAAAACAAGAGCAAACAATCGAAGGGAAAAAGGTTACCCCCTACGCCGTCTTTTTATAGAGACGGAATCAGGCATCAAGGGATGCCTTGAACCGCGATCCGAAGCCGAAAAGGCAACGAATAAGAAGACAACACATAGGGAACAAACAACAATGATCGGGCATGTTTCTCCTCCAACGTTCGAGGGTGATGTTTTATAGCAAGCGATTTTAAGGTTTGTGGGTTCGGCCTGTCGGAGTCGACCCTTGCACTCGAGGGGCTATTGTTGGGGATTGCAAAACTAGCCACCCTTGAATGATGGAAACAAAACAAGCAACTTAGCCTCACAGGTTCAACTCCTCAAGAAATGCCTAGCCGAGTGAACCCCACAACCTCGTGTGATAAAACTCCCTTAACCTCGCATGTGTAATGAAAAATTCTGAACCCTCACGTATTGGTATTCAATAAGGTGCCTCGAAGTTAAGCCACGGAAACATGAGTGACTTATCTATTCTTTATTAACCCTTGAAGTCTCTAAAGAGACTTGAGGTTAATGGTGTGTTCCATGTTGTCTTTCTTGCAGGAATGCGCACGAAGTGACACTCTGCGAGGTTAGGTGATTTACTCATGATGTTGGAAGATTGTTAGCTCGACGCTACTTTAGTCACCCGAGGCAAGAAGGAAGTCCCCAGGTTAGCAAGCGGGAGGTACGTGGAACATGAACACATGGAGAAGTCCAATTTGTACACTCTAACCAAAATGATCATTGTACACGGCATCTTCTGAGAGTGTACTGGTTGAGTAAGGGTATTTAGGGAATGTAAAATAGGTCCAATACCACTATAAAAGGGGAGCCCCCTACCCCGCTGTAAGGGGATATCATTTTTCAAATCAAGAAGAGAGAACATTGTTTTATTCGTAATTCTCATTGTGTTTGGTATCGAATTTGTTCGATGCCAATATCACGCCCACCACGTGTTCTAAGCCACAAAACAATCCATGATGCCACAAACCAAAAAGAAGAAGCCCACACAAGAAGCTGAGGGTGAGGAAGAAAACCCTGCGGCACAAGAAAATAGGCTCGTACATGTAAACCAAACCAACTCCAACAACTCTCAGAAGTTAACAAGAGACGGAGCTAATTTAAGAACCAGAAGTGAAAAAGGATAAGCCGGCACACAGGCAGAAAACCAAGACCCAGAAACAAGCACAAGGAATGATCAATTAGGTGCCGCAGGAAAAGAACTGGATTCGGCGCTAAAACAACTCGAGGTCCTGAAACAGGTAAAAGAAAGAGTGTTGTTTTATTCGAAATCCTCATTCTGTTCGGTATCGAATTTGTTTGACGCGAATAGATGACTCCGTCCCAGTTGTTCTCAAACCAAACACCTCTAAAAATGGGACTATCCCATACCGTCGCGTCCTCCCATCCAAACTCACCCTAACCGTATTGGTCAATATAGTATTTATACATGTACAACATGGCAAGCCACTAACATAATTCCCTATTGCATGCGGGCCAGCAAGCTGCGTGGGCGCGTGGCGAGCCAGCGACGCAGGCACAGGATGCGTTCCAGGCCGTTGCTAGAGCTGATCATGAACCGGTCTTCAACAGCTTCTCCCTAATGTGATTGGTTGATGAACACGGGCTATTTTTTATGTCACAAGTATTTGAAATTGTATTTAAATTCTGCAAAAGCTGTTGAGTTCTGATCCAAATTCAGTTATATACAAGATAAAGGCTAACTTCTGACGGAGCGCAGTGAGGCCCGTTGCCGGTAGACCTAGGCTGATTAGAATTCCACATCTTTATATACCTCCTGTAAACCGCTGGTTGGTAGAAGTTAAGGGTGGTAAATTCCCGGCATTTTGTAATCTCACCCGATATAGTGAAGATTTGCTAGCTGGCGCCTGTGGTTTTTTCTTCCTCCTTGAAAGGGTTTTCGACGTTCAAATCTTGTGTCCCCTGTGTTTGATATGCTGTTCTTCGTCGTTTTATTGCCTATGTTTGTAACAAAAGCACTGGAGCATCTGAAGGTACGGGGCAGTCACTTAGCTCGTTGTTCTGAACTTGTGAGTCGTGACTCGTGATGGCCTTGCAAGCACCCTGTTTGAAACTCAGCACTCAGCACACCTGCAGGAGGTGTCCGTCCGACAGCAACTGCGTGTACTGGAACGAGTTGGACCACGCTGCTGGCGAGTTCACGCAGGTGACCTTCAGGACGTCTACTCCGACCCCACTATCTGCTTAATTTGCCGCCTGCGGCCACGGTGAGGCCGGGCTTCTTCTTCTTCCAGGTCCGTGTCACGAATTGTCTGTATTCTTTTGTCGGCTCAGAGTCCTGGACCTGACTTGATGACCACCGTGCTTCGGATCGTTGGTGCAGGTGACACTGAGGAGCGAGGAAGGCATGTCGCTCTTCTTCGTCCGTTGCAATCCCAGCCGGCCACAGGTGGTCAGTTGGGGTTGCGGGCGGTCAGCGCCAGTGTCAGGTTGTCACGAGCGCCATCGTGGGTGTTGTCACCAGCGTGAAGGTGGGTGTGGGACGCGTCCTCCACACACGTGGCGGAGGGGTCCGTCGAAGATGACGGCGATGATGGCCACGGCAGGGCGACGGCAAGGATGATGACGACCGTGAGGAAGATGAGACGGCTCTTGATGTTCTCACGGACATGGTAGGGGATGCAGTAGCCAACCTTCTCGTCGCAGCCATCGCAGCAGGCGCACATGGTTGAAGCCTTGAAGGAGTAGTAGTTTTTCTTGCTTCAGAATTGAGATAGTGTTGGAGGAGGCACTACTACAGATGTCCTCATCACTGCCGGTTTTGTGTGAATCAGCGGTGATGAGTAATTTACCACTGGTTGTTTACGTGGGCCGGCAGTGAAAAGTGGAGCCGGTGGTGATAATATAGCATCACCGTCGGCTCAAATTACGAACTGACGGTGATGATTTCACTGGTAGAGAATTGACCTTTCATGCGCTCTATTTTGTCCCGGAATAAAAGGTTCACCAACAGGGACTAAAACTCAGTCACTGGTGGAGGACTCACCAACGAGAACAAAAGTGCCCCTTTAGTCTCGGTTGTAAATGACAATGGCCTCGAGGGGCCTTTTCTCCCGGTTGGGAATTCCAACCGGGATAAAATACCCCTCCCCACCCTCCATGGCCCCCTCCCTCTTTCTTATCTTAATTTTCTCTCCCTCCTCCTCTCTCTCGCGCATTAATTTTCTCTCCCTCCTTCTCTCTCCTGCGCATTGTTATCCTCTTCTTCTCTTTCTCTCTTTCTCTCCATATCCTCTTCCTCTTTCTCTCCTCCTCCCTCCTCTCGCAGGATTCCAGGTGAGCTCCTACTGCCCCTCCCCTTCCCTCTCTGCTCGAAAGGAGTAGCGTATATATGCTCAAAGTCGTTTGATGATACGCGCCTTGCATGTATACTACTCGTCCCTAATTCCATTTAACAGAGTTGGCGTCTACTGGGGTCTATGCTTGCGAATACTACCTGAGCGGCAGTTACGAAGGGCCGTGCTACGGTGGTATGCAAAAACGATGGAAAAATCAACAACGTCCAAGGCGTCTGTCTAGATTTTAAATGCTGGTGCTACGCGCCGCCTTGCAACGGCCTCTAATTGAGATTATTGCTAGCTGCTGCAACGATAATAAATTCTTCCAAAGAATAATGATACTATCCTTCTTCCCGGCACTCATGTAATAATATATAATATTAATGTAGCTTACTTATGCTGTGGCAAATAAAATTGTTGTGTTTCTCTGTAGATGCAAGTTGTGGATTTCAACGATGAAAACTTAAAAGGTCAAATATTTGTCGTTATTGATTTTTTCTTGCAACTCATGCCGTTTTATTTAAAAATTTATACCAGCAGTCACGATGATGACGAGGAAGAGGAGGATGATGTACGGCTGCCTGCTGCAGCAGAGAGACTCCTTGGTGAAGGCTCCATTTGTTGCTTTTTGCAGGTGGAAGTTTGTACGTTAACGTTGAAAATGAGCTATCGGTCGAGCAGCAGATTATGGATGAGTGTGAAGTTTGTCAACATATATATATATATGTTATATATAGTGGGAGAGAGAGAGAGATATGACGACATGGCAAAACCAACATGAAATTAAATTATCATCACACTGCCAAGCTAGGCAGATGGAAAACTACAATATTGTTTCCGGACTTGTGCTAGCTTCTGCCGTGGAAATCTAGGGGATGTAGTTCCCGAATAGAAATAACATCATCACTGCCGGCTCCAAACCGGTCATCACCGCCGGTTCGGAAACTGTCGTCGGAGAACCGGCGGTGATGATTATTAAAAAACAAAAAAATGGGACCCACCCGACCTCCCCGCAGCCGGGTGCCACCACCGTGTTGCCGGACGTGCCCAGCCTCCCCGTCGCCGGGTGCCACCACCGTGCCACCCAACTGACTTCGACTCCTCCCTCCACCGCGCATGCGCCGCTGCTCCTCCCTCCACCACGCCTACGCCGCCGCTGCTACCTCTAGCCCGCGTTGGTGTCGGAGGGGCCGAGGGGCCGCTGGGGAAGCAAGAGGGAGCTGGAGAGTCAGGGGAGCGAGGTGTAGAGAGGGAGCCGGGAGAGCGAGAGGGAGCTGGAAAGTCTGGCGGACGGGGGAGAAGGAGAGAGGAAAAGAATAGAGGATGGAGAGAGGGGACTAGGTTGGGAGGAGGCCTGGGAGCTGGGGAGCTGTGCGGGTGTGAGGAAGGGCTTGGGGAGCTGTGCGCGTGACTTAAGCAAATTGGAGAGTTTTTTCGGGTCCGGCTCATGCATCATTGCCGGTTGCTGTTAAAATCCGGCTCATGCTATCACTGTTGGTTTACCGGCGGTGATACATTTATTGCTAAAATCGTCAATGATGTTATTTCTTACAACCACCCGCGGTGAAAACTTATTACTGCCGGTTTTATTTAATCCGGCAGTGATAGGCCATCTAGGATAGACCTTTCTGCAGTAGTGTAGGTTGCTAAACTTTAGCAGGGGTGTTTGAATCCCCTTGCTAAACCCTTCTAAATGACCGTACTACCCTTCATTTATTACTGCCAAACCTTGGGTAGAAATGATGAGTTAATGCTGTGTGGCAGTGGGTAGTGTGAGGAACCTTTAGGGTTATTTTAGATTTTGCTCAGTTTTAGCAACTCTTGGCTGGCTAATGACTAAAGCACTTTTTGAGCTCCAACTAAAGTTTAGCAGTATTTTAGCTAAACCCGTTTGGATCCAAAGTAGTTTAGCTACTAAATTTTAGTAAGGGGATCCAAACAGGACCTTAGCAA